>NC_081851.1:53714223-54337851 GCF_963259705.1 Myotis daubentonii
TTCACAGGTCATATCAATACTAGATTTCAATGGCTGTCAAAGCTGAAAACAAAACTTCACTGAAATAAGTAGGTACAATGGAATGCAAGCCTATAGCTGCATCCTTGACTCATGCTTAGTGTTCAACTCCTAAACTTTTATGCAAATATTTTTATGAAAGTTAGCTAGTATTTTTTCTTTCCTAATGTCAATCAGATGTTCTTACCAACAATCCATAAGATGTACACTTTTATAATTCTCATGAAAGTATGCAAAACCTAATAAAAACTTAAATAGGTTACAAAGTTGTATTTCCTTGTTTTTAAAAATATGCAAAAGTGTTCATAAATGATGACATGCATTATTTTCAGCAATAAATTAACCATTTCCATGCATTTTTAAAAATGCTTTCTATGCCACAGATTTCTTTCAAATGCTGTTTTATTCCTCCTCATTGATACATCACCTTTCACTTAAAGATACAAATAAAATATGTCTAATTGAAAATATCTGTCTTTTAACACTATTTGACAACCATTTTTTCATCACAGAAAAAGTCAATAAATTTGTATCACTTGTATGTTTGTTTTAAAAATGTGTAAATCACTTTCAATTTTGTCAAGTCTTTGTAGTAATTGCCCTTGAGATGGCCAACAAACCTCTAGGTGATGATATGATCAGGACCCAGAGACTAAGCAGAATCAGACAGAAAAAGGTGGATCCAGGCAGGTTTAACAGAAGGAAGAGGAATAAGTTAGAGAAAAGAGGAAGGAGGAATCTGGGAGACTTAGCTGTGGCTTCCAGTGGTTCCAAAAAGACACAAGGAGCATCAGGCAGCAGATAACAAGCCAGGCCACTCAGCCATCATGGACGGCCCAGATCTAGAAACAGCATTGCAGTACCCAAAAGAACTAAGGAAAAGCAAGGTCATGCTCCCAGGGGAAAACTGATATCAGATGGGTCTCAGTTATGGCAAATGGAATATAAGGCTGGAGCATGACCTTGGATGTGGTGCTAAGTTCTCCTACAGGGTAAATTTATCATTTTCCTGGAAACAAGGTGAAGGAGCTAAAAGCTTCAGGTACCCCCTTAAGGCCATACATCTTAAAAAGTGGTATAGCCAGGACTTGAACCCAATCCTCTAGCACCAGAACTGCTAGCTTTGAGGCTCTGCTACTTACTTTGAGAATAGGACCAGGGCCCAATTGTTAAACCAGAATATTAGGTCAAAACAGAATATGCAGCCAGGCTAATAGGGATGAACTCTTTAAAATCCTGCCCTTGGGCTCATTAAATTCCCCTTGATTGCTAAGGAATCTGGTTTCCATGGAGACTGAGCCAAGTTTGAGCTGAGTATGAGTTAAATGGGCCCAGTTATGAAAGTGTGAGTGAGACAGGAGGCAGGAAACCAGGCAGGATGTGAAATAGGGCACAGAGGTGTCTAACTTGATATTACTCAGTCTACAACCTTTCCAGTCCAGAGATATGAAATGGCTTGTGTCCAGTTTAGGCCAGAGTTGGCATGTTGGTTCTCCTGATCCCTGACCTCCAAACCTCCCTGCCTCTGTTTAAGATTAATTACTCCAAGTAGCAGTGATACCTGACAATTATGTTAACTAGGATTTTGATACATTCTTGGTGAATAAAAGCAAGAAACATCTTTGAAACATCAACCAATTAACTCAATATTTTATGAACACATAATGCATTCCAAATCTACACACAGATTTAATAGATTGTCAGAAAATATTAAATGTGATCCTTGTTTTGATGTTTCATTAAGGGAATGTTGCATAGACACATGAGAAGAGATCTAAAAATAAAAGGCTGCTATGATTAAATAACAAATGTGGAGTAGGACTGTGCCAAGCTAGTAGGTACTTAGTTATGGCAATGTTTCTGTTGGGAATGAGTAGAATTGCAGAGATTATAGAAAGCAACCATGAAAGCTAATTGTTCTGGATGACATATCAAACTCCAAAGGTTAACAGAAGTTATCTCTCAGTAGTGAAACTAAAGATGATTTTTACTTTCTTCTGAAGATGTTCCCAAGTTTTTCCATAAGTCTCACAATAAATAGATATTACTTTTATATTCAAAGAATATATTTTTTAAAGTAACCAAAGGATGTAGAACAACTAAAACTCTTATACATTGCTGGTGGGAAAGCAAAATGGTACAGCCACTTTGGAGATCAGTTTGGCAGTTTCTAACAAAGTTAAGCATTCACTTACCATACTAGCCAGAAATACCACTCACAGTTATTTACCCAATAAAAATGTTTTCCTTCCCTCTCCTCCCTCCTCCCACAGTACACAAATGTTTAAAAAGCTTTTTTTATATAACCACAAAAGTAGAAACAACCTATGTGCCCTTCATGATGAAGGTGAATGGATAAACTATGGTATATCAATGCAATGGACTACTACTCAACAATAAAATGCAATGAACACACCACGACATGGAAGAATCTCAAGTGCATTATACTATGTTAAAGAAGCCAGATTCAAAAATTTCACAATATATAACTGTACTGATATGACATTTTAGAAAAGGCAAAATTTCAGGAACAGAAATAAATTCGCAGGTGCTAGGTATAGTATGTTAACAATCCCTTCCCCCAAATAAAAAGCATTGGAAGACCATCTCAAGGGTGGCTGAAGTACATAATCAAAAGAAGAATTGAGCAAGATGGGTTCTATATAGATCATTGGGAATGAAGAGGGACCAAAAGATTTGAGAACCATTACAGGGAGCCCATAGGAAGAATTCCCTGACTCTTTAAATACAGAGAACAAGACACCAAAGACTACTCTAAAACCATAAGCCCCCAAAGACACAATCCTTCACAATGATGAGAGCACCAGTGAAGGTTCTTTAGACTGAAGCAATCATGACCAACTCTGGCTTAGGAAGCCACACACAGGAAAGGTAAACGGGAGCGGGGAGGTATGGGAAGGATTCTGAGTAACTCACAAGAGTGAGGGAAATGCTGAGGAACAGTGTGTCAGACAACTCTCAGATGTCACTTGAAAGCCTTCTCCACGACTGCTGTGGCACCCAGCTCCACCCAAATGTCAACCAGCTCAATGCAGGTACAAACTGAACAGCACCCAGGCTGGCCTCGTATACCACTCTATCCTGGGGATTACCACTCTTTCATACCACTCTAAGATACCCAGTAGGAACTCACTGGACACTCTCAGTGTGTGAGGCAGAAGCAGAGAGTTAAGACCATCAGGACACATTGGACCAACAGGAAATAGTAGTCTATAGATAAATGCTTTCCCTTGTCCCTTATTCAGAGGAACAGTTCTGAGATCCTTTTTGAAAACTTCTAAATTAAGTCTTTGGCATTATGTACCAGTCACCAATTGTGGTGGCCAACTCAATACCTTATCCTGGTATTACTTATCTTTCCTCCCTCCCTGTTTCATTCCCCCCAAAATCAAACTCTCTGAACTCATATTATCAAATATATACCAACTCTGCAATTTCAGCTGTAGAAATTCACAGACTGTCTCTCAATGGACTCGACTCTAACCAGACTCCAACCTTTTCCCAGGAGATAATTACATGCATACCCTGCTGTGGAGAGGCATGGAACTCATGCTCTAATCTCAACCGAATAATTTGGAATGGAGAAGAGACAGTTCTCCAAAGAATATGAGGAGATTAGAAACAAAAAATGATTTGGGAAAATTTTGTTATCTAGTTGAAAAGCACACACTTTGGTTTGGTTTTAATCATTATTGTTGAAAGTACTACAGATGTCCCCTTTTTCCTCATTGACTCCTTGTGGCCCATACTTGCCCTCTACCCCGGGCCTTCACCATACTATTGTCTGTGTCCATTGGTTATGCATATATGCATATAATTTCTTTGGCTAATCTTTTGGATCATACTGACTTCTTAATCTTAAAGAAAGCAAAAAAGTCTGCATTGTGGCATACTAGCCCCTGAGTGCCTGAGGTGCAAGTTTCTCTTCTCTAAGGATTCAATAGCTCACTAGGTCTTAGTTAAAACCTTAAAATAGAAAATGTAAGCATGATTCATATATATTATGGGATTTTCTGGTACGTTTTTCTAATAGCTCAAAATTAATATTTTAAACATAAAAAGCTTCTACTTTAGCAATTGTTAAAATAGCCAGTTTTATTTTACCTCATTCTCATTTTCTCTCTCTCTCTCTCTCTCTCTCTCTCTAGGTTAATATCCAACACGGGTATTAAGCACTTTCCAACTGTTCACAAGATTCAATCTCTCCAAAAGGTTCTACTGTAAGTTTCTCCTTGAGCGGTTACCAACACTTTACTTGGGAGCTGTCTTGCCCATCAGCCTCTGGGCCTGTAATATGCATTGTTTAGTCTTCATCTTCCAATTATGTTGTTTTGGCTGAGCAGAGATAGGAAGGCAAACAGCGAGTGGCCTTGGTTTTACCTAAAGGCCTCTAATCTCAGTCTGGAGGAAGTCAGCAGGCTCCTCAATAGGACAGGTGTCAACAGAGCCAGCTTGTAGCAAACCAAGCAGTCTCTCCTGCCTTCGCTATTTAGTGCCTGGTATATGGTTTCCCCTGAAACATCCCTGTCTTCCACCATCCTCTCTTCTTCCCCCAAGAATGCCCATGCTGCTCCAGGACTAAAGAAACCACCTGACAAACAAATTCAAACTATATTAGTGACATAATGTATTTGCCTGTTCTCAAGGCACCTGACGTTGAAAGAGGAGGAGAAAGGCAATGTATAATGTGAAGTTGTAAGAATCTGAACAGACCCAGAAGGAAATGGAAATGGTGGCGGGGGGGGGGGGGGGGCGCGGGTACATAGGCAGCTAAGGAGGAAGGAGGGGAAATGGAGATCGGGAGGGACAAAGAAAGATAGAGAATCTCCCAAAATTTCTCAGATTATTCTGAGCAATTTACTACTTCTACGTTTATATGTTAGATCAGACCCCACAGGGAAGACAGAAAAATGAGACTTTCTCCAGCCTTTTGTTCAGGAGAGAAAAACCAATGATAACATTTTCCTGTGACCCCAGGAGAACAGAAGACAGGAAACTGGCATAAGAAGGGGATGGAGGTGGGAGGAAGACGAAGGCCCAACTAAGGTGAATGGGGGAGTTTGGGATGGAGCTGAAAGGTCAGCTTAGGTGTTTTGTCATATTTGAGCAGACACCAGCTGTGGAGACAAGAATAATAAATGTTAGGACCTTAACACAGTGAAATTAGCTGAGAAAACTTCCAAAGAGAACATCTTACATGTATATAATTCCATTGTTAATAACTAATATACTAAAGGTAACTTAGATGTCATTTATTTCCCAAACTTTGAACTCATCATTGTTCAGATATAATGATTGAAACATTACCTCAGCTAAAGACTACGTTATGCCGAGCAACTAAAAGTGGGAAGGTCACATGAGTGGAGCTAATTAAATATCTAATCCATCTGCACTTTCTTCTAGAGATGTTCAAGACAATATACACATCCACACAGTGGGAAGAAATTCTTTCATGGGACTGAGTTTTGAAAGTCTAATTCTGTAAGTAGAGAAAAACAAAATCCAGTGGAGGACCGTTTGGTTTTTCATTTAATCATCTCTCTCATAACAGGATACTCGTTTTTCGTCTGGGTAACTTTGGCATCTCACCATTTAAATTTCTCCCTGGTTCTGTGTTTTTCTCTCATGGCCCATCTTTGCATTTCAGAATCACAACATGGAATCGTGTTAATAATGTATGAAGCTGTGGTGTGATTCAAGTATTTAAAATTGCTCTTTGAATGATGGTCTCCTGTGATGCAACATCTGTTCAGAAGGACAGAATAGCTCACGCATCAATAAAGCTAGTTATTGCCTGGCAAGGCTTTTGTTGCCGAAAGAAAAAGACAGGAAGGAGGCTGAATCCAGGAAGATACGCATCTTCCCTGAGAACTATGCGAAGCAGCTCCATTCAGTCCCACGCTGAGCATAAGATGACTTCTCATTTTCTTGGAACAATCACGTTTTTTTAATGAGCTTGAGTTATTCCCTCTGACTTCTGGGAAAGTTCTTAATGCACTTTGTGTCATTAGTGAACTACCTTCTAATATTCTGTGCCAGGAGCCTGAGTAGCAGTGTTGCCACTTCCCCAGACGGCCAAGAAATAGGGCACTAGGGGCTCCCCAAGTGTTTGTGAGATCCTTGGAAGTCAGATGAACAGATGACTTTTAGGGAACCAGTAACTGCAATTACATCTGTAAGGAAAGCATTTTATCTTTCTATTTCACACATTGTTGTATTATTTTAAAAATATATACATGTGTTTTTAATATGCCAATGTGTACAAAAGGTAAGTTTCAGTCTGGAAAGAATTTTCATCCTTTTCAAAACAATATGACCAGCTGGGGAGAGAGAGAGAGAGAGAGAGAGAGAGAGAGGGAGAGGGAGAGGGAGAGGGAGAGGGAGAGGGAGAGGGAGAGGGAGAGGGAGAGGGAGAGGGAGAGGGAGAGGGAGAGGGAGGGGGAGAGGGAGGGGGAGAGGGAGAGGGAGAGGGAGGGGGAGATGGAGGGGGAGAGGGAGGGGGAGAGGGAGGGGGAGAGGGAGAAATAGTAGAGATAAGCGCATACTTAAGAATAAAGCTAAGCACAGTATTTGATATAAGTTAATTAGAGAAAAAAGGAAAAGGTTTGAAAGAGACTAGCAGAGGAATTGGATGTGAGAAGGAAAAAAATAAAATCAAAGGCATATATTCAGAGTACACAGTATTAGAATAAAAATTATAGATGAATAATACTTAATCCTTTCACTTAATATGTTCTTGGTAATTGGAATGTGTGTGTGTGTGTGTGTGTGTGTGTGTGTGTGTGTGTGTGTGTTGGAATGAGCTGATGAAGATGTGGCAAGTATGAGAGAATGGGAAAGCAAAAGAATTTAACTAAAATACAAACAAAATAAAAGACATGCAAAGTAAAAGCAACTATTCTAAGACTAAAGAAGGAAATTTTATTCTGATTGGCCTGTGATGTGAAGGTTGAAGAAAAAGTTAAAATGAGGAAAAGAAGGTTGAGAAAGGAGGTTGTGTCCAGTTGGGCTTTAAAAGATGAGTGGGGTTAGGCAGAGCAAAGGATAAGCAGCGGAAGCAGAATCATCAAGACCATGGAGGTTAAAAAAGAAAAAGGTAAAAGGAGCTTTTGGAAACTAATGAGTACCTGCCCATTGCGTGTAACACAAACACAACAGAAAAAGGATTCCTGGGCCACAGTACAGAGGGAGAAGATTAGTGACCAATGTAACCAGTTGTTCCTATATGTTGGCATTTCTTAAATCTTTCTCTAAGCATATGTATTATTTTTAAACTCAGTAATTCAAAATTAGTTAATACTATAATATGGCAAATTTATCAATAGAATATCTTTCTAGAAAAGATATAATTAAGCAGGAATGGACTGTCATTCTCACAGTTTTGCACATTAACATATATCTTTTTTGTCCAGAACCTAAGACAGAAGTCAAAGAAAGTATCCTAGCCCTTTTAGCTTTACCTCTCCCCAAGTGGAGGCAAAGAACCTGAGGGAATAAGAATTTATGAAGGATCCTTGCAAACCCAAACCTACAAAAGAAATGTGCATAACGTAACTGCTCTTTCCCAACTCCCTATTCATGGACACTGTGGTTCCTCAGAATTCAGAACATACTTTCCTTTCCAAAGAATTAAAACTTGTCAGATATGTCTCTAAGGATAAAGTCACATCTGTGAGAACAAAATTCATTTTTCTTACTTCAGATGGTTCTTATTCCACAAATAATAGAATAAGAAGATCCATACTCAACACAGCTTAAGATGCCACTTGTTCTTAGTTTGGGTGCCATGACTGTACACAGGAGCACTTCCTCCCACCAGGGACACCCAAGTACATGCAGAAAAAAAAATGCATGACAAATGGCGCTGATGAGTGAAAAAGTTCTCATAGCATTGGCATTTTTCAAAATCCTGAGGCCCTATTCAGATAGATAGATATAGATAGATATAGATATAGATATAGATATAGATATAGATATAGATATAGATATAGATATAGAGATATAGCTATAGCTATAGATAGATGATATAGATATATAGATATAGATATAGATATAGATATAGATATAGATATAGATATAGATATATAGACTAGAGGCCCAGTGCACAAAATTCGTGCATGGGGGGGGGGGGTCCCCTCAGTCTGGCCTGCACCCTCTCACAATCCAGGACCACTGGCTCCTAACCGCTCACCTGCCTGCCTGACTGATCACCCCTAACCACTCTGCCTGCCTGCCTCATTGTCCCTAACTACTCACCTGCCTGCCTGATCACCCCTAACTGCCTCTGCCTCGGCCCCCACCACTGCAGCTTCGTCTGGAAGGATGTCCAGAATGACATCCGGAAGGTCATTCAGCTGTCCAGTCTAATTAGCATATTATGCTTTTATTATTATAGATATAGATATATATACTGATATATATATAGATATATATACTTATAAATATATATCCAATAATGAAGGATTGTCAGTTGACTAGTGCCTTGGGGGAAATAGCAGTAAAAGCCTACCGTGTGGAGGCCTCGAATCCTTCCCCACCACCATCTGCTCCTACAACCCGAGGGTCTGAATGGAGAAAGTACCTAGTTATGGCCAATCAGCAGACTGGCATAATTCAGAAAAAAAATAAGGTTACATGCATGCCAGTTCCCAGCACACCCTGACCACAAGACAGGCTCACTCCTTCCTTCCTCATTGGCTTCCATCTCACCTGCTTGCCTCTCAATGAAGTTCCGTGGGCCAGCACCTTGACTCTGTAGGCTGAAGACAGACTGTTTCTGGAGCCTCCTAACCCTCTACTGAGTGAACACTCAGGGGACACCATGACTTGGTTAATCTTTTGCTGATGCTCTGTCCAGGTTCTCATCATTGCTGTCAGCATTGTTGCTATCATCATCATCATCATCATCTTATTTTAATACCAGCAATACTTCTCTTAAGAGACTAAGAATGTAGTTAATAAATGTTGTCTTCTCTGTGTTAGTTGTTTGAGAGTTGACAGCCTAATGTAAACCCCAGGCTAGGAGTGCTGGACACAGTTTGTTTTTTTGTATGATGATTCACTGTTGACATAAAAAATAACACCACCACCATCACCACCCCATATAATGGTATCTGTTGATTGAGATAATACATTAAGACAAAAGGGCTACTTTGAATATAATCATTCTTTTAAATTGGTTTGTGTATTATTTATTCATAGTGACATCCATTTGTAGGACATATGTGTTCAGAAAATAATATCTATTCTACAGAAAAACAGATGGAGCCCATTTGGATTTACACAGCCCTGTGTTAAATTAAAGGTCAGCCAACCATGGCCCATGAGCTAACGCTGGTTTCTACAAGTGAATATTTTGATGATAGAAGCAATTACATCTAACCTACATTAAGCCAAATGCTATCCCCATGGAAAGAAACAATTACTATTTTTAATAGTAAACCTATATCCCCCCCCCAAAAAAAATGTACTCAATTATTACTATTATATTTTAAATTTGGTCAAAAATTTTGTGGAAATTATTTTATAAGTGAATATTATAATGTATCTATGTAGTAATCCCCATTTTGCCTCTTGGCCCACAAAACCTAAAGTTTACTAACTGGCCCTTGACATAAAAAGTTTGCTGACTCCTGTGTTTGATACAAAAACCCCTAGGGATCCCACAGGTAGGGGCAGCTGCTCCAGCAACTCTCACTCTCTGTGAGGGGCTGACAAAGAAGTCAGGAGGCTGGATGTGCCTGGGCCAGGCTTTCTCCTGGGTAGGGGATGGGCTGGCAGGATATGGGGGGAGGTGCATTGCTACTCCTAAACCTTCAGAAGCCACCAATTGAATGCTAATGCTTTAAAAGATTTATCTTGCTCAGGTCTGGATTTTTCAGCTAAACTGGCTTCCAGGAGGAAGAAAAAGATCATAGTTGTTCTCCTATGATTATCGGCGCCTTCTAGCGATCCATTGCAGTCTAGAAGCTAGCATCCCGAGTATGCAGGAGCTTCTCTGGGCCAGCTTGTGAACAGTGTTATTTGTAAACCCACTAAGCCCCACAGGGAAAAGAACCTGACAGCACATCAAAAGCAGGTGGTCAGAGGCTCTTTGGGCTAAGCTCTCCCGCCCTTGGATTTTAGTTTTGTCTCCAGATCCACCCAGGAACACAGCAATGCAGAGCTGATGGCCCAAGGTGTCCCTGGGTTCCCTGTCCAGGGAAACCTGCTCACTGACCTTTGCACAGTCAGGATGCCTGTTCCACATCCAGCCTCCTCCATGCTCACTCACACCACCTCACCTCGCCACAACCCACAGTGTCTGTAATTGATTTCTCTTCCTTTCTGGCTTAACCCAGAGCCACCTCCACAAACCTCCAATAACCGGGTCCCTGTGGGTTACAGGAGATGTTCAGGTTGTGTGACAGCTTAATTAGATCACTTTGTGATGACAGCCAGGCATGCTGCTGTGGGTGAGCATGGGTAAGAGGCTTAAGGCCTCAGAGAAAGGTGATACAAAATGTTCGCTGTCTTATAAACAGTTGTTCAGTCGTCGTTTGATTTCTGTCCTTCGGGAGGAGGATTTCCATCAGCTCCCCCATGGCATCATCTCTGCACGCAAATGATGTGTGCCAAGACCTTACAGGATCCAGGCTGCTATGCCTAAGTGTGCCTTTTCAAAATCAAATTTCATTTATTTCTCTGAATAGGTAATACATGCACACAATGCGAATGTCAAACATTTCAAAAGGTTATGCAGTGATAAATCAGTCTCCCGTCCACCCCATCCCCAAGCCTTAGGGTGTCATTGTATTTCTGTCACTAACCTGCACTGTCTGACCTTGCCCCAGTGCTTCCAATTATGAAACCTTGTATTGTTTGCATCTGACATTATTGGTTTTTTAATGGGCCTTTTATTTCAGATGGCTGAGTAAGAATGGGATTGAAGAAATCCACAGCTGTGCATTCAATGGAACCCAACTAGATGAGCTGTAAGTAGCCCTTGACTATTCTTCCAGGCCATTGAGAGGGAAATGGCTCTTAGAACAGTGATGTTTATGTGGCTTTGTGTTTCCCTTCTTCTTTCCTCCACTCCATCCCTAGGAATCTAAGTGACAACAACAATTTGGAAGAATTGCCTAATGATGTTTTCCAGGGAGCCTCTGGACCAGTCATTCTGTGAGTAGCTTGTCCCATTACCATGCACAAGAGATCAGCGTGTAAAAATAAGTTAGAAGTCAACTTTCTCCAATTCATAAAAGCTTCAAGATAGGGCTGGCAATCCAGGTCAATTTTGATCTGTCATCTGCAAAATATAGGGATAATTTAGGGCTGGTCCACATTCTAACTTTCAGTGATTAACAACATTTAAGGAGCATTTACCAAGTCCCAGTGTTTTAAAAGTGTAAAATGCCTTTTCTAATTTAGTCCTTATAATAACCTCTGCAGTAGACCCTACTAGTCTCATTTTAGAGAAGGAAAAACTGGCTTCCCTGGAGGGGTTAACTAACTCATCCACAGTCGCGCAAATTTTAGGGCAGGACTTTAACACCAAACTGGTCTGACTCAGTACAGACTCCTAACCACTCTGCCAGATTCCTCTTCCCTGGAAGGGAGAGCACATTCCTTCCTTATCCAAAATGCACAGAACTTTTCCTCACCCAGTGAGACACACACACACATCCATTTTTGAATCCTTGCTACCTCAATTCCAGATCTCCTGGGATTCATTCAGTGCCTCATAGTCCTGCATCAGCACCTTTGTCTCTATTGTTGCTTCTACATCTCCCTCTCTCCCTCCAGGAGTGACTTTCCCTTATTCTCTTCTCATCTGCCTCTGCCCTTCCACAGGGTCATCCTAATTCCCACCTCTTCCCTCGGCCAACAGTGAATTCTTCCTTCTGTGACTCCCACAGCCTTCATGGCTGCAAGGACCAAAATCTGCAAGAGCTTTTAGAAAATGTGTTTTCCAGGGCTCTAAGCAAGACCTACTACACCTACTGATGAATTTACTATAGGAAGAAAGAAGGAACCCAGAAGGAAGGAGTCAGATGCAAGAAGAAATAATGAGAAAAAAAAACAGATAAACACATGAATAAATCTAAAGGTTTTCTAGGTGATCCTATATAGCTGTCTAAGGTCAGTGAGCATCTGGCAGCCACTCGTCTACCAGTATACCTCTTATTCAGCAGTCAGTATAATATACTATGTGTGGTTTCCTACCTATCACCTGTCAACATCACTTTCATTTTCACCAAAAAGCTTATATTCTTCTTCTGGCTGGAACTTATGTATCTTCTAGGTTCTTTTCCCTATTTGGGCTTAGTGTGTTTACAAATAACACTAGACCCTATAGCAGTGATGGCGAACCTATGACACGCGTGTCAAAGGTGACATGCAAACTCATTTTTTTGGTTGATTTTTCTTTGTTAAATGGCATTTAAATATATAAAATAAATATCAAAAATATGTCTTTGTTTTACTATGGTTGCAAATATCAAAAAGTTTCTATATGTGACACGGCACCAGAGTTAAGTTAGGGTTTTTCAAAATGCTGACACGCCGAGCTCAAAAGGTTCGCCATCACTGCCCTATAGGGTGAAGCAGAAATTCATAAAATGGTTGATATTGATGACAAAGGATGTGTTGTAACCAGTACATGAGACTCTGCCTCTTTGAAGAAAAAAAGTTCAAAGAAATATAAGCAAAAGGAAGAAGTGTGAGCATGATGAAAGGGGAGGTGCCAGACAGACTACCTGGGTTTAAAGCCAGTTCTTTCCCCTCTGCAAGCCGTCATTTCCTCACCAAAATAAAGTGGCAAAAACTATATAATACCTTATTCCTAATACTATTGGAGGCTTAACAATATCATATATGTACGTAAATGTGTGTATGTGTATATTTATATATTCACTTGTTGAACAGGTGGATGTTAAGAACCAGCCCTGTGCCATACACCCTATATAGTGCAGGAGACAAAAGAAAGCTCCTTCTCACAGAAAGCTTATATTCTCATAATGGCCAGTCAGACCCTAACTAAGCATATAACAATACATCAGGCCATGATGCATGCTATTAACACCAAATAGGAAAGAGCATAACAAATAAAGAGTTCCCGGCATAGTCCATGGGCCCAATTACACAAAGTACTTAGAACTTGTAATGCTTAATTAATGTTTCCTATTCTTAGCGTACTCGGAAGATAAATAAACTTAGAGAAAGTGCTCTGGACATCTCTGACAGCCAGAAAAGCAGTTTGTCAATTCACATAGCTAAAATCCCTAAGATGCTTGAATGTTCCTAAAGGTACCTCCCTCTGTTATGGCCGAACATACCTGTGATAGGAAGGATAGCTTTCCATATGTCACCTGTACCAGGTGCACTATTAAGTCATAGCACCTTCACCACTGACTGCTACCGAGAACATTCAAGTTGGACAGAATCCCCAACTCGCTCGTTATCCTGGGAAGTGACCTGCTAAGATCACACTGCCACCATAAGCCACAGAGCTTGGACCAGAACTAGGTCTTCTGCCTCACGTGCCATGTATGCCCACAATCTCATGTTACCTCAAGTACAGAAATATATCTAATTAGATAAGGCCCCCGCCATTGGCTGCGAACTAAAACAGAGGAGGGAATAATTATAAATACCAGGCTCCCAGCCCAAGAACATACACACAGCACAGAAGACTGTCTCCTGTGGCTGTACAAGCCGGTCCCAGGCTGAGGCACAGTGTGTGCAGTGTGTGCTCTCAGAGGGTCTGATGGAGAACACGTCGGAGGCCACCCGCTGCCTGACCACATGGCCGGCAAGAAAAGGGATGTCACCACCACAGGCAGCTGTGGAGGGTCCTCAAGTTACAGGCCCATTTTTCACCCTTTTTACCATAGGAACATACCTGGCCAAAAAGAAGTAAATGAAATTTACAGAAAATCCAAAGGAACTATGAGCACTTGCCATGACTTAAAAGGGTAAAGAATGATACTGCATTCCTCCGCCTTTCAATCTCAATGCATGAGCATATATATGCAAGATCCTGGCCAAGATCTCCGCCTATCCTATAGTAATTGCTAGTATCCTTCTCCTCCCTTTAGAGGGAAGAAGATTGATCACCTTAACATCAAGGCTCCTATTCTGGGGCTTTTAGGTTAGCCCACAGATGTCTTTCCAGCCTCTCTGCTTGCTGACCTAGGACTATGGCCTTTCCCATCTTCTACTAGTGCAACCTGATGTGCCAACCCAAGCTAAACCCTGGCCTGGGAGCTACTTGGTAAGGTATGTGCAGAAGACCTGCCCACTCCAGGTGCTGTGGGTTGATGGGTAGGAGAAGGAGTGTGCACAGACTGCTCAGCCCACAGGAGATGCCACCCAGGCTAGTGCCGGGACTGTGCCTTGGGTCAGATTCCTCTCCCTGCCAATGAGACTGTGATATGGATATTTGCATGCAGGGGGTTTACTGGGAAGTGCTTGATGGAAGAAAACTCAGGCAAAGAGGGAAGTTGACAGCAATGCATTTGCAACAGAGGCCTCAGCTGATCCCACAGGGAGCTCTGGAGTTAAGATGGCCCTGCAAAGTTGTACTGGATTAAGGCAAGGGGCCAGTCCTCTTCATCAGCAGTTACAGGGTGCAGGCTGTCCCTGGGCAGGAGCCAAATCTTGGGTAAGTCAAACAAGGGCAATTCCCAAAGTAGAGCTCAGCTATGAGCCATCTCAGCAGTGAGATGGTGCACAACTGCCCTCAAGCAGTGGTTCTAAATTTGACCATACATCAGACTCACCCGGAGCGCTGGGGAAAGCCTCGAGAGCGGATCCCCACACCCAGAGTTTTTGATTCAGCAAGTCAGGACTAGGGGGGAGGACAGCTGACATTGCTGGTCCTCACAGCACAGAACCACTGCCTTTGCACCAATGTTGGGGCATGAGAAGCCTCGCCCTGTTTCTATACATTCTCTTCCATGAGCCAGCGGTGTGAATCTTCCTCCACAACAGCAGGCATGTGCAAGGAATCCTAAGGGAGTTCAGGGGAGGGCACCCAAACAATGAGAACTCCTTTCCTGAAGGCAAAAATGTTAGTTGAGTGTAAAACAGGGAGCCTCTGGACACCCGAGGGTACAAGGGCGAGATGTTCCATTGCAAAGAGAAATAGATTCAGAGAAAGCCAGGGGCACACAGACAAGCTGCATCGGGTTTCAGAGGAGCAGCCTAGCATCCTGATTTCCACCTCATGAGTCTTGACCTTGAACGCCAGTGGCCATCTGAGTTTTCACCTGATATTCTGAACTCACTCAAGTTTGTTTTCTTAAGCAATCAAGTAATTGCTGTTTCTTTAGGAAACAGTTTCCTGTGGGAAAATTTTAATGCATTGCCTTTGCAAGCTGGAGCCAGTACAATCATATTCTGATAGTTTATCAAATTGATTTGGCTATAGTTCAGATTCATTTGATAGTTGAGATTCAAACACTGAGTTATTTGTATAAGAAAGATTCTCTTCCATTACCAGTGTACCCACAGTCCTATAGACAGTAAATTGCCTTTTCATTCCGCCTGGGATCATGAAAGAGAGGTCTTCTAACCATCTGTCAGTGTAGTACACACCAGAAATGTGCTGGCACTTATGGAAATGATTGACCTATAATAACATCTTTGCTGGGAAAAATAGAAATTGTTCAAATCAAATTTGTGGCGCTAGCTATAACACACTTTATTAAACGGGGCACAAAGCACAATTTAACTCCTGCCTCTCCTGACTCAGCGTCTTATTACTGACTGCTGTCTCCCTCTCCACTTCACATCTCAAAATCAAGAATCCTAACAATGTTGAAACAGTTTAGGATTACTAAATCTCTTCAGCGCCAGCCATCATCCATGAATACTCCCATTGGTACATGTCAGGATTTAAATTCTCAAAACCAGTCACTGCCAGAACGTAGCATGTGCTGAAATGTTAACCAGAATGGCATCTTATGACTGCAGCCATTAAACCAACCATGAAGATGAGGATTAAAAACACCAGCCCACCCAAGACTACCCCTGTCCCCTTGCCCAGCCCACCATCCCTATACATGTCAGCAATAAAGCAACTATTAATTGAGCATATTAGGCCTTACAGGTTATACATGTAGTAGATGTTGATTGAGTACCTACTATGTGTCTGATACTATGTTAGGTATAGGGGATAAAGGGACTTAAAAACAAATAGTACCTGCACTGAAGTATCCTGTAGAGGGACAAATGTCACTGCCCAGAACAATAAGCTCTGCAGAAATTGTCACAGGTTATAGTAGCATCGCAGGTGTCCAATAAATCTCTGTCATGTGATACAGTGACTTTTAACAGATGAAGCGACAGTGGGTGGGAAGGTGAGCTCTTAGCTTATGCCTAAACTTCTGCATCAGCCTTTGTCTCCTTCCTATCTTCAATCCTTTCTCCTTCTGACTCATTTAACAAGTATTTATGAGCACCTACTATATGCCAGGCTCAAGGTTCTCAAGATTAATCTTATAAAAACACAGCTTTCAATAAGCCATTTTTCAGCTTATATAAATTCTAAACTCTGATACCTGGCTTTTAAGATTCAAATCCCATCCTGTGGTTCCCCCCTTTCATCCAGAATAATTAATCTTAGTTGCCCAGAATAATCCTTCTGAAAACCTTTCACTGCCACACTTGGTGCTCTGGGCCTCTCAACAAGCCTACCTTATCCTATAATCATAATAACCTACTTCCATGAGATGTGAATAACTGATAATGTCTTATTTTGTTACTCCCCCAGGGATGTTTGCATCCTAAGAGTGGAAAGTGCTTTTACACAGGAATTAAAACCTAACATTAGATTTCCAGGCCACAGGGAAGAATCATAGCCAGGGAATGGACTGTGTGTGTCTGTGTGCCCATGTGTTTGTATTTGTGTGTGTGTGTGTGTGTGTGTGTGTGTGTGTGTGTGTGTGTGTGAGAGAGAGAGAGAGAGAGAGAGAGAGAGAGAGAGAGAGAGAGAGAGAGAGAGAATATTATCTGTTGCTAAGTGTCAAATCACACGGAACAGTATCCTCTTATCTTTATCACTGCTGACATAAATTTCTATGAACTTTTCTTACTCCATGGAGAAACCAGAGAAATATTTCTCTGCCAGTCCAAAATGTAGAAGTCTTGAAAGTTTCCATGTCTGCTAACTTCAGCAAGTATCCAGTAACCTTTAAGCAAACACATCTACAAACACTTTTATTTCCCAACCACCCAGGAACCACTTTTACTAAAGTCTTTTGCTTTATCAAATTCTTGAAGTGTCTACCAACCATTCCCTCCTTTCAACATCAACCAGGAGAAGATCTGGGTGCCAGGACTTTGACAAGATGCCTTAGTCTCATGGCAACAAAGCCACCTGGTGCAAATGACAGCAGCTCACAGATTCTGCAGCTGAAAAGGAGGAATCAGCTGACTCCAGAACACTGAGCAGACAGAAAGGCACCAGAGCTTCCCTAATAGGTTCCCAATCAAACACCAAGGCATTGGATTGCATTCACGTCAACCCACCCCACACATTATCCTATTTATTCTATCTCCTTGTAAACTGCGCAAGGTTGCTCCTTTCCTGGTGCCTTTGATGCTGTCAGTCACAAACAGCTGCCTGCTGCAGAAACACCCTTTTGCTGAGCTCCCTTTAAATCCAGATTTCCTCTCTCAGTCTATGTTGCATATTTCTTTTTTTTTTAAATTGCTCCCCTGTAAGACTTGCTCCAGCCTCTCATTGTTATTATGATGCTGAGGCATCTCTGCTCAAGTATCTATTGAGTAGATTTCATGAGCACAGCCATGTGCCAGATATGATGTAGCACACAAAAATATCTTAATAATCCCTGCTCTTAGAGCATCTGAAGTCTGGCCGAGGAGACAAAACAAATATACATGAAAAGTCAAACAATATGAAAGCATAGAAGAGATAATACAAGGTACACGATTCTTTGTAATTGCTAGAGGTTAGAAGACATCACAGATGACTGGGGTAATCTATTTATTCCCTTCCCCAATCCTTCAGTGTTACTCCCCAGCCTATCTTCAAACAAAACAACCATTTCCTGGGTGCTTGCAATGTGAAAGGCACTGTTTGGAATGCAAGGAACCCTCTGCCCTCTAGGAGAGATAAAATGCAAATACAAAGAGCTACTTTATAAAGCAAAAGATAGTAAGTGGTGAGAGAAGCAGAAAGCTTACAAACCTAATGCTATTGTGCTCCTCCTGGCTTTCAAGGAAAAATACTTCTACAACTGGTAAAAGTGATCGAGATGATGGAATCACTGAGACTTCAATGGGAGTGTGCTTTGGTTTGCCACTGCTGCATAAAAACTACCCTAAAACTTAGTAGCTTAAATTGTTCCACTTTGCTCACAATTTTGTGTTTCAGAAATCTTGCTGTTTTGTCTCTGATCATGTGATGTGTGAGAGAGAAAGAGATTTATTAATTTATGGATAATAGCTGCTAGCCACGTGCTGTCTTTTGCCCAGGAAGTTCTTCGTGTATTTTATTTAGCTCATTTAATTCTCACAACAACCTTCAGAGGTAGATATGATTATTATCATTCCTATTTTATAACTGAGGAAATTGAAACATGGAGAAGTGACATTAGAGCAAGGCCATAAATCTGAAAGGTAGAGGGGCAGGATACATATGCAGGCAAGTCATTGCCATTTTGACTTTGTGCTGAGAGTGTCTCTACTACCCACCAGACTCCTCTTCCCCTTACAGTGTATTCTCTTCTCACCCTTTTCTGATATTTGGCCATAGATTCCACCCCAGCTTATCAGAACTATTTTTAAGCTGGTTTCACAGTGGGAAGGAGATTATCAGAATCCCTCACTTCTATGCAAATTTGTTGGTCTATTCTATAGACTGTAGAAAGGGAGAGGGCTACATTTAAGCCCCAGATCAGCCAGGATGAAAGTATATTCAGAATTCAATGTGTCCTGTTACTTAAGTCCTCCTACCACAAACACAAGGGTCAGGGCTTCTACTGAACCAAATTCCTGTTAACAGAATATTGATCTGACCGAGGTATGTTGGATGAATTGGAGTCTCCCTCCTCACCCATGTAAGAGGATCACTGCTGTGTCTGCTATTTTGCCTGTTAATGGAGCAGAAAATTTTAGACCCATGGTAATCAGGTTATGTTTACTTTTTCTCTTTTTAGAGATATTTCAAGAACCAGGATCCATTCTCTGCCTAGCTATGGCTTAGAAAATCTTAAGAAGCTGCGGGCCAGGTCAACTTACAACTTAAAAAAGCTTCCCAGTCTAGAAAAGCTTGTTGCACTCACGGAGGCCAGCCTCACCTACCCCAGCCACTGCTGTGCCTTTGCAAACTGGAGACAGAAAATGTGAGTCTTCTCCTGCCCACCCCGTGAGCCTTGCTTGGGAGTTCTCCAATGCAGAAGTTGGTCCACAACTTCTATGTACCTGTGGCATTAAGAGAATCCACTAGAAGCGAGATCTTCCTGATGAAAGCCCTTAGACATATTCTAGATCAAAGCCTCAGTATTGTGGAGGGTTTCCAGTTTCTCTGAAAATGGGCTCACGGAAGAAGGCTACCCCCATGGTAGACTACCTACCAAGTGTTAAATGAGGTAACATGAAAAACACCAAGTGTAGTGCCTAACACATGGCTGATGCTAAATTAATATTTCTTCCCTTTTTCCTCTAAATATGGATTTATCCTTCAAGTCCCAACTCTTTGCCCCATAAGTGTCCCAGGAACCACCAAAGTCAACTTTGGAGGGAAGAAGCATAAAGACCACACCAGAGACTGATGCACACACATCCATGGCACATCCCAGCCACGCTAAACCTCTCTAATCCATCTTTGGCTTTTAGCACCTCACAGGGAGAACAAAGTTTGGGACATCTGTTCATTTGGCTTTCAAGGTTGGTCAGATTAAAAAAAGTGATCCCAATAGAGCCTAGAAGATAACTGGACAAAGACAAAAAAATGAAATAATCATTGCCAGGATCTGGAGAGAGTGAAGAGGGAATACTGTGGAGCTTGCACATGTTCCAGACATTCAAAGGATCCACTGGAGATAGAATTATGGGATACCAGGATTTCCCTGGGCTCTCACCCACCCCTGAACCGATACAATCCACAGCATGCACTACACTCAATCACGTGATACCTTGTCACCACTTTTATATGGTAGCCCAGCACTGATACAGCTTTATGGTGCTGTTATTTCACTTTTTTAAAAATATATTTTATTGATTTTTTACAGAGAGGAAGGGAGAGAGATAGAGAGCTAGAAACATCGATGAGAAACATCGATCAGCTGCATCCTGCACACCTCCTACTGGGGATGTGCCCGCAACCAAGGTACATGCCCTTGACCGGAATCGAACCTGGGACCTTTCAGTCCACAGGCCGACGCTCTATCCACTAAGCCAAACCGGTTACGGCGTTATTTCACTTTTTAATGCGGTGTCCTCTATTATGCAACTTTTAACGTGCATTGACCTGCTCATGTAGACACATTGTCTGCTCAAAAACAAACAAACAAAAAAAAAACTACAAACAAAACATCTTAAAGTGGTTTTGAAGTAAATAGAGGTTCACCCTCAGACCCATCTGAAAGATTTTCAGGAAAGGGATCCCTTTTCAGAATTTGCATGCAAATTCACTGGGAAACAATCCAGTACTGGACACTCCTCACCAATTAGCTCAAGGGCCAGGGAATTTCTTCCAAATGACTAAAATTCTTAAGGGCTTGGGCTGAGGCAGGAGGCTTGCCTCTTTTATATTCCACACAAGAGTTGTTCTAGCCAGGGCAAGAAATATACCAATTCACTGCCAAAATCCTGGAACTGAAGGCCTCTCGGGCGAAATCTCAAAGGATATTAAGATCACTGCAAGCACAGCACATGGTATGTTGTTGGGCCCCATGCCAATATGCCACAGGAATATATATTATCTACTATGTTGCTCCTACTCCTCTGGTCTTGCCGCCTGCTATAGTGTACATGTAGCCTCAGGGCTCTCCCAACCAGAAATCTCCAGGGTGGCCTTGCACTGTCCCATCACTGGGATCCTTCCCTGGTCCCTCCAGCCACTCAGTTCTCACCCTTTCTAGGTCCCTATGGTAACTTGCCATCAGAGCCCATCGGGTACAGCAAAGGAGAGGCCCATGCCTCTTCTAAAAAAAAAAAAAATGCCAAAACAAAAGAAAATAGCTGTGGGTGTTTAGTCTTTAATTGGCACATTTACACACACAAAAACAATGTAGTTATGCTATTCAGAAGATAACCACAGGATATTTTTAATGGTGTCATTTCATTGTATACCATATTAGGTGTAGTTTGGTAATGAGATTCGAGTTCAAAGTTGTAGGATGAAATTGTTCTTCCAGTCCTCATTTGGAAATGCCCAAAGTGTAAATATTAGGCCCTCATGACTGTGAGGTTTTGGTCAGTGGCCCTCCTGGCCTCTCACCGAAAGAATTTGTTAACCACACCCCTCATCTGTTACTGAACCAGTTAGTTCCTTGTCATAGTTATACTTAGCTTGCACTGTTATTTTGTTATTATTTAATTTCTCTCATATCTAGGCCTTTTCTTCACAGCTATCTTTTTAACTGATGCACAATGACATATGCCTCTAAGTGCCCACAGAGGGCCTAGACCCCAGCATGATAGTAGCCACTATCATCTGTCTTCTTACTGCTGATACTTGCTGAGGGCTCACTGCCAGGCACTGTAATGCTTTGCACCTTTATCTCATTTAATTCTCACAAAGGTAACAGTGCTATTTCTATTCCTTTCCCACAGAGACAGAAACTGGGGCTCAGAGACAGTAAAGAACTTAACTAGCACCAACCAAACTCAGATCCAAACCCTCTGGTCTATGTGTCTCCAAAGCTCAGGCTCTGGGCCACCCCACCATGCACTTCCCAAATCTCTGCTCATTGATTTATCAGGGTCTGAGAGTACCACTTTCTCAACTGACCCTAAACTAAATTCCCAACTCTCTGATTCTTAGAATTTGCAAAAAGACTGCAGGGGCAAGATATTGTTTCCCTCGTTTCCATCTTTGTTTTTACTCTTTTCTCAGAGACATGCATTGTTTACCTTTTCTGCACTCATGTTGTTGGGTCACTTCTATTTGGGGAAATGAAAGTATAAATATTTAAAATATATTGGTAGTGTTATCAACAGTAGGAATCTTCCCAGAATCCAACATCAGCCCCGGGAAGTGAAGGCTGTCTCTAGATGGTTAAGCCAGATTTGTTCCAATGAACAGATTAGAGTCTACAGAAACCAGATTACTTACTTTCTGTTCGTAGATTGTGTTGTCACTGATCCAATGACAGCAGTGACAGGGTTTGGGAGTCAGAAGTTAGAATAAAGAGCACAGAGTATTCTCTTGCCCCCTCTATGCCTATCTCTGAGTTTGCATCGCCTTTCTTGTAAGATCTCTGACTAAAACAAAAGATTTTCTGTGCATTTTCAATTACATGTATGTGAACTGTGGAGCCCCCTTTGTGCCATCCATGACTGATGTGAGAAGCCCTATTACTCTCTAAAACAAAAGATGGCACAGTCTCTAACAACAACCAAAAAAGAGAGAATCCTTTGGGCCAAGAGAAAATGATTTCCTGGCAAACCAACTCACTTCTCAGAGGAAGAAAAGAGAGGAAAGGATTCTCCCTAACAACCCTGCTCCTAGACATTAGGTGGGGAGTCAGTCTTTGCAGGTTGGGACACTTGGCTGCACTCACCCTTGACTTTCAAATGGTATTTCTACTTCCTCCACTCCCTCAGCCATTCTCTCCTTCTTATGAGGGTCTTTGAAGAGTTTTAACACTCGCTTCCCGCTCACATGAAACTATGTTAAGGTTTGAGAGAAAGGCAGTCATTTACGTTGCTGTGAGCTTGTCCCTTTGGGAGGGAGGGAGTTAGGGAACAGCATAGTGCTGGTGATTCTGATTATCAGCCAATACAAACTCAAAGTCCCCAGTTCCATCGTAAAAGAGACCCAGTGTGAAACATCCCCATTCCTTTGAAGCCTTCACTTCAAAACAGAACTGTTACCCTCTCTGTCTCTACCTGTGCAATTCACCTGTCTGGGTAGAATATTTCTGACCTGGCTGTCATTCACATCACTTATGAAAGTCCCCCTATCCTGTTGACAAGGCCTCTTGTACATTTGGGTATAAAAGGAAAACTGAGTTTGAAAAGTGAGCCCAAGAAGAGCCAGCTCCTAGGAGATGACTTACAATCTTGGGATAAATCAGGGCCTCTTGCAACCTGCATTTGCTCTTTGGCACATTCACTAAGGAACAATTTAATATGAGAGAGCCAGGTTTACTCTGTGGACAAATGCATGTCTGAAGCCTACTGTGGCCCCTGGAGAGTGAGATAATAATAGGAGCCTCAGTAACATTTCAAGCAAATTAGCAGGTCTCCCAATACACTAAGTATCAAGGAGCCAGGGACGGGGGCTGGCTGGGAACTAACCACAGACAGATCCTCCAATTTATGTAGATAAAAGAAGCAAGTATGTTCTCATTTGAGTCAGAAAACTGTCCAGCGACCTGAGTACAGAGTATAGGAATGGGAATAGACACTACTCGGGCATATTAAAAGATAGCTGAATGGAGATGGGGGAGGGAAGAAGTAGAGTTGATATGAAATCTGTAAATTATTTGCACTTAACAGCAAAGGCTTAGCTAGTCCCAGGCGCCTTCCTCCCCACATTCAGGTTGTGGCCAGATGGTTTCCCCAGTGGGCCATCTAACTCTAGGAATATATACATGAGTTGTTCTGCTCATTTACAGTAAGCAGCATTAACCCTTGATCTCAGCCTCAAGGGCAGACAGACTGGTAGAAAGGGGGGAAATCTCAGAAAGAAACCCCATCATCCCTACCCTATGCAAAGACAGTGATATATCTGCCATTTTGGATCCAGGATGCTGATTCTATTCCTTTGTGTATTTTTCTAGTTCTGAGCGTCATCCAATTTGCAACAAATCTATTTTAAGGCAAGAAGTTGATGGTATGACTCAGGCTAGGAGTCAGAGAATCTCTTTGGCAGAAGATGATGAGTCCAGTTACGCCAAAGGATTTGACATGATGTATAGTGAATTTGACTATGGCTTATGCAGTGAAGTGGTTGATGTGACTTGTTCTCCTAAACCAGATGCATTCAATCCATGTGAAGATATCATGGGGTATGATATTCTCAGAATCTTGATATGGTTTATTAGCATCCTGGCCATCACTGGGAACATTGTGGTGCTGGTGATTCTGATTACCAGCCAATACAAACTCACAGTCCCCCGGTTCCTAATGTGCAACCTGGCCTTTGCCGATCTCTGCATTGGAATCTACCTGTTGCTCATAGCATCTGTCGATATCCACACCAAAAGCCAGTATCACAACTATGCCATTGACTGGCAGACTGGAGCAGGCTGTGACGCAGCCGGCTTTTTCACTGTCTTTGCCAGTGAGCTCTCAGTCTACACGCTAATAGCCATCACTCTGGAAAGATGGCACACCATCACCCATGCCATGCAGCTGGAATGTAGGGTGCAGCTCCGCCATGCTGCCAGTGTCATGCTGGGAGGCTGGATCTTCGCTTCTGCAGTCGCCCTCTTTCCCATCTTTGGCATTAGCAGCTACATGAAGGTGAGCATCTGCCTGCCCATGGATATTGACAGCCCCTTGTCACAGCTCTATGTTCTGTCCCTGCTTGTGCTCAATGTCCTGGCCTTTGTGGTGATCTGTGGCTGCTACATTCACATCTATCTCACAGTGAGGAACCCCAACATCGTGTCCTCCTCTAGTGATACCAAAATTGCCAAGCGCATGGCCGTGCTCATCTTCACAGACTTCCTCTGCATGGCACCCATCTCCTTCTTTGCCATCTCTGCCTCCCTCAAAGTGCCCCTCATCACCGTGTCCAAGTCAAAGATTCTCCTGGTCCTGTTCTACCCCATCAACTCCTGTGCAAACCCTTTCCTCTATGCCATCTTCACCAAGAACTTCCGCAGGGATTTCTTCATTCTGCTGAGCAAGTTCGGCTGCTGTGAAATGCAAGCCCAGATTTACAGGACAGAAAACTCATCCAGTGCCCACAACTCCCATCCAAGGAATGGCCACTGCCCTACAGTTCCCAAGGTCACCAATGGCTCCAATTACACACTTGTCCCTCTAAGCCATTTAGCCCAGAAATAAAACAATGTGTAAATATAACCAAGTGTGGAATGATAACTGTCTTGCCTCTGAAAACTATGCCATGGAAAAGCTGACGGAGTGTTTCCACATACTTCATCTAACTTTATTTTCCTTGCTTACCTAACAGGTAAATTAGTTGGGAACTGTTAACTCCATATGATATATTAGGAAGCTGAAGTATTAATAACAATATTAATAATTAAAATAATACAATACTACAAAATCACATTTCTTTTGCTCTTCATAATGTTCACAGTGCTTTTGTTCAGACCACCTCAACTGATCCCTATAAAAGTCCCATTAAATAGGCAGAACATGGGTTATTCTTGGAGTTTTTCAGATGAGGAAATCAAGGGGTTAAGTGACTCAAAGGGTTAAGTGACTTGTTCAAAATTGCTTGGCTTGTAAGAGGTAGAGCCCGGATTGGGTGTTCTGACAACCAGAAAACTTCCAAAAGCAGCAGCACAATATTCATTCATTCATTCATTCATTCATTCAACAAATATGTATGGAGAACTCACATGATGGCTTTGTAATGTGTCAAATTGGATAGGCTGAACTACATTTCCCAGAATTCCCTGCCTTATGTTTCCTACTAGGGTGGGCCACAAGGAGGATTCTTGGAAAAACAGGAGAACAGCAAGGATGAAGCAGCCATTTGGTCATTCATACAGTTTATTGCTGATCTGCTGATTCAGGTCATTGCAATGCAGCAGTATCTGGGCCAGCAATTGCTCCACCTTACCCTGGATCCTCCTTCAAGTTCTCTGACTCCTGGACTAGGTTGTATTCTACCAATTAGGGTCCAACTAAAGAAGCAGAACCAGTCATGCATGCACAGTATATATATAAGGTGTCCCAAAAAAATGTATCTGCACTTTAAATAATTATAAAGGCAGTGTTTATTAAAATACATTTCATTGTCAAAATTGAGCTATGAGCTGTTAAAGTGTATATACATGATTTAGGGACACCCTGTATATGTTACAGGGAATTGGCTTATACTTGTGGGGATTGATTAAGCAGCTTTTATAAGGATGTCCTCTCTACATATGATGCTGGAGAGTGAAGTCCACAGGGCAAGCAGTCACAAAGGGAAGATCATAAGCATTCAGGAAATTATAAGCATGATATGAAACCCCACAAGATCAAACTGAGCCACATTTTTGTTCTTATTGCCTCTAATCTTTTTTTTAAATATATTGTATTGATTTTTTTTTTTTACAGAGAGGAAGGGAGATGGATAGAGAGTTAGGAACATCGATGAGAGAGAAACATCGATCAGCTACCTCCTGCACACCCCCTACTGGGGATGTGCCCACAACCAAGGTACATGCCCTTGACCAGAATTGAACCTGGGACCCTTCAGTCCGCAGGCCGATGCTCTATCCACTGAGCAAAACCGGTTAGGGCATATTGCCTCTAATCCTGATGATAAAAGTATTCTGCAAAATCTGGGGGGGTCTTGCCCTAGCCAGTTTGGCTCAGTGGATAGAGCATCGGCCTACAGACTGAAGGGTCCCAGGTTCAATTCTGGTCAAGGGCATGTATCTTGGTTGTGGGCACATCCCCAGTGGGAGGTGTGCAGGAGGCAGCTGATCGATGTTTCTCTCCCATCGATGTTTCAAACTCTCTATCCCTCTCCCTTCCTCTCTGTAAAAAGTCAATAAAATATATATTTTTAAAAAATCTGGGGGGTCTTCATCATGGAGGTAAACACTAGGGCTCCATGTGTTAAACATCGGGAAACCTTCAGACCTTTTTTCTGGAAGCAAGACATGAAGGGAGGAGGGAGTAAAACAAGAGGAAAAGCCCTTCTGCACTTGTATCACCAAGATGTGACAGATCTTACCAGAAGTGACACTCCGCCTTATTTAGACCAACATTATTCAGCATTCATTAGAAGAGCACAAACAAATTGTTGAAACTGATATTTTTTATTCTAGTATGATGGCCACAAGCTTTGGGCTCATAAAGTATTTTATTAGTAAAGTTTATAAAGACAGTCAAGGAATGAACTTTCAGCATTTGGATAATAAGGGGCATTGGAGAAACAAGACAAATATATGGGATGTTTTGTCTATTGAATATATTAAAGAAAGGAACTAAAAGCACAAAATAAAGCCAGCCATGAGACTGTGCTTGCTGACTGTCATCAAATGCTTTCAGCTACAAGAAGCAAACCCAACTAAAAATGGTTGAAACAATGAGGCCAGTTACATGAGATGCTCCAGACCTGTATGGGAAACTCAGTGGTCTCAAGGACCCAGAACCCATGGAGTCTTCAGCCATGATTCCCTGGTGGTGGTAGCAATGTTTCTATAGCAATTCTAGATGCCACATGTAGGCATGACCAAGTTCAGTAACAAAGAAGGGAGGTCTTTCCTTCCATGCATCTGTCATTTTAAAGGAAAGAAAATTTCTTCCCAGAAACCCTCAGGAAAAATTTCTCCCTACCCATTATCTAAGAGTCCTGCCCTGGCTGCAAGAGAGATGGCAAAACAAAGCTCTGTCACATTTTGCCTCTATAGGAGAAGGATGTCTCTGCCAGCCAGCAAGGTGGAAGGGCACTCTAAGGTATTTCCTCATGACCACCCAGCCTGCAGTGGGAGGAATGTTGGGTCAGCAATCCCAGCCTCCAACCTGAGTAAACCCAAATCCTCTCCCATGGGAGGAAGCCCAGGGGGGTTCAAGGTCAGGGTGCACATGGCACCTTCACACCTCACATTTTATGTCCTCATCCCTCTCTCCTCTCCCCATCTACCTATACCCTGTAGTCCTCCCCAGGGTATAGGGGGAGGTTGGTCTGTTCTCCTCCCCAGGGTTGATCTGTTCTCCTCCTCCCTATGTTGGTCTGTTCAAGTCCTCCCTAGAACAAACTCTGAAAGTTGCTCAGATCTGAAGGCAACCACCGGAATCAGACACTGGCCAAGAAATATCCTGTTCAAGGCAAAATGTAAAAGGAGAAAGAAAAATAATAACTCACAAATAAAAGAAATGCATTAGGACAGAAAGAGGGGAGACATGAGGAGAAGAGAGACAGACGGGCAAGACAAATTGAAGAAAGGAGCAATATGGAAGGGAGCCAGGCCCTGATTGTGTCTCTTTGGGCTACTACTTGCCTGTCTTGGTCTTTAAAACCTTTCAATTTGTGGCAAAGATTTCAACTCAGAACACTGAAAAGGCTCTGTCTTAGATACCAGAAGAAAGGTCCACTGCTCCTACCATGATGTTTCAGACTTCCCAGGGCTACACACACCATGGTGTGGGTCCCTGGGATCTAGTTTAAAGAATGAGTAATGGAAAAATTTTCTGAAGGTCCTTAAAGCCTCCTCACTGCAGACATCAGATAATGTAAGGACAACTTGATCCTTTTCATGGAGACCCAAAGTCTTCATAATATTATATTTTCTCCAATAGCATTACCCACAGTCCCTGAGCATTCTGTTCTTGGATAATAGGCCTCAAAATGCACTAAATTCCAAAGTTTGTAAGAGTGCTCTATCTGTGTTCTCTTGCTTCCTTTTCTTCTGTTTACAACACAGAATCTTGAGGCATTTCTTATTAAACAAAGATAAAGGGAGAAAAATATCATAAAAAGCATCTTATGTCTAGTGATAGTTTCCATGTAATAAGATGCAAAAGCACTTTCAGCTCTGCATTTGGAGAATTTTCAGGCAATTCTCCCCCATGTATCATTAGCTAGGGTCATTTAAACTTCCAGGTATCAATGATCTGAGTAAAGATGAGATTTGGGTACAGAGATTTTTAGTTGTCTCAGAAATAGCAGAAGCTATAGTGCAGGGTTCCTGTTTTTGAAAAATAAATCTACCAAAGAGCTATATGTTCCTGATTTCCATCAAGTGGGTGAGGGGAGAGGAAGAAGAGGAAAGAAAAAATTTGAAAAATACCAATTAGGGCACACTGCCTATAAAGTGATGGGAACACTCTATAGGCCATATCCCTGCAGAAATCCCAATAAAATTATCCCTTCCATCTTTTTCAAGTACAGCATGAGCTTCTTTCAGCCCAGGCTCCCCCATACCTAATAAGTCAAGGTAGTGCTCCCTCAGGAAATGGCCCAAGAGGACAACCATCCACATTGAACTGACCTACCTTGGGCTGGGGGTCAATCAGGCTGGCTTGTTAAGCCCTCCTTCCTAGGATGTCTGGAGTGCTTCAGGCAGCTTATTTTCTATGTATTTCAGTGGACAGCTTTTATATCAAAATTCAAGAGCCAAGTTATTTGTAGAAGGGAGTCCATTCAAAAGACATACTGCTTAGCATTTGGAATTGTGATAAATTATACCACTGGTGACCACCTACCAAAATCAAAAGCTGTGAAGAAACCCAGCAATGTTTTCCATTCATTCACTCATTCAGTCAATATTATTGATTGCCTACTCGAAGCCAAGCATATTTCCAGTCACTGGAAATACAGTAGTAAATAATCAGACAAAATTCTACCCTCATGGAGTTTGCATTCTAGTAGAGGTTATAGAGGACATATGAGCTAAATCAGTCAAATGTATTGAATGCTAGACAGTGACAAGTGCTAATGACAAAACACAAATCAGGGAAGCAAGATAGCATATGAAATGTCAGGAGATAACTAAAGGCCTCCCTGAAAAGGTGACCTTTGACTAAAGACAGGAAGGAAATGGAAAGTGAGACATGTGGACAGAGAAAAGGGTGTTCCGGACAGAGGGGACAGCAAGCACAAAAGCCTTCAGGCTAAGCTAAGCATGTTATGTTGTAGAAAAATAAGGTCAATGTGGCTGGAGCAGAGAAAAGGGGATAAGAGAAAATAGTAAGGGACAAGGCCAAAAAATATTACAGGGAGCCAGATTAGTTTTATTACTTCTAAAAAGCTGAAGGTGAAGTGGTAGAAAAATATCTGAAAGTTCATACTAAGTGTGAATTGAGCCTATGTGTATAGACCTCCTAGCCTAGTACTGACTGAACACTAGGAGATCTTGAATTCTAGTCACTTTTCATTTCCTTTAACAGCTGTTGCACCTCCTTCTCCTCCTCCTCATCCTTCTGGATTCCCCAGCCCCTCTTTCATCCTCATCATCTCTCCACCCTCCCCATAGCAAAGCTGCTCTCCTGCAGAGCTGTCACTTTGCAAGGGAAATGATACATGATTCACACCACAGTGATAATAATCTCCTAAATTTCAATGGGCTTTACACATTCTAGAAGACTTTGACTTGCACTGGCTCATTAGATCCTTAAAATGTTCCTGTGAGGTAGAAGGATTCTCTTGTTATGAGAGAAGAAATCACATTTAGAGGTTTAGTGACCTATCCAGGGCCATGCAGCTAACAGGAGGCATAGCGAGATTAGAATTTAAGTTGCCTACTGTCCCCTTGCTGGAGGTACATAATAGTAGAGATACTGGAAACACCAGTATTAGCATGAATGAAGGGCAGTGGCCGTGTCAGACACCTCTGGCAGCAGGACTGGCCCAGCTACTGATGGCTACTGTGTTCTCACACAGCCAGTGAGAGAAAGGTCCTAGGGAAGCCAGGATGGTGCGATGTTAATCAGATGAACAAGGAAAATGGAGCACAGTACGGCACTCAGGTGAGCAGGATTTTTATTAATTCCCTGCAACACCATTTCTCCTCCTGATCCTAACAGGGCCACCCTGGCTGGCTTGCAGCTGAGCTCAGCAGAAGCCAGGGGGAGAGTAAAAGTCCATGAAGTGCACTCTAACCCAGGAGTGCCCTAAGTCACAGGCGAAACTTGGCCGTGGGCCAAGGTCCATAAGAAGGAGTTTGAGCACTCTAAGGTATTTCCTCAAGAAGGGCATAACCTTTAAGTGTATTTTTGCTCATCCCTGTAAGAGCCCATTTGTATGAAAAGTGGCCAGGGCCTTTCTCTGCCATCATCAGTCATCTCACAAATGAAACACTACGAGGTCAGAAGTGCCCTTAGACCTGCCCAAGACACCACTATGAGGCCCCACTTCGGCCATGCCCCACCCACAGCTAGGGAGTCCAGCAGCCACAAGGCCCAGGGGACAGAACCGCCCAGCCTGCATTGAACATGCTGATACTTGTGGTCCCAAAATCTCCTGCCAAAATACTCAGGGTCTGCCTTGTCCTCCCTACAGTGAGCCACACCCCCAATGTGCACACCCCCAGGATCACTGTTTGCAGGGTGTTGATGGAGCCCAGAGGTGCAGCCCCCATGCATGCAGGATGGGATTAGAATGGAAAGAGAAGGGAGGATCAGGGGGCCAGTACCTCCACTGGCACCCAGCCCTAAGTCCTGCAGGTGTTCATGATGGTCTGCATGAGGAGTAGAGATGAATTGGTGCCCTCCTACCCCCACTACTGAGAAACTAGTCAAGGTTTCCCAGGCAGCTTTCCCCCCTAGATGAAGTACTTTTTATTTTTAGACCAACCATACAAAGTTCATATAATAATCCTTCAATATACAAATTGCTATCACAATAGCATCCACATAGCAGTGAGGGGATGTGGTGCAGTGGGGAGAATGGCGGGGGAGAGGAAGGTTTGCAGGATTCCAAATGCTTCTCTTGCCCAAAGTCACTCTATAGCCTGTGAGAGCATGAGGAATCCCATCTCTGTGGGCCGATCAAGACAGCCAGAGGCAGGAAACCCCAATGCTGACATTGAGACAAACCAGGCACAGCAAGTCCCTCCAACATGCCATCTCCCCACCGTGGCAGCCTCCAGGTAAAGCCAGATCCAGTTAGGAGGTAACAGGAAGGTGGTTGTGACTCAAAAGGAGACTCATCCTTCTCATCACACCTTTGGGAACAGTTTTTCAGGGGCTGTTGAATCGAAAAGACCTAAAAATCAGCCTATTCCTTCTCAGTTCACAGGCCAGTATTGTCACTTTCATTTGGGATACATCCATGTTGACCCTGCTCTGTCCTCGGAGAATTCCACCACATTATAAAACCCCAGGCAAAAGGGTATTTATTAAAACCACTGTCTCCGCCTCCTTCCCCAGTTCTGCACCTTCATGGTGACTTCAGCATCCGCATGGATCCCCAGCCTAGACCTCAGCTTCACAATTCTTTGACTTACTCATTCCCAGTGCCTTACACCTTCATGGACTTTGGTAACATGCGGCCTGATCTTATAATTTCCAGAAATTGTCCCATCCCAGAGGTTTTCCCCTTCAAAAATCTGCTCCCTGGCTCCCTCACTATTCTATCACCTTTCTCAATGCAACCTTTTCTCCTGTAACCTGCCTGTCTTTCAGGCTGTCATGCCTTTGCACTTGCTATGCCACTTACCTAGAAGACCCTCCCTGTATCCGCCTGCCTAATAAGCCCACCTCATCTATAAAAACTCAAAAACTCAGCTCAGCCCAGCTGGCATGGCTCAGTAGTTGAGCGTTGACCTTTGATCCAGGAAGTCACGGTTCTATTCCCAGTCAGGTCAAGGCACAAACCAGGATTGCAGCTCCATCCCCAGTAGGGGGCATGCGGGAGGCAGCCAATCAATGATTCTCTCTCATCATTGATGTTTCTATCTGCCTCTCCCTTACTCTCTGAAATCAATAAAAAAATATATTTTTTAAAAAACTCAGCTCAAACAACAATTTTTCATTTAACATATGTTAATTAAGCACCTACTCAGGAGCCAGTACTGTGCTAGGCAGCAGGAGTATAAAAATGAGTAAAATGTCTTCATTTCCCTGTAGAGACTAGCTCAGGAAACAGACCAGGGAACATATAATTCCATCTGTGTGGGAGTTCGTCACAACTAGACCTACCTTACAAGAAATGCCAAAGGCATTCTTCAAGAGGAAATAAAAAGATGCTAATTAACATCATAAAAACACGGGCATGTATGTGTGTAAAACTCACTGGTGATGGTAAATACATAGCCAAAGTCAGATTCTCTAGCATTGTTATGGTGGTGCATAGTTTACTTAAAATTAGTTTAAAAGTTAAAAAAAAATGTATTAAAAATAACGGCAAATATATGGTGACAGAAGATGATAAGACTTTGGGGGTGAGCACACAATGCAATATATAGATTGTGTATCGCAGAAATGTATACTTGAAACCTATATGATCTTATTAACCAATAAAAAATAAAAATAATAACTACAATAATTTTTATTGGACACACAATATAAAAACATATAAATTATAACATCAATAAGCTAAAACGTAATGGGGAGAGAAGTATAATGTTTCTATATGCTAAGGAAGTTAAGCTGTTATCAGCTTAAAATAAGATGTTACAAAAATAAGATATTTTATGTAAGCCTCATGGTAACCACAAAGGGAAAACCTGCAGTAGATACAACGGATTATGATAAAGTAGTCAAAGCAGAACACTACAAGTCAAGGAGCAAGGAACAAAGGCTCTATAGAACAGTCAGAAAACAATAAACAAAATGGCAATAGTAAGTCCTTACAACCAATAATTACTTTAAACATAAATAAATTAAATTCTCCAAAAGAATGGCTAAATGGATTTTTTTAAAGATCCAACAATATGCTGCTTACAAGAGATTCACATTAGCTTTGAGGATACACTCCAACTGAGAGTGAAGGCATGCAAAAAAAGGTTTTTCAAGTAAATGGCAACCCAAAGAAAGAAGTAACTATATTCACAAGAGACAAAATATACTAAGCTGAAAAGGTCAAAAGAGACAACGAAGGGCATTTCAAAGGGGTCAATCCATCAAGGATATATAACAATTGTAAATATTTATGTACCCAACAGCTTAGCACCTAAATATGTAAAGCCAATAATAACAGAATATTCTCAATACATTTCTCTGACAAAGGATTCATGTCCAGAATAAAAGAACTCCTACAAATGAACAATAAAAAGATAAACAATCCAATAAATAAGAGGAAAACAGTAAAGGATATCAAAGAATTTTTTAAAAATACATCATAAAAAAATATGTACATAGTAGCCTTATTCATAAAAACCAAAAACATTTCCAAATGCAAATGTACATCAAAAGGTGAATGGATAAATAAATTTTGGTATATTTAAACAATGGAATATTACTCAGCCATAGAAATACCATACCATACACTGATGAATATCAAAAACATTACATGAAGTTAATGAAGCCAGACACAAAAGACCAAATTCCATATGATTCCATTTATATGAAGTTTAAGAATAAGCAAAATGAACGTGTGGTGACTGAAGTCCAAAATGCTTGTCTTTGGGTTACGGTTTTGACTGAAAGTGGTACTTTGAATAGTGATGGAAGCAGTCTGTTTTGTGTGGTGGTTACACAGATGTCATTACTATGAAATGTTGTATGCCTCAAAATATCTGTATTTCAACCTCACATTTAAATAATAGTTTTGCTCATTATAAAATTCTAATTTTCTTCAACACTTTGAAGATATTGATTCACTGCTTTCCCATATCAAGTACAGCTGTTGATTAAACATATCCTAGATAATAAAAGCCTAATATGCAAATTGTCCCCTCGACCAGGAGTTCAACCACTCGCTATGACGTGCACTAACCACCAGGGAGTGGCATGGAACATGGCGGCATCACCGATGCGCTGTGACCTTTCACCGGCTACCTGGGGGCAGGGGTGATGGGGACAGAGGTGTGGTGAGAATGCAGGGTGTCCTCTGAGCTCGCTCTCATTCCCCCTGCTACTCACCCCGCCCCGGAGATGCCAGGGCTCACGTGCCAGGGAAGCCCCCTCACTCAGGTGCTGGGCACCCGCAAGGAGCCCGCCCCACACCCACGCTGCCTCTTTTGAGTGAGCCACAGGGACCACAGGATTCACACAGGAGCCGGTCTGTGAGGCCGGCCAGGAGAGAGCACGCTGCCCGCACAGCTTGCATGCAGCGCTGCTGGGCAGCCCAGAGGCCCACTCTGCGCCCCAGCCCACGGCATCCAGCCACACTCACCGCATCTCTGCGTGGGGATTCAGGCACCGTGACTCAGGCAGAGGGGGGCACATGGAGGCCAGGGAGTCCATGTGCTGCCCAGAGGTCAACTGGGAAAGCCACACCAGATGCTCCTGTTTCGATCACCGGCCAGGACTAGGGACTGCACCGTGCATGAATTTCATGCACCGGGCATCTAGTAAGTATATAAAGTATATAAGTATAGTTATATAAAGTATGGTTATATAAAGTATGGAAAATCTTTATAATAAGATTTTCTTATTCCTATGGGTAATGTGCTTTTCATCTTTGAAATATTTCAGAATTTTCTCTTTTTCTTTTTATATCTTTTACTGTCCCTGGCACATCTCTGCCTGAAGTCACCTCTTCTACACAACACTCTCTGTGTCTTTCCAGTCAAAGGTATTTTCTTCTATGATTCTGTTGAGGGAAATTTATACTTCTACTTCAGTCCTTCGCATCTCTCAACTTGCCATCTTGTCATCCTTTTCCAACGCTTTCTGAGAAAATTCCTGTTTCAACATTTTAGTCTAATATGTTCTCTGGCTGGATCCATTCTCATATGTAGCCAATCCACTGAATTCTTTATTTCAACAATTATATTTAGGTGTGTAACATCTCCAATTGGTTTCTCTTCCTATTTGTTTCCCTGTTTTATTTTTTCAATATCCTCCTTTATCTTTAAAGATAATCACTATGTTTATTTGCTAAATTATTGTTCATTCAGTTTCCTGTGGTTTAGCTCATTGTGTTAAATTTATTTCAGAGAACATTCACTCCTCACATGTCTCACCAATTTTTTTTGTAAGTTCATCTTTCATTCCCTTAGGATTATCAACTGCTTTGCAAATAATGTCTACTCAGGAGAGATGTAAAAACTTAGGCTTTGCCCTAGCTGGACTGGCTCAGTGGATAGAGTGTTGGCCTATGGACTGAAGGGTTCCAGGTTCTATTTCAATCAAGGACACATGCCCAGGTTGCAGGCTCAATCCCCAATGGGGGCGTGCAGGAGGCAGCAATCAATTATTCTCTCTCATCATTGATGTTTCTATCTCTCCCTCTCCCTTCCTCTCTGAAATTAATAAAAATATATTTAAAAAACCAACAACAAACTTAGGCTTTGCTTGTTCTCCAGGTGAGTTAAAGAAGGCTGGTCTTCAAGATAGAAAGTCTCAAAGGTTGCAATCTGAATTCAGCCATTCCCTGATTCTCATCTCCAAGCATCTATATATACAGAGTGGCCAGATTATTATGACCACCTGACGTTTGTAGGCAAATTAGCTATAATTTCACGCTGAAGTTGCTAGAGGGCCAGACCATTATAAATAGGGAAGCAGGTTGTTTACCATGACAGTAGAAGTGATTTTTTTCTGAAGATATGGGTAAACAACGCGATTTAACAGCCTTTGAACATGGGATATATTTGAACGTGAGTGGCCAGATTATTATGACCACCTGACGTTAGTAGGCAAATTAGCCATACATTGCATCATATGGGATATGGAAGCCGAAGGCCTGTTCTAACACCTTTGCTGGCTGCAGTTACCAAGATAAAATGTCTCCAATTTGCACATGAACACAAGGATTGGACAGTCGAGCATTGGAAAAAAGTCATGTGGTCTGATGAGTCACATTTCCAGATTGCATCATGCAGATGGCAGAGTGAGAATTTGGCGGAAACAGCATGAAAGCATGCACCCCACATGCATGAGTATAACCCTTCAAGCTGGTGGGGGCAGTGTTATGGTTTGGGGCATGTTTTCCTGGCATGATTTGGGCCCTTTAATTCATGTGGGACAACATCTGAATAGCACAACATACCTAAGTATCACTGCTGATCAAGTTCATCCTATCATCTTGATGGCATATCCCAATGGAGATGGCTTCTTCCAACAAGACAATGTGCCATGCCATGGTGCTCACATTGTGCAGGAGTGGTTTCAAGAACATGAGGGAGACTTTAACTTGCTTAAGTGGCCCCCACAATCACAAATCTCAATCCAATTGAGCATTTGTGGGACGAAGTTAAAAGAGCCATCAGGCAACTGGTTCCACAACCATCAAATCTCACAGAAATGGACAGTGCTATTCATCAGGCATGGTGTCAGATTCCTCGCATCACCTTTCAACATCTCATGGAGTCAATGCCAAGAAGAATCACTGCAGTATTGAAGGCTAAAGGGGGCCCAACAAAGTACTGATGGGGTGGTCATAATGATCTGGCCACTCATGTTCAAATATACCCCACTTTCAAAGGCTGTGAAATCACATTGTTTACCCATATCTTCAGAAAAAAATCACTTCTACTGTCATGGTAAACAACCTGCTTCCCTATTTATAATGGTCTGGCCCTCTAGCAACTTCAGCATGAAATTATAGCTAATTTGCCTATAAACATCTGGTGGTCATAATAATCTGGCCACTCAGTGTATATAAAAGCCTAAGTAACCTTTAAGACAGGTCAGCTGGTCGCTATGATGTGCACTGACCACCAGCGGAGGCTCTCAATGCAGAAGCTGCCCCCTGGTGGTCAGTGCACTCCCACAGCCAACCCTCCCCCCTTGCATCCTCCTCACCCCTGCTGCCACTAGGCAAGATGGCCCCAATTGGGCCCAATCACAGGCCAAGCCGAGGGACCCCACTCATGCACGAATTCATGCACTAGGCCTCTAGTGTTCTCATAAGCATAGCCTAGCTATGGTACAATGCCTAGCCTACTGAATGGAAGGAGAATACAGGATAAGGGAATGCTCATGGTACAGAGGTATTGCAGCTACTGGCTTCTCACTTTGGCTCTGGAGCTGCCCTCACACTACCTTGGTACTGCCACTTCTGCTTGGTCCTGCTGCTTGCCTGCTCACATCACCAGAGCAGAAAGGACCCATTAAAAATTTCTCTGCCAGCCAATCCCTTGGATGTCCCTGGCCTCCTTCCTTTCTAGTCCATCATTTCTCCCACCTGAGCAGTCAAACACGTTTATCTCCCTAGAGTCCTCACAGTTTTTGCCTTAGTTAATGAAAACGGTTGAAATCCAACAATCATTTTTATCCTGTGACATCTCTATTGTTAGGTTTAGAGAAGAAAGACAACATCACTGAAAGACAGTGCCAAGGGACTCCAGGTATATTAAGGCTACACAATAAAACTTTGGTAAGAGAAATTGTTAAAAACACACTGTATGACTGAGTGTAGAGCTAGGTTACATGCCCGCTCCCAGCTCAGGCTACAAAGCTTTTCTGACCGTCCTCAGAACAAAGAGAGAATTTCAGAATCGATGTAATTTAATCAAAGCTCACCAGGAGCACTAGAGAGAGAATATTTGACTACTTTCAACAATTGCTCAAAGGCAGTAACTCCTGAGAGGACTAAGTAGACAATCACAGAAATATATCCTGTAGGACACAGTGCCTGCCCTCATCTAATTCACCGTTTCTCTTAATGTATCTTTTCAAACTTTCATAGTTCTTTATCTGTTCCTTTCCCTCTCTGATAGCAAATCTTTGCCTAATTTATTTGTTCAGTTCCAATAAAAAGATATAGACAATGGCTAGGATAAAGAGTCTTCAGAGATTCTCATATGAGAATCCTTCAATGAATTCTGGGTTAACACAAATTACTCTGAGAGAGAGCAAGACACTCTCCATGGCTCAATTATGGAAATCCTGAATCACAGAGGATAGAATCCAGTTCCTTTTCTCAGTTATCTTATTTATTTATTATCAGAATTCTCAGTTATATTATTTGTTTGTTTGTTTCTTAGAGAGGGAGGAAGGGAGAGAATGAGAGAGAGAGAGAAAGAGAGAAAGAGAGAGAGAGAGAGAGAGAGAGAGAGAGAGAGAGAGAGAGAGAGAGAAAGAGAGAGAGAGAGAGAGAGAGAGAGACAGTTATTTGCATAACATTATATAGAAAACTAAGAAAAGCAGCCATGACTTCTTTTTTCTCCCAGAAATTTACCTGGTAGAGGCATTATTTTCTTCTAACAAAACAGTATCAATTTAAAACCCAAACCACTTCTGGATAAATGTCTGAAGTGTTCCTCATACAAGGCTCTGTGAGTAAGCATGAAATAAAAATGCTGTCATTATTATATTGATGATGAGATTAAAAATTAATCTTTAAATATATAGAGTATCACAAGACTTTCCCCAAAATCCCTCGACTGTGAAGCAGAGACACAAGACCATCATCATCACAGGTTATAAGGATTCAAGATAACTGAGAATGGTCCTGACCAGTGTGGCACAGTTGATTGGAGCATCGTCCCAGGTACCAGAGGGTTATGGGTTCGCCTCCCAGTCAGAGCACATGCCTAGGTTGTGGGTTTGATCCATGGTCAGGGTTTGTATGGGAAGCAACTTATCGATGTATACCCCCCACATTGATGTTTCTCTCTTTCTCCCTTCCTCCCTCTCTAAGAAACAAACAAACAAATAAGATAACAGAATTCTTGACCAATCAATAATTCCCAGAAATAATGAGCATTTTCTCTTTCTATTTATCCTCCTTTCTTGGTTCTGGACCTGAGCAGATCCATATGCAGACACATATGCACATACCACAATACCGTTATAGAACTTTTTCCATTTCAGCCTTTACCTCTTTTCCCTTCCCTATGCCCACCCTGTGGCAAAAACTCATACCCATGGCTCTCCCAATGAGAGAAGCATCAACAAAGCCTCTATCCACCTGACCAAATAACAAAGTTACAAAGTAGACAATGACTAACCAAGATTCTTTAATCCCTTCTTTTTTCTCCTTTCAGAGATGCTAAAGCTCAATCTCTTATTTTCCTTCACTGGTAAAACAGGAAAAGATCTTGGGGGAAACTGGCCCAGTCTTTGACAAGTTAGGTATTATCATTTCCCCTTTTACAGATGAAGCAACTGAGGCCAAGTTAACTGAGCCAAGTTAAGTGGCTTGCCAAAAATATCACAAGCAAATGGCAACAACTGAACAAAAATGTAGGTTTTATGCTTCCTAAAACAATATTCCCATTTCCTACATTGTAGGTTGTTAGCCAGATGTGCAAGTATTCTCAATTCATCAAAGTCTGCAAAGAGTTGGGAGGACACCGGTATTCCTCAATTTTTATTACTTCAAATCTCAACAACCATTTGATTTCACAACATCAAAAATGCTTCTCTATTTCATTGTGGTAGGTTTCAACCACCTGTAATTGACTCTGCCACCCTTAGTTAATGGGCAATTCATCAGGGCAAGATCACCATCTAGTGGTAAAAGCCACTCACTGCTGGCTACACAGCACATCTAAGCTCCCCTTTGCCCTATTCCCACACCAACCTCCCACCCCAGCAGTAATTTCCAGAAGACTCCCAAAAACAATTTAAAAAGGAAATAAGAAATGTCCAGTTATATAAAACATAAAGTGATTTTAAAATTATTTTGTGATTTAGGCATTTACTAAGTTGATACACTTATACTCACATATAGATAATGATCTATCCTATCAGCAGATTGCTATTAGCAGCCTAGAGCTTGAGGAGACATCAAGGAAATACTACATACAAATCGCATGGCAGATAATTGTTGATAAGCACAATTGAGATTAGTGCTGGATTTGACTTCACTAAAGAGCTCTACGGTCTCAGCAACTTCCTAAGAATCTAGCAAGTACTGAAAATTGAGAAGAGCAAAAATGGCTACTTCATTAAAAAAAAGAAGAAGAAAAATAAAGTAAATTCTGATTCTACTCTAAAACATTTATTGAACACCTACTATAGGCTTAAATAATAATATGAGGTGTGTTAGATACGTATTAAACAATCCTCTAGTGCCCTAACCGGTTTGGTTTAGTGGATAGAGCATCAGCCTGCAGACTCAAGGGTCCCAGGTTCGATTCCGGTCAAGGGCGTGTACCTTGGTTACGGGCACATCCCCGGTGGGGAGTGTGCAGGAGGCAGCTGATCGATGTTTCTAACTCTCTATCCCTCTCCCTTCCTCTCTGTAAAAAAAATCAATAAAATATATTTTTAAAAAAAATCTACTATCTTAGTCAATAATATTCTAATAACTATGTATGGTGTTAGATTAGTATGAGATTTATCAGGATGATCATTTAGTAAGTTATATAATGTCTAATTACTGGGGTATACACATGAAACTAATATTACATGTCAACTGTAACTGAAAAATTTTAAAAATGATTTAGATTTTTAAAAAGAATGCACTATCTTTATATTAATTAAACAAAATGTTTTAAATGTCACATTCTTTTTTTTCTGTCTTAAATATTATGAGCTTCTCTACAGCCATTAGCACCATTGACCAAGAGCTTTTCCTAAGACTCTTTCCTATCTTTAATTCCTTGACCTTCACTTTCTTGATTATATGCCCACCTCTCTGATCACACTTCCAATACTTAGTATCCCCTCCCCCCATGCCTCTCAAGGTATGTATTCCTCAGAGATCTAGCTTGGGGCTCCTTCTCTTTTCATTTATTTCACTTTATCTTGACAATCTATCACATTTGTGGCTTCAACTATCCTGACTTTTCCTCTATGCTCTAGTTTCATATTTTCAACTGCCTACTGGGTATCTCTCACTGGAATTTCAAACTCAACATGCCTAAATCAGAGATTAGCAACTTCCCCTCCAAACTCAACTGCTCTTTGTTCACCATTTCAATCCAGGGGGCTCCATACTTTGTTGCTACTTTAACTCCATCCTTTCCCAAAGTGCTCTCACGTAATCAATTCCAGGGGAAGTCATTTTTGTATCTGCACTGATCTCTCAGCATCCCTTCCTGCCTTTCCCCAAGGCCATTACTCCGATCCAGGTCCTCATTCTCGTCCACTCTGGCCACATCATTCAAATATAATTTTAAATATTATTCATTCTATGTATGTGTTTTGAAAATCTAATGTGCACCATTTATTAGGTTCTAGGACTACAGCCAGGACCAAATGAGATAGCAGCCTTGTTCAGATGGGGTTTATATCTTACTACAGGAAAAGAGAAAATAAACAAATATTGGGAATGAGGAAAGGCATAAAGAAAAAAAAAACATTTTCATCCTGCCACCTTGATTCAACAAAACAAGATCTCTATCATTATCTCAGATCTTCAGTTTTTTAGTTATTCTACTCTGCCCATCTTAAGTGACCTGTTATAAAAAAAAAATTGAAGTTGGTCATAGTTGATGGAAAAAAGTGGAAAAGCAAAAGTCTATACTGTTTCCCTAAACCTCAAACTCTTAACTTTAACATTATTTTCATAAATTAAGAAACAACTTCTAAACGTCTCAGAGTGGATAGAATCAATTAGGCAAAAATTGTACATATGCCTTGACAGGTCAAAGGCTGTGAAACAACCAGCTTTTGTTACCAGGAGGCAAATTAGTAGTGGATGCCTGTTTTGATCATTTAGTTGGAAACCTAAAAGTCTAAATTATGTTTATAGTCCTTACTAGAGAGTTTCAGCCCATCAAACTGATACTCATTTGAACCTAAGAAGCAATCAACAAGATTTGTGTTTGTTCATATTTTCAGTATTAATTGCCAATACTTAAGTCTTTATATACTTGAGTGATTCATTCTTTCTTTCATTGAATAAGTATTTATAGTATGCCTACTATGTGCCACATGGGTCTGGTTTCCAGGGTAGAGCAATATGACATTGTAATTACCCTCGAGACATTTGCAGACTAGCATGACAAGGATCTGAGGACCAGTGAGAGAGATGAGAGTTATAATAAAAGTTCACAGAAAGTTCTATGGGAAGAAATGGGCAGGAGTCCAGCAAAGCTTTACCAGAGACTCTTGAGCTGGGTGATCTTGAGAGTTGAGTGTTTCTCAATAAAGATGAAGAAGATAATGCAGACAGAAGGAAAGATGCCCTCGGGGGCATGACATAACAGGACTGGGGCAGCTGCCAAGGCAGGACTTAGAGTCCCCACATAGTCCCAGCATTAGATAACAGAGGGAGGAATACATCAGTTATCAAACTGAAACAGAAATACCCATAGCAGGGTCATACTTGCACAAAATTGAGATATTGGCCAGTTTCCAATGTTAGCTTGTTTGACACATACTAAGATGACTATGCGATATGAATAGACAAACACATGAATCTACTCCAAAAACATAAATCGCTGGTAACTTTGCAGCCACTGACTCTGCCTTGAATCATTTCATAATTCCTCCAAGATCTTAAATTAACATACCATCAGTGTGCCCAGTTTTCCCAAGACAACGATGAATTTATTAAAAGAAACTTTAGTGCTACCCGCTGGTTTGTGTTATAAATTGTTTGGCTGTTTATGTTGTTACCACAGCAACAGGTAAATAGTTAAAATTGGCATAGAACATAGGGTACTGCTAACATATTGCTTTATGAAGTACTTTCTGGTAGTATTGCCATTGGAAGAGTTTAAGATAACGTAATGAGCCACTGTCTCTGAGGAGAAATCAAGACAGAAGTAGAGGGAGTAAGACAAGGGGCTGGGATATAAAGGGGTTTCATGGACCATATCCTGTGTCAAGGAACTAATAGCTCTTACTGGGAAAATCTCTGAGGCAAAGAGTGGGGTAAACAATGTTAATAATGCCAGTGTGAACTTGACGTCCCTAAGAAGGAGAGGGTACTCAGGCTTTCCAACCTAATTGACCAGGGACCACTTTTTCACCTAGAGGCTTAGGGACCATCCATGAAACATCCACTGAGGAAATGCTGAGTTAGATAATATTAAAAACTATATTAAGAACCTTAAATGAATATTATTAAGTGAAAGAAACCAATTTGAAAAGACTTCGTATTGTTTGATTCCAACCATATGGCATTCCAGAAGAGGCAAAACTATGACGACAGTTAAAAAAAAAATCGTGGTTTTCATGGGCTAGGGAGCAATGAATAGGCAGAGCACAGAGGACTTTTAGAGCAGTGAAACTATCCTACAATGGCAGATACATGTCATTTTACATTTGTCCAAACGCATAGAATGTACACCACCAAGAGGGAACCTAATGTGAACTATGGACTCTGGGTGATGATGAAGTGTCAGTGCGGGCTCATCGGCAGTAACAAACGGCCCTCCCTGGTGAGGGGTGTTAATAGTACAGGAGGCTGTGCGCGTGTGGAGTCATAGGCCACGCGGAAAATTCTCTGCACTTTCTGCTAAATTTTGCTGTGATGCAGTTGCTCTAAAAAAAACTGCTCTGAAAAATAAAGTCATTTTATTTTAAATAGTTAAAACTCGGACAGGGGAAAGAAACAGTGGCGATTTGGAGCAGGCCTCCCCTCCTCTGCATCTTTTTCTTCCCAGTCTTAACTGGGCATCAGGGGGCTCAGCTGCAGACCCTGCTGTCGCTCTGGCTGAGTGACGTTGAGTAAGTCACTCCACTTCTCCGAGCCCTTTGCTTCATCACTTCATCACTCTGGTGAGAGTTGAACTACATGCTCATGGAGGTCCTTTTCACGCTAACTTTGATTCTTCACTAAAGGAAAGTCCGTCCTTGAAACCTCTCACAGCAGAAAAGAGGCATAGACAGGGGCGAGGGGGGCAAAGGAGCAGGGACGAGGAAGGGTTCTGCATTTTTTCCCCAAAGTCAGTTCCCTTTATTAAATGATTTTTTTCACAGACCAGAAATACAAAATAAAAGTAGAAATAGACCCCACTTAGGAGCTATTTAAGGGAAATATGTCTAAAAACTTCTACATTCACTGTAGTGGGGCAAACCAAGTAAAATGGCGTTAAAGGCAAACATTCAATACACCATTTTAAACCAAAAAAATGAACATATGAAATGCCATGCACAGCACACACCATTCCTTTTTTACTTTTTTTTTTTTTTTTTTTTGCATTTTTACAGTTGTTGCGTTCACACCAGCTCTGTTGCCTGCCCGTGTCACTCCCTGGTGACAAGCACTGGGCTCGTTAAGGAACAGCCCAGGGGCTGTGAGAGTGCCCAGATGCAGAGGTATTCTGCTGCATGCTCCCTGCAGCCTGTTTCATTTTTCATCCTCCAAGCAAATCCGCGATGTGCAATCCTGCCTCACACCACCAAGGTGGGGAGAGCCACTGACATTCTAAAGTGTGAGTTTAGAATGCCTGCTTCCCAGGAGTCACTGATGATCATCAAATACTGTCAGATCAGATTGCTTTTGAAAATATCCAGTTTGGCTTTCATAGATTAAAAAAATATCCTATTTTATCAAATTATTTTTGAAATAGCTTTGTATTGTGACACAGTGTTCTCATACATTAAGAACGTACACATGAGGGGATATCAAGATAGATTTGCTTTATATTGACAATTGGTGAAACTGGGTGATGGGTACATGGGGATTCAATATACTGTTCTTTTTAGTTTATGTCTGTTTAAAAATTGCCCATTAAAGTTTTAAAAATAGAGTGAATTTGGAAACTCTATAATGTACCCATGTCGAATTTTCCAAATATATCTGTAAGTTTCATGAATAAAACTAGATGGCTAAATAGAGCGGGGATTGACAATCCTCGGCCTCTGGGCCAAATCTGGCCTATTTCTTGTTTTTGTGAACAAAGTTTTATTGGAACATAGACACTCTTGGTTTTTTCATATATTGCCTATGGGTGCTTTTGCCAAACTGAATAATGGTAGGGGACTATTTGGCCTTTACAGAAAAAGTTTACTGACAACTGATCTACAGACTCCAGTTTAAGCTACCTTTGGCTGGTGTGTCCTGTGGACTACAAATACCTGATTCTAATCCTAATCCCTCATATTGAACCATGACACCAAATGCCCAACAGGAACAGAAAAGCTGGTCAGGGCTGACCAACAGAACCCTCTGTGATGGCGGGAATGGTCTATATCTGCATGGACCCATGCAGCAGTCACTAATCTCATGTTATTGAACCTGTAAAATGTGGCTAGGAAGACTGAGGAACTGAATTCTTAATTTTATTTATTTTAATTTAAATGTAAATAGCCATAGATGGCTAGTAACTACTACCATGGTAGGATTTTGATGCCTTAGCCAGTGGGGTGCTGCTAAACATTTAATTTAATAACAAGGCAAGTTCATGCACACGCGCGCGCGCGCACACACACACACACACACACACACACACTTTGATCTCTAAGTTTGCCGAGTTCACCAATTGCTATGATGTAAATACTCTCACTATGATAGATTACAAACTACCAAATGGAGAACTGAGGAGAGATGCACAGGACACAGGGAGGACAACTAAGGAAGGAAGTGAAACCTAAAAGGGCAGCATAGGGAAAATAGTTAAATTACTACAGCATAGTCTCCTTCCAACTTAGCCTCATCTTCTTTGAGGAAGATCTGTGTCAAGCAAAATGCCTTTCCCTGGGAAGATCTGCAACTATTGGTGCCCAAGAAGAGCAAGAACAATGCACCTACTTCTCAAATCTAGAATACCGGAAGATTCCAAAGAAGTTTAGTGTTGTTTATAGAAATCATCCCAGCAGCAATCCTACTTCAAGCCTACTGCCATCACAAGGACCAGACCAAAGTGATTCACTGCCAACTCAAAACTGAAGCAAAGGCTCAGGATGGCAAGGCCTGGACTTCCATTGCTCTTCCTCTGAAATCATGGAGCTCAGAGACTTCTATTTTTGGGCTGAATTTTCACAGAAGGAGTCACCCACTAGCCTTATGCACTGTTTTAAACTGGGGGAAAAAGAGAAGAGAAAGTAAGCTGTTGGACACAGGACAGTGAGAGCCAGGGTGCAGAGAGAAGAGGATGAGCTTGATGGAAGTGGAAAAGGTAAACAGGAAAATCAGAGGATGTGGAATAGCAAAAATAAGAAGCCAAAACTAAACTAGATAGATTCCATTCTTCTGCAGTATTACTGCAGAAGATACTGAAGACCCAAGGTACCAGAAAAGGGTGAGAGGGAGGAAAATCAGGGTAGCATTCAATAAATAATGACTGAGCCATGATCACCGAGCTAGGTGATGCAGATACAAAGTAAATAGTGTCCAGCCCCGAGCCCCAGGTGCATACTCATAAGGGAGAGAGAGAGCTGTAAACAGGAAATTAAATATGGCATTATGGTTTTGATGGGGAAGGGAAGCAGGGCATCTAACCCAGGGAAGTCTTCATGGAAGAAATGTCAATATCAAGACCAATCAATACCTGAAGAATGAGTGAATAGGAGCTAAGCGGGTGGGGGGCGGGGGGTGAGGGAAGGACGTTCCAGACAGCCAGAATGATAACAGAAGCCTGGAACCTAAGTATTCCTGGTGCATTGGTGTGTGGCCACCCCTGTTCGTCTGGTTTGTTCTTGTTATCAATAACTAATTATCAACAGTCACACTCAAAAAGTGTCCCCATTTTAGATAAGTTATGCGGTTTCTCTATCATCTGGCAGAACACGGAAGAGAACCATGAAGAGGCAAGTGGTCACCTCCTTCTACCCTCCTACACCCCACCCAGCTACTTTCTACTGCAAAAAATCTGCTGCAAAAGAAATCTATGCAATGGTGCAAATGTGTTCTGAAAGGGTAGTCTGGCAGAATAATGAGTGGCAACCAAATTAAGAGCAGGTCCTGCCAGTACTGGGAAGAAACAGGAAAAGTAAGACTGAAGGGAAGGCAAGTGTTTCTAAAAGCCTGAACCTCGTGGAGCAGCTAAACTTCGATTCTCCCAGAAAGTGGTACAAAAGTGTCTCCAGGCAAAACCAGAGAGAAACTTGACCATATTGATCCATTAGCACAGGATTTTTTATTCTTCATATAAATTATTTGGAGCAAACTTTCAAGGGAATTTAATGTTAGAAAATGGGCAAAGAAAGTCAGACCTAGACTTTCTCCCCCAACAAACAGTACAGGTGGAGAAGCCAGAAGGGAGTGGACGTTCCTAAAATATTCTGTCGCCATCACAACAGAAGAGGATATAACCTCTATTACTGGGCAGACAATCATGTGAGTGCTCTTGAAAACCTAAGGCCTTTCGTGAGCTGGAGATGATAGAACAATAACTAAAGAAAGACAATTCTTTTATCACCTGGAAATAAGTGTTAGTTTTTTTTTGTTTTTTTTTTAGTGTTAGTTCTTAAACAACATTTATACAGCTCAGTGCCTGGGAGGTATTTTTCAGTGACCACCATAGGGCTTACGAATGGAAATTGTGTCATCCTGTTCCAGGTGACTGAGATCTTGCCTTTCCCTCAGGTCTCAGGTGTGTAGAGCCAACCTGAGAGACTGAGACAGGACATGTGAGGGACCCAGAATTGTCCTTGATTGTTGGTTCCAACTAATTCTGTCTTTCAGCCATTAGCACCTTTGTTTGCCTTCTTTCTGAACACTCTCCTCTCCCATCCCAGGTTCCTGACGGCTGCTTATTCTTTTCTTTTGTATCTATGGAGTTCCTAAGCTATCCCCAGAATCACTAGGAAATTGATCAGTGTTATCAATGGCTGGTTCCATCACTTGTCATCATTCTACTAGACTCTACTTGTCTTGACTTGTCATGCCTTCATGTGCACCCACATTTCCATTCAGGGCCTGGGAGAGATTTTGTCAGTCAAGTGGTGTCCTTTATAGAGAAACCTTAATTAGCCAAAATATTCAAGGAGGAAGCACTGCTCACTCCAGTTAATCTGATTCTCTAGTAAACAGACAATTCAAGACCAAGGCCAGAATTGCAGTGGGTTGTGGTAAAATGAAGAGATGTGAGGAAGACCATCACCACCTATTGTTTATGCCTAAAATCTATGGGCTCTTAGAATATGAAAAAGCTCACAAATAGCTTAGACATCACCTAGTCCAGCCCATCGATTTACAGATATGAAACAGGTCTAAGGAGATTATTACCAAATTCACATATCCTATCTAATAAAAGAGAAAAATGGTAATTGGCGTACGACGATACCCTTTTCATTGGCTAATCAGGGCTATATGCAAATTAACTGCCAACTAAGATTGGCAGTTAACTGCCAACAAGATGGAGGTTAATTTGCATATGTAGGCACAATGCAGGGAGGCGAAAGGGAAAGCAGGAAGAAGCCCCCTGCCACTGACAGTGATCGGAAACCCAGGGGGGAGCTAAGAGCTGGGGGGCAGGGCAAAGGCGGCCCTGGGGCCGCCTTTGCCCTGCCCCCCAGCCATGATCGGAGAATCAGGTGCCTTTGCCACCCTGGCCAGTGGTAGCAGGAAGTAGAGGTGAAGCCAGCGATGGGAGCTGGGCACGATCGGTCGAAGCTGGCAGTCCCGGGAGCTAGGGGCCCCTTGCCTGGGCCTAAAGCGGAGCCCACGATCGCGGGGCCACTGCAGCTGCGGGTCCCCGCTGCCCAGGCCGGACGCCTAGGCCAGAGGCCTCAGGCCTGGTCAAGGGGCCGATCCGGTGATTGGTGATCGGAGGGTGATGAGGGTCAACTCTTCTGGCCGAGGCATCAGGCCTGTGCGGGGGGCTGAGCCGGGGATTGGGGGGATATGATGGTCCCCTTGCCCAGGCCTGAAGCCTGGGTCAGAGGCGTCAGGCTTGGGCGGGGGGTGGAGCAAGCAATCAGAGGGAGATGGGGGTCCCCTGCCCAGGCATGATTCCTGGGCCAGAGGCCTCAGGCCTGGGCGGGGGCCAGAGCCAGTGATCGGGCGGAGATGGGGGTCCCCTGTCCAAGCCTGACACCTCTGGTGAAGGCGTCAGGCCTGGGCAAGGGGCCGATCCTGCGATTGGAGGGTGATGGGGGTCAACGCCTGAGGGCTCCCAGTATGTGAGAGGGGGCAGGCTGGGCTGAGGGACACTCCCCCCTGCCCCACACCCAGTGCACGAATTTCGTGCACCAGGCCCCTAGTCCATAATAATAAAAGTGTAATATGCTAATTAGACTGGATGTCCTTCCAGACATCTTTCCAGGACAAAGCCAGGGCTGCAGCCCCCCTGTGGCTGCAAGGTAAGGGTCCAGGAAGCCACCCCCGGCTGCAAGGGAGGGATCCAGGCAGTGTGGCTGCAAAGGCCTACTCTTGCACGAATTTCATGCATCGGGCCTCTAGTTTCATCATAACAAAAGAATACTTGCTACAACAGAAATGCCATGTGTGATAGGAAGGTATCACCTCCAGCTACTTCTGATGACCAGCAAGGTCCCTCTTTGCCTTTGTTGCAGTTATTTGTCAAAAGTCTAACACATGGTCCCTAGTATGTTGTCAAGAAGGGAAGCACAGAGACTGGCACTCAGATGGAAAGGGGACCTAAGGATAATATGTCATTCATTCCAGCATCTCTTAGAAATTTTTCTGTTTGGGTCAATTTTTCTGGAGGGCTGGAAGACTTGCGAGAAAAAACTGTTGGCCTGGTCACTTATTCTTGGTTAGTCCAAGAAAAGGACAAAATTGTTCTTGTTATCCATAGCAAGTTATGGCCAGTAAAAATCAGCAGTCATATGGACTTCAAGCAACAGCAAACATTCAGAATTTGCTGGTGCACTGCAATATTAACCAAGACCACTACTGAAAATGAGAGGGAAATGGGAAATTAGGAATAGAGCAAAAGGAAAAACAATAGGGTTGTTTTTCTAGATTGTACTGAGACTTCACACTATAACTTTCAAGTTGGAACCAGTTCATTTTCTGGCTAAAAATACCTGTTTATACTCAAGTGCCCTGTGGACATGCCTTCCCAAGTGTTACCATGGCCAATAGCAAGTTTGTTGGTGTAAAATCTACAAAACCATCACTGACCCAGAGGACTCCTCAGAGAGAGGTCACTCTTAAAGAGTCATAGTCTGGTAAACTGAAATGTGTTTCCAAAATGACTGTGCTTTTGTTTCTCAAATACTATGAATGGGGATGGGGATGTATCTTGTGAAGTTTCTTTCCTCCCCCATCCACTTTCCTCATACCTGCAGTTATAGAGGACCTGCCTCCCTAATCCCAACCTTTCAAAAATCTCTTCTCCCAGCTCCATCCAAAGCCTCTTGCTTCCCTCATCACTTTACCTTCCACTCAACCACATCACAACAGTCTATAAAATCTACCCAGCAGCGGCACAACACTGATTCAAAAAGGGCAGAGAAAAAACTGAACAAGCAAAGCCAGGCCTGCTCCTCCCCCTCCCCTTAGCAGAATTGATGCAGGCTGTACTCTTGTTTGTGAATCCGTTTGACCCATCATAAGTGAGATATGGGTATTTTTGCTGAACACTTAAAAACAAGCTATTAAAGAATAATTTTTTAAAAAGATAACAGCATGACTCTGGTACAAATATAAGATGGAACCTGTATAAAATATTACTTAACTTATTAATGAGAAAACCAACGGAGAATCAAGAACAGACACATATAGGCAATCAGGACCACTGAAATGATTTAAGTTCAGACAACGAACAATGCACACCGCAAGAAGATCTGATAATCCAGAAGGGGGCACTATACAACACCTAGTAATCCATTGAAGGGACTCTGTAATATTTTTCCCCATTAAAAAAGTTGTTCAATTTCTCCTGACAAGGTCTAGCATTTCTGTATTGACAAGTACCCTTCCAAAGCCTTCTTTGTGCAAGCATTTGATTGATTTCTGTGCCAAAATGGCCAATCCAGACGTGGAAAGAGCTGTTGCTCATCCTGGCAGAATTCATTGGCACCCTAAGTACTCTGAAGTCCCACCACACTATCCAAAAAGGGAAGAATCCCACTCCCTGACCTTTATGTAATATTAATACATAAGTCCCCAAGAAAGGATGCCTTTTACCACTAACGATAAAGTTTGTGAATTTGGTGACATAACTCATCCAGTCTTCATTTTTAGAACTGTCTTCCTAGCATCCAGGTATCCCTCCATGAGGACTGGACTGAGTGTTCATCACTATCCACATTCAAAATCAGCACTCCGTTTCAACTGGAAGACTGACCCCAACTAACAGGACCCAATTCATTTCCTCGATATCCCATGGAAATAGATTACAGGCATACCTCGGGGATATTGTGAGTTCCAGACCACCACAATAAAGCAAGTTGTAATCCTTTTGCTGCTGGTGGGTCTTGACTTGAATTTATTTTTTTTAAAAAAAGCAACATTTTTGAAGAGCAACAAAGCTAAGTGCAATAAAGCGAGGTATGCCTGTATTGGAAGTACAACTCACCATTCCATGGGATTCATCTCAATCCTAAGGTTACAACAATTTCACCTCAAGCTAAAAGCCCTTCTACTTAGAAGTGTCTTCCTAGAGAGAGAGGCAGTGCCATGCTGCGGAGAGTTCCACCTTTGTCCTCAGAAAGACCAGGATTTAGTACCAGATCTGTTATTAAAATCAGAATAGTAACATCAAACTTTCAGGGTTGTTATGAGGATAAAAATGAAATAGTATATATACCAAAGGTATATTTTAATGCTTATTATCCTATTGGTCACTCTAGGGACTGGCAGCTGCCCTGGCTTGGCTCCCATCAGTGTATTTGTCAGTTGCAGTCTGCATCTCATCTCCATAAAGGGCCTCTCATCTCCCCTCCCAGGTGGTTCATGTGTTTCCTATCTCCCCTTGCTCCAGGCTCAATGTCTCCCACTTCACTTGCTGATGAATGTGTCCACAGGCCTGATGGTCTGCCCGCTGTACTGCATACCTGCCCTGACGCGAGCCCTCAGCAGTTATGCATCCATAAAAAGAAAAGCTGCTTCATTCCTTTCCCAAGGCTCATGGCAGCCAGTCCCTAAGCCATTGAGACTGCCTTGGTTTTGAATGGAAGTTTGTCAAAATCCTCATAAAGGATTCATATGCAATTCTATTATCAAGAGGCTTCTGTAGACGTGACAATGGTAATGAAATATATTGATTAGAGCAGCAAAGCTCAACTTCTTAGCAGTCAAAATTATACCTTTTCATTAAATTGAGGCCCCAGAGAGCAAAAGAATGATAATTAAATAGATTTATGATGAAAAAGTGCAGGTAACATCTTCCTGTTCAACGCAATCAGAAGCAGAGATATGCGGAGAAGGAAGCATGTAATGCAGAAATTTGGAAGAACTGCCTCCATGGGGCATTCAAATTGTGATCCCTTCCCCCAGCAGCCTCCTCATCGCAACTCCTTAGAGGCCACCTCTGAGTCAGCATCAGAGCAGCATGCAGCATCTGTGACCTCCACGAGAGATGCAGGGAGCTCAACAGCAACAAATAGAGCCCATGGAGAAGCTCCAGAAGGCAATGTCCAGACTTACACAGATCACTCATTGCTCTGCTCAAGGCTCACCAGGGATCGGCTCTCATGTACTGCATCGAGCCCTAACTGCTTAGCTGGACACCCAAGGTCCTCTCCAGGCCAGCAGAGTCCTGCTTTCTCCATCTGTGCTAGTTAGAGCTTCATCCCAATGCGCCAAGGTTGTGAGTTCGATTCTCAGTAAGGACACATACAAGAATCAATCAATGAATGAAATGCATAAATAATTGGAACAACAAATTTCTCTCTCTCAAAAAAAAATCAATAAATGAATTCCTTGCCTACAAAATTGTGCTACCCAATTTTACAGATTAAAAAAAAATCCAGGGAGGTGAAGCTACTCTTCAAGGGTAGGACAATTGTAAATGACAGATCAGAATTCAAACTTGGGTCAATTTGACTCCAAAGCAAGTGCTCCTTCCAAGGATTTTTACCACTACCAACATTGTCACCATAACCATGCTCATCTGCATTGACACTGGGCCATTCAGCTACAGAGAGACCTTTAATTGACATTCTCTGTATCTTTGTGGGCAACAGGCTTGGGGTGAATAATGGAAGACCTGAACTTATCCATAACAAGGCACAAACCTTCACATTTCCTCGGCTCCTTTCCAGAAGGATCCATCAAAGAGGCAAAGAGCACCAGTTCCAACAGGCCCTCTCCCAAAACTTAATTATCTAACCTTTGACTGACTCGTTGGCTAGCTAGACAATGGTGAAGACTTGGGTCATATAAATACACAAATAACTAACAGGTAATATGAGGAAAGGATAATTCCTTGCTCTACTAGATCTTAGCTGTGTGTACCTGGGCAAGTTTCTTCACTTCCCTGAGCTTCATCAGTAACTTAAGATCCTTTAAGTCTCTGCAAAAGGGTATGATGTTAAGTGTTATATAAATGTTGAAAATTAAGATCCTAAATGCTCGCATTAAAGAGTAGATTCAATCTTACCTCTTTTAGAGAAGGTATTTAACCAAATAATCAAAGTGATTCTTGAAGGACAATACTTTTAAAAGGATAAAAATCATACCTTTTGCAAAAATATAAACTAAATGTGCCAAATATTTCATTTAAATCATTAGGTAATGAGGGAACTAGTACAATGATACAATCAATTCAAGGGAGAATTCAAAGAACACACACGTGTAGACACAGGAAAACTGAAATGCATTTACAAATAGATGTGGTCAATATCCATATGGCAGTAATCACGCATTTTATGGGACAAATTTTATTTGCATTTCTATAGACAGGGATCATCTGTATTATACTTGGAGTTCTACAACCTTTAGGTTAAAAAATACATCAAAGATAATAGGACTAGACCACTATAGAATCAGATAATGCAGGTGAGTATGCTAGACAAGACCTAGAATTCCATAGGGTGCCCAGTAATTTCTTATTGCCATTATAAAGTCTTTTACATGATTAACAGTATCCCATATTCCCAAGATCCTATTCCTATGGGAGAAGCAAGAAAAGAGTGAAGAAAAAAATTCATCTGCAGAGTCAGAGCCTCATAAACCAGACCTTGCTGCACTGACCTTACTGGACATCCTTGTTCAGTGAGATCACCTCAGCAAGCCATCTAGGAAAGCCCACCTTGACTGAGGGCTCATGAGCATCCTTCCATGCCTTAACCTATCATTCTCTCTGAAGGAGGCATTCAGGAATGGCTTAGGATTAGGTCCCAGCTACTTAATAAATCAGTGTTGCCCAAGAAACAGTGCCATCAGTATCACCTGGAGCATGTAAGAATGCAGATTCTCAAAAGGCTACTGGGGGATGGGGGGTGGGGAGGAGGACCTATGTAATACTTTCAACAATTAAGATTTTAAAATGCAGATTCTCAGGCCATGTCTCCAGCCCTCTGAATCTGAATCTACATTTTTAACATGAACTCCTAGTGACTTGTATGAAAATAAACATTTGAGTGGCTTGAGTAGTCATATCATAGCTCCACCACTAATTAACTATGTCACCTTGAGCAAGTCAATTCATTTCTCCAGGTCTCACTCAGTTTCCTCATCTGTAAAATAAGAAGGTCAGGTCCCTGGTCTTAGAGGTCCCCTCCTAGTGTCTGAACCCATCTTACCAAGATTTATTTCTCTGATGTCAAAATTCAAAAACTAATGTCAGGCCACCAACTTCTGGAGCTTGAAGCATGTAGAGATTTAGATAAACCTTGCTTACATTTTCCTCTTGTGTCCTTCTCCAGAGAAGATAAATTGACACAGAGACCTAAAGACATTATCCTGCTTTCTGGAGCACCAAAAATGTGCCCAGATTCCCTGAGAGCCAAATGAGTAAGAAATCTCACCATCTGCTTTCAAGTCAGGATTTTCCACAGTTTTGCTCCCTGATTGAGTACATTGCTTTTTAAAGTCCCAAAATAATCAATTCTGACAAGAAAGATTCAGATATGCTTTTCAAATTATAAACACACACACAACACACACAAATTTCCTGACAACCTGATAAGATGAGAAAGTGAATTACCAGCTTGTTATTTTTAAATGTATTCATTTTCTTCAAGCAAGCCTATTTGTTCTTCAGGGAACCTCTGACCCCAGTTAAGCATATAACACAGAATTTTACAAAGCCCTGTCCTCACCATGGCAACATAGAGCCCCCTCTGTAGTGAGTCAGAATTACACTTAGTCCATATTTGGGGGATGTGGAGGGGAGAAGAGGAGGAACACGTAAGGATGCTTCCAGGTAGATGCAAACAGTGCTACCCACATGCAAATGAGGTGTTTTCCTACCTTGACCTTCATCACATGCACATTGCAAAGTGTCCTTCATCACATGCACATTGCAAAGTATCCTTCATCACATGCACATTGCAAAGTGTCCTTCATCACATGCACATTGCAAAGTGTCCTTCATCACATGCACATTGCAAAGTATCCTTCATTACATGCACATTGCAAAATGTCCTTCATCACATGCACATTGCAAAGTGTCCTTCATCACATGCACATTGCAAAGTGTCCTTCATCACATGCACATTGCAAAGTGTCCTTCATCACATGCACATTGCAGTGTCCTTCATCACATGCACATTGCAAAGTGTCCTTCATCACATGCACATTGCAAAGTGTCCTTCATCACATGCACATTGCAAAGTATCTTTCATTACATGCACATTGCAAAGTGTCCTTCATCACATGCACATTTCAAAGTGTCCTTCATTACATGCACATTGCAAAGTATCCTTCATTACATGCACATTGCAAAGTGCCCTTCATCACATGCACATTGCAAAATGTCCTTCATTACATGCACATTGCAAAGTGTTCTTCATTACATGCATATCCCGGAATGGGTTCCCAACCAAATTCAATGTCTACTCAAAAAGTATACAGAACACAAAGACTCTGGTACAAATGGGTTCCACAACAATGTTTAAGCCCTCACTGTAGCTATAAAGCATCGTTGCTCCAACAGGAGGAACCAGTTGTAGCCATTTTCCACATTTGTCTATTCAGTTCTCTCTCTGCTCCTTGGATACCACAACCCACCTGCTGTCGGACTGATCTCCTGTCTCTTCAGATTATTCAACAGTTTAATGAGAATTTATAGAACACTTACTCTCTGCCAGGTCCTATGCTTAGAGCAAAACAGACATTATCCCAGATCTCTTGTGAAGCTCAGAGTTTGGTGAGACACAAACCTCACAGTAACACAGACACGGTCACTTCAGCATGGAATTTCAGCCTGTACCAGTGGGGCCTAATCTGGTCCTGACATTGAAGAGGGCTTTTGTGGTGGATTAATCTCTTGAACAATCAAAGTACTTCCAACTCAATAAATTAATAAAATCAAATAAACCAAAGAAAACTAGAGAGAGAATAAATAAAGATGAAAGAAAAAAATGGGGAATAAGAAAATAGAGATAAATACAGTGGCACAGGCTGACTAAAAGATCATATCTAGACAGGATAAGGAACACCTACGATTCAATAAATAGAAACACAACCCAATATAAAAATAAGTAAGGAACTTAGTCACTTAACAAAAAAGATATCCAAATGGCTAATAAATATATGAAAAGTTGCTTACCCTCATAAACCTTTAGCAAAATTAAAGTTGAGAACATGAGATTTCATTCCCATGAAAACAGCTAAAATTAAACAGATTAACAATATCAAGTGTTGGTGAGAATGAGAATCAATGAAAACATTTATATCCTGATGGTAAAAGTATAAACTTGTACAACCACTTGAAAAACTGGTAGTATTTGTCAAGTATAAAATTTTTAAAAATATATTAATATACATATATATATATATATATATATATATATATATATATATATACACACACAAAAAAAAATGTATAAAAATCTTCATAGCGGCATCATTCATAATAACCCAAATATCCATCAACAAAGGATAGATATAGTTTGGTATATTTATATCATGAAGCAATCAAAATTCATGAACTATTACTACATGCAATAACATATGAATCTTACAATTGAATACCTCAGAGAAGCCACACACAAAAGCATACATACTATATAATTCCATTTATATAAAATAATAATAATAAAAAAGACAAAATGATGGTATTAGAAGTCAGAATGGTAGTGGCTGTGAGTAACTTAGAGGGGGTCGTGAGAGGGGGACTATAAATGGTGTCCCTGAGTGCTGGCTACTTGCGTGTCCACTTTTTTAAATAACTTGAGCTGCAAACTTTTAAAAAATATATATTTTAATGATTTTTTACAGAGAGGAAGGGAGAGGGATAGAGAGCTAGAAATATCAATGAGAGAGAAACATCGATCAGCTGCCTCCTGCACACCCGCTACTGGGGATGTGCCCGCAACCAAGGTACATGCCCTTGACTGGAATCAAACCCAGGACCTTCGGTCCGTAGGCCGACGCTCTATCCACTTAGCCAAACCAGTCGGGGCAGAGCTACAAACTTTTGATGTGTGCATTTTTAACATGGTTATACTTCAGTTTTAAAAGTCTATTTTAAAAAAGAAAAAACTTCAGCCCTGCTAGTGTGGTTCAGTGGTTGAGTGTCGACCCATGAACCAGGAGGTCACGGTTCCATTCCCAGTCAAGACACATGCCCAGGTTTCGGGCTTGATTCCCAGTGTGGGGTATGCAGGAGGCAGCCGATCAATGATTCTCTTCCATCATTGATGTTTCTATCTCTATCTCCCCCTCTTTCTTCCTCTCTAAAATCAATAAAAACATATCTTTCAAAAATATTTTAAAAGAAAAATCTTCAACAATCAAAGGTACTTTTATATTTTTAAGTATGTTTACTTCTAATGGATTAAGCCACTGGAATTGTAGAGTTTGTTACAACAGCTAAAGCTATTCTAATACAGAACCTTAGCAGTTGTCAACATTCATTGTATAGATAAGGGAACTATGGCCTGGAAAATTAAGGGACTTACCAAGTGTCACAGAGCTAGTTAGCGAAAAGCTCTGGTTTGTTAAACTACAAATCCAGGTGGTCATTTTCTTTCTTTATCTCTCTGTCTCACTGTCCCAACTCACTTAACACTCTCGTCCCTAGTGGCTCCCAGAAAATAAACCGTAATAGAAAGTGATATCCACTGTCTCAGCAGACAATTTCATATCATAGTACCTACCCTGGAATTGCTCCTGAAATTACCAGATGTCTTTCTGTAAACCTTGGTCATCGAGTTTGGTATAACACACTTTGAAAAATAATACTTTTTCTAAAATGAAAATTTCATTAGCTAATCCTGGGTGTTTGGTTACCTAAAAATCATATGGATAGTCTGCAATATTTTTACGTATTAGCATCAAGATGGACTGGACTATTGTGACTAAACCAAATTATGCCCTATAACGTCTTTAAAAAGTGTTATCAAAGGCAAACTTCTTTAAAATAAACATGTGAGGATTAAAAAAAAAAAAACTATGAAGAAAATCACGTGTCTTAGCCATTCAAAAAAGCAAACTACATAATCTTAAACATTCTTAGAGGACCTGGTAGCATTTGGGGGTGTTTTCTTCCCAGTAAAAATCTCAACCACACCCAGGCAGCTGTCCTGGATGTTTAGTTTAACTCAGACACCCACTGGAGGCTGAGAGAGTGGCAAAATGGAACCCCACTCACCCACCATCTTTCCCAGGGCTGGGGTTCTGGGATATGGGAGTTAAATGCAGAGTCCCCTGGTCTTACCACAGGAAAACTCGGCAAAACAGGTTTGTGTCATAATGAAGCCAGACTTCCAGTCTCCTTTTTTTATCACCCTCTGTTTTCTTGAGCCTTGCTGTTGTGGACTAGACTGTCTCCCCCTAAAATGTTGAAGCCCTACTTCCCAAAGTAACAGTATTTTGAGATATGACCTTTTTAACCTTCATTATTTCCCTAAAGGTCCTAAGGGCAAGGTCCTAACCGAATAGGACTAGTGACTTTATAAGAAGAGGAAGAGACTTCTCCCTCCCTCCTTTCCCACAGAGGAAGAGCGAAGTGAGGACACAGAGAGAAGGTGGCTATCTACAAGCCCGGAAGAGGCTTGACACTGAATCAGCTGGACCGTGGACTTCAAGCCTCCAGAATGGTCAGAAAACACACATCTGTGGCGTAAGTCACCCAGCCTGTGGTATTTTGTTAAAGTAGCCTAAACAGACTAATACACTTGTCAACCTGAACAACTATGTTGCTGCCAGATCACCTCCAGGCAAAATCCTAACCTTGGAAGAAAGTACTTAGAGACACCCAAGTCTTCAGTATCCAAGATGCTGAAATTCCAGACATCATGGAGGGCCTGGTAGGAAGTCATGGATAAAAAACTGACTGGCAATTTGGATGAGCACATATCAGAAAAATTTAAATGCCCAGCTGTGTGGAATTTATTTTAGAGACAATTATGAGTCACTGAAAGTTTTTGAGAAGGAGTATCATGACCAAAACTACTTCAAGAAGGAAACTCTGCCAGCAGTGTAAACAATTTTTATTATTTCTATTAACTCCAGTGATTTTTATGATAACTAGCAGGTATTGAATATCTACTCTTTGTCAAGCACTCTGTATGGACCATCTCTAATTAAGTGCGGGAAACTGTAAGAAAGACTTTGAAATGGACAAAAAAGGTTACTTGGTGTCTCTGATGGAAATCTAGGTATAATCTGAGTTGTGATTTTTTTAGCTATTCTATAACTCTGTAAGATGTAGAAAACTAATAATAAGTAATACAGTAACTTTGTCCACTGAAATGCAAATGAAATATGCCCAGTGGAATGCAATTTATTATTGCCTTATGGAAAAATTCAGTTTGCACCTATTTTTAAATTCATCGTGGCATCATTGCCTATATCTTATGTGGTTCTTTGAATTTCCCTTTAAGCCCATGGTATCATCTTACTGGTTGCCTTGTTAATTAATAAGTTACATAAAATCTTTGTCACATATTCATTGTATATTGGTATGTCGTGATTTTACCTAATAATTCTCACAACTCTATGAAATTAATCCTATTATTATCTCCTGCTTCTTTAAAAAAATAAAACAGCTACAGGAAGAAAAATAACTTGTGAAGGTCACGTTGCCCTTGAAATTGGAATGGGATAGCAGACTACTTGCTTTTTCTGACCCCCAGATTGCAGCCTTGATACCTGATCCCTGAAGCCTGTCTCTGAAGTCCTCCACATCACCTCTCAGCTGAGAAGATCTCTGCTGCATCACATTATCACTGTCCACAATATTCCCACCATCATCTGAGCCATCTGACCAAGTAATCACTTTAAACTAGTAATGGAAAAATAACAGCCAGAATTGATGTTCTGTAACTGAGATTTAGGCAGACAGAGTCTCCATCTTTTCTGAATATTCTGTAGGCACCACCCTTTGAGCATATGTAAGTGGGGAATGGCTGTGGGACAGGGAGATGGACAACATAGGTGAGTATTTACTCTGTCTGATAATAAATAGGCTAACACCATCCAGCACCATAAAGAGAGGCTCCATTTCTCTGCTTCTAATAACAGCATTGAAAGTATTAAAGCTGTTGTTCATGATGGTGATTCTAATCACTCACTTTCACATAACCCCGGTGGTAGCCTTCCCAAGTGAAACCATAAGATGACAATGATAATTCCTTAAAAGTGTATAATACTGTATGCCCTTTCATATCTATTATTGTGAAATAGCCTTGGGAAACAAACCAAATTTATGTTATCTCCATTCTACAGGTGTAGAAATTAAGTTCTATACAGATGAGGTGAGTTGCCTAAAGTCAGCCAGTAAAAATATTGCAAAAACTGGATTCTTCTTAATCCAAATCAGGTCTCTCTTTACTATCAAAACTTCCCCCCCACCCCCATAATCCCATTGTTCTTCCCCCCTTACATACATGTACACGTGCCCACACACATGCAATATTAACCTTGGGCCATATCAGCAGGTCAGTACACACAGCCCCTCAGCTGTGCCCTCTCCATCCCACACTCTCCCCCTCACGCCCCGCCCCACTGCTCTAGGCTAATTCCTCCTGCTCCACTGGGGCTGCATTTCCATGTCCCATCTTTCACAGTCCTGGACTGGATTAGCTGTTCCCTCCCACTTGCTCCCATGGTGCCCTATGCCTCCCCCATGAACGCATCCATCACACTACAATGTAATTGCCTCTTTACTTGACTGTGTCACCAAATAAATTGTGAGCTCTGTAAATGCAGAAACGCGGCACACTGAAGGTGATCGATAAATGCCTTAAGAACAGCTGCAACCTCGGGTCAGACCAAGTCTTCCCTGTAAATCTCAAATATGCACCAACAGCTAGGCTCAGGCCCGGCTTTTAGTGAGGCTGAGCAGGCAAGTCTTGTGAATTTCCAACGAGCCATGTTTCCTGTAAGAAACAAAAATGTCCCCCCTCAGGCCCAGCATTTCCCCAGGCCCACATGTATTCCCAAAGAGCAAGTTAAGCTCTTCAGGACACTGGTTTTCCGATCACAGCCACTCAGGGAGCATCATGTAGGCCTTCAGGTAAGTCTAGGGATAAATGTGTTGCCCGTGGCTGTGTCACTAGTGAACTGGGATGAATCAGGCCTCCAGCCTTGGCTGGGAGGGAGGATAAATTTGACCTGAATTCTTTCTCCTGCCCCTGAGATCTGGCTCCTACTCTCTGCCTATCCAAATGCCCCCAGCCTTCAATGAAAATAGCTAATATTTATTCAATAACACTTAGTAGATGCCAGGCACTGTTTTCAACATTTAAGATGTACCAACTTAATCCTTACAACCATCTTATGAGGTAGGTATTATTATTATTATCCCAATTTTACAAATGAGGAAACTGAGTCACAGAAAGACTAAGTAACCTACTAAGGTCACACAGCCTGGCATGTATCTGCCTTAAGGACAAGTTCAGGTTTCACCAGTTCAGGGACCATCTCCTCCAAGAAGCCTACCCAAGTATCCCAGCTAAAGGACAAATCCTCAAGTTCTCTAGCAATTGCTTTAAGTATTATTTACTTGGTAATTGATTTCTCCTCTGATGTTCTTATATGAAAGAGAGTGGCGGGGTGAAAGGTCAGGGGAAGATGGGCCTGGAACATGCAAAAGGAGAGCAAGATCATTAATTAGCTAAGAGAACACTAGTCACTCCACAGGAGAGCCTGGGTGTAATCCTAAGGAAAATCTCCACAGGATCATTCAGCAAGTTATCTGAGTTCTGAGAGGAGGAGAACCTCTCTCTAGTGCTTCTCATTGACTAAAAAAAAAATAAAATTCCCTTTGTTCTCTGTTGGATAGGACGAGAGCCCTGGAGCACCACTAGGAAGAAGCAGAATGTGGAGGTAAGGCTCTAAGCACCAGACACTGTTCCATCTCCATTTCATAAATGCTTCATAATTAATAATGCAAAGATGACAATCTATCCTAGTTAGCCAATTATTTTGCAGAAATCAATAGTCTGTCAGAGGAAATCCTTTTGGGCAGAGGCTGTTTAATCATCTTCATTACCATCACCATTATCATCATGATAGATAACACAATGAATTCTTATGCACAAGGCGCTATTTATGAATTATCATATCTCATCCTCTTTCTATCCTTGGGAAACATTTTAGTAACTATCAGATGGCACAAGGCACTGATTCTTCCCATTAAACCAGCAGTTCTAACCTGTGGGTAGCGACCCCTTTGGTGGTCGAATGACCCTTTCACAGGGGTCGCCTAAGACCATCCTGCATATCAGATATTTACATTACAATTCAAAACAGTAGCAACATTACACTTATGAAGTAGCAACGAAAATAATTTTATGGTTGGGTCACAACATGAGGAACACTATTGAAAGGGCCAGAAGGTTGAGAACCACTGCATTAAACCAAGCCAGTGCCTGTCCTCAGATGGTTTTATTTCAAGCAGCCTGACAGCAGACCCACAGAATAAAACAAAACTTCTGTCAGGTGCATTACTGAAAAACGAGTTTCCTGTGTAAATGTGCTGTGAGCTACATGGCCCCTAGGGAGTAGGTTCGAACACCTTCCTCAGCTACTCACTAGCTGTGTGACAATAAGCAAGTTACCTTTTATCTCTGTGCCTGTTTCCCTAGAGATAAAACAGAATTCGAACATTTCACCAAGCTCTGATGATCAAATGACACAATAGCTGAAGGCTCTTAACACAAGAAGACCCCAGGAGAGGGAACTTGTTGACCAATTTTTAGAGAAAACTTTCAATAATTCTTCCCTGATTTATTAAACAGGAAAAAGGTACATTTTTTAACCTTTTCTTAATATCCTGAATCCTCCCGTTGTTGACTCTGCCTCTCCCTCCTCTTTTCAGGGACTTCTCAGAGTGCCAACTTCACACAGTGCTCCCTCCCAACATCTCCCTCCCTTTCTCTCCTGGCTTTGCCACATCAGCAACCTCAATTTTCACAAAACAATTACTCAAAATCAGTTCTGGCCAGGGTATGCCCCTGCTGGCCCTCCTACAGAGTGGCAGTCACAGGATTCATGCCAGGCTCCCCACTTTGTCCCTAGGGGTCTTTGGATATGACTTCTTCCATATGTGTGGATGTTTTTCAGATTGCTAAAGCACTCCCCCAAAATGTAGGGAACACCTGAAATGGTAGTTACTAAAGACATGCATAACGTACAACTTTTCTTTGCCCTTGGACCTGTGTTAGTTACTCAGTCATTAAGCCTTATGAGGGTGGGGTGAGATAGAGACAGCTTTCTGATTATTCCTTTTTTCCTCTTATATTCCAAAACCAGAGGCCCAGTGCTCGAAAATCATGCACTGGGGGGGGGGGGGGTCCCTCAGCCTGGATTGCGAGAGGGCGCAGGCCAGGCCAAGGGATCCCACTGGTGCACGATCGGGACTTGGGAGGGACGCAGGAGGTTGGCAAGCCAGGAAGAGACCACAGGAGGGCTCCAGAGCGTGTCTGGCTCGTCTTGCTCAGTCCTGATGGGCCAGACCCCAGCAGCAAGTTAACCTACTGGTCAGAGCATCTGTCCCCTGGTGGTGAATGCATGTCATAGCGAGCGGTTAAGCGGCCTTAGCATATTACTCTTTGGTTGGTTGAATGGCCAACCAGACCATCAGACACTTAGCACATTAAGCTTTTATTATATAGGATACTTGGTATAAACATATGCAGCTAAAACTGAGCATAGCTCTGAAATCTATAGCTTTACCTTTCAGTGGCAGACAAGTCATGGCTCAAATCCAAAGCAAAGAGAAGTCTTTCTAACAGTCCTCACATGAAGTGTTTCCCCATCCTCTTTGCCTGTGCAAATGAAACCCATGTTTGTAGGTCAGTTAACATCCTGTCTCTTGCCAAAACCGGTTTGGCTCAGTGGATAGAGCGTCGGCCTGCGGACTGAAAGGTCCCAGGTTCGATTCCGGTCAAGGGCATGTACCTGGGTTGTGGGCATATCCCCAGTAGGAGATGTGCAGGAGGCAGCTGATCGATGTTTCTCTCTCATCGATGTTTCTAACTCTCTATCTCTCTCCCTTCCTCTCTGTAAAAAATCAATAAAATATATAAAAAAAAAAAATCTTATTAAAAAAAAAAAAAAAAAAAAAACATCCTGTCTCTACATGGAGCCTTCCCTGACTAGCCCAGTACACCCTGAGCAGTCCTGTTCTGAACACAAGCTCTTACTGTTTAAATTCTTTATTTTTAAAGGTATTACATATAGTATTACATATGTCTCCTTTTTCCCCCCCATTGACCTCTCCCTGGCCACTCCCACCCCCCAGCACATGTCCTCACCCCCCTACTGTCTGTGTCCATTTGTTATTCTTATATGAATGCATACAAGTCCTTTGATCTCTTACCCCCCTCCCATGCCTTCCCTCTGAAGTTTGACAGTCTGTTCGATGTTTCTCTGTCTCTGGATCTATTTTTGTTCATCAGTTTATGTTGTCCATTATATCCCACATATGAAGGAGATCATGTGATATTTATCTTGCTCTGACTGGCTTATTTTGCTTAGCATAATGCTCTCCAGGTCTATCCATGCTGTTGCAAATGGTAAAAGTTCCTTCTTTTTTATAGCAACATAGTATCCCATTTTGTAGATGTACCACAGCTTTTTAATCCACTCATCTCCTGATAGGCACTTAGGCTGTTTCCAAATCTTAGCATTGTAAATTGTGCTGCTCTGAACATAGGGGTGCATATGTTCTTTCTGATTGGTGTTTCTGATTTCTTGGGATATATTCCTAGAAGTGGGATCACTGGGTCAAATGGGAGTTTTATTTTTAATTTTTTGAGGAAACTCCAGACTGTTTTCCACAGTGGTTGCACCAGTCTGCATTCCCACCAGCAGTGCAAGGGTTCCTTTTTCTCCACATCCTCACCAGCACTTGTAGTTTGTTGATGTGTTGACAACAGCCATTCTGACAGGTGTGAAATGGTATCTCATTGTCATTTTGATTTACATCTCTCGGATGATTAGTGACTGAGCATCTTTTCATATGTCTCTTGGCCTTCTGTATGTCCACTTTTGAAAACTGTCTATTACGTCCTTTGCCCATTATTTTTATTGCATTATCTTCCTTTTTTAAAAAAAATATTTTTATTGATTTTTTACAGAGAGGAAGGGAGAGGGATTGAGAGTTAGAAACATCAACGAGAGAGAGAAATCGATCAGCTGCCTCCTGCACACCCCCCATTAGGGATGTGACCGCAACCAAGGTACATGCCCTTGACCGGAATCAAACCTGGGACTCTTCAGTTCGCAGGCCGACGCTCCATCCACTGAGCCAAACAGGTCAGGGCATTGCATTATCTTCCTTTTGTTAGGATGTATGAGTTCCCTATAAATTTTGGAGATTAGGCCCTTATCAGATATAACATTGGCAAATATGTCCTCCCATGCAGTGGGCTTTCTTATTGTTTTGTTGATTTCTTTTGCTGTGTAGAGCTTTTTTATTTTGATGTAGTCCCATTTGTTTATTTTCTCCTTAGTTTCCATTGCCATAGGAGCAGTATTGGTAAAGATATTGCTACAATATATGTCTGATATTTTGCTGCCTATGGATTCTTCTAAGATTTTTATGGTTTCTCATTTTACCTTTAAGTCCTTTATCCATTTTGAGTTTATTGTGTATGGTGTAAGTTGGTGATCTAGTTCCATTTTTTTGCATGTATCTGTCCAATTTTCCCAACAACATTTATTGAAGAGACTGTCTTATCTCCATTGTATGCTCTTGTCTCCTTTGTCAATTATTAATTGAGCATAATGGCTTGGGTCGATTTCTGGGTTCTCTGGTCTGTTCCATTGGTCTATATCAGTGATGGCGAATCTATGACACGCGTGTCAGAGGTGACACACGAACTCATTTTTTTGGTTGATTTTTCTTTGTTAAATGGCATTTAAATATATAAAATAAATATCAAAAATATAAGTCTTTGTTTTACTATGGTTGCAAATATCAAAAAATTTCTATATGTGACACGGCACCAGAGTTAAGTTAGGGTTTTTCAAAATGCTGACATGCCGAGCTCAAAAGGTTCGCCATCACTGGTCTATATGTTTATTCTTGTGCCAGTACCATGCAGTTTTGAGAACAGCGGCTTTGTAATATAGCTTGATATCTGATATTGTGATCCCTCCAACTTTGTTCTCCTTTCTCAAGATTGCTGTGACTATTCAGGGTCTTTTTTTATTCCATATGAATTTTTGGAAAGTTTGTTCTAGGTCTGTGAAATATGCCATTGGTATTTTAATGGGGATTGCATTAAATCTATAGATTACTTTGGGTAGTATAGACATTTTAATGATGTTCATTCTACCAATCCATGAACACGGTATATTCTTCCATTTGTTATGTCCTCCTCTATCTTTTTTTTTTCAATGTCCTGTAGTTTTCTGAGTATAGGTCCTTTACCTTTTTAGTTAGGTTTATTACTAGGTATCTTAACTTTTTTGGTACAATGGTAAATGGTATTTTTGTTTGTTTGTTTCTCTTTCTATGAGTTCATTATTGGTGTATAAAAAAAGCCATAGATTTCTGGGTGTTAATTTTGTATCCTGCTACATTGCTGAATTCATATATTAAATCTAGTAGGTTTCTTTTTATGGAGTCGTTAGGGTTTTCTATATACAATATCATGTCATCTGTGAATAATGACAGTTTTACTTCTCCTTTTCCAATTTGGATGTCTTTTATTTCTTCTTCTTGTCTGATCGCTATGGCTAGCACTTCCAGTACTATGTCAAACAGGAGTGGTGAGAGTTGGCTTCTCTGTCTTGTTCCTGTTCCTAGGGGAAATGGTTTTAGTTTTTGCCCATTGAGTATGATGTTGGCTGTAGGTTTGTCATTTAAGACTTTTATTATGTTGAGGTATGATCCCTCTGTTCCTACTTTGCTGAGAGGTTTTATCAAGAAAGGGTATTGGGTTTTGTAAAATGCCTTTTCTGCATCAATTGATATGATTATGTGATTTTTACATCTCAATTTGTTTATGTGATGTATCACATTTATTGATTTGCAGATATTGTACCAACCTTGTATCCCTGGAATAAATCCCACTTGGTCATGGTGTATGATCTTTCTAATGTAATGTTGGATCAGATTTGCTAGGATTTTGTTAAGGATTTTTGCATCTATGTTCATCAGAGATATTGGCATGTAATTCTCTTTTTTTATAGTGTCTTTATCTGGTTTTGGTATTAGGGTATTGCTGGCTTCATAGAAAAAGCTTGGAAGTGTTCCTTCCTCTTGAATTTTTTGGAATAGTCTGAGGAGGATAGGTTTTAGTTCTTCTTTGAATGTTTGGTAAAACTCCCCTGTAAAGTCGTCTGGCCAGGGCTTTTGTTTGCTGAAAGTCTTTTGATTATTGCTTCAATTTCCTCACTAGTTATCAGACTATTCAGATTTTTATTCTTCCTGATTGAGTTTTGGAAGGTCATATCCAGCTCTTACTTTTTAACACAGTTATCTGGCCCCTTAAGGTCACCTGGGGAAGGTTGCCTCCGATTCGTATTTAATTCTTCAACTGGGACCTTTTCTCCTTATTCTAACCTCTGATCACATATAGAGCATACACTACTTGAATAGTTTACTTTAATCTTCTTGGACAAGGAATTTGTAGAAATGTCTGTCCTACCTCTACCCCACCATCTGGCTCAGTCTGTAAGGAGGGGCATGCCTGGGGACAGGATTTCCCCCAGTTCTGCGACACACACACACACACACACACACACACACACACACACACACACCGCCATAGGCCAAAGGGGAAGCTTCTGGCAGATGAAAAGCTCTTATCTCCAACTGGCCTGCTGTCTCCAGAGTGGAATTATTCAGCTGGTTTGGGTGCACAACTAACTCTGAGTCAGAATAAAACTCAGGCTTCCAGAGTGTGAAGAGCTAATAAATCCTTAGTGAATAAGCCTTTCTAAATTGAGTTTCCTTTCTGAGGCAATCCATGAGCACGTCTGGCTTTTTCTATTGAAGCAGCAAACTGCAACTATAAATATTAACAAGATGGTAGATGAGGATGAGAGTGTGGGGACAGAGAAACTGGGAGTCAGACATAGTTCTTAAACAGGATTGTTGTTTAGCAGGGTTCCTTCTCCCAGCCTCTTGCTCACTAATCCAGGCTGCTTTTAGGGAAATGCAATTCCAAAAAACAACAACCTGCACTCCAATAGAAAGGACAGCATCTCATTATGCTAAAACCATGGGAGCATGAATATTATTAATTCTGTGGTTGATTGACAAGTTAATATTCTGTCCCAAAGAGAGATTCTCCCATTACCTGAGTTACCTGTGGAGTGTTTTGTGTGTGTGCATGTGTGCTGTAGGTATGTGTGTAAGTACATTGTGTATGTGGTGGGGGGAGGGTTGTTGCTATTTCGTGTTTCTGTTGGTTTGTTTTGGTGAATAAACACAGGGCATCTTTATTTTTCTTAAGAGTTCAGATCATTGCTGTGGCCAGTGTGGCTCAGTTGGTTGGAGCAACGTCCCATAAACCAAAAGATCGTGGGTTCCATTCCCAGTCAGGGCACATACCTAGCATTTGGGTTCAATCCCCAGTTGGGGTACACACAGGTGGCAACTGATTGAGTTTCTCTATCACATCTCTATCTCTCTATCCATCTATCTATCTATTTACCTATCTATCTAGATCTCTCTCCCTTACTCTAAAATAAAAATTTCCCTCCCCAAAAAGGAGTTAAAATAATTTAATATTTTCATTTCAAGGAACTCATTTGGTAATATGAGGCCAATAGTAAACGTAACGAGTTCAGAAGCAGGAGTTGAGTATTTCTAAGTACCAAGTACTGTATTGTCGTCTTTCTGGAAGTTTCCACATGCTAATTTTATAAGAGTAATGTTTATACCCTAGAAGGTGTTGCTCAGTGGTTGAGCATTGACCCATGAACCAGACGGTCGTGGTTTGATTCCCAGGCACATGCCTGGGTTTTAGTTCCATCCCCAGAAGGGGGAGTGCAGAAGGCAGGTGATTAATGATTCTCTCTCATCATTGATATTTCTATCTCTCCCTCTCCCTTCTTCTCTCTGAAATTAGAAAAAAAATTAAAAAGAGTAATGGTTATAGAAAAATAGAATATGCTTTACATGGATTATGTTGCTATTACTCCCACATTAAAGATGGGAAAACTAAGGCCCCAAAACAGTCACCTGCTCAAGGTTATACAATTTGTGATTTAAATGATAAAGATTCAAACTTAGGTCGCCTCACTCCAGGAATAAGGCTCCTAACCCCTGCTGCTTTCCACTGAAAGGAGCCAACCACTGCAGTGAAAAGCAGTGGTTCCAAAGGAGTTCACGAGCCTCCCCAGAGCTATTCTGAGGCCCTCACTCTACTGAGAGTGGAGCTCTCCACTAGGCGAAATGACTGCAATGCAAGAGGACTTTCTTGGCAATAAGAATATTCCCTGAGATTTGCTAGCCCAGGATTCAGTCAACTTGCATTCTTCCCTGAGCTTTGCCCTCAAGAGCTGCATATGCCTGGACAGTTCAGCCCATCTGTACACACAATTTCAACAGGACAGTGATATAACTCTCAAGAAACTGAGAAAAGGCCCAGTCAGGACCATGACCTAGGACAGTGGTCGGCAAACTCATTAGTCAACAGAGCCAAATATCAACAGTACAACGATTGAAATTTCTTTTGAGAGCCAAATTTTTTAAACTTAAACTATACAGGTAGGTACATTGTTATTAAATTAATTAGGGTACTCCTAAGGCTTAGGAAGAGCCACACTCAAGGGGCCAAAGAGCCGCATGTGGCTAGCGAGCCACAGTTTGCCGACCATGGAACTAGGACATGGGTTCCACAGTGTGTGTCAAAGTGTTAGCATATCAGTAAGCCCCTCCTGCTCCATTGTGGGCACTGTGCCCTTGTCAAGCCTGTGGGTTGGGGATTTGGGCTCACATGGATCAAAAGATTATCCCTAGACTGTAGTTGGCCTACATGGGTCAAAGCCTCAGCCAAAGGATTCTGTCAATATGGCTGGCATCAAGCACCCTTACCAATATCCACTTATCCCCCCATCCCCTACACTTGGCCTTTGCCTTTTTTGACTGTGCCACCCCCAAACCCCACTACTCTGTGGTTAATGTTGTGGGTACCTTCACATCAATTGTTGTCAAGTCTCCTGTGTCTCTACTCAGCAAAGCAGTCTACCTGAAGAACAACAGTCAGATTCAGATGGATCAGGCACAGGGAGTGGAACAGCACTCCTTCAGCTGCAGTTTCGTTGGAGGTACCATAGGTATCATAGTTCTCAGGATTTCAAGTGAAGTGGGAGGCAGATGCCCCAAGCAGACATGTTTTGTTTAAGAATTTACAAAGAGAATGAAGAGAACCTGGTCCATGATGATGGACCCCTCAACAAGATCAAGGATACAAAACTGGATGAAAAGAGGGTCTTAAGATAAGTTGGTTGAGCAATTTCTTGGAAGAGAGGTGTTATGGACTGCGATTCCCCACCACTTTCTCTGTTCAGGGATAGGGATGTAGTGCCTCTAACAATTCACCTAGAGAAGATTCCAAAGCAGTCAACCAGGATGCTCTGAAGTGTGGATTTCTGCAATTGGAAGATGCCAAAGACTGCCACCTGACTCACTACTAGGGAGACCACGAGGACTATAGACTGAGGTCTGACTCCTGCTCAGGAAATGTAGAAGTTGAGAAAAGAGCCACTGCTTGGTGGGAGCTGAGAGTGGCTGCTGTGCTGGACAAGTTTGTACTTCCAAGGAACATGGGAGCTCTCCCCATGAGCTACATGTGTGCCACCCAGGAAAGAAAACTGTCATAAGGTCATCATGGGTGCCTATAAAAATGAGGAGACCTCAGCTGAAAGGCTGAAAGTGTACCCATGTCCAGGAGCTGAGGAAGGAATCCCAAGGGAATACCCAAAACAGCAGGACAGAGCCCAGCAGGGAAACCCAAAGAGCCAAAGAGCCTACAGAGTCCTCAATAGAGAAAGACAACTTTAATCACTTTCCAAGTCCCCAGAAAGAACACAGTCACCCAATAAAAACTGTCATATACCCTCACCTCTGCTCACACCAACCCCTGAGGGATCCAATTAGCAGCAAACAAGGTCGGGGGGGGAGGGGGTGAGGAGGCAGAGGAGAAGCAAAGGCAAGGCCCCCATTCCCACTTGGAAAACTTCCAGAGTGAGGCAGGTCCAGTATTGGGGTGAGGCAAGGGAATGTTTTATGTTGGTCAAGTTCAGGGCATATATATATATATATATATATATATATATATATTCTAATTTCTGAATTGAGTCTGTGTAACTAACTGATTGAGTCCATTGGACTGTATTTCCTAAGGAGCTTCCCAGAATTTTCCTCCAGAGGCAGAGAAAGAGTTCCCCACTGAATTAAATCTAAATGTAAGTAATGTGGCATTCTCTTTCTCTCACAAGTCCTGCTTCTTGAACATACTGGGCATGCATTTTTTAAAATACATATATATCTACACTGCAGGGGTGGGCAAACTTTTTGACTCGAGGGCCACAATGGGTTCTTAAACTGGACCGGAGGGCCGGAACAAAAGCATGGATGGAGTGTTTGTGTGAACTAATATAAATTCAAAGTAAGCATCATTACATAAAAGGGTATGGTCTTTTTTTTCTTTTAGTTTTATTCATTTCAAACGGGCCGGATCTGGCCCGCGGGCCGTAGTTTGCCCACGGCTGATCTACAGTCTGGTCTCCAGAGCTCTTCATTACCACCAGCCCCTCCAATTCCCACCACAAACACATGCCACCTGACAGCAATTTTCTAAGGAGCGTTCATGGAGAAAGAGTTACCACGTGGAGGATCAAGAGGGGGAACTGCCAAGCCAGTGTGGCTCAGTGGTTGAGTATTGACCCATGAACTAAGAGGTCACTAGTTCGATTCCTGGTCAGGACACATGCCTGCATTGCCAGTAGGAGGCAGCCAACAGATGTTTCTCTCTCATCAATGTTTCCATCTCTCTACCCTTCTCTCTTCCTCTCTCTCTGAAATCAATAAAAACATTTTTTTTTAAAGAGGGGAACCAATGACTGTAATCTCCCTAATATTCTTTCAAACTCCTTGGGCTCTGTGGGGTATAATTTTGGGTGCTTCTCAGAAATCCTCTGGCTCCCTCATCTTTTCATTGACCTGCTCCACTGTAGAAATCTCATCATTCCTTTGTCATAGCCACCTGTTAAAATTAAATTATTCTGTAAAGGTCAGACATTTTATGTTCTTCATTCACACCTTATTATGAATTACTATATTTAAAATTTTAATTTATGCTCCTTTCTTTTAAACAGAGACATTTTATGCATGCCTGTAGTATTAACATTATCACAATTTAAGTACCATGACTAAAACAAAAAAAGTAATCATAATATTGAATATGCTCTCCAGAAATCCCAATCCTTCCATCTCAGAGGGCTCACACAGCCACCACACCCCATCATTTTGGTTGAGTCCCATCTTAAACCTGGCTGAGAGCATAATTTAGAAAACACACAAAGTGAAACTGTTTAGTATTTGTTGGTCAGGAGGTGAGGGAAAATGGGAGCAGACTTGCTGAAAACTGTAGCAAAATTATGGGTATCATCTAGGAATAGCCATCTCAGGCCAAGGGGACAGAGTAGGCATGTTGGGACCTTAGGGTTCAATTTTCTAATGACTGCTACAGAATATTTTTCCCCAAAGGATTTAGGATGATATGTTTAGACCTGAGACCGTAAAATTCTGCCTCATAAAATAGCATCCCATTTCTTATAATAATTCACTGTTCATCTATAAAGGTGTTTCAGAAAACCTGCTGGGGATCAGAGCAGGGAGGAGGCAGCTTTGAAGCCACAGTCCAGCACCTCTTAACAAGCTGCATGACCCTGGGCTCTCCCATACCTCCTCCAGGCCTATTTTTTCATCTGTAAAAATAGGATAAAAATAGATTCCCTGAACTGTCCACTGTGAAGCTTGAACCATCGCTAGAAAAAGTGTCAAGCACAGTGCACTGCACACACTAAGGGTTTGATGTCATTTTCAGCTATATGTATAAGGGACCACAGAAGCTTCACCTGCAGATTCTTGTATTCCAGTAGAAACAAAAAGATGAAGGTTTAAGGACCCCATAAGATAAACCATAAAGTGAGCAGGATTCCCCCCCCCCCCAGGGGTATGGATAATGATGCAGTCCTGCTGCTGTCTGCTTGGCATCAGCTGGCAGACAGTAGCCCTTCATCTTTACAGTCTTGGAATTCTAAGAGGTAATCACGCTGAAGATCTTGGGGTAACCTCAGCCCGTCCTCATCCAGGTCATGTGGGGAAATCCAAAAGTGCTGGGTAGCTGAAGAGGAAAGTGCCATGGGGAGAGAAAATGGAAAAGCTCCCCTCTCCCCAAATGTCCTTTGTCCATTTCACAGTCCTGCCCCAGCCTTTCTCTCCTCCCACTGCCACTGCCTCACCCTGGCCCACACACCAGACACAATTAATTTGAGTCCCACAAAGCCAGTCTTGTCACACTCCACGCTAGGAAATGACAGGCTGTGCTATCTGCACCCAGCTATTAGCAGGCACTAGGAGAAGGCTTCCTGCTATCTCTGTCATCTTCCCTTATCAAAAGCCAGGCAGCAGCTGCAGCAACCCCAGCCGGGATGGCTCCAGCCAGGATGCAGATGAGCTGGGGCCCTGATGGAACATTCCTGTTTCTTAAAGGGACCCTCTCACCTGAGCAGCTTAGGACCTCAGGAGTAGGGTCTCCTTACTGGAGAAAATTAGGACCAGGGAGATGCCGAGAAAAGAGGTGGCAGTTCATCACTTGATGCCCCTGGACTGAGAAGAGGAGGCTGATTCTCAACTTTCCAAGAGGTTAGAAACCTGTTATTCAACCTGACCAGGGGACTGTGTTCCTGAAGCCATTTCTCAGCCCAGCAGTGAAACACAACCTCTCTCCTCACTCCCTGGTTGCCAGCCATTTCAGAGAGCCCCTCCTCCTCCCGCCAGTGAGAAGATTCTACAGTGTTCCCACCCCTGCCCTGCGGCTGTCGTTTTCCAGCACCATAACAGACATTATCTTATTTAAGGCAAGGTAGGCATTTCTGTATTATTAAAAAACCTTTCAACACAGATGTAATTATATATATTTTTCATTTCAGAAAAGTGAAGGTTATGGCTGATAATTAACATGCCCCAAATCACAAGTTAAGTAAGCAATAACTGAAGATTTTAACCACGTTTGCCTGCCTACAAAGTTGGCACTCTTTATTACAACAGCCAGCTATCCACTAACACCAGACTGGATACAAAAATTTGGGTGACCACGGCTCCCAAACCCAAGACAATTAGGTTTTTCCCATTTCTCTCCCAACCCCCAGGAAAGGCTCTTAGAATTGACAACAGCTCCAAGCTTCGTGTCCCAGGTTAAGTCTGCAGACGTTAACCTGTCAGCCCCTGGAACACAGATAAATAACCGACCAAAATGCTCCCCTTCTATACGACAGCCATTGCTGGGAACAGCACCCGACTTGGGATGGTATCTCACAGCCTACCTTGCACTGGGGGTGGCCCCACCTCTCTTGCCGATGGAATGTGAGCAGAAGCAATGTCCACCAAAAATGAGCTGAGGTTTTTCAGACATAAATGCGCCCTCTTCTCTGTTTCTTTCTTCTTCTTATGGTCAAAAATAGAGGACGCCAAAATGTGCTGGTGGTTCATTAGCTACACATTAGAATCATCTGAGGCTTTAAAAGAAAAATTCCAGCGTGAGGGTCACACCAGAAACCAATTTAATCAGAATCTTGGGATGGGAACCAAGTACAGTTGTCAGTTTTTAAAGTTCCAAGGTGATTCTAGTGATCAGCCAAGATAGTGAACCACTATCCCAGCGGTTCTCAACCTGTGGGTCGCGACCCCTTTGGTGGTCGAGCGACCCTTTCACAGGGGTCGCCTAAGACCATCCTGCATATCAGATATTTACATTACGATTCATAACAGTAGCAACATTACAGTTATGAAGTAACAATGAAAATAATTTTATGGTTGGGTCACAACATGAGGAAGTGTATTTAAAGGGTCAGAAGGCTGAGAACCACTGCACTACCCTAAGGGGATGGTGAAGCCAGTAGGTAGAAGCAGCCTGGGTCTCTAAACAATGCAAGGAGAAAACCCACCCACAGACAGTAAACACAGTGAATGAGTGAGAAATAAATGTCTGGCATTTTAAGCTTCATTCCTCAAGACAGAAGACAGGAAACAATTTTAATCTACTGATACTTTGAGATTTTATTTTTTACAGAAGACAGTATCACTCAAATATGGACCATTAGGAATCCAGATTTAATGAAAGGTCATTATGTTTTATTCCTAAGGAAACTCAAGATGTGCTTCATGCCATGGTCTACATTGCCATGGGATGTGGCTCGGAACCTTGTGTCAGGAAACTACACCTGTTTCTGTCCAGAGGCCCCAGGGATCAAGCCAAACTATGCTAAACAGCAAACATGAAACAATATTCACATTCCTATAACACAAATAGTGTTTCAAATACCTTCTCATTCATTATCTAGTTTTATCATAATAAGAGCTCTAACAGGAGGACCTCCTCCTACGTTATGTGATGATACCATTTATAGATGGAGAAATTGTGACCCAGAAAGGGAAATGGACTTGTCCAAAATGTACATAGGCAATGAATGGCAGAGCCAAGTCTAGAGCTTAATTTTCTACCATACCCAGAAATTCTGACCTTTACAGTCCCTAAGACAGAAGACAGGAAACAATTTTCCATGAAGAGGGTCAAACTTTGAGTTTACCTTAAAGCCCTGTATGGTGGCATTAGATCCTGGGAGGAGGGATCAGGCATAAATCTAATGAGAAGCTCCATGCCCAGAAACAGGACACGTCTATAAGCTCTAATGTAAAGGGCACAGCCTGTCTAGTCAGCAAGACTGAAATCCCATTACTGGAATATCCTCTTCCCTTTGGGGGCAAGCATTGTTGTTTGCCAAAGTCTTCTGCTAATGCCCCAGGGTCCTCCTGGTATTGAGTCCCTGGCAGCCCAGGGTACTGGGTTTTAGAAGCATCCCCAAAACTCCAGTAGGAGAGATCTGCTGAATCATAAGAAAACTTGTTAAGAAAACAAAACTTCTCATTTCAATTCCACAAGGTTGCCAAGGGCTAGATGTACAGCCTACCCTGTTAGCCTATAATGGTATTGAAAGGAGGATATGTGGCAAATAAAAGGGGCCCAAGGTTGTATTAAAAGAAACATGGAGGTCATAGTTACGGTTCTGGTGACGTCAAAGATGTCAGTGGCCCCGGCCTAACTGGGTTAAAATAGCAATGGGATCCCAATAAAGTGCATTTCCTTCAACAATGCAATTTGTTCACACTGCTTATTGGACTGTGTCCTGGCTCTCCATATAGTTCACTGGGACCAAGAAAAAATGCATTGGGAGGTGGTCTCAGGGGCTTGATCTAAATCATGTCCATCTCCCAAGCTCCTGGTGAAATGATTCAGAGATGACTTTAAAGGCAGCTGTCATAGGCCCACTACACTGCACAACTATGATGGCACTATCCTCTTCATAGTCTACACCATCCCCCCTAAAGTTGTGCAGTGCACAACCTGCAGAGCAAAACACTTCCAGCCCCTCCCCTGCCTGCTCCTCCTTTTAACTCATCCAGCTGAATATAAGTTTACTCTAATAGACAGGAATTCACTGACTTGGAGACGTAACAGGTGGCAACACTAAATAAAAATTAGGCAGCATCCCAAATGAAAAGAGAGCTGTCCTCTTCATTCACCCAGGCACTTGGTAACACCTGTAGATACCTCATATTAAAACTGAGTTATTGGTTCACTTGCCCAGACTATGAGCTCCCTGAGGCCAGATACTCTCTCCTATCCCAGCATCTGGCACAGAGTCTGGAACATGGTAGGTGCTCAATACACCTTTGTCAATAGATGATGGATGAATGAATGGATGCACTTGTTTACAAATTTATTGAATGCATATTCTATATGAAGCACTGTCCTAGGAACTGGGGTTACAATAGTAAATAAAGCAGGCAAAAATCCCATCCCTGCCCACGGAGCTTAGACATTCCAGAAACTGAGTAAGTGAATAAATGAGTAAAAGCGCTGAATAAATTTAGGCCTTAGAGGCAATGTTTGTATGATAATAGTTGACAATTACTGAGTGCTAACCAGATTATGAGGCTGAATGAACCTTTATAATCTAGAAAGTAGTGTGGTGAACTGGTTAAGAGCATGACTATGAAATCATACTCTCAGTCATACTCAACTCTGCCACTTGCTAACTGTGTGACCTTGGTCAAGTTACTTAGCCATCTCTGAGTCTCAGCTACCAAATGAAATAATACAGTTGTTGTAAGGATTAAATGATGTAATTCCCATAGAGCTCACTTAAACTGGTTCATGGTACACACTAAGTGTCCATAGGTCAATAACTACTGTTACTTTTCCACTTACCCTCACATCAGCCCTATGAGTAGGTACCATCAGCATTTTGCTAATGTGGAAACAGAGGCTTAGATAAGTAAAAGAAAATATCTAAAGTCACTGACAGATGGGAACCAACAGAGCCAGATTCAAATCCATTTTGTTCAATTCCAAAAACCATGTTGTTAACCACTTTGACTTGTGCAAAGACCAGCCTTGCCAGAGCAGGCATCACAGAGAGCCTGAAGGCGCTCTAGAAAGAGCTTCTACCCAAAAATCTCCCCATGAGCCAACCACAGTGCAGATTAGCCTTTCAAGGCAAAGTATCTCACTCCAAGTCCCTTCTATAAAGTAAAGATATCCCCCACCCCCCAACTAGTCACAGGTGGCCAGCTGCAAAAGGATCATCAGAGAATGGAATTCTGGGATTATTGATGTTATTCTAAACTATTTTAAGCTTTTTATTGTTGGTGGGGGAGGTTGGACTAGAGACCAAGGTATCATCTAAGAAAACCAGGCTTGGGCAGGAGCTTCACTGAGATGGTAACATGAGGGTTTGAGAGGGAGAAGTGGTTACAGAAGGAGAAATTCCCACAAGAGCACCACAAGTTGTGGGTATTACATTTTGTATGATCTGGAGCAGAAGGAAAAGGGAGTAGACATGGTGAGAGGTTGATGCTACTGGAAAACACATGTGGGAAGACTGAGAGCAGACATGACCCTTACAGAATTTTCCCTCATGAATGGTTTCTTAAAATTACTTATAAGGAGGGGAGAGGTGAGTTTTCTATCCTGCTATAGGCATTGAGCATCCTACCTTCCCTTATTAGTGTGACAGGACAGGGACCAAGGACACAGGTGAAATGGAGACTAAGCTGTCCAAACCCTCATCCCCACCAAAGAAAGGATATAGATCACCCTGAACTCCTAAGGAAACTGAGCTAGAGTGAATCAGTGATTTCACTCAAGCAGAGAGGAGTAGAAGAGGAGAGGAGGGGGGGGGGGGGAAAGGAGTAAGAAGAAAAGGATAGAGAAGGACCTCCCACCATGCCAGACCAAAGTAATGTTTTCTCCTCCTGTTCCTCTGGTGACTCCACCCCTATACATTTTCCATATTACCCTTTCCAGGGTCTGGAATAAAATCTATCCACAAAACAACTCATCTTACCACCCCCACCAAAATTGTACTTTCTTCTTGCAGATCACCCCCTCCCATATTAAAGATACCAATAACTATATTTCCTAAGAACAAGAAGATGATCAAATTTTAGACCCAAGGTACAAAGTAGGAAGTATGGAATTGCTGAGGGACAGAAGGAAGAGGAGGGTGCCTGCAGCACAATGCTAAGGCTGATGAAACGTTTTCAGAGCTGACATCTAATCTCTGAAGGCTCTGATATCCTCCTTCAGCATTATTTCCCCATGGGCTACAGAAGTAAGAGGGGAAAGGTCCAAAAATCAATTTTAGGATTTATGGATGCTTGCCAATTTTGCTCCAAATAAAATTTCACTTTAATAGCAACTGGGTGTTAAGATTTATTAGTGGTGCTGGAAAGTCTCTGTTGCTTAGCTTATCCTAGAATAGCCATCCCATGTGTGTTGGAGAGATCCTGGGTCAGAGCATGGGTGTCTAAGTACTAATAGATGGAAGGATGCATGGATGGAGATAGACATGGATGAGTGTGTAGGCGGGTGGATAAATGGGTGGATCTCTATATCACATATGAAGATTCATCCTGTGCTTGCAGAAAGAAGAATTTTTTAAAAGTAGTCATTGGGAGTGGTATATAGCATCAGAAATGGTACCATTACTAATTTAGCTGTCTATATCATGGAAGCATATTTAGACTAACCCATCAGCCCCATATAAGAACTCCATGGTTTCTCAGGAAGTCACATTTTTCAGACTTTTTAAAAAATCATCTTTGCACTCCTTCAGATAGCTAATTTTCTCCCACAGAAAATAGCACCTATTAGAAGAGAACTTCAGCATCCTCACCCCCAGCCCTGATCTCTGTCCTGATCTCCCATCTTTCTCTAGCTGCCTGCTCTGTGTGTTCATCTGGATGCCCGAGGAGCACTTCAGTCCCAGCATGCCTACACAAATACTGACATGTCCTCTCCCACCTCATTCCAGCTCCCTTATCTAACTTCTTTATTTTTAAATAGTTACTATTCCATTCTTCCAAGTTTTAATAATAAACTTAAAATCAGTTTTTATTTCCTCCCCATGTCACTTTATCACACTATTACAAAGGCCTTTTGAAAATGCTCCCAGCCTCTGATTTCTCCTCTCTACTATCAGTGCCGTGCACATATTTATTCATTCATTTATTCATTAACAATACTCAAAGTGTTCATGCCTCCAAATGTTCAGTGCTGAGTTCTGTACTAGCGACACAAAGATGAGCAAAGCACAGTTGCAGACCTGAAGTATCTCAAAACCTCAGTAAATACTTCATAAAACAATACATTGACTATATCTGTCCACTCCTCAAAATTTTGGGTAGCTCTTTATTGTCTGGGATCCATTACCATTGCCAGAAACCTGCCTTAGCCTTGGCCCGGGAGACTGGTTTTTAGTGCAAATTCAATTCTGTGCTTACAGAATAATTACTATGAGTCATAACCAGCTGTTTTGGAGCCTGGGTCCATGCTCTATACCTTCTCCTCTCGGATTTATGATGCCGAGACTTGGGATGCTGACTTAGGGCTCAAAGAAACAGCAGAACTGGCTAAAATTAAAATATTGGTGATAAATCAGTTGGTCACCTGGAGCTAAGAATGCTGGTGCTGAGAGAGCAGGAAAAAAAGAATATGAATAATAATAGGAAAAATACTCTCCTGGAATTTAAGTAATCAAGAAGCTCAACCCCAGTTAGCAGGCTTGGCATTTCTTAGCCATGCTAGGCACAGGTCCTAAAAATATCAGAACGACTCCTATAATCACACCCGACAACAGATTTTACAGCTAGAAATGCTTTATAAGCACGAGACTATATAAATGTGATTTTATTTGGATGGCGTGAGGAAAGAAATGAAAACAATTTGGGAAGAGGATATTGACTTCAAGAGAAGCCTGCCCTTATGAGCCGGAAGGAAGAAAGGAAGGATGGGCCGGGCCAAATTCCACCCCATGTACTGACAAACTGCTCTGTTTTACATGCGCCTGGAAGAGTTGGGAGGATCAGAGGAAATGTGTCTATTTACAAGCTAAGCAAAGAGAAAAATGCCACCATAAAACTGAGGGGGAGGATAATACAATAAAACAATACAGAGTGTCCTATAACCACGGAAACAATAACAACGCTAAAACAGAAATAGCTTATTAAGTTAAAACAACAGTAAATCTGTCAGAATAGCCCATAGAGACTCTCATCTTATGATAGTGAAAAGCCTCTTCCAAGCCTGTTGTCTTATACTTTCATTAAACTACAATTTTATAAGCTAAATTATGGTCAATTCTTGTTCAATTCCCAGAATGAAATCAAGTTAAGCTCTTAATCTGGGAGATATATCTTTTGCAAGTGACAAATCCTTAGTGGACAGTTTCCAAAGCCTGACAACTTGGGAATGCAGGGAGCCAAGACATAGAAGGGCTGCCCAACAGTCTGGATTTGGGACCCTTCCCAGATGTAGCCAATTGTGATTACACAAAGGGGACCATCCAGGCTACTCTCTGACCATTTCCCCAGGCACCTTCTGACCAAGGAAGAGTGGGACAAGGAAACTGAGGCTTTCCTCCTCCACCTAAAAGGTTCATATCTCAGGGGAAGTTGAAGTTTGAACCAGCAGCTCTATTCCCTCAAAAGCTAGGTCAACAGTCCCTGCAGGTCCCCCTGCCACTCAGCACCATATATACCAAGCATATGTAACCAAGAAATTCCATGTATGTCCCTGCTGGTTAAGCCTTGGTTCTGAACAATTTACCTTACCTGACAGCCTAGATTTTCTTTATCCGTGGCGTTTATCAAGAAAGCATTCTTGTTTTCACCCACACATCCAGTTTTATAAGCTCAAGTATTTCCACTACTTGAGAACCACCAAGGATGAACTTAAGTACTTAATACACCATGTTATTTTTCACACAGCTTAGCACCCTACACAACAGCCATCAACCCCTCTTTCACTTTCCAAACCCTAGCCTCACTGTTTCCTCCCCACCTCTCACCTCACACACACACAAACCAAATATTCTCCCCCTGGTTCCACCCCCCACTGCAGGCCTGGCTCAAGCTTTCCCCTTCACCTGCAATGACCTTGCCTTCAGAGCAAACCTCTCCATCCTTCACATCTCTGGTCAAATCTTACCTCTTCCTTGGAGCCCTCCCAGGTTCCTCTGGGTTCACAGTAATCTCTCTCTCCCTTGATAGCCCAAGGCCCTTTGCTAATCCTTTTGCTAATTAGAGCATATACCCTTGTCTACCTAGTGTATGAAATTATTGAGCGAGTTACTGGTGTGAATATTGTTTTCTTCTCATCCACCTCAGGACAAAGGAGCCAACATTGCTTTTTTCCCCCAAGATTCAAGTTGAAATTTATGCACTCATACATGCGCTCACATGCACACAGGCACACACACAAACAAAATTTATATTTCACACCCATTGAGGAAGACTGGGCTGGGTTGCTGAAGGGGAGGCATGGATATGAAGCTGAGAGGGGAGAGAGAGAAGCTAACAGTTTGAGGAATATTGTTTCCTTTGAGGCAGGGGTTAAGGAGAGATGCCAATGGCCTCACTAAGAGGCAGTGCCTTGGATGGGTGGGGGGATAGGAGAGTGGGGGCTGTTGGATGAGGTCACTGGGGGAGGTACAAGAGGGGCATCTCTGTGACTTCCCCACAGCACCAGGACTGGGAGGCAGAGAGATAGGATCACTTTGTACAGGGCCACTGTGTAGGCAAAAAGCCAAAGTGAAAATGGAAACACATGGCCCAAAGGGTCGCCAGTGGTTCTCAACCTTCCTAATGCTGCGACCCTTTAATACAGTTCCTCATGTTGTGGTGACCCCCAACCATAAAATTATTTTCATTGCTACTTCATAACTGTAATTTTGCTACAGTTATGAATCGTAATGTAAATATCTGATATGCAGGATGTATTTTCAGGGGTCGCGACCCACAGGTTGAGAACTGCTGGCTAGCCCCTCCCTGTTTGGGGTATCCAGTAAGCCCAGGATTCATCTATGACCTCATAGATAGGGAACCCCAATAATGACTGAGAATCTGCCACCCAACAGGCAGATGGAGACTCAGAGCAGATAAAATTTGACCTAGAAGAGTAAAGGTTTATGACACAGATTGTATTAAAAATTCACACCTGCTACATTTGTGTTGCATCACTCATGGGCACACCTGCCTTCTACGCTGGATTGAGAACCCCTGGACTCAGGGGTCGTTTCCTCCCTCATCCCACCTTTCCTCCCCTGCAAGCTTTCCTTGTCTAAATTATTGAGAGCATTCCCTGAGGCGGCAAAATAAAAACTGAAGGAAATGATGCCATTTCACCGGCAGTTTGCAATCCACAACCGTAAAAGGCGAGTGGCTAGGTCATCTCTCCATAAATCCCCAATTCTGCTGGAAAAGCAGACAGAGTCAGCTGGGGAGCCAGGCTACTGCTTTGTTTTTGCAACTTTTCCATTGCGGTGCCCTTTATATATACAGCCTGGGTGGAATGCATCATAAAATGTGACATTTTATCACAGCAGTTTGTAAATTTTACAGAAGCAGGCTCCCTGTAAATCACCCAGCTTATTCCCTCGCTGACTTTATTACAGCAAATCCAGTCATGGATAAACTGTATGCCCGTTTACTTGAAATTTATCTTTTTTATTCAAGCCGAACTGAGTCCTTTTAATATTCTTCTCTCTTCTAATGATAAGGCATAATGATAACCTTATTTTCTATTCAGACAGTTTTAAGGACTCCCTTTTCTCTGGAAATGAAATTCCTATTTAGGGCCTCTTTTCTCCCAGAGCCATTTAGAATTTGTTTGTTGTGTCAGAAAATGTGGGGACCTGCCTGCACCAAGTCTTATAAGTCCCTGGAACTTGCACTTTTTTATCCCTCAGTTTCCTACAGCATGTCCGCTTCCTCAGGCCCAGGGCTTTTCCAAGACCTCCCTCTGCCCACCTAGCCCACTCCCCAAGGCCCCGCCCTCCAGAGTATACATGTAGAGCTAACAGACTGGTGTGGCTCTCATGCCAATGGTGGCTTATGTAAGCAAACGAAAATCTAAGTGAAGAACAGCCCATCAAAACAACCACCTAGGCTTTAAACTATGCCAATCAAATAATTTCCTTTCTTTGCTTCCACACTTTATATAAGCCTTTCCCATGGCTCCTGTCAGCACAGGGCTCCTAACCACTTCCAGTTTGGTGCTGTCCTATTCTATTTAAATTTTGCTCAAATAAATTCTTAAAATGTTTAATAGGGCTCAGTTGGTCTTTTAACAATGGCTGCATGGAATTGCTCATCCACCCACCTCCTGTGCTATCCAATCCTTGTGGCTACAGAGCATTTGAAATGTGGCTGGCCCAGGTGGGGATGTGTAGGATATGTAAAATACACACTGGACCTCAACATTAATATCAAAAGAGAATAAAATATCTTATTCATAATTTTATATTGAGTACATGTTGAAATGATAATTCTTTGGATGTATTAGGTTAAATAAGACATATTGAAATTAATTTCACCGGTTTCTTTTTACTTTTTAAATGTGGCTACTACAAAACTTAAAATGGCATCTGTGGCTCTCATCAGATTACTACTAGACTGTGCTACTCCGGGTACCTTCTAACCCCTTGCTAGATGAAGTCTCACCCGCTCCATCTGGCCTTTCTCATCGCAATGTTCTCTTCCTGCGTTGGCTTCTATTTCACTTAGAGATCTCACAATTTGACAGATAATTGTTAATTTTCTCATTCCAAGCCCACAGGTTTCTCCATATAGACTCTGAGGCTCATGAAATTAGGAAGAGATTTTTTTTAGTGACTTAAATTCCCCTCAGTACCTTTAATAAGTTTTGTGCACAGTAAGGGATTCAGAGAATAGATAAATGAATAGATTTAGAATAGACCGACAATTCTTAAACCTGGCTGGCACAGGGCCAGGACCCAGCAGCCAGGAACACAGCCCTTTAGTAGATTACAATTTTCTTGAAATGAAGGTCCCTGTCCTGATTATTTTCATATCCTCTACAGAGTCTAACTACAGAGACTAATTGCAAACAAAGAAGTGTCTGAATAAATGTGTATTGAGCTGAGTTCATATTGTACCAGGGGAACCCAACCCAAGGTAAAGGATTTTCATCAGGCCAAAGAACCAGGGCAGACCCAGAACTGGGCTCCCAGGATAGCGGCCAGAGCCACCGATCAACTCCTTGACTAATATTACAATTGCATTCTCTCTTAGACCATTACATACTCCTCTACCCAAAATTATCTTCCCAGAACAATGCTTTTTATCACATCTCTGCCTCATTCAAGAATCTACCATGGCTCCCTGTAGCCACAAGACAGTGAACTCTTTAATGTGTCAATCTATCACCCATCTTCATCTTACACTTCCCAATACATTCATTCCAGTGAGTGCCCTGCCTGTTCAGGATATGTGTACAGTAGGATCCCTCTTCCCATATCAGCCTCTCCCTTAATTATCCCTGAACATTTGATGTCTACCTGTGCCTAGAAATTTGGTAAAACTGCACTAGCTTCTCCATGAAGCCTTCCCACCTCCTCCAGCCCATTCCGGTCTTCTCATCCCCGAAGACCTACACTCCTGTGTGGAATCCTTATCCAGTTTGGTGCACTGACTTTGTGTTTCCCATCCAGATGGAGAGCCACTTATCTGCAGGGATCATAGCTCATAAACTCTTGCAGAGTGCTAGACACATTGTAATGCTGAGTGAATGTAAGCCAAATTAAATTGCTCCAGTTAAAATATTACTGCTCTGAAAATGACACTATCTAGTGTCTCCACAGGACTGGGGGAGGGGGAGGTAAGCCCTGGAAGTGGCACAGAGAGCAGCAGTGGCTGTCCTACAGCATCCTCAGGGGGAAGAACTCTGCCTTGTGCCTGAAGAGGGCATAAGCAAGGCTAACCAAGGAGCCATACCTCAGAGGACCTCCATAAAGGCAATTCTGATACCATTATGAGCCTTCTCTAGGGCCACAGCACCCCTAACAGAGTCTTAGGAACTTAAAACTATAAGGAGCCACATAAATTACTGGACCCAACCCATTATTATTTTTAAAATATGTTTTTATTGATTTCAGAGAGAGGAAGGTACCACCTAGGAACCTTTCCATGCAGCCATTATGATCAAGCCCACAACCCATTTAATTCCTTGACTAGGAATTAAACCCATGACCTCCTGGTGCATGGGGCAATGCTCAACCAACTGAGCCACAATGGCCAGGCACCATCCCTCATTTTTATAGATGTGAAAACAGAGACCTATGACAGAGAAATTGATCTGCAGAGGGCCAAGGAATTAGTGGTGACAGGGCTCATCCTTGATTGCCAGCTGGCATGAGGGTTTTTCCCTTCCATATGCAAGGTTCCTGAAGGCTGGTCAAAGAACCAGCTGTATCAGTACCATCTAGGAACCTTTCCCAAAAATGACAGAGTTTGGGGTTCCCACCTACTGAGATTCTGAATCGCTAGATCTGGGGCTGGGAATCAGTATTTTTCTCAAATTCCCCAAGTGACTGGCACGTTGCTAGGTCTGAGAGTCACTGAGCTCACTTGTTTTTGCTGGGGCTTCCATGGGATTGATGGAGTCCTACACTTTTAGGGGGCCCCTGCTATATGAAGGGTGTACCAAAAGATGGGTGTTGAAACAACCCCTGCCCATAACTCACTGGTTGGACTCTACCCCCAAGACCACACAGCAACCATAGGTATGGTCAAAAGGTAGGGCTACGGGAGGTTGGGGTAAAGGAGGAGGATATGGGAGGGATAGTTCCTATGCCAGCACTGGGCTATTTCCTGAATTCACCACCCACCTATATATGCCATTTGGTTGAAAGCCAAACACCCCAATCAGGAGAGTAATGAATAAATATTGGAAAAAGGCTTTAAACACTACTGGGTTCTGGAAATTACAGAGGATTACATGGTCCGGGTAATTCAGGGGAAATTGCAGAGCAGACAAAGAACCCTGTGAGCTTTCCAACAGTCTTCCATTTATGAGGGGTCTTGTCTTCCAGGGGCTCTCGTTAACTGGAGTCAAACAGACCATATGCCCCCAGCTGCCCGCTCCACAGCGAACCTCAGTTGAAAATACTGCGTGGTTATTCAGGGCCTGAGGCTGCCTAAGGTATTATTTTCACTTCTTAGTCAACATACCTGAAATACCTCGACTTCAGTGTGATGGACAGAATCAGGATTTGGGATGAAGGAAAATGAATATGAACTCCAGCTCTTTTGTTTATTATCAGAAAGATTTATCCTCTCTAATCTTAGTTTCTTCGGCTATGAAATGGAAAAGAGAAAAATACTGCCTCTAATGTAATATGCTAAGAAAACATCAGTTCCTTTTCTGGACTCTTTTTCTAGGTAAACAGAAATTTGTGGCCATTCAATTTGCCCACACATAGCCTGCTCACTAGAAATCACCTAGACCCATGCTACTTAAAGTGTGGTCCATGGGCCAGCAGCATCAGTATGAGCTTGTTAGAAGTACAGTCTCATTTCCTTCTCTAGAAGGGTGATTGAAGCTGGAAGTGGGACATAGTTGAAGAGGTTGAGAACATGTTTTAATCTGAATTTAGGGATTCAGAATAAAATGCACAACCTTGACTTTCTTAGCAACCTGTTTTAGTCTATGGGGACTTTGAGAACTTGAGGTACTAGGTTAACCAGGCCACAGATCAGTGTAATCCACTCAATTTCCAGCTGCAACCTGAACTTAAAATAGGTCAGTATTGGGCTTCAGTGAGGGGAGCAGCAGTGATTCCCTTGCAAGGAAATCAGGTCACACTCCTCCTTCTACATAGAATGGATATTGGGTTTTAATATCAGCTCAGGTAGAAAGATATACTTTCAGAAGTGAGGGATGGGCAGAGCTTCCTTATTGTGGGGTTCTTCTCCTGTAATGTACCCAGGCTTATGTGCAGTTGCCATCTGGCCCTCACTATATCACCATATGGGGAATGGGGCTTGGAGAACTGATTCTAAGAAGTTGCAGTGTTTGCTATGCATAATGAAGGGTCCTTGTCTCCAACTCAGAGGTCACCTGTTTTGTTACACAACACACACACACACACACAAAAAAAACACTACAGCATGATAATTTGTTAGCTTGCTTGTAGAATAAAATCTCAGACCCTTCACAGTTTCTGACTTAACAGTACAGTACACTTAAAATAATTAAATGGAAAACACAATGCTGTTGACCCAGGACAGACAAAATATGTGATGTCACTGTTCATCAAAATCAGATGACAAAGGAATATAATTTGATGCTCTTCTACAGGCAGTGACAAAACTTCCTGGCCATTGCTCTTATCTGGATGATATTTTTAAGTGTGAATTAGAAGGTTTAGCATGACATGGAACAGTAGAAATGGGAATTAGGGCAGCTAGAGTTTCAGGAATGCCGTCTGAATTTAAATGACTGCAGGTAAAGACACTGAAAAGTCTCCTTAATTGATATTAAAGTCTAGCCTTCAATAAAAAAATTCTAAGGCCATTTTTTATGGGATGGAAACTTCAGTGAACATTGACAAGAAATTAAAAGCCAAAGTATTGAAAGAAGATAATTTGAATAAAAACTAGAAATGTCTACAATTTTTTCCATTTCTTAGTAAGGAGAGATAAGGTAATAAGATAATCACACTATATCCTGATTGTAGTTCAGCCTATAAGTTATACTTAACTCCTCTGTAAATTATACATCCATTCCTCAGAGTGGGTTCAGTCAACCCAAAATGAGTCACTTTATCATATTTATCAAATACTAATGGAAAAACACTTTCTACCAGTTGTAAGAAAAAGTTCGTGAAGCAGTTGAACAAACCCAACCATCTCAGTTAAGAATTAGCATGAGGCACAAAACCACCTCCCTTTATAGGATAAAAAACACGTGACCCCCAATGTCTCCCCCACCTCCCTAACAACTTCTCCCACTCTATTTCATCTCAAGTCCCCAGACTACCACACCCACACTGCAGAAGACAGAGCCAATTCACACTATGCTTTTCAGCTTCATCCCAAGAGAGCTTTGTCTTCATTTACCCAAAGCAACAGTCGCCTCCTCCTGTCTTTCAGGAAAGGGAGCTACTGAGAAGCATCAACAACCAGGTCTCCTCTGGGGAAAATGTCAATGTGAGAAAGGGTCTGCCATCCTACCAGAGATTTATCAACGAGGGAAGATGGTGTTCCCAACTCCATCCAGTCCTCAAGAGCAACACTAGTGTGACTGGAAAGGGCACTTCGTTGGAAGTCAAAAGAATTGCTTCTAAAAATAACTGTTATTTTTAGAATGAAACTTAGGCAAACCACTTCACCTCTCTGGACCTCAGTTTCATCTGCAAAATGAGGATGTTTTATTGAGGATTTCTGCCAGCTTTAAAAAGCTATACCTATATTAGTAAGAAGAGAATAGTGACCTAGATAAAGAAAATGAAAACAAAAAAGATCTCCTGAACCCCCAAATAAACATAGAAAATCAAACCTAACACAAAGATCTGCTTTATAATTTTATTTGCCCTTTTCCATACCCTTTGTCCATTTGACCCCATGCTAAATGAACTAAAAAGAACACTTTTGGGTACATATCCCAGATGAGGAATCAGAAAAAAATCACAGTGCTGGTCAATGGCAGAACTGGCACCAAAATTAAGTATGCTAACTCCCAGCCTAGGAGATTTTATCTACCTCTTAGTGGCTGTCCTCGGGTTCTAATGAAGGAGCATTTTAAGCCATAAAATTTGTTTTTATTATTTTAATTTAATTTATTGGGGTGACATTGGTTAATAAAATTACATAGGTTTCACATGTACAATTCTATAATACATCATCTGCATATTGTATTGTGTTCATCAACCCAAGTCATATCATTTGGCTTCAATTGGAGAGGTTTCAACTCCACCAATACAGCAGCTATATAACCAGGTCTTAGCTCATTGATACAGAATGAAAAAGGAGCAAAGGACTCCCTTTGATCCTTTCTGGATACTCTCCGGAGAAGTAGTCTTTCAAATTCATTTTTAAAAACTGGGTATCTCACAAATATGAAACATCTCCATCAACTTGGGACTCCTATAATGAATTTGCCAAAGGATAAAAATATTATACATCCAAATATTTGGTTGCAAATAAAATGCATACAAAATACCAGGAAAATTAATTCAACTCTAATTCCAAGACTGAAGGTATAACTCCAGCGTTATGCATGCAGTGCATTCTGAATTTCCTTTTCCAGAATTCAGTCAGTCTCCATGTCTGTCACCTTCTATTTTGTGTGATCTGAAATGAAACTGGCATTTTCTTTCATTTTTTTCAAACCCTCTAATTGGTTTTTAAGTCTTAAGCTACATTTCTAAAATAAAAGATAGGAATAAAATTTGTCACCCCTCCCCCCAAAAATAGAAGTTTGGTTTGAAAATAAAATACAAAGTTATTATTTACCTAACAGGGGGAAAGAGTGTTGTTAATAATTTAGAGGAGGATCATTCAGAATTGATGGTCAGATAAAGAGCTTCACAGATAAGAAAAAGCTAAAGGAGTTCACCAACACCAAACCAGTATTATATGAAATGCTGAAGGGTATCCTTTAAGAAGAGGAAGAAGAAGAAAAAGGTAAAGATACAAATTATGAACACCAAATACACATCTATCAACAAGAGAATCTGAAAATCAAGTGAATAATCTGATGAACAGAATGAACTGGTGATTATAATAGAATCAGGGGCATAGAAAGGGAGTGGACTGGCTATTCTTGGGGGGGAAAGGGTGAAGAGGATGCGGGAAGAGACTGGACAAAAATCGTGCACCTATGGATGAGGACAGTGCGTGGGGAGTGAGGGAGGAGGGTGGGGTGGGAACTGGGTGGAGGGGAGTTATGGGGGGAAAAAAGAGGAACAAATGTAATAATCGGAACAATAAAGATTTAATTAATAAAATTAAAAAAAATAATAATAATTTAGAGGAATAGAAAACACCCATTCAACTGTGGGGTAAAGTGAAAGTCTTAAGTGACCTGTGTGTAGATTTTGGGACAACTTTTGGACAAAGTAGAATAAAGACTCTTAAGTGGTGCTGCATTTTCAAGTCTCTGATTACAGGGTGTAGGTACTTAACTACATATTGTTACTACCTGATTACATAGATCTACACTAATTTTGTAATTGTGCTTAATTACACTAATTAGGCCAATAAGCAACCCACAAAAAAACACAAAGAATTTTGTGTGAATAAAATCCTCAGTAACCTGGACTATACGTAGCAAAAAATAGCCTTTAAAAGAAAGCTGTGGAGTGGTGCACACACAATACAATACACAGATGGTGTATTATAGAGTTGTACACCTGAAACATATAATTTTATTAACTAATGTCACCCCAATAAGTTAAAAATAAATAAATAAAACAAAATAGATAAATAAATAAAAGCAGTATCTCACACTTGTCCCAGCCACAACCTCCCAATCTATAACTACTATCCCAAAGTGGGACTCTACACAGATTTACTCCCAGTGTAGATGCAACACAGGGTGAGAGAAACAGTGACTTAAAGCACTGGAAGGCAACTTTGAGATCTACTCCAACTCTCTGTCTTTACATTATGGGGAAATGAGCCTTAGAGAGGCTATCCAACTTGTCCAAAATGGCACAACTAGTGAATGGCAGAAATGGGCTTAGGACACAGTTTTCTAAATTCTCAGTTCAATGTCCTTTCCCTTCACCAAGTCTTCATGCTAGAAGTCAAGGATGCTTTAGGTCTTAGGTTCTGGAGTCTCTGAAACCAGGGCAATTGAAGATATTAATCTGAACACGTCAGCTCCAAGATCTTGCTTTTTCTGTTTAACTCAATGTTATCCATCTGGGATGGGGTTTGACAACCCAAATTCCAAATAGCGGTGCCTTAACTTGCCGGGGTCCAACCCCAGCGGGTCCAGGGGTCCCCAAAGGTGTGGACGGAGTCGGCGAAGAAGGAATGACATGGAGACAGCGTTCAGTTGATCAACAACCTAGCCAGGATCTCTAGCCCGGATCTCCAGCGAGGTTCTGTCCAGGCTCTCCAGTCAGGTTCAGTGTCCAGGTTCCAGTCAGGTTCTCCTGCCAATCTCTGTAGTCAGGTTCAGTCCAGGATCCCTTGCCATGTTCTCCCACTAGGCTCTGTCTCTAGGCTCCGAGGCCAGTCCCTCTCCAGGATCCTCCGGCATGCTCTCTCCAGCGAAGTTCTTCTGTCTCTAGAGAACGTTCTGTGTAGGTTCTGTGCCTAGGCTCTGTATCCTCCAGCATGCTCTCGCCAGCGAAGTTCTTCTGTCCGTAGAGAACGCTCTGCGCAGGCTCTGTGCCTAGGCTCTGTCTCTCTTGGTCCTGTCTTCCAAGCCCTGTCTGAGTTCTGTCTCTTGCTGTCTTGTTCTGAGTTCTGAGTTCTGAGTCTTTCTGTCTTGTTACAACTGTATTTATACCAGTTGATTTAATCCTATCAATCTCTATTACAAAGGTTAGGGCGTTTCTTATCCCCATTCCAGGGAGAAAAGATTATGTAGTTTAAGCATGATTGTTCGTAGTTAAAGGGATTAATTACCCGCCTGGCACTTAGTTGAGGGGTTTTATTCCCTCCCTAACTTCAGGGGAAAATCCCTACCTGGGGATTCAACCTTTCTCGGAGAGGTGACTTTGGTTAAAACACAGCGCCAAGAAGGTGAGCAAACATATTAAGAACCTGATGCCATATATGCCAGGTCCCTTGAAACAGCAAGGATGGACCGGCTCCCGGCATTAACTAGATATTTTTATTTCCTTCACATAACATAAATCCAGAGGAGAATAGATGGGAGCTCCACAAAGTTATCTAAGACCCAGGTCCTTCTATTCTGCCAGTCTTAGAGTATGAATTTTGTCCTCATCCTCTCAGAATGGCTGCATGATTTCCATCCATGATGTCTGCATCCCAAGCAACAAGAGGAAGTGAAAGGGAGAGCAAGATGTGGTGGTGCTTATATTAAGTAGAGCTTTCCCAGAAATTTCAGCTTGCTTATCATGATCTAGAACATTGTTACATGGATGCCACTAGCTGCAAGCTAGGCTGGGGAATGAGGTTCTTTAGCTGAGCACAAACTGAGGTTCTGGTAGTAAGAAAAAGGAGTATATGAATATTGGTAAGAAACCAGCAGCAACTGCCACATTCAGTCAGCATGTCCTTAGGCATGTTAATCAAAGAGAGGGAAAAAAGATAAAGAGAGGTCAGCCTGCAATAATAGAAAGGATACTATGTTTGGAATCAGGGAAGCTGGGCCTCAATTTCCTCACCTGAAAAACAAGAGGGCGGGATAGGAATAGTGATGTCAAAACTTTTGTGAGCAATAGAAGTCATCCTTTAAAGAGACTCTTCTATAGCCCCCCATCTATCAAACAGATCAAAGAAGAGCTGCTTCTCTCTCGGTGAAACTGGGTGGAGAAGCAGGGAGGGAGACTGTGGTAGGCCCTGCCTTGTGCTACCCAGACCCCCCTTAAGAAAGGTCTTGTGCCACAGCTTCTGAGACAGCCTTTAGCTGTCAGCCCTTCAGGGACTGCCTCAGTTCAGAAAGCCCCTTCAACCAAGATCATACTCCCTCCCCTGGGCAGCCCACTTTCAATGATGGCCCAGCCATCTTGGCCCAACTCAGAACAACTATGAAGGACCATTCGAGCTCCAGACTCCTGCATAGTCAGCTTGCACTCTTTTGTTTTGTTATTTTGTTTGTTTTTTTTGGTTAATCCTCATTTGAGGATATTTTCCATTGACTTTTTGAGAGAATGGAAGGGAGGGGGAGAGACAGAGAGAGAAGCATCGATGTGAGAGATATACATAGATTGGTTGCCTCCTGCACATGCCCTGACCAGGCTGGGGATGGAGCCTGCAACCAAGGTACGTGACCTTGACTAGAATTGAACCTGAAACCCTTCAGTCTGCAGACCAATGCTCTATCCACTGAGCCAAACCAGCTAGGCTCAAATTGTATTCTTGCTGGGCTGCATCACAGCCAACTTCTCCCTCTGCCCACTCCTGGTTTCCATACCCTCACCTAGGTATTGATCCAGTGGTATTCTGTAATAAACATCCTCCACTTTAAAAACTACCTCTGGGTTGACTTGAGGGCGGGATAGGAATAGTGATATCAAAACTTTTGTCAGCAATAGAAGTCATCCTTAAAAGAGACTCTTCTATAGCCCCCCATCTATCAAACAGATCAAAGAAGAGCTGCTTCTCTCTCGGTGAAACTGGGTGGAGAAGCAGGGAGGGAGACTGTTACAAAGCGGTCAACAGCCTGCCCTTCAATCTCCCCCACTACAGGCCCCCAGGAACTCCTGTGGAGGCTAAGCCCTAGTGCTCCATTGAACTCAGTGTGCTAACCATTTAGTCAATTCCTTCAAGTATTCAAAGGCAACAATGCTACAAAGCTAACCAGAAAAGATGAGTGCTAAAGTGCAGGGAGAGCTGGACTCTGAGATGCCCAGTCCAGGAGGGCTTCTTGGGAAAAGTGATTAGAGCAAATAAATGAAGGAGCAAGAAACAACAAGATATACCTGAAAAAAAATGTAGATGTGAAACATCTTTTTGACTGTGGGTTCTGCTGTCAGATTTAAACACCTTGTATCCAAATCTATTAAAAACAGATATTGTCAGGAATATACTAGTATGTAATCTAAATTCTTTGCTAATTAGCAGTCTGTCTCCTCTCAGATAGATACGTACCAAGCCTCCAGGATGGCTTGTCCAGGAAGGCCTTTGCTGCAAATACATTTCACTGTGCTTATTCATGGCCTGGCTTTCTTCCTCGGAGAGGCCAATCAGAACAGTGCTAATGGATCTCGCTCTTCTGACCAGCCTGGAACTCCCAGCCTGTGTTTCAGGTCATGGGTTAGGCATTGAAATTGGTCCTCCCAAGAAATAGGCTCTCCTGTCCCATTCAAGAAGAAATTGCAGGGCAGTGTACCACCCGAGGCTTAGGGAGTACAGAAGATCACCAGGATTAGTGTTAGGGTTAGGGTTAGGGTTAAGGCAGAAAGGGCTTCTCTGAATCACAGAGTCTCAAATATGGGAAGGACTTTAATAAGCACCTGACAGTCACACGCTTAACAGACTTCACTCTGCCCCTGCTAACAGCTTTCCCAACTGGATCTGAGCAGCACTAAGGATGCACCAAGGCAACCCTATCCCACCTTTGCAAAGCTCCATCCATCAGAAAGTTCTTGCTTATACTGATCCCAAATCTGTCTTCCTATAGTTTCCATGCATTGGAGCCTGATTTGAGAGATGTGTGCATGGAGCCAGGTCCTGTTCCAGGAATATTATATCAGTTTTAGTGCCTAGATGAATCCAGTCATAATACATAACCCAGTGCAACACCTTCTTGGTCAAGCACATAAGGAACAGAGACAGTTTAAAGAATTTAACACTTCAAGTAAATTTTTAAAAATTAATGAGTTCACATGCCACTTAAGATGTGTATTGTTTATGGAATACATGTTATATCTCAATAAACAAATATTTAAAAATTAAAAAAAAGAAGGGCACACATGGAGACAGTGGACTTGATCTCCAGTAGGGGCCATGCAGGAAGCAGGTGACCCATGATTCTCTCTCATCATTAATGTTTCCATCTCTTTCTCCCTCTCCCTTCCTCTCTCTGAAATAAATATAAACATATTTTAAAAACAAGAGAGAGATGCCTACAACTATTAGAAATATAAAAATAACACCTTATATTTGTCTCATATTTTAAACTTTCCTGGGCAATTTCACATTCAGTGTGCTAACAATTTTTTTTTGACTTTTTAAAATTGAATTTATTGGGCTGACATTGGTTAATATAATTATGTAGCTTTCAGGTGTAAAATTCTATATCATCTGTATATTGTATTGTGTGTTCACTACCTCAAGTCAAATCTCCTTCCACCACCATCTACTCTCTTCTATCTCCACCACCCATCTATCCCTCTGGTAATCACTATACTGTTGTCTGTGTCTGAGCTTTGCTGTGGTTTATTTTTATTTTTTTACTTAACCCCTTCACTTTTTTCACCCAGCCCACAACCCCTCTCCCCCCTGAAATCTGTCAGTCTGTTCTCTATCTATGAGTCTGTTTTTATTTTGGCTAACAGTTCTTGACATTGGTTGAGTCACCAATGTGAGTCTTGATTTTAAAACAGAAAAATGGTAACTTGCTTGATATGTTAGTTAGTGGCAGACTCTGCATTAGAACATTTGTCTCCACCAATTTCTAATCTGGCAGCAGCATTATAATTATTCTGTCCTGGACAATTCTGATATTAATGCAATTCAACAATGCAGAGAGTAACAAATACATTAAATCATCCATTCTTGTGACAGGTATTACCTAGTGATGGGACAGATGTTGTGACATCCAGCTTACTGATTTATGCTTAGTATATGCTGAATGGCAGACTTTTGTTTAACTGCCGGGGTCCAACCCCAGCAGGTCCAGGGGTCCCCAAAGGTGTGGACGGAGTCGGTGAAGAAGGAATGGCACAGGGACTTCTCCAGTCAGGTTTGGTCGCCATGTTCTAGTCAGGTTCTCTTGCCAATTTCTGTAGTCAGGTTCAGTCCAGGATCTATTGCCATGTTCTCTCCAGCGAAGTTCTTCTGTCTCCAGGCTCCCTGTAGGTTCTGTCTTCTGAATTCTGTCTCATGAGTTCTGTGTTCTGAGTTCTGAGTGTTTCTGTCTTGTTACAACTGTATTTATACCAGTTGATTCAATCCTATCAATCTCTATTACAAAGGTTAGGGCGTTTCTTATCTCCATTCCAGGGAGAAAAGATTATGTAGTTTAAGCATGATTGTTCGTAGTTAAAGGGATTAATTACCCGCCTGGCACTTAGTTGAGGGGTTTTATTCCCTCCCTAACTTCAGGGGAAAATCCCTACCTGGGGATTCAACCTTTCTCGGAGAGGTGACCTTGGTTAAAACACAGCGCCAAGAAGGTGAGCAAACATATTAAGAGCCGTATGCCATATATGCCAGGTCCCTTGAAACAGCAAGGATGGACCGGCTCCCGGCAAATTCCCCCTTTTTTATTTTTTAAAAGCAGGCATTAAAAAGAAAAACCTGAAATGCTCTCTTGTATCCATTTTAAGAGTAGGATTGGCGCTTTCCGCTATTATCTGAGTCCTGATCTATCACCCCAGGGAGAGCTTGCCAATCCTGCACTTTCCCGGGGTAGAAAGGCTGCAGTGGGGTTAAGGATAAGGCTCCCTGGGCCTACCTTCTCCCATGCCATTACATTTACCTTTCCGGCACCTTTCCTTCCTCAGAAAAGCATGGACATATTTCTTGTATAAAATGTTCCATCTGACTGGGAGTAACCTTAACTCCTCTGCTAGCAAGCATATGTGTTAAAAGATCAATACGGAGTCTTTTTTCTTTAGACTCAGTATGGCACATCTTCTTAATGTAAAGATCAATACAGAGTCTTCTTTCTTTGGACTCAGTATGGCACATCTTCTCAATCTAAGGATCAATACAGAGTCTTCTTTCTTTGGACTCAGTATGGCACATCTTCTTAATCTAAGTTCTGTACTATCCACCTTCTTACCCTATTTATCCTCTATAGGGGGGTCTGTAGCACCCTGGTGGAGTCCTATCCGTCCCGAGTGTGGGGGTTTTCAAGGGGGGGGGGCTTACCTAAGGGAATCCTGTTCCAGGGATTCCCAAAGGTGTGGACGGAGTCGGCGAAGACTATCCACCCTCTTCCTACGGTGGAGTCCTATCCGTCCCGAGTGCGGGGCGCTTACCTAGGGGTCCCTGTTCGGGCGCCATATGCCGGGGTCCAACCCCAGCAGGTCCAGGGGTCCCCAAAGGTGTGGATGGAGTCGGTGAAGAAGGAATGGCACAGGGACTTCTCCAGTCAGGTTTGGTCGCCATGTTCTAGTCAGGTTCTCTTGCCAATTTCTGTAGTCAGGTTCAGTCCAGGATCTATTGCCATGTTCTCTCCAGCGAAGTTCTTCTGTCTCCAGGCTCCCTGTAGGTTCTGTCTTCTGAATTCTGTCTCATGAGTTCTGTGTTCTGAGTTCTGAGTGTTTCTGTCTTGTTACAACTGTATTTATACCAGTTGATTCAATCCTATCAATCTCTATTACAAAGGTTAGGGCGTTTCTTATCTCCATTCCAGGGAGAAAAGATTATGTAGTTTAAGCATGATTGTTCGTAGTTAAAGGGATTAATTACCCGCCTGGCACTTAGTTGAGGGGTTTTATTCCCTCCCTAACTTCAGGGGAAAATCCCTACCTGGGGATTCAACCTTTCTCGGAGAGGTGACCTTGGTTAAAACACAGCGCCAAGAAGGTGAGCAAACATATTAAGAGCCGTATGCCATATATGCCAGGTCCCTTGAAACAGCAAGGATGGACCGGCTCCCGGCATTTAACCTTTCTAAGGGGTGTATGCAGAACCACCTCTCACCTAGCTAATTCATGGCTTCATGTTTCCTGCTATAAATATCCCCTGGTAGTGGACACCTCAGATGACCAACAACAACTTTGGCAACTCCACATCAAGTTCCTAACTTCTTCTGTCCCCATTGGAACCGCTGTTCTCACCAGAGCTATGATTCTGCTGTGTGCTTTAGATATGATTGACAGCCTGTGGTTCAGATAGATGGGGTCATGCATACATTGAGTTCCCCACAGAGATTCCTGGTCATCACATAATTTTGAAAAATAAGAAAGAAATCATTGTCAAGAAAAAGAGGAGATTCTAGACGCTACTGTGTGGGGTTTTTTTTTTTCATTTTTAAATATATTTTTATCGTTGATAGTATTACAGATATCTCCCATTACCCTCTCCCCTTTCCCCCCTCCTCCCAGCCCCTACCCACCCCCCAGGTCTTCACTACCCTATTGACCATGTCATGGGCTATGCATATGCTACTGGTTTTCTTTTGAAAACTTTATTTAAAAAATAGTGTTGAGCCCTAACCGGTTTGGCTCAGTGGATAGAGCATCAACCTGTGGACTGAAGGGTCCCAGGTTTGATTCTGGTCAAGGGCATGTACCTTGGTTGCAGGCACATCCCCAGTAGGGGGTGTGCAGAAGGCAGCTGACCGATGTTTCTCTCTCATCAATGTTTCTAACTCTCTATCCCTCTCCCTTCCTCTCTGTAAAACAAACAAACAAAAAGAATAGTGTTGACACGTAAAACAAACTGAGGAATATGAGGGAAGGTGGGGGAGGGTGAGTGGGTGGGAAGAGATCAACCAAAGAACTTGAATGCATATATGCATAACCCATAGACAGAGACAATAGGATGGTGAAAACCTTTGGGGGTTTGGGGGCGGCTAGAAGAGATCAGTGCGGGGGGAAAGGGAACATATGTAATACTTTCAACAATAAAGATTTTTAAATAAATAAATAATAAAATAAAAAATGTAAAAAGCTATGGGACATTTACACCATGGAATACTATGCAGCTATAAAATATATATATATATAGTGTTGATTTTTAACTGCTTTTCCAAAAGTTGGCAATCGATATAAAGACTGTAATGCATTTTCCACAATGGCTTTGTATAAAAACAAGGCCTAAAATGATAGTGCTGTTTGAACTTAGATCAGGTGTATGTTTCCCACAAAGGTCCCTCACCCAATTTCATTTGACCCTTTTCAAAGACTTTGAAGATGAGACAAGTACCACCCCAGTTCAAAGATGAGAAAATCAGGACTAAGAGATTCAATGTCTTGTTCAGTCACTCAGCTGGCTAGGAACAAGATCCCAGACATCAGGACTCCCACTGAGTAAGAATGTAGTGTTGGCTTTCTCCAATCACATGACAAATCATCTCTAAAACTAATGACAGAGAGACCTTAAAAATAATAATAATGCAGAACTAAGCCTGGGGCCAACCTAGGATCAGCACACTCAGCCAGCAGCAGCAACACGGCCTTCTCCCAGAAGTGCCTTGACCTTCAGAACCATCTTCAGTAAGTGGATGGAAATCAGATGCTGCCTACCATGTACTTGGAGAGAGTTGGCTGAGCCTCCTTAAAGATTTCTTCTGCTCCACTCACGAGACAAAAATGGTTAAACTCGGAGGCCCTGCGGAGACATTAGCTTAGTATCTTGGAAACTTGCTATTCATATCCTCGTTAGATAATAATATTACAAAGGCTTATAGGGTTTGAGGAAAAACATTGCAGCAATAATGACACAAAAGAACATTAGCATTTCCAGTTGTTCATTCAGTCCACAGGCAGGAACGGCAGAAGCTGATATCAATTTATAGAAATGGGTTTTAATTTCTGAACAGCAATCCTGCTACTTAGAGTCAAGATTAATGAATTCTGTGTGCACAGAGATAAGCATAGAGCTGTGAACTATATGCCTATACATGCAGGCATCTGGAGAATTAAATTATGGCTTTTCCTTACATCTTCTGGCTAATGCTCATGATGTAGTCACAAAGTCAACAACAAGTTCAAGTTTAGCCAACAGTTATCAATGGCACGTGGACATTCTTCAGAACAGATTGTTTTAATAGCACTTTAGATAAAAGTAAACAAAATCCAGTTTTAGATTTTATGTAATGATCAAGGTCCATAGGCCTATTTCAGAATCAGCTGGTGTGGCTATTAAAATGTCAGTTTATTGGGCCCCAGCCCAGAAATACTGAATCAGAATCACTGGGGATTAGTTCCCAGAGAAGTGCAACTTTAACAGGCATCTAAGAGACAGCCAGTGAAAGAAAGAGAAAGCTAGAACCAAGTGAAAGACAGGGAGATGCAGGGCTGAGAGCAAGACCGAGAGACGTCCCCGTCATTACCACAGCACACCTTACCCAGCTGCCTCTAACCACCTCTGCCCCTTGCAGGTTCAAGGTCAGTCCTGCCACAGCCTGTACCCACAAGAACCAGACTTCCTGATTCTATAGAAGCCCTGTTGTCACTATCAAGTGGGGCCCAGGCATGGTCTGGCTTGTACCACACCTGGCCTCTAAATTGGGGATAACAATTTTTAGCCCCTGCACACCTACAAAGAGCATCAGACTGCAAACAGCCCAACCTGTACTCTTGGGGGTGGCCCGGCTGTCTATCACGCCAGCAGTCCAGGTTCCCTTCCACCTCAGCTTTCCCCAGGGAAGCTCTGACCATCTGCCCCAACCCCTGCCAGGCTCTCTTCTGGCAGGACTCCACTTCTGGATTCCGCTGTATCATCCTTTGTCATCGGCTTCACAGATCGTGGGAGAGACATCAGTGGTTGTGTGGGGGTATTGTCGTTATATGAATGCTATGACCATTATCTGGTCAGATCTTACAAAGCAAGACCCCTCCCTGTGTGAAAGAGGTGGGAGCTCATCTCCAGGTTAAGTCCCTCTTAGCTTTAATTAGTTGGGGATGTGATGGACTGGCTCTTAAACTAGAAGTATGAGGTGGTTGTGATGTATCTTGGAGAAAGGTATTAGTTGTCACCTCCAAGTGAAGAGAAACAAGGATATTAAAATTGAGGCACTCACCCTGCAAGGTTGTGCCAACCTCCCCCTCCCTTTCTATTACCCAGCCTTCTGTCCCACACCCCAGGCATGTGCATGTATACACACACACACACACACCTAGAGTGTAGGTTATCACAAAGGATCACAGGATAGGGCCTGAAAGCTTTGGGTACGCTAGAGGCAGAACCATAAATCTAAAGTATGGAAACCATTACTATTTGTCCCCTAATATTTAGCAGTGCTTGAAAAAGCCAGCTGCTGCAGCTGTACTATGAGAATCAGAGACAGCATTTTTAATCTCTTGGGAAAGACACCTTCCCATAGAATGTCTGCTTGGGTCATGTATAAGCCAAACTTCAAAGGTGAGTTATGAGGACAGCCATGCTTGGGATGGGTAATTTAAAGTCAGGGGATCGAGGGGAGGAGGATATGCTCCTGAGGCTAGCAGGGCAGTGCCAGCAGTAACTGAATTATAAGAACCCAGAAGGAAAGGTGAAACACACCAGGCAGAATATGAGCTTCTTGCTTCAACTGCCTCTCCATCACCTTCAGAATGTTGGTTATTTTTTCCTGCTTAATAAAAGAGAATAAGGAATGAGGCAGCAGGTGGAGGGAAAAGTGTATGCCAGGGTAAATTCAATGGTTTTGTTAAGTAACAGAGGAAAATTTCTTTATTCTCATTAGAAATGAGAGATGTTCATCGAGAGTTAATAAGGTGTCAGGTAATTCTCCAAACTTTTGCATACATCATCTCTTGTAATACACACAAAAAATTCTGGGAGGTTGGTATTATTATACTGATTCACAGATAAGAATATTGAGCCTCACAAAGATTTAAGCAAAAAAAACTAAACCTGAGGTCAAATATCTAGTAAGTGGCAAAATAAAAATTCAATCCCAGGGCTGTCTAAACATGTCATAAATATGTTCACCTTCAAATATGTTGTATGGCTTCCACCAGGCACATATGTAACCCAGAGAACCAACCAGAATCACTGCTTCTCAGCAGTACTGAAGCCAACCCTGGATCCATAAATCAGCCAATTTGGACACTGACAGCAGCCAGGGTGGATGCCTTGGGTCCCCTGGCCAGCTGTGCCAACTTCTGCTGCTTTTTCAGCTTTCCTGGTCCCACCTGGTGTTTGTTGGCAGGTGATACTAATTCATTCACAAGCCCTACTGAAGGTCCTATCATGTTCAGAAACTAGGGATAGGCAATTTATGATACATAAGATGGTTTCACCCATAACAGAGCTTGAAGTTCCTCTGTGAATTCAAACCCACATATTTGACCACATTCTCCAGCTTTTCTAAAACCATGACTAATAGAAGTTTGCTATCACAAAGCTTGAGTGCTGGGTTGGTTGACTTTGTTTTTGAAAAGAGAGCCCTTGGTGTACAGCTGAGTTTTCTCTGGGAGCATGCTTTCCTGGAGTCAGCCAAGACCAAATGGAAGTAAAAAAGTAAAGAAGCATTTGACCCTCCGAAATCTCAACAGCATGCACCAAAGCGAAGCACTCATCTCCAGAGAATTACATTTCACCTTTCTTTCCTCCAAACCTAGAGAGTAATATCTTGCTTTGGTTGAAAAGGTGTGTTTGACTATGCCAAAGTGCTGCACAATAGGAAACTTCTAGAATTTAGATGCCCCACTAATCCATATGCTGAGTGATCAATGCACTCACTGCGTGGGAGACCAGAGATGCATTTCTACACTGAGGCCATAATACACAGACTCTCCCAGGCTGACATCCTTTGCTTTTAGAAAATCACCAAGAGGCCTAGCCAGTGTTGCTCAGTGGTTTAGTATTGAACTATGAACCAGGAGGTCATGGTTCAATTCTCAGGCAGGGCACATGCCTAGGTTGCGGGCTCGGTCCCCAGTGCGGGGTGTGCAGGAGGCAACCAGTCAATGATTCTTTCTCATCATTGATGTTTATATCATTCTCTTCCTTTCTTTCCCTCTCTCTGAAATCAATAAAAATATATCTTAGGGGGGAAAAATCACCAAGAAACTGTGGACTTCATGATCACATGAGACTCCATAATAACCGAGACCCTCCATCTGCTATTTCCCATGACTCATGGTTCTTACTATGTGGGTGAGTGTGCTTCACATTGTAGGCTTAATAACTAGGGCATCTTAGGTGAGGTATCTTTGGAAATGAATATAGAGTAAGTTAGAGGTATATGAATTGTGCTCAACAAGTGAACTACCCTAGATATGTCACTCATTAGACCGCCTGTCCCAGCTTCCCCTCCAGCCAAAGCTACCTGACCCCAGTCCTTGCTCCAGGGAAGTGGTGCTGAGGTTGACTTTGCACAGAGACGACCAGTGATTTCATTAGAGACCAAAGGGCAGCACATTCACATTCTTTTTAGTGACCCTGGCATGAGGTGGCACAAGACTGCCCAACCAAGGATAGTAGTTATTAGCTGATTCAAATAGATAAGCTTCTTCATGAATTTGAGTTGGGAATGCATAGAGTAATGGTCATTGTAGTAGCACAGGAGTATACTCCAGCAAGTATATGAGTCCTGTTTATGAGAAGATACTAGAGTCCATGAACTCTACTATACATATGAGCAACATGTGAACTCTACTATACATGTGAGAATATTTTTCTTATTCTCCCATGAATCCTCACATTAAACACCCCCTTTACTAGAAGTAAATCAAGGGACTTTGGAAAAAAGCTGTGCATTATGTCTCCCTATTGGGAGATAAAAGTTTAGTAGTATACTAAAGGCTCTGATAAGTCCTGCAAAACACACACACACACACACACACACACACACACACACACACACACACGTTTTTACCTTTAACTCAACATTCCCAAAGGAATTTATTGATAAACTGTTCCCCTTTCTTTCTCAGAAGAACTATTAGGACATTGGGAAAACAATTGAAATCCCTCCTAAAATAATTGATAACTTTCACAGATAACAGCAGTCTGTCCGTTGAAGGTAGAGACACAGGTTCTAAAGAAAGCTTCCAGGGTGGGGATGAAAAGGACTCTTTGGACTAAAGAGCTCTGAGTGGAACAAGCATGGCAGGAAATGGGAAGAGCATGAACAGAGGCACAAATGCAGAGATGAGCACCACTAGTGGACAGGAGCGGTGGGAGGATGAGGGTCAATCTCAGGTGCAAGTCGAGTGAGAGAGGGTGTATCCAAGCTTGGCCATTAGTGCTACCAATATGTCCCCATTTCATCAAGTAATGGTCTTTTAATACATCTATGACAGCCCTTGATTTCTTTTAAGCTATATTCTCATCCCTGTTATTGTTTTAAATTTGCTGGGGATAATTTTAAACTAATCTTCTAATCTTTTTCCAAGAGCCCTCATCAATAACAACTGAAAGAATGATTAAAATAACCCTCTGTGTAGAACAAGCTAAGTCAAAATTACTGTGGGGAGTAAATTACTCTAACAGAGATATAATGTCAATGCCATCACTTATACAAGAATTGTTGCCAAATGCTATTTCAATTCAAAAGTATGCTCGGAATGTAGCCCAGTCTGTGCCAAAGTACTAGTATCTAGAAAGAAAAAAGATACACAAGGGCTGCATTTTTGTCTTCACTAGCCCACTTGTGCTGTAGGAAAGATGAAGGAACTAAGGTCGCATACAGGTGAGGGAAACCCTAACTGTCCTCCAAGCCCAGCTCCGTTTTGTACACTAGTCACCTTCCCAGCTTGACTCAGCCTCTGTCCCTGAAATGGGACAGCCTTGAAGAAGAGGGCTAATGCTGAGTTCCCAGAATGGCACAGGGAATACAAATGTCCATGGCCCCCATCAGTGGACAGAGATTGTACTCAGGCAAGGAATGGCTTCCCACAGGTGCTGCAGGCATTATTCCCAGTGTCTGGGCCCCAGATAGAGCACTGGTGGTTAGCAGCCGGCAAGGCAACATTTGTCTGGCAAGTATAGCAGCAGAGCAGTGCAGAGAATAAATACCAGGAGGGACCTTAGAAATCATGTATTTCATTCCCCTAATTTGAAGAATGGGAAACTGAGGCCCAGAGATGATCATCAATTTGCACAAGTTAATGAAGGCCAGGGTCAGAGTTCTGGCTTAGAGCTGAGATTTCTCACCCATATTTGCTCAAAATCCCAGTTTGACTGCCAGGTTTGGTTTTGCTTCCAATTTTGGTCCCAAGTTGTCATTTTAAATGAAAGCACCCTCGCTGTCCTAGCAAAGGCCCACTGGATAATCAGTTTGACATCTCTCAGTGAGATCAAGCTCCTCAACCTGGTAGGACTTGACAGGCTGGCCACAGTGACCAGACTGTGGCAGCAGGTGACAGAGGCTGTTCATCTGAGCCAAGAGAGGTGAGTAACAAGTAGTTCCAACTAAGGCAGCTCCTGCTGGGCCTGAGCTCCTGCTGAGAATCTACATGTTGATGAAGAAGAGCTCTGAACAAGGGGGCAGTGAATCCTAGGAGCCCAGTCCTCTGAGATCCCCCAGCAAGAAGGGCAGGCATACGTTCACTCACTTGCTTTTCACTCCCTCATTCACTGTTGAGTACCAGAGACTGTGTTGGGGGCTAGTAAATCCAAGGAGGGAGCTGGGCAGGAGGGAAGCAGAGATGAAGGAGACTTTACTCCAGCTACAATACCAGAAACCAATTCAAATCAAGGAGTAGCCTAGAGGCAGGAGTGCCAACACACAGACCACAGCTCAGCCATCCTCTGTGCTTGAAAATCCCCTCCAAGCAGAAGAGGATAATGGAGTAACTAATGATCACTAAGGGCTTCCTCCTCCTAGTCCTCCCTGCCTGGCTTGCCTGTCCCAAAGACTGAAGAGGTTACAGGCAAGACCCAGCAAAGGCATGAGTGTTCCCTTAGCACTTGTCAAGCATTCGATCTTGGCTGGTGTTAAATAAGCCCCTAAATCAAGACATTTCTTCCCATGAAGGAAACAGAAACACAAACTTGAAATGCAAACAGTTATGTCAGGACCCTGATCCGGAGAAAATATTATTTCATAATATAAGGTAGTCACTGTATTCCAGGACCTTACAGTCTACTGGGTTGATGGGTGGGTGGGTGGGTGGGGAGACAACAAGTGGACCTGAACAAAGCCAGCGATGAAGGGCACAGAATAGTGTAAGCTGTGGGTTCAAGGGATTCGGGTAAAAAAAAAAAAAAAAAAGCCCTTTGTGCTGCCTCAATTCCACTTTCCCATCTCCACTGACATGCATGACAATTCACATTTCTATGGGGCTTTACGGTTTACCAGGTACTGTACAAACAGCATCTCATAGGACCTTCACACAAGCTCTGTTTGTGGACTAAGAGCTCATTGTACCCCATTTCACCTTGAGAAACAAGGCACAGAAAGATTAAAAGATGAGTCAGTGATGCACAAGTGGCTAGTGAAGGGCGGAGCTAAGGTTCAAAAAAAGGCTTTACCTGAATTTCACTCATTTTTCCAGGCACATTCCAGTTTCTCCACCCATGAAATAATTTCCCCAGTCCACCAAAGAACATTATTACCCCCACACCTTGCCATATTATTAGTCAACAAAAACAAAGCTTCAAGATTTCCAATACTCAAGATTTTTAAGATTGCTTAACATTTATTGAATTCCTACTGTATGGGAGGCACTATACTAGCTATACCTGTCTACATTTCTGAGACCTAGTTTTGCTGTTGTTCTTCATGCTTAAATCACTGCTGTATATGTAAGACAGCTGAGGCTTGGACAATGCCAGATGTATTATGGTCATGCAGCTGTACCAGAGCAAGAATGCTAACCCATGTGTTCCAGTTTATAATCTTTAACTCCTCAGTTCCTCAGACTTCCCTTTATAGAATATTCCTGTGAACTGAGTTGTTCTGGTATTATGATGGGATATATGGGTTGTGGGGGAATGCTTAATTTCTGCCCTCTGGCTGCTCATCATCTCAAGCACCACCACCACCTCCCCTACTCCCCTTCACAATGGATGTCAGAGCACATGAGTACACACATACATACACAAGCATGTGAGGAAAAAAACAGGTTCTAAAATCAAGACCTTCTTGAGTCCTTTTGGGACTCCCTGACTGCCTCAGAATGAAGGAGAGGATCTTATATGTTTTTCATTGTGAAGAACTTATTTTCAAGCATACACATTCCACAATGTCTATGTACCATATGATCAAAGGCAGGACACCTTTGATCAAACACAAACTGAGAAAAAGACATAGTGGTTTATTAAATGAAGTTAGATTATTTTAAAATTATGAGCCTGTCACAAGAGAATCTTGAGTATGTAACTAATTTTTTTTTTCTGGCCTTCTAGTTTACCAAAAAATAAATAACAAACATTAAAAAACAAAACCCTGAGACTTCAGGCTTGCCTGCAAAGAATGAATTAACTTTAAAGGGATTTTTAAAAGAGGGGATGTAGCCAAGGAATCAGAAAGACATGGGTTCCAATCCCAGCTCTGCCAATTACCAGGACTGTGACCTTGGGGGTATTAACCTTTGAGTCTGTTTCTTCATCTTCACTGTGGGAATGGCAATGCCATGCAATTGTTGTGGGGATTAAAGGACATTGTAAGTTTTCAATGTTGGTCTCTCCCAATTGATGAGTCCCTAAATACCACACCTGAGACTTTCACTCCCAAACTTAGAAAGACATTTTAATATCCTGACCAGAGGTTCATTCTGGCTGCAATTGGAATCATTTGGGAAGCTCTGAAAAATTCATATGCTCAGACCCCACTCCAAATAAGTTAAACCACAATCTCTACAGGTGGGACCCAGAGATGATGATTCCAATGTTAAGCCTGGTGTAAAAATCACTACCTAGATTCCTATTCCTGACAGTAAAGATTTTGCCAGAGAAGCTACATTATTCTAAAGAAGCCTAAAGTTAGCTTTCCTCAAAGATTTTACTTCGAGACATTCCTAGAGAAACTGCCCATCACCTCTTCATCCCCAGCCCTCCAACCACCTAGTACCCAATCCTCTCCACCAGATCCCCATCACAGCCCCACCCCACCCCCACCCCCCTCAGGACAGGCGTTAGGCTATAGGTCATTTGCATAGCAATGGGGATTAAAGCTGTATTGTTTCTTCAAAGTGGTTGGAGGCCTGAGATCTCATCAAGCAATCTATAAAAGGGCTTTTGAGATATCAAAATTGATGAACCCATCATGCCTGAGCAGCCTTCCATTTTGCCTCAGAAATCATACCCAGAAAGTAACCACCTAGAATCCAACCCATTCTCTGTTTCTGGAAGTTTCCGTCCTGGCCAGATAAGACAAGGGCTTTGAACTACCAGTTTCACACTACACTTGGCATTCCCAGGATGGGAGAGCCTGCAGTCTTTAGCTTAGAGCAGAAAGCTAAGGCAGGGAAACAAGGCTTGACCTGACAGCTGATGCCCAAGAGCAACTCTGACCAAATTTACATACTCAGGTTAATACATGCATGAAAGCCACTTTCCATCACCTTGTTTTTCTCACCACAGGCTTATTATCAAGCATACATTACAGATGAAGAAATGAATACCCCTAGAGGTTATTTAAATTATCCATGTGCGAGCAAATCATAAGTAGAAATGAAACTTGAACCCAGGTCAGAGTGATGGCAGCACCTTTGAAGGCCCTGTTATGCATGCTCCTAACCTTTAACTGAGCCTGCTGGCCCGTGCCAGCATGGATGGCCCACAGTCTCAATTGGCGTTCACACTGACTGATAGGAGCTGTGGGTCCTGACAGAACCCGAGGTGGACAAAGTGACCAGATCGCTGTAACCATTCCCACTGCTGGGAAAACAACCCAGAGAATAACCTTGCTTATGTTATCAGTCAAGGTCCTAGCAGGAAACAATTCTACTCAGATATTTCAAATGAGAATTTCATGAAAGGACTCCCTCAGAGGACAGGTTTCAGCCATGGGCAAACTATGCCGGATCGCCTGTTTGAAACGAATAAAACTATTGAAAAAAAAGACCCGTACCCTTTTATGTAATGAGGTTTACTTTGAATTTATATTAGTTCACACAAACACTCCATCCATGCTTTTGTTCCGGCCCTCCGGTCCAGTTTAAGAACCCATTGTGGCCCTCGAGTCAAAAAGTTTGCCCACCCCTGGTTAGCTCCACAAAGGGTGTTGAGCTCCCAGATACTAACAGCAGGGGGAAGCCATTCCCATTCTGAGGCCTGAAGAGGCAAAGGGAGTAGTGTGATTGTAGCCTGGTGAAGGAGGAGCTGTGGTCACTTGGGGATGCAGCCTTATCCAGACCCTTGGTGGCAGCAGCAAGGAAGCTGATAAGAAAGCCCCAACTTCTCTCTCTCCCACAGCAGGGAAGGGAGTAAATGGGTCTGGACTGGGGGTAGGAGAATAATTCAGATAAAGAGAAAAAAAAATTGGTTTTACTGGGTAGTAGGTATGGATCTCAGTTCAAACTCAAAGGTACAAAAAATATTGCACCTTTTTATTTTCTAAAAACTAATTTAATTTTGATTTTTTTATCCAACCAGTCATCCTTTGGGCTTTGCCAACCAAGAGGCCAATGTACTAGGTGCCAAGGTCCTGAGCCCTCCGGCCTGGGTCCCCTGTGCACACAGACTCCCTCAGGAACTTGTACTGTGCCAGCTGGAATGGCCTTTTGGATGCAGTGGCTCACTCCATCTTGGGAGATGTACCACATGGGGCCCAGATCCCTCTACCAAGGCAGGGAACCCGGACTAGAGCCTCACATACCTACAGCCATGTCCTCTGGGTCATACCAGGAAGTAGAAGCTGGGTTCTTGATGCCCAGAGACATGCAGACCCTCTCAAGGAATTAGTCTGAGGAAAGCCACCCTTCTTCTTGCTTTTTCTAACCACTTTGTTTCTTCCACATTTCCTCTCCCCGCTTCTACCTCCTCTGGGACCTCTATATTCTCTAATAGGCTTCTGTTTGTGAACGTGTCTGCAGGCAGCTCTGCCTTCCTTTTTCACCACCCAGATCCCTTGGATATTGCACTGTGCTCCAGTGGGTGGGAGGCAGGGAGACAGAAGGAGAAATATAGTCAGGAAAAGACATAAAGTAAAAGCTCAAAATATGGTCAAGGTGCACATATATTTCTTTAAACTTCAAGACAACATATACTCCATTTTTACCAATCAGTTCAGAGCAGTTCAATTATCTGCCCAAGGCCACATAGCAGACAAGAAAGCTGTAAATCCTGACCCATCTGCCTCCAAAGCCTATCCTTCTAACCAGTCCAGAGATGGCAAACAGATTTTACCTCATGGGCTCACTCTGATTGGCTGGTATGGCTGTCTAGAAGCTATGTTGAGAAGGATTCAGATGCCATAACTAGCTCATGGGAATCACTACCATTGTTGATTGCCAATGACCTCTGTGAGTACAGCTGGCCTATGTATTGTATATGCATTTCTTATATACAGTTGTATATAAGCCATTTCTTATATACAGTAAATGCAAAAGTGGTTTGAATTTGTAAAAATTCACTTTACACAAAATTAAAGGAGCACATCTATCCTTGTGCAATGTGTCAACAGAAAATCCATCAGGAGAATCTCCCCCAATTCAAGACCCAATACTCTTTTAATCTTTATTTTAATTTTATGCTTCTTTTATTCAAAAGGTGGAAGAAGGAAGCCCTGTGCCTGCCTGATGTATCTTTAAGACAACATATGTTCCACTCCAACCCTATAAATGAACTTGTAAAACCTGCTATCCCTCTTCCTCCTCACTTATTCTCCCCACCCCCCACCAATCACTTACTCCAAGGAAAACAAGTCAGCAACGCATGGATTATTTTATTACATTTTTCTTATATTCCTCTTTCAGCAACTCTTAATGTCCTTCCTTTGAGCTGTAGGTTTATTGTTTTTTGTTGATTTATGTGGAACTGGGGATCTTTGTCAGTTTAATTAAGAAAAAATTATACTGCTGTATATGCTCGTCAACTTAATTTTTAGGATTTGTCTTGTTTTACATTGGAAACTTTGGGGACAATTTGTTCTGTCTTTAATCAACGCTTGAAGGTTTTATTTTCTTTTTTTCTTGTTTTCAAATTTGTTGCCCATTTGCTTCGAGTCAATGTGGACAAAAATGCTTCACACATTCTCTTGTTTCATAACCTGTACCATCATGTTTATATTCACTTTGCTTTGAAGAAAAAGACAAACAGCTTGTGTTTTTATTAGAGGAAGCAGAGCATAATATAGACAAGTTCAAAGAGTACTGAACAAAGACTCAAATGATCTGGTTCTAGTGCTGGCTTCCCAATTTTTGGGTGGCCTTGGACGGATATGTGTCTTCCTTTTTCTGTAAAGTGAGCATAACTGAACTTGAGAGAACAGGTGTGCCACTCATGCTCACTTTGTAATGCATGGATTCTGTGTTCTTTGGTGCAAGCAACGGAAAATTACTCTGGCTAATGTAAATTTCAAAACTGAAAGGAGCCTGAGATTATTTACAAAATTGCAGAAAGAACTGAACTGTCAAGCCAAGGGAAGACACAAACCAAAGAAGTTCTGGAAATCCCAACCACAACACCGCCAGTCCTTCACTCAGGGTCATTACCATGGAGTGATTCTGCTCTGACAGCCTTCCATCCTTCTGTATCGTGGCTCGAGTTTAGAAATTCCAGGAGAGAGACTACAATTGGCTTAACTTACTCCTGGAGCCAGGGCATGAGGTACTATCTGGAGGCCTACCCTGGAATAGTTTCAGGGGCATAGCAACTGTTACCAGAAGGGATGGGAAAGGGTCAGGAAAGACTAATTGGCAAGTAAAAAGAAATTGCTACCTTGGTGCACTGCTTGGTAGCTGCCCGAACACACACACACACACACACACACACACACACACACACTCACACACACAGTTCTCAAGGTCCATCTCTTGGTCTGCACTTACAGATTAAATGATAAACAATCCCAAGTAACCTGAGAGGGATAGAGAAAAATAAAAGAAATAAAAGAAAACCCCCTTTTTTGTATTATACAATAAGAAGAGGTAAGCAGAGGATGTAATGTCATCTCCCCAGCTGCCCCTAAAACTATAGCTGGTGTTTATGGCTCACCAGCACCTCTACTATCCACTGCATGTTCCTCTGACCTTTGACCCGACCACTGACAGAGCTAGCTGAGGTGCTGTCATGACAGTAGGAGGGACTCTTCTAAGGGATCTAATCCCTTGATGGGTCTTTCCTACAGATGGGATACAGCAATTACAGCTTGGCATGGCACAATAAGGGCTTCCTAACATTACATCTGATTTCTTTATGTGGTAGCCACCTGGTTTCTCCTTGATTCATCCCAGTCAACTTCATCACTACCTTTTCTATTTCCAAATGGTGTGAGGAGCATAACGTGGCATGGTGGCAATCTCAACTTCAATTAAATGGACCCATCCTTACCCCTGATGAAAAAAAATCTTGCATTTGGTTACCAAGACCTCTTAACCAGCAGAAGCCAAATTCCCAAGAATAGAGACTAAAACTCAGAAAGCAGGTTACTAGATAAAATTATTAGCTCTTTAACTCTCACTGGGTAAACAACAATGAAGGATGAGAACCAGGCAGCTAAGAGTAACAAAACCTCTAATAACAATGTTTTAAATAAGATGGAGTATATTTCTCTTCTGTAAAAGTCCTAGTAGGTGGCCCAGGGCTAGTAGGGCAATCCATGGCTGTCATCAGGATGTTCTATCATGTCCAATGAGCTCCTGATGGTTCAGTAGATTGATCTGGTCCAAGCAAACATCTGAATTCTAACCAGTAAGAAGAAAAAAGGAGAATAGAAAATCCCCTCCTGGAAATGACACTAGTCACTCACTTCCCAATTGCCAGAATTTTGCCATTTGGCCCAACTGAGCTACAAGAGAGCTTAAATCCTATTATGGAAAGCCATGGCCTTGCAAAAAAAATCACCCAAGGAACCCAAGGATGTTTTCCCCCATTGGTTTTTAGAGAGAGTGTAAGGGATGGGGAGAAACAGAGAAAGAAACTTTAATGTGAGAGAGACACATAGATTGGTTGTGCCTCAACTGGAGGCCAAGAACGAACCTGCAACCGAGGTATGTGAACTTGACCAGAATTGAACCTGTGATCCCTTAGTCCGTGGCCAATGCTCTAACCACTTAGCCACGTGGCCAGGACAAGAGTTCTATTTCTTTTGAAGAAATGGAGAAAGGGTATTAGGGACAACCAGTGTTCTCTGCCACTGAGAATGCATGCAAATTGCCAATTTTTTCTGATAGGAAAAGAGTGGTGGGGTATCTCCTAGAGTAGTTTGGAGAACCAGATTTTCCAAATTCCACTCCTTCCCAAACAATGTCCTAACTAGCCAGGGCCCAGGTAAAGATGTAAATCCAACTGATATTGTAATCCAGCAACTGTAAATCTACCTCTGTTTCATCTTCAACATTCTCCAACCCTGTAGAGTTAACAAACAATAAAATATTCTTTCATCATGATCACATAAAAGCTTCAGGTTTCATTCCCTGCTTTTTGGTGAGAATTGTGAGATATGAGCTTATCAGAAGTTGTCAGGAGAATCCACCCTGGTTCCAGACCCAACATTCACCATTCCCCTTGGATGAGTCCATGACAGCAGCTATCCTACCCTTTCCCCTCAGCACTTCATCCTCAAAGAGTATGTGGCTCCAACAGAACAATGTTGACCATCACCTTAATAGCATGAGTTATAGTTACCATCCTAAAATCAAAAGGAGGAAGGTTTACTCCTTTTTGTCCTATCTTGACCAATAACCAATTGTAAGTGGCCCATATGTCTTTTGCTTGCAACCCTCTGCTGGCACTAACTTTGGCATCTTAGTTACTAGATAAAGTCATTAGCTCCTTGCCACCTCACTGGATGAACAACAATGAAGGATGAGAACCAGGCAGCTAAGAGTAAACTTAAGGTAGGTATTATAAAGGAATGTTGGTAGGAAATACTCTTTAAGGCACATACTGCTAACCTCTATAACCTTATATTGTCATTTTCTTTTCTTTAATATGTTTTTATTGATTTCAGAGAGAGGACAGGAGAGAGAGAAAGATAGTAACATCAATGATGAGAAAGAGTCATTGATCAGCCGCCTCCTGTATGCCCCACACTGGAGATCAAGCCTGCAACCCGGGTATGTGCCCTGACTAGGAATCAAACCGTGACCTCTTGGTTCATAGGTCAACACTCAACCACTGAGCCACACTGGCTGGGCTATATTGTCATTTTCTAATCTCCAAGTTGCTCCCTCATTTGCAAAAAAACTGGACAATGATGTAAAAAAGTAATGGTCTGAAAACAAGAAGGACTCTAGCCCATATCCTGCCTGGAGGTGTGTGAGATGTAGAACAAAACAGTATCCACTTGAGAGATACCTTCAGGGGCAGGTTTCAGTTATGGAGGGCAGGGGGTCCTCAAGCTTGGATACACATGAGAATCACCTGATGAGTATTTAAACATCCCACTGTTCAGGCCATATGCCAAGAGCAATTAAATCAGAATCTCTCAGAAGTGAGTCCTAGGCATCAGAAACTTTAAGATCCCCAGGTGAGTCCAATATTAAGCCAAGGTTGATTCCAACAAGTTAAGGCAGGAAGGTGAAAGAAGAAATGTTTTAAGTAGAGATGAAAGATATAGGGCAGGGTCAGCACACTTTCTGTAAGGGCCTACAGAGTAAATATTTCAAGCTTTGCAGGCCATACATCTGTGTCACAATTACTCAACTCTGCCATTGAAACATGAAGGCAGTCATAGATAATATAAAAACAAATAAGTGTGGTTGGGCCCCAATAAAACTTCATTATACGCACTAAAATTTGAATTTTACATAATTTTCATAAAGGAAAAGAATTTTCTAGTTTTTTCAACCATTTAAAAATGTAAAAACTATTGTTATCTTCTGAGCCACACAAACACTGGCAGTAGAATGGATTTTGCCTATGGGCCATAGTTTGCCATCCCCTAATATACAGCGGTAGGAGTTGACAGGATCCCATGTCCCTCATCCTTACAACACACCTCTTGAACCAATTATTGACCCTAGATAACTGTAAGCATCTTACACCTCAGCTGTGGAGCACTGCTGAGAAATATCACACACCAGTGTAGCCTCCTAATCTGTCTCCTAACCTCTACCCCATCCTGCTCTGATCAGTTCTCCGTAACAGCACAGTGATTTTCTAAAACACAACTCTGATCATGTCATTTCTCTGCTCAAACACCTCCCAGGGGTTCCTAGGGCCCCCCAGCTTGATCCAAAGTTCTAACATGTTTATGGCAGCAGGCTTCCTACTTTGGCTCTGCACCACCCCACTTCTTGTGTTCCAGTTATTTTTCAGTTTTTTGTGGGGTGTTTTTTTTTCCATCTCGCTCTTCTATCTGCATAAGATAGTCTTTCTCCACCTCAAAGCCTGCTTGCTCCCTGACGTTCCACCCTTAGTGTCATTTCCAGCAATCTGGATTCAGTGCCCCTCCCATCTGCTCCCCTAGCACCCAGCCCTTACTCCTATCTAGACTTATCTATCATGTTGCTTGGAACCACTCACATCACCTCCAATAAGCATCACTTGATGAATGAATCACCTTTATTCTTTATTCCCACTGCTCCTGAAAAGTTTACCATCAGAGAGTTTTTGCCTCTTCCACTGGATGAAAACACTGGCAGGCCCTCTGATAGTTTTCATCCATCTCAGAAAACTAAGTAAAATGTTGTAATTTTAAGTGTTAAAATACAAACTCCATTGAGAGTGTAGAGTTTCTACTCCAATCCACACTTCTATCTTCATTCATACTTAAGTCTCCTTTCCATTTCTCCACCAGCTAGAAACCTATGGTAGGCAAACCTCTTGCATTAGAAAAGGGGATGTGATTGGCTTCGCTCCTCTTTCCCTTTCTGGAGTAGGAATAGCAAGAAGGGAGAGGGGGAAAGGACTCAGAGAGCTCTTACTTATCTAGAAGGGTCTTGAGATCTTGCTCTTGCCTAGCTAATATTTAAATTTGATTTTTTTGTGTGTTTTCAGGATTCTCAGAAGGTTCCCCATCTGTGTTCCTCTGACTTGTATCTCCAATGATGTAGGCATGCCATTGGTTCCTCTGCTGTTGCTCCTGCTTCTGCCTCAGGGTTTATGGTTGTCCCTACCACCCAGACATTATCTTCATCATTAATGTATTCTTGCCCTGAAGTCAACTTGAGCAGAAGTCAAAATAGCTCCAGGAAAGTTTTCTCTCCTGCATGACCAGTATCTGGTCCACATTCCTTTTGCCATAACAAATTCTGGAGTACAGGCCAATCTCAACCCATCCATCCTTCTGTGCCAATCTTGTCCTGTAGATTTCTGGGACAAGGGTCAAACCCAACTCCACAGTGTCCACCAACTTCAGGGAATGGATATTAAGCTCTCCAGATGGTCTTCTTTAAGTCCCTCTCTCTCTAGATTTAAGGTGACATGATATAATTAGTTAAGATAACATTACCTATCTTTACAAATAAATCTAAAAATCTCAATGGGTTAGCACAATAGAATTCATTATCAGGGGTAGAAGGGTGATGTTGGACCATCTGCTCCATACAGTCATTCAAGAATCCATGACAATGGATGTTCTGCCATCTCTAATACATTGCTTTCAAGGTTGCCCTAGGTATCCACATCTTGTTAGAATATGGCTTGTTCAGGGAGATTTTTATAAGCCAGATTTGAGAGGGAGCATTCCTACTTCCACCCATATTCCACTGGCCAGAACTTGGTCACATGACCACATCTGACTGCAAGAGGAACTGGGAAATGTAGAAAAGTTGAGCAAGAGGAAAAGAGTTTGGGGTACAACTACCCAGTCTCTGCCACAAGGGGGAAGAACACCTTGTCTTCTATATGGAGCAGGGAGTGGTGATTTAGGAAGACCACTGGACACCCGATTTCAGCCCCTCTCTAACTGCCTGTCAAGTCTTAGGCAAGCCAGTTCACCACTCTCTGAGCCTTGGTTTCCTCATCTATAAAATGAGGGACTGGACTAGAGTATCCCTAGGCCTCAGTTTTCTCATACTGTGGTGTTTTCTCATACTATCCCCCTAAGGGAACACAGCTACAAAGAGGGCAGAGCCATACCTCCAAAGGCAGCCATGCCATGAGTAAGGTGAGGGAAGATATTCTGGTCACACACAGAGAGAAATTTCCCTAAAGAGTATCTTTTTTCTAATCTGAAAGCCAGGGATCTTCTAGGAAGGTAACATATGGAAGTTAATATGAGGCTGGAAAGTCTGAAATATGTCTAGAATCCCACCCTTTTTCACCGTCTTCATTACTACCACCTTCATCTAAATCCCCTTCTCTCTCACCTGGATTATTGTATTGGCTTCCTGTCTCCCTCTGTGCAGCCTCTTTAAAAGTTTCAAGCTGTTGGACTGCTATTACATTACTCCAAATGATACTTATTTCAATTCAATTCAAAAAGCAATTATCGAACACAGCATTCTCATTGCTCCCATCACTCAAGCTTGGAATACTCCCCCTCATCTTGATTGCTGCCTACCCCACTCCTTCAACTCACCACCCAAAATATTCTATCTGCTCCATGAAATAACTCCTGGCAAAAGTTAACTTACCCTGCTCTCAAATCCTACCCTTACTATTTGTTATCCATTTATGTGCTCCTATGTGAGAACCGAGTTATTTGTGTATACCTTATCTCCTCCACTAAATTGTAAGTTCCCTGAAGGAAGAGATCATAGATTAAACCACTTGCATTTGCACCATGCTAGCTAGGCACTTAATTAATTATTGAATGAATGAATGAATGAATGAATGGATGGCTGATAACTGTGGAGAACTGTTAAAAGGCAGAAGTGAGGCAGTCCTGTTGGAAACAGCAGTAAGCCTGGTTTCCACTAGGCAAGTGTGCTGCTTTCTGATTGTTTTTCTGGGGTCTAATGTGGTTGCACTGAACAGTCTGTAGGAAGAACTGTAGGTGTGACTCTTCACCCAAGATAATGATTGCACTGGGTCTGATTCAATTCAGTCAGGCCCAGGGGCAGTATTAGGAAGCAGTTAAATGAGAGATCATATTCTGTCAAATCCTGAAAAAAAAGGCTGGGCATTTGCCAAATGAGAAAGTACAGCTGGTCAGTAATTTTTCTCTCTCTCTTTTAAATGTGAAGCCGTGTGCTCTGAAACAAAACAGAGCAGGGAGATGAGAAGTTATTTGAAGAATTCAATCAATGTAGATAATTGTTCTGCTTAATTCAGACAAAATCAGCTGTTTTCCCCTCATAAAATTATCAGCTAGATATATGAATCCACGTTTCAGCCTCCATCTCCCTTTAGCCTGTATGATTCAGTATAAGTCGGGCTGCAGCCTGTTAGCTTAGTTGGGCAGAGCCTAGCAGTGATGGCGAACCTTTTGAGCTCGGCGTGTCAGCATTTTGAAAAACCCTAACTTAACTCTGGTGCTGTGTCACATATAGACATTTTTCGATATTTGCAACCATAGTAAAACAAACATTTATATTTTTGATATTTATTTTATATATTTAAATGCCATTTAACAAAGAAAAATCAACCAAAAAAATGAGTTCGCGTGTCACCTCTGACACGCGTGTCATAGGTTCGCCGTCACTGGCCTAGAGGTTACATCGCGTCAGCCATGAGCCAAGTGCTCCTGAGGGCCCATGAGCTACACTTTCTTCACAGGCCCTGAGTGTGCCTCCAACCACAGATATACAGCATGCCACGGCATAAACGGATCTAGGTAAGGTGATGGGGTCAGCACAAACCCATCCTCCTTACCAAAGAAGCAGCTAAGATTCAGATGCACATCCTACCAGCATCAGTCACGCTGTTTTAGCAGCACCAAGTACAGTGACTTGCCCACAGTAGGGCTGTCATAAGTATCCATCCAATCGCATTCACCATAATCACTCTCAGAAAAATAACAAGTATCAATTACTGAGCTTCATTCTGGACCATGCACAGGGCTAGGTATTTCATACACATTCTTTCCCATCTACACAACAATCCTGGGAAGTAAAAATTAACCCATTTTGCTGATGAGAAAACTGAGGCTCCAAGTGGTCCAGCACATGGTCCAAGGTCACACAGCCAGTGTATGGTGGAGCCAAGATTCCAACTGATGTCCAAGTCCAGAGCCATAGGTTTCCTACTTGAGCAGGCTGCCAACTCTTTTGCCAACTTCACCTGTGCTATTCTTGAGTCATGGCATAAAGGGCATGCTGCCGACTGCAATAGTCTTGTATACTTTATCTCATTCATTCCCTCGGGAAGCCTGGTGAAGTAAATAAAGCAGATAAAATCCCCACTTTACAGATGAGGAAAGTTAGGATTGTGTGATGAGTGAGAACTCAGTTCTAGCTCTTCTTTGGCTAGATTCTGAGCCTACCCACTGTTAGATGATGTGGAAACTGAGGCATATGAGTGAAAATTATTTTGTTTCAAGAGGAATATGTCACACTTCCCTATTTGAAAACTTCCTGTGGTCTTCAATGGCTATAGGATTAAATCTAACCCCATTACTGCATCATATAAGGCCCTTCTGAACTGGGATCCCCTGCCTCACCAGAATCTTTTCGGCTCCCTGCCTGCTCCACTCTCCCACTGCTGTCTCAAGCCAAAGCAAACCGTGCTCCTTCCTCTGAAGATGTCGTGATGTCACACATACCATACCTTGCTCGTGCTAGTCCCTCTGCTTGGAAAACTCACACTTCCAGACTCAGCTCCCCTGAGAGACCTGACTATTGCCCATTAGCCTGGGCATGGCCTCAGGTTCATCACCGCCAAGTGAGATGGCCACATGCAGTGCACCGAGTGAGTGTCCATCTCTATGCATGAGAGTGCCCCACTGGCAAAGAAAGCTGAAGTTTTCATGAAGGTCTGCAAAGCCCTGCACACTCCGGCCACACACTGCATGGCTGAGCTCAAGGCTCCTCTTCCCCTCCCCTCCCATTACTCACGCTACCCTTCCCACTCTTCTCCAATATCCAGGCAAGCTCTCACCTCAGAGCTTTGTTTTTGCCCTTCCCTTTGTTTAGAGCATCTTCTTCCTAAGCAATCACTGGTGAGTAAGACCTTTTCCAAGTCCCCTATTTTAAATCACTACCCCTACTCCTACTTTAATACCCTCTATTCCCCTTACATACGTTTTCTTTAAAGCATTTCTTAACATCTAACAGACTACACATTTTGCATATTTTTAAACTTGTCTGTTTTTGTGGGGAGTTTTTTAGTGAATAAATCGTTCTAGTCCTAACTCCTCCCACCCACTACCCAGTTCCTAACACAATGCCTGGCTGTGGAGTTATCTGTCTCCTCCGCTGCCTAGAAAATCCTGAAGGCTCAGCCAAGCCCATTTTGTTTCCATAGTCACAAAAAAAAGCCAGACAATGAAAGGCAAATCACAGTCCTGGGAGAGCTGTGGGTAGGGCAGGCCAACTGTGTCTAGGCAGTCTCTCAAAGCAAGAGGGTCCTGGAACCACCACTATCAGGAGCAACAGCACAGGACCAAGGGAGCAGAGAGCCAGGGAAGAGGAAAGAGAGCCAGGGACAACAAATCAAAACAAGCCAGGGAGAGGGCAGTGTGAGAAAATCACAGAAGTGGTGGGCTTTGAGATGTGCCTGGTGATGAATTCCATGGGCAGACCAGAGTTGAAAAAGCTAACAAATGTTTGCTGAATAAATGAGTAATCAATGGAAAAGCCGGGGAACAGTCTCAGGCTTCTGGTGGCTGGTGCCTTTCTGGCTCCTCCCTGTGTGGGAGCTGTGATTCACATCCCAGAGGTGCAGGTGCCATGCCAGCACCAGCCTCTAATGAGCATGAGCCAACACAGAGGCCTGCACATGCTCAAAGCAAACGATTCATCTTTTGTCCTGGGAACTGAGGCCAACATCCCCAGTTCCTTTGGTGGAACTGTTCCATTAGATAAACAAAGCACAGCACAGGCTTTGAGTTCATGGTCTGCAGTCCTGGCTCCAGCATGAGGCCAGGTATCCTTTGTGGTTCCACTAAGCAGGTACAAAGCAGAGCCTAAGACAAACTGCTATTCCACCTGGAGAGAGCAAGCAAGCACACACTGGGCAGTGCTGGGGATGCCAGTCAAGCCCAGGAAAAGTACACAATGGGAAAAACATTTCAAATTGGCATCACTTAGTTTAGAGTTATAATCTCCGGTGTATTTTGACTCTAGAAGTCAGGAAAAGGTTGGGGGAGCACACATAGGTGCAGCAGGATGCTCTCTACCTCTACGTGGTGTATTGGGGACATGGGGAAGGAGGGAAGGAACCAGAGCCAAGAAGCACCCATCTGTTCCTTTCAAGGCTTGTCATGCCATCCCTTCCATTCCACCATGAATGATTATTTTCTTAGAGTGGAGCCAGAACTGGACTAGAGTGCCGAGGCCTTAAAAATGCTGCCTTTAGCCCAGCCCACATGGCTCAGTGGTTGAGCCAGGAGGTCATGGTTTGATTCCAGTCAGGGTACATGCCCAGGTTGTGGGTTTGGTCCCCAGTAGGGGGTGTGAAGGAAGCAGTTGATCAATGATTCCCTCTTATCATTGATGCTTCTATCTCTTTCTCTCCATCTCCCTTCCTCTTTGAAGTCAATAAAAATATATTTTCTAAAAAAGTAAAAATCATATACACATTTCATGCCATATGTACTACACTCTAAGTTTCACTTGTCAGCCTGAACCTTTGTCCTATGATTATACGATACTGACTTGGCTTGTTAGCATTATTATAAAAGCTTATATTCCTAATTACTATATTATTGTGATCAGTAAGGCCATCAAAGGGTTCTGTTTCCTAGGAGATGAGAGGTTGAGTCTGTGCAATTACCTCTTCTCCTGAAGACATCTGGACAATTAAAAACCTTGCCCACACACTGTTAACCTCTTTCTCAACTTGGTTACTGTGGGTTATCATTGTGTCAATTCAATCTTGGACCCTCTTTCTATCTCACTTTTGTGTGAGACAATGAATACTGATCAGTTATTCCTGGTCTTAGTAGGTTCTACTATTTTTCCCCAGACTATTTGGGAATGCATTGTTAACATCTCTAAGATGCTGTAACAACAGATACACATTTAATAGAAAAAACAAAATACTCATATATATTAACATTCTTCTTATTTTTTTATGCTCAAACTGTTACAACTTGATTCTTTAGTCTGATTCCTTTGTCCTTTCAGTTCTGCCTGATGCCCTTGAAATTACCTTTTTCTTTTCAGCAACCACAGAATATTCTCCAATTTTCCTGTTCTAATACATGGAATCATTTCCCCTCCAGGAAGTTTCGGCTCCTACAAGGGCCAATACATGGGAAACTAGCAGTGTATATGAGTGTTAGCAGTGGTCAATAGAGCTGTTTCTGCTGCTAGGCCATTATGGAGTTGTTAGAGCTAAAAAAGATACTCCATTTTGAGGTTATGAGTTCAAAATAATTTTTCTACCTTAGCCCATTATACTGATACACCCTACTTTTCTTAGAGATGACTTTCTACCACTTTGACAATACAGGCCCCATCCAAAGAAAGCCTAGTAAGATATTTGCACCACAAATGCTTGTTGAACCATATGAAATTAAGAGATACTCTGCATACAGGTGTGGCTTTCCATTATCCCAAATATGGCATTATCTCTGATGTAAGGCTGATGACTAATCTAAGCTCCCTTCATCACATTCCCCCTCACCCCTCACCTTACACCATCTATTCTTCACAGTTCACAAATAGAATAGAATCATTCCATCAAATAACTAATCTGCTGGGATGTAGAAAAAGCATCAGAATCAGTTCTGATCTTTAGAAAAGTTGTGGCACAACCCATGTTCATCTTCATTTGCCAGTAAGTGACTCTCCTTCTTTCTTTCTTTGCCCTCATACTAGGAAACCTCAATTCAGAGACATGATGGAGTTGCCCAGGACCCCATGGTCAGAAATGTCCCTTAGTTTCTTCTTCTCTCATCCAAATGTATCTATTTTTTGTCCCACTGCTTTAGGCAAGAGCATAATTGACGTAACTGATTTACTTTACCACAGAATAGTTAAGGCTAATGAAGGAGTAAGCTATTATTCCTCCTGAGAATCCTAAGCACACTGCTAGAAATTGGGGTGAGGGGATGCCTTGCCCTTCAATCCCATTAGAGCATGGGTGGGGGATATCCAGCCTGTGGCCCCTGTAAGACCTGGGAAATCATTTGGTCTGGCCTTGTCAAGGCATTAGGGATGAGTTAATTAAATGTTTGACCAAATATAGCAAGCTAATTTTTTTAAAAAAATATATTTTATTGATCTTTTATAGAGAGGAAGGGAGAGAGTTAGAGAGTTAGAAACATCGATGAGAGAGAAACATCGATCAGCTGCCTCCTGCACACCCCCCACTGGGGATGTACCCACAATCAAGGTACATGCCCTTGACCGGAATTGAACCTGGGACCCTTCAGTCTGCAGGCCGACGCTCTATCCACTGAGCCAAACCAGCCAGGGTGCAAGCTAATTTTTAATTTGATAATTTTATATGGCAAATCCTATATAATAAAGAGGGAATATGCTAATTGACTACCCCACCCTCAAAGAGGGTGGTGCCCACAGCCAATAAGGAGGAAATATGTTAATTGATTGTCCCACCCTCAAAGATGGCAGCACCCACAGCCAATTGGGAAGGAATATGCTAATTGACTGCCCCGCCCTCAAAGATGGTGGCGCCCACAGCCAATAAGGAGGAAATATGCTAACAGACTGTCCCGCCCTCAAAAATGATGACACCCACAGCCACAAGATGGCAGCGCCCAGTCTCCTCAGCCCTGCGGGGTGGCAGGCATGTGGCAAGGCGTAGGGGTAGGCCCAGCCTTGCCACATGCCTGCCTCCAAAGTCTCCCAGTCTCCTCAACCCCCCAGCCTCCCAGGGCCAGCCCGAGGCACAGGCAAGCCTCAGGGCTCAGGTAACCAGGGCCAGCCGAGGCTTGCGCTGCCAGAAGTGGCAGCAGCAGAGCTGTGATGGGGGCGCTGCCTTCCCCTGATTGCTGTCACCTCCCGCCCCTGAGGGTTCCCGGACTGTGAGAGGGGGCAGGCCGGGCTGAGGGTCCCCCCCTCCAGTGCATGAATTTTCATGCACCGGGCCTCTAGTGATGTTGTAAATATCCAAATGGCCCTTGGCAGAAAAAAGGTTCCCCTCCCCTGCAATAGAGTGAGCTACCAACTTGTCTATTATGTAAAGCTAGCACTGGGAAGTCGACCCTTAAAAAGAAAGCCAAGGGAATGATCCAAAATAGGCAAATATTAAGATGGTAAGAGGAGAGTGGCAGGAGATTAGAGTGGTAGACCATACTTTTCCTTACAACCTACGGTGACATTTTTATGCAATGCACCAAAGTTTTAACTTTATTCCCTCGGTATGGGTATTCTGTGAAGGTTTTAATAACTATTATAATCTGATTTATTCTTCAAAAATATTCCTTTGGGAGCTGTGTGGAGAATGGGCTGGGGGTGATGCTCTGTCTGACAATAATCTAGCCTATAAATAATGAAAGCTAAACTAGTGGTGGAAGTGGAAAAGAGTGCTAGAATTCACAATATATATAGGAGAGAGAATCTATCGGATTTGCAGATGAATTGGACGTGGAGGAACAGAAAAGGAAGACAAGTCTCCCAGTTCTCTGATGAGGATATCTTCAGGGATAGTGGCCCATTCACCACATTGGGGATACATGAGGAGATACAGATTTGAGGCAAAAATGCAGATTCATAGTTGGAGCTCTTGAGTGATATACCCTACAGGTTTGTGGCACAGGATTAAAATTTAGAGATGTGGATTTGGGAATCACCCACAGGACAACACACAATGAGACAGCCTAGGGAAGAGATTGGTGATGGCCTAGTGTGGAGATGAGGTGGCCTAAAGAGGAGAATGGACCAAATAAGCTTCAAAGCAGGTCAAGATCAGAGGCCTGAAGGTCACAGGCAGAAATGGAGCAAAAACAACAAGGCAAGAATTTACAGTGTGGACAAATGGTAAGAATATTCTCCTCTGTGGAAGAAGTATAACTCCATATTTACTGTTTCAATTAATCAATTCCCTGATACTCTAACTAATACTTGAAGCAGCTTATAAAATATAAGATACTTTGTTAAATTTTTTAAAAAGCGCATAAAGGTATCAGAGCAAAGAAGAATACAAGGGTAGAATAATATTTGAAACTGTAAGCAAACTGAAGTACCCCAAAAAATGTCATATGCAAAGGTTAAATGTCCCAAGTTCACTCCAAAATATCATGGCAGCCAAAGCTCAAAAGGAAATATTATTGATTATAATAATCACAATGAACATAAAATTTTTCATATGCCATTTGTTTAGGAGAAAGGTAAATTTTCTGAGTACTTAAGTCTGAGAAAAAATTTCTCCTATGGGTCCTCATAAATGGGTATGGTGTGATATCATTAGCATCACGCTCAAGAAGTACAATAAGCAACTTTCACATGGCTTCTTTTTATGGCATCCTCAAGGCTTCACCCTGAAGTCCAGCTTAGAAAAAACAGTTTACAAGACACCAAAAAGTATAGTCTAAGTACACAGTTGTAAGTATCCTGGCTTGATCTAAGGATAAATTTTGAGTTGCTAGGGGAATTTATAGCCTTCTAACAATCCTCTAATAGTTTTATTCCTCACAATTGAGCTTCTGGTAAGAACTAAACAACAGAGTAAAGGTCATGGCATCTGGCAGGAACCTGAAGTACAGATATCTTGGGGAAGCTCTGTATTTTTTAACAATCTACTGAGGGGGAACATTGTCTTCAGAATGTCTCTTATGAGAACTAAAGAGCCTAAGCAGGACTACACCCTTCCCACCCCCACCAAGGGAGCACCAAATATGCAAAACCAAGATCCTCCCTTGGCAAATGTTTCTGTAGATTGTCCTACTGCACAAAGTGAATTGCTGGTTAAGTCCTCATTATTCAGGCTGGCCATGTTTATTGAAGTCAGGAATTCTAGTAACATTACATTCGGGGTAGATATTTGTTTTTGTGCACTTGAGACTCTAAATATAAAGGGGCAGCAAGGAAGATGCAGCTAATAGAAGTAGGAAGAAAACATCTAGGAAGTAAATAGGTCAATTTAATACCCCCAAAAAATGATGGAAAGGGGGAAAGACATTATTTCTTTTGTCACTGAAAACTATAAAACAGAAAACCTACCATAATTCAGCTCAAAATCACAATGACTGCATTCCCCCTAATCTTTACAGGCTACACACACATTCTACTCTTCTCCAAGAAGAATAGTAACACAGCAGGTATTGTTCCTTGTTGGCAGGATCCTACTGCTAGACTGGGACCAGAAGTGAAGCTCTGGAAAGCCTATTGACAACTATGCTGTATCCTGCTGTATGGTTTTATCAATAAAGGAAGCGTGAGAACTTCATTTCTCTGACTCAGACTGGGATGAGAATAGACGGATGTTATTTACTAGCCCCTGAAAACCCCATTTTCAGAAGGGGGTAACTAAGGTGAAGAATGAGCTGATGGAGTGCAAGTTTATTCCTAGTAGGCTCTGACAGACAGCCTGCAATGGTTACAGCAGCAGAAGCCTTACACCATGAGGAGAGTGGCTTAAATGAGCTAGCTAACGAGTTGCTGACTGTTCTGGAACAAGTTAGAGGAAGGGACATATGCATATGCCATTTCCTATTTTTGTTACAATCTTCGTAATGAGGGCAAGGTGTCAGGTGTCTTCATTCTTTAAACTGTGATGTAAGGGGATTGAGCTGTGAGCTCTGTTACTGCTCAGCAATGGTCTGACTCTTCAGAATCTTCTCTGCCTGCTTTTAGCTACTATTCCCAATTTTGGACAGGAAATTCTAGAGCCCCCTCAGAAAACTCCATGCACTGATGGGTAGGATCAAATACAACAAAGTGTAAATCCTTCCTGGCACTTCCAAGTATAATAGGTGCAAGAAGCCTCATTGGGAGCCTTGTTACTTGCTTCTGAAGCACAGGTTGCATCTGAGTCTTCACTTGACTATCAAGGAAAATAACCTGATCACATTACTACACTTACCAATCTGCTAGAAAATAATCCAAATCCCTCACCAGCACCAATAGCCTACAGCCAACTCCATGTCCAAGACTTCAAAGCAATTGACCTTCCTTAGGAAAAATATTCTGTGTCTTTTCCTTTCTTTATAGAAAACAGTGATCAAACCCATCCATAAGCTGCTCAAATCTTGAATCCTACAATGCTCTAGTCAAAAGGATTTTAGAAACTATATTAATCTCTGATTGCAAGCAACAGAAATGGACTTTGGGTAACTTAAGTAAAAAAAAATATTCTGGAAAATTATGGGCTCCTCACAAGATTGAAGGGAAGACTAAAGAGGCAAGCTTGAGAAAGACAGGTGTGAGGAGGCGCCAGAAGATTTTGCTGCCAGTTGAGCCCTGGCCTCCCAGGTGGAAGGATGGATTTCAACCGTTCCTCTAGCCTAGGTTCACTCGACTCAGGATTTGAAGACCTATGAGAGAGAAACCAATATGCCAAGCATAGGTCCTATCCTGCCTCTTATGCACCTGCAAGACGAAGGTCATGGGAACTGAGCGAGGAGGGTCTCCATCAGCTTCCATAACTGGATAGAGAATCCTGAGGCTTACCTACCTAGCACATCTGCACAATAAACAGCAAAGTTCCCCTGAAGGAAATCAAAGTGCTATCAGGAAGGCACTAAAAAATGTCCTTATCAGAAATGTTTAAGCCAATTTTCTTCCTTTGTAGTTAAGGAAGCTAAAATCTAGAAAGGTTAAATAACTTTTAAAGATCAAAGAGCAAGTTTGGGGTAGAGGTGGAACAGAAATTAAGACAAATGCTACCCAAAGTATGGTCTATGGATCCACAGCACCACATCACATGGAAAATGCAGATTCCAGGGTACCACCCCAGAACTACTGAGTCAGAATCTGCATTTTAACAGCTTCTTGGGGGTGATTCACATGCACACTCAAGTTTGAGGAGTGCTGATCTATTTTTATATATCTCAACCTGTGTGTCACCCAATGGGAGTTGAACCCAGGTATTCCTCACCTGAACTTGCTCTATGATTATCTTTTCTCAATTCATAGGAAAAAATTACATAAATGTTTCTTAATCATTTTCTATCCACTGAGGCCTATTCCCATGTGCTAGTTAGACAGAGGGCAGCTTTTATGGTCATCAGAAACTTAACAGTAGGATGTGCACTTCAGCCAGATTCCAACACAGTGGTAGGAGAAATCCTTAAACTCAAGACTTTATAAAGGCATTGTTGAGAATGAGTTACAGTTCCAATTGTAATCCTATAATGATATGAATTGCTCCATGTCCCTTGGGTGCAAAAAAATAAATATCTTTATTGTTCTAAATCAAATTAAATCTTGTTCAGTCCCACCTGGTGAACAGGAAATCTAGTTGCAGTTATTCAGGAGACTCCTTCCTTTCCTTGTTTGAATCAGAATCAGGAAGCTTATATAGTTTTACAATCCAGAAAGGGCTCTTTGTCTTCAGTTGGTCATGGCCAGTGATTTTACCATCAGCCCTTGTACTCAGGGCCACTGTTCTAGAGGGTTTCCGGCATGCCTGCTATCTGCAGACATCTCTGGGTCTGCAGGCCAGAGAAGTCTTCCTCCCTCTCTTCCCCACTGAGGTATTGCTTCATTTTGTTTTTGGTGGAAGTGTGTTTTTGATAGTGAGATTTTATTGCAGACATATAATATAAGCTAGCAACATGCTACTTGTTTGTCCACTGAGGTGAAACATATCAACATTTTATAGTGTTCCATAAAGAGCACCAGCTTGTCCAGATGCCTATTACCTAGGCTTGTTTGAGGGGCACTGTTCTCAGCTACCTATAATATATATAGCCTTTGCTGCTGTTGGGCTTTATAACTCAAGCGCTCTCACCCTGGTTACTCCTCTACAACTCTTAGTCTTGAGTCCATAATGTGTTACTCACCCAATTACTTATCACCTCTTCCTTACTGCATGTTCTTTCTCTACTGAAGAACATAATGAAAGTGTGGTAAAGCCTTTGTGACTCAGATTATTTAGAAACATGGAAAATGAAGGTTTCCTCAATTCATAACTAGTGTTATTAAGGCTGTATAAATTCATATACAGAAGCCAGCTCCAGTCACGTGTGTGCACACGTGTGTGTGTGTGTGTGTGTGTGTGTGTGTGTGTGTTGGGATGTGTGTGAAAAGGATGGTATAGATGTATATTGCATGGTGTAATTTTAAGTATGAATCATTGGAATCCTGGAATAAAGAATAGAGAGGCTGCCATTCAGATTAAAAATTTCCCAAGTACAGATTCAGGTTAGGAAAGGAAGTACCTGAGGCTTACAATGTCAGGGTCAAGGGAGCCCTGAGAGGAGAGGACAGTACACCAAGGAGGAACTCATTATCTTCACAGTTTTGCCAAGATCTTATATGAAGTGCCAATCCTTTTACTACATCCCAAAATGCCCGTAAATAATATTCATGGCCAGTTTTCTTTCTTTTCTTTTTCTTTTTTTTTTTTTTAAATCCTTACCAGAGGATATTTTTGCCGTTTTTAGTGAGAGTGGAAGGGAGGGGGAGAGACAGAGAGAAACATCTTTGTGAGAGAGATACATTGACTGGTTGCCTCCCTCGGTAAACCCTGACCAGGGTAGGGATCGAGCCTGCAACTGAGGAACGTGTCTTTGACTGAAATCAAACCCACCATCCATCAGTCCCTAGGCCAATGCTCTAACCACTGAGCAAACCAGCTAGGGCCAGTTTTCTTAATTCTTCTAAATCAAAAATTCCAGCCAGGGGCCTCCCTGGTAACAACTGGAGTAAACTTACACAGAGATCAGGAGGTCTACCAGAGTCGTCAGGTCTGACCATCACTGGGGCATCAGAGGCCTTCCAAAAATATATTCTACAGCAACTAACATGGAAGAGGAAAAAACTGCCATTTGGACTCCTGAATGTGCCTAATTATATTATTTGATTAATCAAAACACCATACACCGAGTTATATACAATTCCAGGGGTTATATGGCACCGCTTTACCTTCGAGGAGCTTTTAGTTTACTTAAGGAAATGAAGCATGTGCATAGACAAAAAACAAACAATACGCACTGGTCTCCAGTAAGGTCCAAATGAACGAGAGAGACAATTTCAGTGGAGTTCAGGTGAGAAAGGTAGGGGTGGGGGTGTTGTTATCATTAGCCACAGTGATTTAGGAGGGTTTTATGAAGGATTGGAAATTTCAACTTGACCTTGAGCAATGATTCTAAATTTATGTCAATGTTCTCTTAAGGAGTACATGAATGGATCTGTAGGAGTCAATGAATCCTTTGGATATGCATTTTCCTGGGATAAAGTTTCATAGCCTTCACCAGATTCTCAAAGAGGAGACTGAAAAAGTTACAAGCTGTTACCTTGCAAAAAAATTTTATAAATAATGAGGAAGAAAAACAATATCCTAAATAAGGGAACAAGTAAACAAAGGAACTGTGAGGGAATGAAGAAACCAATTAAGAGGAAAAGGAGCAATACCAGTATAGCAGCAGTAGTGTCCCATGTTCGTCTAAGATAATGCCAAAACATGGAGCTGGAAAAGCTGTTAGAACTGGGTAGTAAAGGTCCTTGACCATCAGGATTATGCTGTGGGCAGAACTCAGGTGAATGACATGGTGACATGGGCTTTAGGATGATTTATCTGACCAGCTGAGGCAGGAGAAGGTGGAAGATGGTGAACCTGAACTAAGAGAGAGCTCTAGTCCAGTGATGAGGATCAAGAAAATGAGTTGAGCTGATTGCTGTAGCCATGGAATGAATGAGAAGGATTCTGGAGGTGTTGAGAGAAGAACTGATAAGATTTAGTAACTTTGAGATATGGAAGGAGAGAGAAAAGAACCAAGGATGACTCAAAGCCTCAACCCTGGATGCCTGTAAGAATGATAACTCATTCGTGGCAATAAAGAACAGTATACCGAAAGCTCGTTTCCAAGAGAATGGTAAAGACTTAGCTTTCTAACATGTAGAGTTTGAGGTGCTGTCCCAGTTAACAGTTGAGAACCTCTTTATCAAAGGCACCAAATTGTTACACACCCAAATATAAGATGAGTGCTATCTCCAATCGTGTTCTTCCAGCCCCCTGCCCTCTATCCTAGATACCTGATTTAGCCTGACTACTTGGGAGACTGCACTGTGAACTTGAGTCTGTATCAGTTTTATTTTTTATCAGCAATCTTTCCTAAAGTATTTTCTCCAAATGACGTTATCACAGTGTGATTAGGAGACATGCAAGGACATAAACATTCCAATAAGATAAAAGCAGCCCTGCTTTCCCAGTACTCTCAGAGCACTTCAACTTCATTAGGCTCCATGTTGTTTCATTAGAGTCAATGCCATTTAAATTTTTATGTTCATTTCAAGGCTATTTGTTTTGACAAAGGATTTTAAGAAAATGCAGTATGAACTTTCTGGGTTTTATTTAACTTTATAACCATCTCATTTACTCCCCAATAAAGGAATAACTAAGCATTCCTGTTATGTTGCTAAAAAAAACCTCTTTGCATAACTTTGAAATGCCATGCAAGACTTGGCAGTGAGGAAATTCATGCCAGGAAAATGCTGACACAAGCTATCCAGTGTTTGGTGCTGAGCTTTAAGGATGAGACATTTTCTCTCGTCCTTAAACCTTAGCACACACATGCTCTATACGAGCCCAAGACACCTCCTCTATTTATATATTGATATTTTGTAAACAAATGTGTCTCTGACCCTACCTCATAGAGCACGCATGAAGCTCAGCTGGGAGCTCCCCACAGCCTAGGAACGCCAACAGACAGAAGATCACAATGAGTAGCAAGGGATGGGGTGATGTACCTGGAGAGAAGCAGGCACGTATGGATTTTTCAAATTGTTCCTCATTTCTCTCCAAGATGACACTAATGGATTTAGACAGAACTTGTCATTTGCCCAACTCATAAATCAAGCCACGGCTCAAATCTTCATTTTGTAAGATGTTCTCCCCTGGTGGGCACAGGATTTCTCTCTTATCTATCTAACTGTAGCTGATTTTTCCATCAACCTACCTTAAATCCCTGACTCCTGCCTCAACCTTTTTCTGTTTACTTCAGACCCCTTCTCTCAACCAACAAACGCTTTTGAGCACCTGCTAATTGTAGGCATGAATGTCCACTGTACTTAGTCCTTGTTTTCCCATTGATTGTGGGGGTATATTCATTTCTTCACTCTAAGACACATGATGGTTTCACTTCTTTTGTATTTCTCAGTGCCAAACCAATGACTGTCCATATGTTAAAATGTGCCTGGTGTGTTCTAAAGAAACAACTAAAAAAACAAAAATGCTTAGGCAAATCCAGAACCAGCTGTCATTTCAGGACATTGAGCAAGAAAACTTAGAAAATAAAAATACATATGGAAATATATATGGGTGATTTTTCAAGTAGAAGAAACAAGAGAATGAGTCCAGTGGAAAGTGTTTCTCTTACAATAAGCTGAGGAATGTGTTTGGTTGGCTTTGTGATGTGTGAGAAGAGAGTAGACCTAAGTTCCACTTGGAGCTCACAAATAGTTACTAGCCCTGGGGGGTTGTGTGGCTCATGCTGTCCTTGGACACGGGCAGTAACTTGTTCACCTCATCTATGATAACAGCTTCCAGCAATGGGCCTGGAATTGACAGACTCTAAAATTCATGTCCAGTAAACTTCCCCAGAGGTTATGCTCTAAACACAAAGTTTGAACTCCTTGGGAGAAAACAGCATCATAAGCAAGAGAAAAAGACACTTTGAATAAGAAGATATTTTGAAACAGCAGAGCTGTGTGGTAGCATAGCCTCGTATTTAGTGTTTTCCTAATTATAAAGTCAGTGCCACTATACTCTTTCCCCAGTACAGACAAGGGTCTCTTTCTTCTACTTCATGGCTCCCAAGCAGCTCCTATTACTCTATAGGCAGCAATGAATACTTATCCAGCCGAACTGCTGGCTTTTCACACAAATATCCAGAAAATGTTGTTGGGCCTCTTAACTATTACATTTCCATATCAAGCACATTTTCTGTAAATCTTTCCTTTACAGTCCTTTTGTGTACATCCAAACCAACAGGCTATACTCTGAGGTAGAGATTTTAGCAGATGAATAAAAGTTTTCACATTTATAACTTTCAGAGCATGGCTAATTATAACTCAGGGGGGAAAGCAGGGCAATTAAAAATATTGTCTATGGACTCAGAAGGAAGAAAGAAGGAAAAGCCTTTATTAAAGTGGCCACTGAAGAAACATCTCCTCAAATACATTATTTATCCTTCTCCCAAAACAGAGAGAAAAAGACATGAATGTGCTCTTTAAATTAGAGGAATCTCTGTGAAGCGATGCAGAAAAGCTTACCTTTGGTTTCAGCTCTAAGAAACCACAGAAATTTCAATGATTAATCTTCAACAACAAGAAAAAAATTAACAACACATACTCCTGTAAGCTTGAAAATTATACAGTCCTGGAGTCAAATGTCAACTTTGTCAGGTGATACATAAAACAGACCCCACTTAGTGATAGCCAGATGGTCTGTGTGACAATTGGAAAGTTTCAAAGCCTCTCTGAGCTTCAGCTGTACAATAAAGATAAAGCTACCAACCTCACAGTATAGTTTTGAAGATTAGACAAGATCATATATAACCCTTATATAGTATCTGGCATCTCAATAAATAGAGGTTTTTCCTCCCTGTGTCTTCATAACCCTCCTCCCATCCTATGTGTCCAAATTGCATGGAAGTCAGGGGCTCCATTCATATCCATCCTAAAGCAGCATTTATTAAAGGCATTCTTGAACTTAACTCTTCACATTTGTTTCTCCACCTACAAAATGGAAATATCACCTACCCCACCTACCTCATAAGAGTGCTGTGACATCTTTGAAAAATACATAATACTGAAAAGAATGTCAGTGAGAAGGGGAAATCTCTGGGCTGACTTTTGGAAGACGGGATTCTAGTTCTGTGACCTTGGGCAAGCCGCTCAGCTTCAAGGTCCTCATTTTCCTTACATTAAACATATAGATAATGATGCTTACATCACTTATGTCTCAAGGCTATAGTAAATCCTGCTTTTCTATTACATATTTTGAGCCTTGCACCTGTGCAACCAGAAAAGGTTTGGCTCCTGGTCACACAGCTTTTATTTAAACCTAGATCCTACACCATGCCTAAAGTCCCGAAGTCTTGCATTCTCCTATACCAGGACAATGACATTGAGGGGGGCATTACTTCAGAGGGTAAGTTCTTGAAGGCAGGGACTATGCCTTTCTTCTTAAGAGCTGCACTTCTACCTCGTCTTTATCTTCTATAGTGTGAAATCAATAGAATGTCTAATGTGGAAAAATCAGCAAATCTGTATGTAACTTTGAAATATGGTAAAAGATCTAAAGCTGAAGAGTTTAAATAAGTTGCCTTTGAAGAAGGGATCAAGGGTGGAGAGAAGCAGCAGAGGCAACTGCTAAAGAAGCTATCAGAGCAAGCAACTGAAGCTCACCTATACTGGTGTGTTAAAGACAGTTTGTGTAAGTCCCTTGTTAAGATGCCACAGACTGGAATGGGTGACTCTCTTCCATTCCTGGGAACCTTACAAAATCATACATGCCTTTAAAATTCCAACTCAGGAGCATTCACCAATCACCATTTATGCATTATCAATCAATCTACGTGGTGAACAAGTTGGAGAAAAGAGTATTTTTATATAGACTATATGGTCAAATATTGGTGATCTGTTTTAATTGCAAACATGACTGCATTTCTGTTGTTTTTCTAAAGGGTGGATATCAATACTTTCCTCATCTTCTAGGATAATCTCAGGAGCAAACTCTCTTATCATCACAGAAGAAGGACCAGTTTTAACCGATTTAGACTCTGTGCTTCTGGGATCACTGGAGTCTATTGTGAACAGCAGGAAAATACGTATGGGGTTAAGGAGGAGAAACAAGAAAAGGAGGGAGGAGTGTCTTTGAGAATAATAATAAAAAAAAGATATTTCCCCCAAACTAAAGGTCAAAGATTTAGTGAATTTTGCTCACTCCTCACCATCACCTATGCACCCATCCAAGATGCTACATAACCCACAAGAGAGGTGTGACCCTCAACACTGTATGGACAACAGAGAAAAAGCCTCCAGGCCTGTGTTTGGATTGGAGAGAGGAAAACTGAGCCCTCTGGAAACCTAGATCTGAGATAGAGATGAGTCCCCTGTTACCTAGGTTGAAATCCTGGGCCAAAATGAAGTAATCTCAGTAAAATTTGACATGCTTTGTAAAATGTGATGCCATTGATTTGGGGAACCCAAGGTGACTTTGGCATCTATAAAACTGAATTTTTTTATTCTTCTAAAATAGCAATTCACCAGGTTTGATATGAAAGAGCTGGCAAAAATTCCTTCAAACTGTGACTCCTTCTCCAGAGACATGACAGTATCATTTTATAAATAAAGAATAGTAAGAAAACATTAGAAAAATACTGCAGCTATTCTTATTTTTCAACCCCTTAGACACAGCTACATTCATCTATTTACATTACAGCAAATGTAATGATGTATAGTGTAAAATAGAAGAAATAACTATTTAGTTGCCATTTTTCCAGCCTTTCTGTGTAGGCTCTGGCCTATACTTCAAATGACCTTATATCTCCTGGTTTCCTTTATCCAGAAATCCTAGGGATGGCCTTGTCCTGTGACCCAAGCAGGGTCTGATTCCCAGATCATTCTAGCACAACTAGAGTTCTCAGAATCTGTGTGTTTCCATGACAACCAGTCACCATAGAATCTGCCTCTTTGGGAGGCATATTACAGCTTCTTTCTGGAGGGAAAAGCCAGGAAGGGGGGAGAAAGAGAAGCAAGTGGGGAAATAAAGGCGAGAAGAAGTAGAAGAGGAGGAAGCATGATGCTAGGAAGGAGCTGAAAACCCATGAAGTATAGAACCAACACACCAAACAGCCTGAAAAACATATAAACATTATTCACAATCAGAAAGAATCAGGGAACCTTTCTCCTATGATTATTTTTTATTTCTCTATTTCTCTCCTTTTCACCCTGAATTCCCAAGCACCCTGGCTTTTCTCAATATGTTTTTATCTACAGGAAAGTTCCCCTTAGAATTTCAATCAACCAGCTCTGTCAAGTTTTCCCCCTTCCCTTTTTAACACTTAATATATAAAAATGAGCAGGGGATTGCCTACAGCCATATGAAATCACTAGTCCCTACAGTGCTCAAATTGCCGCCCCCTAGTGTATGGAAAATTGCTTTTACTCTGGCTGAATGTGGGCAGAGTACATCCAGAGCCTTACATGAAGGGGAGCACAGATATTCGTCATGCCACAATCTCACCAGCGATTTTAGAGATTGCAATGGATCTTCGAGATGCTGTAGAAACACCACCAAACACACACACAACACACACACACAGTTTGTTCTCTGAGCACTTTCCCCTTTGCCACTTAACAACACCCACTCTCCCTCCTTTTTGACTTATTGAAAGTGACATAGCATTGCTCCAAAGTTCTTTTGTTGTTCTTTTCCACTTACAAGCAATTACTTCAAAAACTGTATAAAAATTGCAATAAGATATTGTTCAATTCTTAAGACTCTGTTACATCTCTTCTGAGGCAAGGTAGGAGACTAGGAGAATGGGAAACCATACTGGCATGCTCTTCAGAAAAATCTGTGCTGATTAGTGTGAGGTGAGAAATAGGCACTTCACTTTTCATAATGGTTAATATTCTTTCCAATTGTGTCCCTTTAATATCCAAAGACACAGTATGATACTTTTCAGTGTATTTTGTTTGGTTTTTATACAGAAATCCTAGGACATCTGATTTAATGATAAAAAGCAAACAACGTAGGACCAAATGAAGTGCTGATGTTCTGCTCTACCCCTCTGCTCCTCCCAGTCATGCAAAGTGCTGAAAGGAATGTAACTGGGGAAGACAGAGAGAGTGTTGTGTGAATCTCCCCACACCTCGACCTGCACACAGCACACTAAATCCTACAGGGAGAGTGTGCAGGGCGTGGGAACACAGGAAGAGGGGGAAGGCAAGTCCGAGGAGAGTCCGAGGAGGGTGGGAAATAAAAAGGTAGGGAGAGAATGTGGGAGTGAGTTAGTAAAGGCAGAGATGGGTAGAGAAAGAGGAAAAGGAACAGGAATTTTTTAAAGGGGGAATGCAAACAGGGAGAAAGGGAAAGAATAAAGGGCAAAAGAGCAAGGAAGCAAATAACAGTACATAGACATAGGAAGAAATGGTCCAAGGTTCTGAGAAGCGGTAGTACTGGACAGATGACACCGAATCTCGGACACAGCCATGCATTTCAGGAGGGCCCTGCTCTCATCTAAAATGCCATGCCTTGGGTTCCTTTAAATACTTGAGCCCGTGCCCCTGAGCATGATCTGATTAATAAGTTGTGGCAGGACCTCATTGTGTCTTAAGGATTTAGGATCTTCCTTTCACTTCCCTCCAGTGGTTATGGATCTTTTATCTGCTCTATCTGTGGAGCCTAATGGATTCCTCTTAAGTCTATACAGCAGTTGTCCCTTCCACTTAAATCTTCTCCCTGATCCTATTTACCAGAGTTTACAGTTCAGGGTGTTGTGTGCTAAATTATTTGTGTTTCCACAAGCAACACTAAATGCTGACTCTGGAAAGTGGTTAAGTTACCAGAAGAAGAATCCTTGGGTTGGGAGTAAATGGAGCCTGATGGGTGGGTTGTGCTTCCTGTCTTCTTCCACCTGCTCCGTCTGCTGTCGTGGGTGTAGAGACTCAGTATGCATGGAGGGGGTTTCTGAGAACCTGCACTTCCCTGAGTTTTAAAGGAAACAGACTGGCAGTCAGGAGGCCAAGTGTGTCCCAGCTTTGCCATGACTGACTAGATGAACTTGGGGTCTGAGCTGCTGTTTTCTCATCTGTAAAATGGGATCAGTATACCTCCTTCCTCTACACCAGAGTTGAGAGAGGAACCTGGTGTGATTGGGGATTGATAAAAAGGGTGATTGCTGCAGAAGATGATATTAAGGAACTGAAGATAAAGACAAACAGGTAAGCTGAGCCAGAGATGCCTTGGGTCTCTCCATGCTTCTCAGCTCCTCACCCGGAAAGTGGGTAGAAATTATGACAGTTCTCTTCAGAGGTAGGTCGAGGAGCGGATTTAGCTCTTTGGATTAAAAAGTGCTAAGAAGTCTCTAGTTACCCATACCCTCCCTGCAACCCCAACCCTTCAATGCCTTGTCCTGAATTCCCCTTGCTCTGCATAGGGTCCTATCTCTGTTATGGCTAAAGCTGCCCCAAGGAAATCGCTGGCTCCTCACAGCCTCTCACCACAGAATATTCGGAATTATTTTATCATGAGGTGCAGGATGCTTAGAGAATGATGCCAAAAGCACCTCCGTCAGATAGTTTTGCTACAAAAACAGGCCTGTTAAGACAAAACAGCAGCATTTGGGAAGACTGTGGTATTTGGCAAGCTGCCTTCCCCGAACCTCTTTCTTTCTGTCCTTGCCCTCAGAGATGATAGTGGTGAGTGTTTGTAGGCATTCCAGGGATAGTGATAGTGGAATTTTCAAACAGGAAAGATACCCTCATAATGTGGGCTATAACACACAACCAAAATAATGCAGGTATCTTATCAGATCTATGTGTTTAGGTCCAAATCCACTAGGTCAAATTTCAGGAACATAGGCCCCCTTATATTTTGTTGCTTATTTTTAACTGTTCAAGTTGTCAGTTTCTGGAATACATAGAGACCCACAAAACATACAATGATATGGAATAACGGAATGAATGACTGAGTTAATTACCTAGAATAAAATGCAAATACCACAAATAATGGTAACTCATTAAACATTCCGATTAGTATTTAATGCCTTATTGGGAAAGGAAGTTTTTAAAGGGGGAAAAATTGGAAGGAAATAAACAACAATTACTGTGTACCCTACATGGTTAGTGCTATGCTGACATGTTATACATGTATTTATATAGGATTAATAAGTTTAACCCTCACAATTACCTAGGAGGTCATTAACATAATGCCCCTTTTAATTTTGAGATGAGGCTGAGAGAGTTTATATGACTTGCCTCAGGTAACAGAATTAGTAGAAATGGGAAAAGTAAGAGGGCACTAGAGTAGCAAGGAAACACTGAAAAAGGAAAGTGGGCTGCCCCATCTTACACTACTCAAAAAAATTAACTCCAAATAAAGACGTAAATGTAAGACCTGGAACCATTGAACTCCTACCAGAAAACATAGGGGAAAGCTCCTTGATATTGGACTTGACTTAGCAATAATTTTTTTAATATGACACCAAAAGCGCAAGCAACAACAGCAAAACTGAATAGGTGGGACTACATCAAACTAAAAAGCTTCTGCACAGCAAAAGAAATAATCAACAAAATTGGCAACCTACTGAATGGGAGAAGATAGTTGCAAATCATATATCTGATGAGGGACAAATATCCAAAATATATAAGAAACTCTAGCAAAAAATAACAATAACCAGATTAATAAATGGGCAAAGGAACTGAGTAGACATTTCTCCAAGATATACAAATGACCAATGAAGACATGAAAAGGTGCTCATCACTAATTATCAGGGAACTGCAAATCAAAACCACAATGAGATATCATCTCACACCTGTTAGGCTGGCTATCCTATCTAATAATAGACAAACATGGTAATTGACCATACCTTCGCTACACCTCCCATTGGCTAATCAGCACAATATGCAAATTAACCCAACCAAGATGGTGGCCGGTAGCCACACAGCTGAAGTGAGCAGGAGGCTTGCTTGCTCCAGTGATGGAGGAAGCCAAGGTTCTCCGCCTGCCACGGCCAGGCTCTGATCTCCAAAAGCAACAAAGTTTCAATTATAGAAGGTAAATAAATCCCAGAATTTAAAAAAAAAAAAGAAAAAGAAAAAAAGGAGAGGCTGGGAGCTTCAGTCGCCGGCCAGCCTGAAAACGGCCGTCAGCCCCTCACCCAGGCTGGCCATGCACCCCAGTGGGGACCCCCACCCTAAAGGGGGTGTGGCCAGCCTGAAAACAGCCATCAGCCCCTCACCCAGGCTGGCCAGGCACCCCAGTGGGGACCCCCACCCTAAAGGGGGTGTGACCAGCTGCAAACAGCCATCAGCCCCTCACCCAGGCTGGCCAGGCACCCAAGCGGGACCCCCACCCTGATCTGGGACACCCTTCAGGGCAAACCAGCCAGCCCCCACCTGTGCACCAGACCTCTATCCTATATAGTAAAAGGGTAATATGCAAACTGACCCTAACAGCAGAAAGACTGGGAATGACTGATCACTATGACACACACTGACCACCAGGGGGCAGACGCTCAATGCAGGAGCTGCCCTCTGTTGGTCAGTGCGCTCTCACACGGGGGAGCTCTGCTCAGCCACAAGCCAGGCTTATGGCTGCCAGTACAGCAGTGGTGGTGGGAGCCTCTCCCACCTCCTCAGCAGCACTAAGGATGTCCGACTGCAGCTTAGGTCTGCTCCCTGCTGGAAAGTGGACATCCCACGAGGGCTGCCCGGCTGCCAGAGGGATGTCTGATTGCCAGTTTAGGCCCAATCCCCCGGGGAGCAGGCCTAAGCCAGCAGGTGGTCATCCCTGAGGGGTCCCAGACTGCGAGAGGGCACAGGCCGGGCTGAGGTACCCCTCCCCCCTGAGTGCACAAATTTTTGTGCACTGGGCCTCTATTATTATATAAAAAGACAAGAGATAAGTACTAATGAGGATGTAAAAAAAATGGGGAACCCTTTGCACTATAGGTAGGAATGTACAACTATTATAGTAAAACAATATGAGGTTCCTCAAAAATTAAAAATAAAACTCCCATATAATCCAGCAATCCCACTTCTGGATATATGTGCAAAGGAAACAAAATAATTATCTCAAAGCGATATCTGCACCCCTATGTTCACTGCAGCATTATTTACTAGTATAACAGCCAAGACATGGAAACAGCCTAAATGTCAACAAATAGAATAGGTAAAGAAAATCTATACACATAGAATATTACTCAGCTATAAAAAAAAAAGGGGGGGGGAGAATCCTGCCATTGCAACAACATGGATGAACCTTTAGGGCTGTATGTTAAGTGAAATAAGTTAGACAGAGAAAAACAAATAGGATATGATCCCACTTATATATGGAATCTAAGAAAAACTGAACTCATAAAAGCGGGAAGTTGAACTGCAGTTGCCAGGGGCTGAGGAAAGGGATTTTAGGACACTGGGGCCACCTGAGCACTTTCACAAGCAGAAGAGGCAGCAGAAAGGGAACTAAAGACATAAGAAATAGATCCACCAGCTAATGAATTGAAGGGGAGTGCTCCCTTTCAACACTTAAAATAGAATCTAATTTGTAAACATTTCATTTTCTGGAGAACACATATCTCTTAAAGCAAGCTATACCCGCACTAAAAGGTTTGATGTCTTAGCAAATGACAAGGGCAGGATGGACAACGATTAGGCAATATTCTTCTGTCAAGAGTCCTTGTGTCCAGGATCTGCTATCTAATGTGCAAGTTGGTGCTGAGGGTTTAATTTCGTGTAAAAGTACAAGCCGAGAAAGAACAACTGGTGGTCACCCTGGCTGATGTGGCTCAGTTGGTTGAGCATAATCCTATGCACCAAAAGGTTACTGGTTCAATTCCCAGGCAGGACACATGCCAGGTTGTGGGTTCAGTCCACAAGAGGCAACCAATCGATGTTTCTCTCTTCCATCAATTCTTCTTTCTCTTTCTCTCCTTCTCCCTTCGTCTCTCTGAAACCAATTAAAAAAAAACAAACATATTTAAAAGAATGACTGATGGTGAGCTGACCTTCACAGTGGCATTTTACTAGGTCCTGTCAGAATTCATAAAGTTCCACGTGACTGTCAGAGAGGGTACAAAAGTTACTGAATTAAAGTACCAACAGCTGAATGAGAAAAATGAGAAGTTTTTATTGAAGAGTAAGACTTGGAATTCTCTACTCCCCATTCTCAATTAGAGAGGCAAAGACAAAATATACACATGTTCCTGTTCAAGTATTGCCAATAACTTAATCGCTTTGATTTTATTGTGGTACCACAAGATTATCATCTTAAATATTTGGGGCTCTAACTTTCATTAATTTAAAACCAGTGTTTTCATTTAAACATTTATTTTTAATCAGGCTCTGCAAATGAGCCTGATTACTTGAATATTAATAATAATAATCAACTTGCTAGTGACTTATTTTTCCTCAAGTTGTGGAATTAAGCACAGCTATTTAATCGTAGTCATTAGCATTTTTTCCACTGGAGAAACTAAATCAACTGCACATGTAAAAGCTCATTTTTTCCAAACTTGTCTATAAATTTTCTATTCTTTTCCCACTTTATCTCCAGGCTAGAGTACTTACTGTACTCTCCAAAATGCACCAGATCTTATGTCAGATAATCATCAGAGGAGAGTGAAGAGCCAGAGAAATTATCCTATCTAATAAAAGAGAAACATGGTAATTGGCGTACGACCGATACCCTTTTCATTGGCTAATCAGCGAGATATGCAAATTAACTGTCAGCCAAGATGGCCGCCGGCAGCCAGGCAGCTTGAAACTAACATGAGGCTTGGTTGCCTCAGTGACGGAGGAAACCAACGTTCCCCGCCTGCCGCTGCCTCTGAGCTGGCAGTTTAAGAAACATTGTAACAAATACGCCCAACTTCAGCCAGCAGAATCGCAACATTGTAAGCAAAGGCCAGAAACCTACTTTCAGCCAGAGGCCTAAGAGCTGGAGCCAAGCCTCAAGCTAAAGCTGGCCCAGAATTTAAAAAAAAAAAGGAAAAAAGGAGCGTTTGGGAGTTCAGTCACCCCCAGCCTGAAAACAGCCCTCAGCCCCTCACCCAGACTGGCCAGGCACCCCAGTGGGGACCCCCACCCTGATCCAGGACACCCTTCAGGGAAAACCAGCCGGCCCCACCCATGCACCAGGCCTCTACCCTATATAGTAAAAGGGTAATATGCCTCCCGGCACCGGGATCAGCGTGACAGGGGGCAGCGCCCAAACCCCCTGATCGCCCTGCAGCTCTGTGTGTGACAGGGGGCGGGGCCACAACCTCCCTATCCACCCTGCTCTGTGCCTGATAGGGGGGAGCTCCCCCCCCCACGGGCCCTGCTCTGTGTGTGACGGGGTAGAGCCATAACCTCCCCATCAGCCCTGCCCTGAGTGTGAGAGTGGCGGCGCCCCAACCCCCTGATCCGCCCTGCTCTGTGGGTGATAGAGGGTAGCACCCCAACCCCCTGATGGGCCCTGCTCTGTGCGTGACAGGGTACAGAGCCCCAACCCCCCCTGATGGGCCCTGCTCTGTGTGTGACAGGGGGTTGCTCCACAACCTCCCCATCGACCCTGCCTTGAGTGTGACAGGGGGCGGCGCCCCAACTCCCCAATCAGCCCTGCTCTGAGCCCGACCAGGGGCTGCACCTAGGGATTGGGCCTGCCCTCTGCCACCCGGGAGCAGGCCTAAGCCAGCAGGTCGTTATCTCCCTAGGGGTCCCAGACTGCTAGAGGGCACAGGCCAGGCTGAGGGACCCCCCCTCCCCCCCCCCCCAGTGCACAAATTTTTGTGCACCGGGCCTCTAGTACCATTATAATCATCATTAATTACAGTAACTGCTGCTGTTGAACACTCATGGACCAGGTACTGTTTACAAACTCCCTACACATCATGGACAAAACTTAAGAAGTAGGTACTTGTAGTATTTCTATTTGTCAGATAAGAAAACTGAGACTTTGAGAGGTTAAGTCAGAAGCAAATGGCAGAGGTCTTGTCTCTCTGACTCTTAGTCATTGCCTGCCCCACTCACTCGTAAGTCCCTTACTTTTTCATGGGCTTAGTTCAAAGCAAATAGGACTTGCAAAGTTGGCTTAACATAAAAAAAGCATTATAATATGCCATATTAATAAAATAAAATATAAAAACCACATAATTATCTCAATGACAGGAAAAGTATTTGACAAAAATCCAACACCGCTTCATGATGAAATATCTCAAAATTTATTACAAAGTAATCAAGACAATAAGGGACTGGCATATGAATAAACATATAGATCAATGGAATAGAACCAAGAGTCCAGAAATAAACTATCATATTTATGGTCAAATGATTTTAGATAAGCATGCCAAGACAATTCAATGGAGAAAGAATAGTTTTCAAGAATTAGTGCTGAGACAAATGGATATCCAAGTTGGAACTCTACTTCACACTATCCACAAAAACCTTTTCAAAATTGATCACAAACCTACGTGTAGACTCTAAAATTGTAAACTTTCAGAATAGAATGTAGGAGTAAATCTTCATGACCTTGAGTTATACAGTGGTTTCTTCTATATGACACACACAAAAAAAAAACAAAAGAAAAGAAAATATAGAAAAATCGAACTGCATCAAATGATACCATCATGAAAGTGAAAAGACAACCCAGAGAATAGGAGAAAATATTTGCAAATGACATAGCTGACAACATACTTGCACCCAGAACACTTACAACTCACCAATAATTAGACAAATAGCCCAATTTTTAAATGGGCAAAGAATTTGAATAGACATTTCTCCAAAGAAGATATACAAATGGCCAGTGAGCACATAAAAAGATGCTCAACATCATTAATCATTGGTGAAATGCAAATCAAAATCACAATAAGATGCCACTTTACATGCCCTAGGACCATGGTCAGCAAACTGCAGCTCGTGAGCCACATATGGCTCTTTGGCCCCTTGAGTGTGGCTCTTCCTAAGCCTTAGGAGTACCCTAATTAAGTTAATAACAATGTACCTACCTATATAGTTTAAGTTTAAAAAATTTGGCTCTCAAAAGAAATTTCAATCGTTGTACTGTTGATATTTGGCTTTGTTGACTAATGAGTTTGCCGACCACTGCCCTAGGATGACTATTAGTATGCGGGAAACGTATTTATACGTTTTACTTAATACGTTTTACGTTGACTGGTAGTAGAGTGCGGGACACGTATTAATACGTTTTTATAGACTAGCAGTAGAATGCGGGTAACATATAAATACGTAAACTAAAGTTCTCATAATTTTACTGAACGTTGCCATTTGCACAAAAAATTAGCAAAAATGGCCCGCGCCACCTGTTAGTGTGCGATAAAAACTACCCGCAAACAATGTGTTATAAAAACCAGAGAAAATAACAGGGTTTGGTGAGGATGTGAAGAAATTGGAACATTCAGACACTACTGGTGGGAGTATGAAATGGCGCAAACATGATGGAAAACAGTTGGTAATTCCTTAAAAGATATAACTAAAAAATTCTACTCCTATTCATACACCCAAGAGAAATAAAAGCATGTACACAAGTGTTCATAGCAACTTATTCATAATAGTCAAAAAGTGAACAACCCAAATGTCCACTGAATGATAGATGGATAAATAAAGTGTGATATATCCATACAACATAATATAATTTGGCAATAAAAAAGAATAATGTGTTGATACACGCTATGACATGGAGGAAACTTGAAAACATTGTGCTAAGTGAAAGAAGCCTGATGTAATAAAACCACATGTTGTATGATCCCATTTATATGCAATGTACAGAATAAGCAAATCCATCAAAACAACATAGATTAGTGTCTTGGTATTATTCTGGACAGTGGGGGGAGGGAGTGAGAATAAAGAGTGACTATTACTGTGGATGGTGTTTCTTCTGGGGGTTGTTGAAAAGGTTCTAAAATTATAAGGAATAGAGTGGTTGGTGAGGATGGATATCCAAGAAAAGTGATTGATGGCATGGTAACGTTTAGGTTTCTCCACCAGGGTGAAGCCTAGAAATCAGACAGCGTATGCAAAAAGAAGTCCACTGTTTTACATGTAAGCCCCACATAATCTATACTGATCTAGCCTGCATAGTCATATGCTTTCCAAAATTGACAGGATAGCAAACAAACTTGAGCCTATCAGGAATCTAATCTCCTCCATCAGTATTTTGGTGTGGGATTTATTCACATCAAAACCTTTATATCATTTCCTCATTAACAACTCGTCCCTATCCTCTGTGCCTGCACAAATGTCAAGTTGTTATGGGGGGAAAGTTAAAAGCTTTCATGTTTTCTGAATACTCCAGGAAACACCCATCTAAATGTGCCTGAGGAGTTGGTGAAGGAGCCATCAGAGTGTGCTCGCCCTGAGAGCGATGGTGTGCTGGTCCAGGTTCATGCCACCTGTCTAGAGCCAATCATGTTCCTCTCTTCCCTACTCTATGTTCACATTGATAGTTTGCACTCAGCCACACTGGAGGTTTTAGAATGACATACCTTTTCTTGGGTTGGACCATTTCCTTTTGAAGACCTTACTGTTGGGGATCTTGTGAACTAGTGTGAGTGCTTTAAGAGTGAGTGGGGCAGTCCCGTAATTAAATACACCCACATTTAGGACTCTAATCCTGGCTCTGCCATTTGATACTTAACCTATTTTCAAGAGAGCTGGTTTGCCAGCACAGCACTGGCAGCTTCTAAGAAGGCCTCCCATTCTAATGGCATCCTGACTCATGACCTGGCTTAAGGACCATGGGTCAGCAGCCTAAGGGAGGGGTCAATTTGAAGATGAATGGTATCATCCTCTAGCAAACTGAGTCCTAGAAAAAAAAGAGGCGGTAGTAAGAGCAGGTGAAACCTGAATAAGCCAGACATGGAGCAAGAGTCCAGGACAGCTCTGGGGCTCCTTCACTAACATGCAGCTACCAGAACTGAGGGGCCTTGTGGAACACTGCAGAATGAAATGGACCCCACCTAAGCTGCATTTGTAGCAGCCCACATTTGAAATAAATGGAAATAAAAAGAAGACAGCCGTTTGCAGACTTGTGGATTGGTTTGCACATATACAGTATTTATTAGCATGAACAACCTGCTAATTGATTCATTTTTACTCTCTGGAATCCCTGCAGCCTCTCCTCCAAAGCCCAGGAGACTCTTAAAACCTTATGTCAGGCAATTAATTATTTTATTTTTTATTAATTAGGTTTATTGAGACATAATTCACATACCATACAATTTGTCCTTTTAAAGTATATAATTTGATGGGTTTCAGTATATTTACAGAGTTATACAACCATCATCACTATTTAATTTTAGGACATTTTCATCACCCCCTAAAAAAACCCATACACACTGGCAATTACTCCCCACTCCTCCCTCCCTCAGCCCCTTGCAACCACTAATCTACTTTCTATCTCTATAGATTTGCCTATTTTGAACATTTCATATAAATAGAATATTCAACATATGATCTTTTGTAACTTGCTTCTCTCACTTAACACAATGTTTTCAAGATTCATCCATGCTTTAGCTTGTTTCATTTTTTATTGCCAAATGGTATTCCACTATATCAGCAAATTTCAACTGGTGTGCCACAAGAATTTTTAAAACATGCAATACCTGACTATTAAGTCAGGGGCACTGACCTCTCTCTCCTTAAATTGTCAAATTTAAAAAATGAAAAAAAAAAGCCAACACAATAGTCATTTGATGTAAATGAATAAAAAGTATACCTTTTTTGTCAGAGCTGCAAAAAAAATACATTTTTGGTGTCCCATAGACTTTTAGTAATTAGTTTATGTGTACCAGGATGTGGAAAAGGTTAAAAATTGCTGCATTATATAGATATACCACATTCTGTTTTTCCATTCATTAGTTGATAGAGATCTGAGTTGTTAGATTTTAGCTATTATGAAAAGTGCTGCTGAGAACATTTATGTTCAAGTTGGTGCCCAACTCTTTAGGCATTTGAATCTCTCTCCTGGCTGTGCGCCTGGCCAGATGAACAGAGCTGCAATAGCAGGTCTCTCTTAGGCACCCCTAGCAATGCTTTTTCAAGGAGACTGGTTAACATTCCTTGCTGGTCTTCCTGCCACCAACTTCTTTCCAATTCTAGCTCTCCAAGTACTTGGACACCAGATTTATCTTTCTGGGCTTTGATCTTCATGGTATCGATTTCCTCACGCATTCCTACCTTCATCCAATCTCTATCCAACAGGAGTCGCCTTGCACATCTCTGCCATCTTATGCCACCTCTTCATTCACCCAAAACAGATTACTAAAGTCCTGTTAAGTGCCTGGGCACAGTGATAGGCATTGAAAACATCAAGAAATGAATTTAAAAAGATCCCTGGCCTTGAGGAGCTCATATTCCAGATCTGAGTGCAGCAGGGGGAGATAGGATCAAAGAGAGTAAATAGACATGTTTGCAGGCAATAAAGAAGCAATGCAGTTATGCAAAAATGGCATATTTGCCCAGCCCTACCAATGATTCAACCAGCCTTTGCAGAGCCTTTTTCTCACTCCAGATGAAGTTTTTGATAAAATATTTTGGGCCCAAGATTTTCATGACTAAAATTATGAGAAACCCTCCCCCCCCCCCCCCCCCCCCCGCACATAGATTACTAAAAAAAGGTAAGCAAGCCCCATATGCCCCCAGCAGTGACTGAGGCTGGAGGGTGAGAGGCACTCTCAGATTGCCCTGGACAGCCACATCTGCAGCCTGTCGGGATTATCGAAATTGCCATGACAATGACCCAAGGGCTCTTCCTTGGATAAATCCTGTAAACACTCAGCTGATTTCACCCAGACCCAACTGCATGCCCTTGAGGTTTGCATATTGTTTTAAAAAAAAGGTTGGGGGTGGGTAAAGGCAGGAGAGAAAGCCAGAAGCAAGAGAGAAAAGGCAGTGAGGCTGCTCAACCTTGGAATAATTATCATTCAAAGATGAGAAGAATTCATTTGACATCCTGACTTCATCTTCCTTTATAAATGCAGAGGTAGAGCTGCACATAGCTCCAGGTCAAACTGCAAGTACCTCAAGATCTCAGAACTTTTCCTCACTACTGACCATAGGAGGGTGGCTCTGTGCAGAGGGAGGGAATATATAGAGGTTGATTCCCCCAAGGCGTTTTATTTAGATGATCTATCTAGAATTTAGCCTCCGCTAGATTGTGATATCATTACATTTAGACTTCCGAGTCCTGGCTTCTACTTTCTCAACCCTCCCACTCCCACTCTGGGCCCTGATTCAAATTGAAGATCAATTCCCCTCATCATACAGATGGACATACTGAGGTCCAGAAAATACGTCAGTCAGGGATATTGAAATGCCTCTCTCAAAAGGAGGTTGGATTAGATGACCCCTACCAACACAAAGGGTCTATGATTCTAAGACTTGTCCAATGGAATCCAGCTATTTTGGAGCTTCGACCAGAACAAAGATTTGTCCACTGCCAGTCCAGAAGCCACTGGAGGATAAACCCCAGTTAGTCTTTGCTGAGTAATCCACTACCAATTTGGTTTTCAGCTCATATCTCAAACATCGGATAAGCACCATTATCTTGGGTAGAGGGCTAAAGAAGGAACAGAGCAAGAAGACATGCAGAACTCCCTTTATGCAACTTATATTTTTCTTAAAAACTGAAAATAAAATCACATTTTGCAAACTAAATTCTACTTTTAAATGAAAGACAACTGCCCTGTAAATGGGATTTTTGAATTCTTATAAAGGGGACAATCCTTTTAGTAAAGTGAATAACCACTTCTTAATGTGTTAATGTAGGAGATTTAGATGCCTATGCTTGGTCTTCATTAAAGCTCTATCTAATTTCTTGTGGTCATTTTACAGACAGTAAAACCAAGCTTCAAAAGGGAGTTATATGCCAAGAACACAGTGGGAGAAACTCCACACTATCATGACTCTCAAATCCCTCCCCTATCCACCCAGCCTCACAGCCTGGGTCTCTCAGGAACTTCATCTGGTCTCTTCACCTCCCCTACATCAGAGCCCAGAGCTCCCAGTTGGCCATATCTTCAGATTTTTAAGCAAGGCTCTCAAACAGCCTTGTGCTGGATACTGGCATGGAAGAAGAGGACTGTGTATCACTGACACACAAAACCACTCTGAGTTCCCCTAATCCCCAAGCAATCCCCTCCCTGCCTGCTAGGTTTTATTGTTGAAGGGGAACATAGGCTCCTCTGACACTGACCTGGAAAAGTGCTGTGCATTTAGGAAGACAGAGAGAAAGGATAAGCAGAAAACATCTTTAAGCGCATTATCAGCCTGCTTGATTTCTGCAGGCTGCTCCAGTAAGCCTGACCCCCCATCTCTGGAGGAGGGACCCTTGAGACCAGAGGCTGGCAAAGCATGGGCTCCCTGGGAAGCAGTGAACTGCTAGGACAAACTGTTCCTTTTCTCGGAACAAGCAACCCTTCATACTCACCGTTACTGGAACAAAAAGCATTAAATTATTTTTCTTCCTCCCATTGTCCTTTAACGTTACAGTCACTGAACTCCTACTGCTTATTGACTAAGCCACTCGTTTGCCAATTACGCACAAGTACAGCTCTTAAATTGTTGTCAGATGCTGATGATTAGCTCTTGTAAGGGTACCTAACTTCGTCCTAGCTATTTGAGTCATCTCTCTCCAATGAGGCTGTATGCTCTTGGAAGATTGAGGCAGAAGCCTATATGTCTTTGCTTTACCCACAGAGAGGCTTGCTGATGTTTGGGATAGAACTGACATTCAGTGCACTCATTAAGCTATGGAAGAGAATGTTTAAGGGCTTATAAACATTATGAATCTAAGTCAACACACTGAGACATGCAAAACATCGATTTCTTTATTTTCATTAAATCAAATTAATTTCCGTTTTGAGTTCTCATCTTCCTAGACTTACAAGAATTTCTGTCTCTGGTATTACTGAGGTATCCTTCCTCCTGAGGGTCTCCCCAGAATTCAGTTGGCTTCCACAGTACTCAAAAAATCAGGTCATGGTCACTGCTGACATCCTCATTGTCCCAGCCAATGATGAACCCTTAAAGTCAGATATCTCTGCTTCCATGCCCAGCCTGAAGAAAAGGAATTTTTGCCATTGGGAGCAAAGGAGCCTAATGACAGGCTCCCTGGGTTCATTATTGGCCCTCCCCCGAAACCTTGCCACTGCTTTGAGTAAGGGGCTCCCATGTTGCTGAGCCCAAGTCCTTGCCAGGCTTTGTCCCTGCCTCTTCCCCAGTCCTGGTGTCTTGTTAAGAGTCTGAGGGTAATCGCTCTTGCTGCTCTCCATGGCATTCACCAGTCTCTTAAACAAGGTCACCAAGACAAGTCAGGGCAGTCTCTTACTCAAAACACACTAGGGAAGTGGGAAGCAGTGCTTTCCACTTTTGGCCAATAGAGCAAAGAACAGAAAAGACCGCATGTGGAGCTCTGGCTGGTGTGGCTCGGTTGGTTGGAGCATCAGCCCTTACACCAAGGGGTGGCAGAGTCCATTCCCAGTCAGGGCATCTACTGATCGATTTTTCTCTCACAGGATGTTTCTCTCTCTCTCTCTCTCTCTCTCTCTCTCTCTCTCTCTCTCTCCCCCTCCCTCCCTCTCTCTCTCTAAAATTAATGTTTTTAAAAGGACCACATATGGAAATAAAAGTAGAAAGACGGTATATGATTAGGTTCTTTAGTTATAAGCAATTGAAACTGACTCTAAAAAATATAGATAAAATAATAATAATAATTTATTAGAACAACAGGACATTGGGTAATGTCCTAGAACTTAAGAAAGATATAAACAAGCAGTCCTCAAAAAGGACAAGAAAAATCAGTTCCAAGAATTTCAGTCAGAATCTCACAGATGAAAAAAGAATGACTCAGCTCTGGCCACTTCTGTCGACAAGTCATTCACTGAACACTGAACTCCCAGGAGAAAGTTTAACCCAGGTCCTGTGCTCATCACCTCTCAGGTAAGAGAGTTGAAGACCAAGGAGGACTTGGGTCAATAGGGAAGCAGAACAGCCTCACCAATATCACTGACACCTGATACTTAAGATGAACTTGGAACATTTGCAGATGCAAAAACCAAGAGCTGGCCAAAGAAAAATCATACAGGCATTAGTATAAGAAAATGATCTCCCCAGAGCAGACTGGGTGAGAATAGAAAAGAATAGGCCACCTCCTGTAGGATCAGGATATTTAGAAACACTCAGAGAAGAAAACTACATATCAGACCAAAAAGAAGACTATTTTGCCCTAGCCAGTTTGGCTCAGCGGATAGAGTGTCGGACTGCGGACCAAAGGGTCCCGGGTTCGATTATGGTTAAGGCAGCGGTTCTCAACCTGTGGGTCGCGACCTATTTGGCAGTCGAACGACCCTTTCACAGGCGTCGCCTAAGACCATCCTGCATATCAGATATTTACATTATGATTCATAACAGTAGCAACATTACAGTTATGAAGTAGCAACGAAAATAATTTTATGGTTGGGTCACAACATGAGGGACTGTATTTAAAGGGCCAGAAGGTTGAGAACCACTGAGTTAAGGGCCTGTATCTTGGTTGCAGGCTCCTCCCTGGCTGGGCCCGGGTCAGGGCACATGCAGGAGGCAACTAATCGATGTGTCTCTCTTACATTGATGTTTCTCTCTGTCTTTCCCTCTCTCTTCCACTCTCCCTAAAAATCAATGGAAAAATATCCTCAGGTGAGGATTAACAAAACAAAACAAAAAAGAAGAAGAAGAAGACTATTTTCGTAGGGGTAAAGATTATATCCGTTTTCCTGGAAGAAGCAACTTGAGATTTATTCAAGAATTGTACTCCAAAAAACATATCTCATTGATGTATGAAAGTATATCTAGGCTAGCTATATGTTAAGGTACACATAATTCTCTTAATTTTATGAGTTCAATTATTATCAACTAATTTTTTTATGATTTTTTCCAAAGTCCCTAAAGAATCCGTCCTGTTATTATTAAATAATGATACCTTGACTGGGTATCATTCTGGGGAAGAATCACAGACCTGTGCAGAAAGTAGAGGAAGCTTTGGGGAAGAGACCTTCATGAGCCACATAGGAGACACAAGCCCAAAGAAACCTAAGTTAGTCCATATCGCAGGCTGACCATTTCTGGCAGATTCACAGAGCCTGTAATCATGCCAACATTCTTATTGGAACCTAGCTAGTATCAGAATGTAATGAAAGTCTATACAGAGATTAGGCCACCAGATCTTCCCCCAACCCTGCCCACCCTCCACTAGCTAAGCCATGCCCCAAATCCTGACCCGCAGAAACTGTGCAATAACAATTTTAGGCTGCCCAATTTGTGGTAATATTGTTATACAGCAATAGATAATTAAGGCAGGTAGCAATAAAAGTATATAATTTAGAAATGAAGCAAATGCCATGGCTGTGGATGGGGGAGGAGTATGAGAAAGTATTATATTTTTTCAATATTTGATGTTTCAAACCATCTGGATAATTTTAGCAGGGATATTACTTTGATGCAAAAAAAAATTTTTTAAGTAAAAACTTAGACTCATTATAGAACCCTTGAGGTGGGTGTTAGTACTTGAGAGTGTCTGAAACTGGGAGGGCCTGTCACAGTGGAGTCTGAGGGGAAGGAAGGTGAAAGTCAGGACTGAGAAAGGCCAAATGCTGATATAAAGTGCAGAGGGTCAGAATGGCATCTTAAGTTGATAAAGAGCAGGGAAGAGTTAGAAACCAAGCCAATGATGGAACTGGCGAGAAGAGGGGTTATACTATGTTTATATCTGAGAACCATGTAACTGCTCAGAAAACCAACTGGTGTCTGTGGCTTGCTTTATAGGTTAACAGGAACATGGCACATGACACATTGAGCTGACCTGGAGTTGCAGGATTGGGGCAGAAAATTAAATTTGGTTTTCTTCTCAAAGGAACATGCTTATTTGAACTAACAATGTAAAGATTACTTTGTACTCTAACTTTTTTATTTAAAATATCCAACTCTTCTATGTCTCTTAATTAGTCCAATTATTTTTAATTACTGTAATATTTCAGCAATTAAGTGAATTAATTTATTTAAATCACTAATATTGCTGAATATTTAGATTATTTCAAATATGTTATATGGACACTACTATAATGAACATCTTCATTCTCATGGCATTTTATTTATCCTGTTTGAATATTTTCTTTGGAAAATTCTAAGTTCTAGAGTCAATGGATTGATACACATATGCCTGGATCGGGATAGGAATTACCATATTGCTTTCCAAAAGGCTTAAATCATTTTAAATGCATGGATGTGTTTGTTTTACAATTATTTCTCTACCATTTGGTGTTTGCTTTAAATGACTTTTCTTTTGGCTAATTTAGAAGAAGTAAAATCATACATCTGGTTTTCTTTAATTTTCATATCTTTATTTCAAGTTAGAATAAAGTTTCCTTTGTGTCTACCTATCATGGGTCTTGTTTCTTGAGTGGATAGTCTATTCCCTTGATTTCACTGCATTCCCAAATTCTGTTATGGCTCGTCCTGTTCCTCCTTCTCCCTAATACAGGTAACCCACTCACCATGCTGTCCTGAGCCCACTTCTCTCCAGACAATTTCTCTCTGGTTTCATCTATCACTCTGGAGCAGTGTTTCTCAGAGGGTGGACTGAAGTTCCTTTTCCAAATGCACATTTCCTGTCCTGAGCCAGAAGCAGAATCTCCCAGTAAGCCCCCTGAAATCTGCCTCTTAAGTAACTTCCCAAAGTGGTTCTATGAGATGACAACCGTTAAGGTAGGATCCCCAAATTCATCTCTCCCATTTCAGTGTTTCCCTTGCTCTGCACCAGTGCAGTCCAGCTGCCTCCTGAATCTCTCCAGCCAGCTGTCACTAAGAACTCCACAAACCCACGGCAGCACTCCTCATCTCCCAGCGTGCCCAGTCTCCCCCAGGTGCCCTCAGCACCATTGCAAATCATCTCCCACTGCCTTCCCTTCTGCTGAAAATGGGAGCACCATTCTCTCAATCTGTCATGCCCCATATTGTGCAATTCAGTAATGACTCCTATTCCTTGAAGGAGATTCCTCCTTTGAGAAAGGCCTTGCAGGCCCTAAGGTAATGACTGGCCTTTCTGTTTGTCTACATGTGACATGATGTACAGAAAGCATAAATCAACATGACAGGTATTATCTACACCATCAGGCAGACATGTGGCGCTCTGAGCATCTCTAATGGAGCCACGTGCAAGCAAGAGGGTCTAACAAGGGGACTGAGAGCCTTACCCACTCCTGATCCAGGGACAGGATGAGAGCAGGAAGGTGAGAGAGCAGGCCACCTCTACACAAGGCAGCCAGGAGGAAAACAGAGGTTTTTTCACTCTCCAGACCCTAATCTCTGTGTTCTGAATGCATCTGCGGGCAAGTCAAGTCTGCTCCTGTGCTGTTCTGAGGGGAAGAAGCTTCCTGCCCTCCCTCCCCTCAATCAAGGTGCATCCACCTCCTAAACTTCATGTACCCTAGGTCTTCACACCATCCCAGGACCCAGAAAAATTATTCTGAAAATAAATAAATCCAGTGAAGATATAATCAAATCAGTGTGCTGTATTTTCATTTTTAAAAAGGAGACTGGGGAGGGCAATGCTCACCCTAAAAGGATATACTGATAACACTGGGGTTCTCGACTAGACTGTCCACATCAAAGGCTAGAGGAAGAAGAAGAGGGATCCAGGCAACCTTCCTGATCACCAGCAAGTCCATGTATTAGTTGGCTATATCCATGCCAAGGTCAGCTCTGGCTTCCAGTTAGTGAAGGAGTTCTTTGCCACAACAGTCTGTTTTCTCAATCTATGTTCCCAAATCAGTATTCCCAATGTATGTCCCAGAGCAACATCAGCCCCTGCATATCCTATGGCCCTCTTGAAGATTCAGAATGCATGTTACAAATTCTGAGAAAGTGTCCAGTAAAGAACTTTGTTTAACTTGAACCCAATTTGACCCAAATCTCTTGAGCTTTGACACCTTTTCCCTAAATACTGCCAATTAGCATGGGAGGCAACAGTATCCTGGGGTCCACACTTTGATTAATTTTACATCAGTTTTTTAAAACTCAAATCCTATTTCCTTTTTTATTTATTTCATCATATGAGAAAGTTTTCTCTTTCTTTGTGTTGGCTCTACCTAATATTTTAGTTTGAAAACTTGATTTCTAAACCACGGCTGCAGTTTACTAGGAGTCCTTCCCTAAAATAGAAGGAATGCGTGGAGAGTTATTTAGCAAAATGCAGCTTCTCTAAAAAGAAGAATAATGTGTTTCTATGACACTGCCTCTTTTTTCACTCATTCACATTCATTCATTTGTTCGTTCACTCAGTAGGCCAGTTTACTCCCAGAAGCACAGTGATAAATGCTACCAATCAAAGGGGAAAAGTGACAGATAAGAATAGAAAATCCCTATTTCTTTCCTAGCTGAGAAGGGACGGAGGATGTAGGCAAGTCAAATAAAGGTCACAGCAAGGCTGGTAGGAGAGATTAGGAAGTTTAGTTGTAAGTGAGAGAGACTAAACTCCAATTAACTTAAGGGAAAAGAGGTGTATTGGCTCATTACTTGGAGAAATCCTCAGACTCTGTTTGCCCACATCTGTCTCTCATCTCTGTTTTTCTCTCTGTAGTTTTAATCACTGCCAGAGCAGGTAAGCTTTTTCATGAGACAAGGAGGACAACAGCCCCAATTCATTTATATCCTTCCAACAACAGGACCAAAATGGCAAGGCCGCTTCTCTAGCTCTTCTAGCAGTCTTGGAGAAGGACTCTCATGCCCCAGACCATCCTAAAGCCTCAATTCCCAGACCCATCCCTAGGGCTGGAGCCCATCAGCCTTCAGCTTTGAGCTAGTTCCTGTGAAGGCTCACAGGAACTCCAGGGCAGAGTTGGAGATGGCACAGCTGATCACATCTCTGATTTCACACCATATAGACAGTAAAACAGAAAGTGAAATTTCCAAGCAAGTCACAAGGAGGTTGCATGAAATGTCACAGTGTAACTTTCAGGGGTCATCTTTTTTGTTTGCTTTGTTTTATTTTGCTCCCAGTGGTAAAGTGAACAACTCACAGGCTAACTGTATTTTTCTTTCTTTACACATTTTTTCCCTCCATGCCCTACTTTCCTTCTAAGGGAAAGGTAAAACCAGTGCTTTTAAGAGGGAAGAAATATCAGTTATGGTATTATATTAATATGGTATGTGTTCAAGAATCAGAAAATCTTACCTAATCTGCTTGAGGTTTTCTCATTACTTTGCCGACTTCCTCCAACTCTAGTATCTCAGTGTGACATCAAGTGCTATTGAGTTTTGATCTAGTGAGGCATAAGAAAAAATATGCTCTATGATCTTGTGAAATTGTTCATTCTCCCCCCACCCCCCCAAAAAAATTAAAATGAGTAAACTGATTGCTACTTATAAGTAAAACAAAACCTCAGTATTATAATCAGTTGAACAATTTTACAAATATATTATTTGTATGCATGTGCTAACACATACCAGATTTCTTTAACAATGGGTCAAAATTCTTAAACTTCATTCAGAGTCCATAGTAAAGATTCTTGAGCTTTGTCTTCTCAAGGCAAATTTAATTCTAGAACTTCCATTTTAATGTTCCACAAATTGTGTTCTGGGAACCCCATGCATCAAAATTGCATGGGTGCTTGTTAGAACAGACTCCTGGGCTCCACTTCCTATCAACTGAATTCTAATCTCTTTGGGGAAAGAGTCCCAGGAATCTTTGTTTTTAAAGCTTCCAAAATGATATTTCTGCATCTTAAAATATAAGAAGCCCGTTCTAAAATTTCAAAAAAATTTTATTAAGATTTCTGAGTTGTAGTGTCAGATATTCTTTTTCTTTTTTTTAATCCTCACCCAAGGATATTTTTTCCATTGATTTTTAGGGAGAGTGGGAAAGAGAGGGAAAAGACAGAGAAACATCGATGTGAGAGAAACACAACATTTGGTTGCCTCTTCATGAGCCCAGACCAGGCCCCAGGCCTGGGGAGGAGCCTGCAACCAAAGTGCGTGCCCTTGACCAGATCGACCTGGGACCCTTTGGTCTGCAGGCTGACACTCTATCCACTGAGCCAAACCAGCTAGGGCACGTCAGATATTCTTTATCTCTTTAAGTTAGAATAAACTTCTTGTGAATTCCAAAAACTTTAGTTTGTCAGTAAAAAGTAATTAGCAATCCTTGTGGGTCATGCTCTTTTGAAGTTCTGTGACAAAAGTAACCATAAGTATAATTATATGACATAGGGGTTCTTCAGATTTAAAAATATTCACTCTAAATAGGTCACATATTAATGAGAAGGATAGGTAAATTCCACTGTAATGAACTTTTGTGATTTTAACAATCAGTGTGATTTTGTTATAAGAAGTACACTACAAGAACCAATGTGATAAGTAAGATACAACAGAAATTAATCAGAGATATAAAAGTTTAATGAAAGCTCATTAGAATTAAAGTTTTCTTTCAACTGAACAACTTCACCTTTTTATAAAGGATTTAATTTCCAATCCAGTACAAGCAATAAGAAGTCAATATACACAATCCACCTCCTTCCACCAACAAAACAATAGGAGCTGCCCACAAAGGCCTTGCACTGTAGAGCTAAACGAGCCTTAAGGATTGTGAACTCCAACCCCTCCTCCTACAGATGAGGAAATCAAAGACTAAGTCACATGGTTGATGATGAAACAGAAAGGAAAATCAAGATGTTCTGACTGTTCTGTTCTTCTCTTAAGGGAGTTTAAGTAACTCCCAAGGATACCCAAGCATAGAATCAAATAGTTCTTCAGGGATAGGTGGGAGCAACATTCTTTTTATATACCAGACAGGCTATGGAGTAAAAAGAAAAGGCCCCATATAACATAAGACTTGAAATAAATGCCACTCAGCCACCTTGAAGTATCCATCCCTTTTCTCCTGCAATTCAGGATACATGGTGGAAATGTTTGAAAAGCTCAGAGTTAACCCAACTTCCCCACCAAAATCTGACAAAGCTAAAAGAGAGGAAATGTGACCCTGTTGAAAATAAATCAAGCAAGGTTGTTAAGCTTCTCTCAGCTGATTTATTGAGCATCTGTTATAGGTCTGCGCATGGGTTTCATTTAATCATTCTGTTACTCAACAATATATACTGAGTACCTACTAGGAGCTAGATACAGGGCTGGGCAAACTTTTTGACTGGAAGGCCACAATGGGTTCTTAAACTGGACCGGAGGGTCGGAACAAAAGCATGGATGGAGTGTTTGTGTGAACTAATATAAATTCAAAGTAAACTTCATTACATAAAAGGGTACGGTCTTTTTTTTTTTGTTTTATTCATTTCAAATGGGTGGCCCTCGGGCCGTAGTTTGCCCAAGGCTGAAGCTATGACATGCCCTAGCAATACTAAAATGAATGGACAGGAGGAAGCGAAATTAAAGCCATAATTACAGTGTGTTATATTACTGGCTATAGAATCAAGTGCTATGGCCACAACTACTCAGGCAGGTCGAATCAGAGAAGGCTTTACAGTGGAAGTGACGTTGGGTTGAGTCGTGAGGGACAACTAGGAGTTTACCTAAATGGAATATGAAAAAGGAAGAGAAAATCATTCCAGGTCAGGGGAACAGCAAATATAGTCAGGTAAGCAGTTGGAGACAGGGATCCAGAACATAAAGACAATCATATAGACACACAAAGCTTTGTTTTTCATGCCATCCAGCACAATGCTGTCATCTAGCAAAGCCAAATTATTTTTTTAATTCACCTTCCTTGGGCAAGAGGCTCCAAGAGACTAGAGCAGCCATGGGCAAACTACGGCCCGCAGGCCGGATTCGGCCCGTTTGAAATGAATAAAACTATTGAAAAAAAAGACCATACCCTTTTATGTAATGATGTTTACTTTGAATTTATATTAGTTCACACAAACACTCCATCCATGCTTTTGCTCCGGCCCTCCGGTCCAGTTTAAGAACCAATTGTGGCCCTCGAGTCAAAAAGTTTGCCCACCCCTGGACTAGAGACTGGTGCCTGAGCCAGTCTGTCCATGAGAGGTAACTTCAACACAGAAAGAAGGGAATCTGTTTTCACTTCCTGTCTGTACAGTCTTGGATACCTTCCCAGCTCTCAAAGCCCACCTCTTCCAGAAAGACTTCTAGGATTTCCAGAGTTCTTGGAAGGAAGGTAGAAAAGCGTTTTAATGATGGGATTAAATAGGGGAAATCATGGATCCTCACGTCTACCATAACATTTTGTCTCCTTTCCAAGTCCTTGGTATGTAGATCATATAGTAATTTTTTTTTTTTTGCATGAGTGATAAATATGAGTTCAAACAGGTTTCTGCTGCTGTGTGACTTTGGGAAAATCATGTAACCTCTCAGAACACCGTTTTTCTGATTGTAACACGTGCTAGTTTACTGTGAAGCTTAGGCATGATGGGAAGGAAAGCACCTGTCACAGATCCAGCCCATACTGGGCCTCTAGTGGAGTAACTGCTGTATACTATTGGAGCAGTTTCATTCACTCAACAAATCTTTACCATGTAGAAGCCAGAAAGAATCCCTGGCACCTCACAATCTACAGTGGAGATTAGAACAGACTCAAATCGCTATTATATAAGGAGGAAAGCAGTTACTACCAAGAGAGTACTGAGCAGTACTGGGGAAGTTGGGAGGACAGAGATTAGTTTAGTGTGGAGGGAGATGGTGGGGAAGAAGGAGAAAGGATTTAGGGCTGAGAAGGAAGGAGAGGAGAAGCTTCTCAGCTGGGCACTTTCACCCCTGGGATGGGGTATGGTTTGTACCCCGAGTCTGGGGCTGTCCCTTCCCTGATGAAATAAAAGAAGTTAGGGGAAGTGACACAACTCACTCAACTTCACACTCCTGGTTACAGTGGAGCCAGGACAGGCATTCTGAACTCCCCAACCTTAGCCAAGCATGCACCCTTCCCACAGCTACCCCAGAACTAAGGCTATTTGCAGATGTAGCGGGAAAGCAGCAGTAAGGAAGTGATGGGGTACTGAACTCTGTCCCACACAATTTCAGCGGAGGGGACGCCGTAGCGGGGGTAAGGGCGGGCGGAGCGGAGGAGGTGGGAGGACAGGCCAAGGGGCGGGGAGAGGGGCGCGGGCCACTCCAGGGCTATCAAGGACGCCCGCCCAGTCGCCAAAGCCTGCACTCAGGTTCTCCTGCCATGGGGCAGGCGTCCCCGGCGCGGTGGCCGCTCCTGGCGCTGCTGTTGCTGCCGCCCGCGCTGCCGCGGCCGCTGAGCGGGGCGCACTGCCCGGAGCCCTGCAGCTGCCCGCCCGACGGCGCCCTGAGCTGCCCTGGCCCGCGGGCCGGCCTCACCCGACTGTGAGTACGCGGCGCCCCGGACCTGCGACCCTCCCTCGCTCCCCACCACCTCGCCTCCCTACTCTTTGCCCGCTTTTACCTGGAACTTTGGAGGAAAATCTTTGCCCTGGTCAAACCCACCAGCTTTTAGGGTGATGAGAAGCCAAACATTGGGGTCTGTCTTTACCACCCTGTCGCACCTCCAGCCCCTGGGAGCCCCGGCCCCTCTTTCTCCTGGTTGGGGCCGCAGCAGGGGTTGTGGAACTGCCCAGAAGCGACAGGGGAAGGCGTTGCTCCCTGTCTCCCTGTCGCTACTGGAAAGGGGCAGGGTGTGATGCTGCTCAAGCAGCAGCTGTCTCTGCCCCCCGGAAATCTTGCGTGGTCTTTGAGCCTTGGGGCAGCCCGGTTGGTAGAACTTACTGTGACCTCTGGCTTCCTGTGGTCCTCTAGGAATGAGGTGTTCAGGCCCAATGGCCAGGGGTGACCTGGTCACCCAACCCGGACTGCTGGGAGCCGCCTCCCCCAGCCAGGGCACACCTACACCTTAGTGAGCATGCGAGCCCCTGCTCCACCCCGTCCCAAACGAACGCATTTGAATCAAGGCCTCATTAATCGGAGGCCCTGTGTCCCACCTGGGCCTGCCACCAACGCCTCCACCCTCACAGGGCTGGTTAAGGGAATTGTATACATCAGCAAGCAGGTGGAGGAAGGTGTGTGTTGAAATAATGGGGTGAGGAAGAGAAGGGGGTGAGTGCTAGTGTATCAGGGTGTCACCAGGTCTCCTTTCTTCAATTTAGAAAAAGGTACCCACATAATATGATTCTATTTATTTGAAATATCCAGAGCTCTGCCGGCATGGCTGAGTGGTTGATCATTGACCAGTGAACCAGAAGGTCACGGTTCGATTGCTGGTCAGAGCACATGCCTGGGGTTGCAGGCTCCATCCCCAATCGATGTGCAGGAGACAGCCAATCAATGATTCTCCCTCATCATTGATGTTTCTCTCTCTCTCTCTCTCTCTCTCTCTCTCTCTCTCTCTTCCTTCCTCTCTAAAATCAATAAAAATATATTTTTTTAAAAAAAATGAAAGAGCCAGATACACAGAAATGGATTAGAAGCTGCCAGGTTGGAGTAAGGGTCAGGTGACTGCTAAAGGGTGTGGCTTTTGGGGTAACAAAAACTATCTAAAATTAGATTGTGGTGATGGTTGGACAAGTCTATGACTATACTAAAAATTACTGCATTGTACACTATAAATATGTGAGTTTATGGTATATGAATTACATTTTTATAAACTTGCTACAAGAGAAAAGGGATACTATAAAAGAATCCAAAAGGCACCAAAGTGGAGGTCTTGGTCATGTTCTAACAGCTGGAGGTGATAGAATTTCATGCTGGGGGAGAAAAGAGACCCCCTCTCCCCAATTCCTTGGGCCCCAGCATTCTGTCAGATGCCCATTTCATTGAGGGGAATGCCCTCCCTCCTGAGGGGCCAGACTTCTCCCCCAGAAGAATGAGTAGCCTTCATGGGATATTTGTGGTTGACAGATACAGTTTACAGGTTGAGGGGTTTATATTAATTCTCATTAATTATCTTGTCAGTTCAATCCCCTAAAAGTGAGGACCATGCTGATAGAATTTGTTTCAATCAATAAACAAATCTATGGAACCTGCCTTCAAAGTCCCAGGCCTTGTCCTTCTCTGACAAGCCTCTCATCCTGCTCTTATGAATGATTGTGCCACGAGCAGCCTCTCTCACTTGCCTGGTGCTCATCATACAGATTACAAGACACTTAGATCCAAAGAAACAGAATAACCAAGGCCCTGCAGCTATTGAGTAGCAAAGACACTTCATCTATTAATTATCTTTTTATATTTGTTTTCTTAGCAAGAAAATTACCCCTTCATTCATATATATATGACTTTTTCTCCAGCTTCTCCAAAGTTGGCACTGAGTGGAGAACCCCTGGTGGGCGGCAGGAATGGGAGGGCCAAGTCCCAGCTCCTTCCAGATTCAGCTTTTCACTGAAATCTCTCAACAATTCCTGCTGCCACACCCTTGGAGGCCTCAGGAGTGTACACCTTCCCTGGAGAAGACAGAAAGGGAAAGACCAAAACAAAACAAAAATCCTCTTATTGCCCCACAGCACAGTTTAAAGACGCTGAGAACCCTTCTAAAAGATGTTAAGGGCTGACTAGATTTGGGGTTGAGTGTGAGACAAGGTAAGTCTGCTAGCACGCTAAAGCTGCCTATTCTCACTCCCAAAAAAGGAGCTAGTTGTCCAGGCTCTGAAGTCCTTTGCCATCCCTGTGGGATTCTGGAGAACCCTTGACTTCCTCTCTTCACGCGCACTATTTTGGCATCACACCAGGAGCATCTTCTCCTAGACATTTAGACCCCTTAGGCCAGGGGTGGGAAACATCCAGAATCAGGCCGTATAAGGCCCTTGAAATCATTTGGTCTGACCCTGCAAGGCAACTGCAGGTGGAACTCACAATTCAATAAATCTAGGAGCTTTTTTCATAGCAACATAAATTTATATTAAGTGAATTATATTAAGTGAATGATGTTATAAATATTCAAATGGCCCTTGGAAGAAAAAAGGTACCCCACCCTGCCTTGGGTCAACAGACATGCTGCCCCTCACAAGATCAGATTTCCTGAGGATCAGCAATCGAGAGATGACCTCATCTTCAGGTGAGAACCCTGTGGAGGTGGAGCTGATAAAGGCCCATACAGGATAACTTTTTCAGCAGGATATGGTGACTTCAACATCAATATGACAATAGAGGTGCATAAAAATGAATAGGAGAGTAGATATATTAAGGCAATATTCCTCAAACTGTGGTCCCAGACTAGCAGCATGAGCATCACCTGGGAAATGTTAAAAATGCATACTCTCAGGCCCCGGCCCCAATCTATCGAATCAGAAACTCTGAGGGTGTGGTTTAGCAGTCCGTGCTTTAACAAACTCCCCGCATGATTCTGATGCAAGATATTGCTCTCTACAGAGGATATAACCTTCTGGAAAGCAAGAAGTCTGTTGTAAACTTCCTTGTGCCATATACTTCCCGTCTCCACACTTCCACCATCCCCCACACACATCCATACATCCATAATGCCTATCGATGGCAAAAGGCAGCTGTGATCAAATTAAAACCCCAAACTCTGAGACATATGAAAAATAAACAGGATTGAGAGAAAAAAAATGGTCGTTTGGGGTTGTTTTTTTTTAAGATAAATAGGGGAAGGAATCCATGGAGAAGGACAAACACTGACAATGCAAGGGGTGGGGAGAATAATACTTGATGGAGTGGGATCTCAATGCGGGTGGGAGGATAGCATTAGTCTCAGATCATAGGGGAAGGGTTAATCTTAGAAAGGACAGACAGACTTCTGAGTCCCAGGGCAAGAAGTCAGTTGGGTAAAGATATAATTCAACATTGAGGCAAAGGACAGGAAAAGTGTTTGAGTTCATGATAAAATCCTCTTTTCTTAATGATGAATGAATGAAATGGTAAATGGTAATTATAAAATAGACAAATGCTATGGATAACAAGTTATCAGGAGTTTGTAAAAAGAAGGGCACTGAAATTATGAGCTAAGGCTTCCAGAAGAAGAGGGAGGTGGTCTTGCACTCAGTTATCCACAGGACTTGCTCAGCAGAGAGAAGAGGAGCAGTCTGGGTTCGGGAATTGGAGAAGGCGGATACCCAGTGCCCCTTAGAATTCAGCAGCCCCTCAGCAAGTGCTAGTTCACGTTTTAATCATTTCAGGCCTTGGTAGTCCTGACTTTTAAGACCTCCAACTGAAGCTCACTGTTTGGTTTAAAAGGGTGGGGGAGAGACTGTAATTGCTTATCATTGACAAGCCCATGCTTGCAAATCTTGAAAATGGCATTGTTCAATTGTTCCTATCTGTCCATCCCTTCCATATTTTATTCAAACTTAGATATTTAAATCCTAAAATGTGATACAAAAACAATAGCCTCCCACATTTTTACTAGTTTTAATTGAGGAATAAAAAAATATAATAGAAAAAATATTTAAAAATTTTCCTTTCCTTATTAGTTCCAGACAAATGGAAGGGAGAGAGAGAAAAAGATCTCACCTTGCCTATGGTTATATAAAGATCTTTGTCTCTATGACAACAGAAAGGTTGATCTGCTTGATATAGAAATAGCTTCTGAAAAATCTGTTTGTAAGAAAATGCTAATAATAATTATGGCAATTTACTTTTTGCATGTTGTTCCAACTGAGCAAAGATTAAACTTTTAGACTTTATTATAAGACATGATCCAGAGACTTGGAAAGATAAAATGTGTTATATCCATGAGTCCAGTGTCCCAGCAAAATGTTAGTATCTTAACATCTTTCCTGAATGTGTTTCTCCTTCTTCCTCTTGCAGTGGAAATCAGGGTCCAGAACAGTGTTCAATGTTATAGAGGAATCTACAGGAGGAGGGTGTGGTCCCTGTCCTTTAGTAGCCCATAGTCTATGTGTAAATATGCTCAAGAGACTGATATTCATGGGGAAAGAGGTAACAAGGCTCTAAGGAAATTAGAGAATAGATCAATAACTGTGAACTGAAATCTCCAAAGGTTTCATGAGCCAAAGGTCATGAGGATGAATCATGAAGGAGAAAAGGGAAGAATTGTCCAGGTGGAAGGACTATAACCATAATAAGTTATAGTAGACTAGAGCAGTGGTCTGCAAACTCATTAGTCAACAGAGCCAAATATCAACAGTACTTCTTCAAAATAGACTCGCCCAGGCCGAAAACCGACTTCTGTGCATGGGCCACAAAGGTTCAATCGCACTGTACATACGCGCCCACATGGTATTTTGTGGAAGAGCCACACTCAAGGGGCCAAAGAGCTGCATGTGGCTCTCAAGCCACAGTTTGCCGACCACGGGACTAGAGAAACATGAAATAAGGTTGAATGGATTTTTTTCTTTTTATGCCTCTCCCCAGCTCTTTGGGGAAATTTTATTTTTAAGGGAAGATATGAAGTCATCAAAAACATTTGATTAAATTACCCAGAGGGTTGTGCAAAAAGAAAAAATCCAATATGTAGTTCTTGACTAATAAACTTTCAAAAGTCATTCTTGGACAGTTAATTAAAAGGCATTAAGTAGGCTGAGACTGGTTTGGCTCAGTGGATAGAGCGTCGGCCTGCGGACTGGGGGGTCCCGGGTTCGATTCCGGTCGGGGGCGTGTGCCTGGGTTGCGGGCACATCCCCAGTGGGGGGTGTGCAGGAGGCGGCTGATCGATGTTTCTCTCTCATCGATGTTTCTGACTCTCTGTCTCTCTCCCTTCCTCTCTGTAAAAAATCAATAAAATATATTTAAAAAAAAGGCATTAAGTAAAAATCATGATTTGGAGTCATTTTCCCATGAAGTTTTCCCCAATGTCCTCTCCTACCCCACCCTCCCAAACACAAACACATGTACTTGCTTCAATATCTTGTACTTACGTATATTTTTGCATATATCTCACCACAGTGTAACCATTTATTCAATGTGTGTCTCTTCTGCTACAGCATGTTTCTCAACCTCAGCACAACTGACATTTGGAGTCAGATAATCACTTGTTGTGGGGGCTGTTCTGTACACTGTGGTATGCTTAGTAGCATCACTGGCCTCTACCCACTAGGTGCCAGTAGCACTGCCCTCCCAAATTGTGACAACCAAAAATGACTCTAGACATTTGCCAAATAGCGCCTGGGGGTAAAATCTGCCCCTTTCCCTTTGGTTTTGAATCATTGAAGTGAGAATCAATTGAAGAGGTCTTATTCAACTCAAGATTCCCAGAATTTCTCAGGTAGTATGATTAAAATGTTTACTGATCTACATACATGATGATCAAACTGAATAGAAGTTGAATAAGAACAACAAACCAATGCCAAAAGGAAACACATATTATTTAGAATGTACCATATCTAAATACCATTTAAAAATTCTCCATCCTAGACAGTGAGGAGGCAAGGGTGCTATGGGTACTGGAGGGAGTTCTCTGTTATATCAACAATCAGGTCCAAGATTTTGCAGAGCCCTAGTCTGTCCTTTGAATAGGCCTTTGTAGACATATCAGCCTCTGAGAAGCAAGACTGGAAACGAAACATACCTATATTAATATACTCCCATCCAGATTATTTTATTGTCTATTTGTTTTAACTCACTCATTAGAAGAAAAAAAATAATCCCCAGCCCAGGATCCATTAAAACAAAATAAAACAACCACCAAGGCAGCCTGAATTGAGACTGATGGATGTCCTGTCCGGGACACCAGGTAGGAGCCCACTAGACAGAGGGAAGCTTTCCTAACGCTTGCAGGTAAGACAGTATGTCTTATCCCTGCCTTCCCTAACACTAGCCAGACCAAAAAACTCAGAATTCAGGAAGCTCTTGTCCCACCTCCCTACCCCACAAAAAGCAAAGGCCCCAGGTAGCGGTTGATCCTGAACCTCAGTTCTGACTCAGCTCCCCCAGCTGTACCTTCAAGGCAATTCTTAAACACGCCTGTGCCTATAAACAGGCTCCTTGGGGGAAGCTTTGCAAGAACCAGACTTTATTAGTTTAAAAATCATCCTTTTGGGGAATGATGGCCCCTAGTGAGATACCAAAAAACATGCAATAGAGTTCCCAAACTCTCAGTGGAAGTGTAGAGCCAAAAGGTTCACATACAGACCTTTTTGGCATTGGACCCAGCTTCCCCCCTTGGAGAGCAATAATTCTGTGGGTTTTTCTTGCCTTATTCTTTTTTATTTCAAAAGCAGTGTCAGATTAATTCAAAGCTCAAGTTCTGCTCCTTTACCCACCTCTATCTTCTTTCCAAGCCCCTCAATTTGGCTTCTCTTCATGTCTTAAAATGAGGCCTGAAATCTCTTTTTCAAAATATAATCTTCCAGAGTAGCTGTACCAGACGGAGTCTTGGCCACGTGTAACTGATCTCACACACAGGAAGCTAAAACCAATTGAGCCCCTGCAGTTGGGAGAGGCCTTGCTGCTCACGCCCAGACCCCAGAGGGCTGGCTCCAGGGGAGCATATGTGTCTGTTCTGGCAGCTCCCCTGGGTGTGCGGAAAAATCACATTCAATGCAAATTATAGCAAGTCTCCCACCAGCTATTTTTTTAAGAAGAGAATTAAAATAATCCTTCCCACCAGGCAGGTGGGCTCTCTGACTTGGTGGGCAGCTTCTAGCAGCTTCTCTACATGGTCCTCATTTACTCCCAGCTTCTGCCTCACTGGGAGATGAAACCCCCTCCTGGCCAGCAAACCATGCACAGCTGCTCTGTGTGGCCCTGAGCCAAAGCTCTGTAATGCCACCGGAGCCAAAATCAGAATCATCCTTGACTCTAAGGAAATGAGGTGACTCCTGGGTCCCTAATTCTACCTCACGAACAACAGACAACACATCTGAGCTCACAAGGATGGGGATGCTCTGGTATGATAGGGTAGGGCCCAACATAGCCCCCAAGTGATCTGAATTGATTGACAGGACAAAGACCAGGCAGACCTGAGTTCTAGCACCAGGTCTCTTTTCCCTAACTTGCACTGTGGATTCGGGCTACTGATAAAGCCTCTATGCCAGTAGTTCTTAACCTTCTGGCCCTTTAATACAGTTCCTCATGTTGTGACCCAACCATAAAATTATTTTCGTTGCTACTTCATCACTGTAATGTTGCTACTGTTAGGAATCGTAATGTAAATAGCTGATATGCAGGATGGTCTTAGGTGACCCCTGTGAAAGGGTCGTTCGACCACCAAAGGGGTCGCGACCCACAGGTTGAGAACCGCTGCTCTATGCTGTCCATAAAAGGGGAGCTATGACTCCTGCCCCTGAGTGGGTGTGACTATGGGGAAGATAAACAGAACAGCAGAGCCAAAAGTACTGGGAAGTAAAGGTTTACCATAACTACAAAGTATTATTTTAGCAATCTGATGATGGCGAGAAGACTGCATTTACTGTTCATTCTCCTAGCCCAGTGGTCGGCAAACTGTGGCTTGCGAGCCACGTGCGGCTCTTTGGCCCCCTTGAGTGTGGCTCTTCCACAAAATACCACGTGCGGGTGCCCATGTACAGTGCGATTAAAACTTCGTGGTCCATGCGCAGAAGTCAGTTTTCGGCCTGGGCGAGTCTATTTTGAAGAAGTGGCATTAGAAGAAGTGGGGGGTGTTGGTCGGGCGACAGGAGATGCGGCGCAGGTGGGCCGCGGGATACGCAGCGCGGGGAGGCGCCTGCGATTCAGGAACAAGCTGAGTGAGTCAGTCAGTCAACAGTCTCATGTGCAATGGATAGTGCTAGTCACGTCCACAAATGGCGCGTGGGTGACAAAAGTACCTACTCGAAGCATAAAGTTATCTGTATTTTTCCAACCAGCTGCAAATCCTACAGATATTTTTGTCATCAATTTAAGAATTCCAATTCTTTTGTGTTGGTGGCTTTATTATTATAAAATGAAACATTTTTTAGGTGCCCTGTTTGAAATGGCTACAAAGAAGAAGCAAAGAAAAACAGAAGACGAAAACCGTGAATTTAAAGTTGAATTTAAAGTTGAATGTACCTACCTATATAGTTTAAGTTTAAAAAATTTGGCTCTCAAAAGAAATTTCAATCGTTGTATAGTTGATATTTGGCTCTGTTAACTAATGAGTTTGCTGACCACTGTCCTAGCCCATATAGGAGGATGAACAGTAAATATCTGTCTTCCAAGGAGCAAGCCTAATGGACTAGTTTTGTTCCTGGTAGGTGTTAATTAGAGAATATGACCCACTAAGTATCCTCAACCTTGAAGATGAGTAAGTTAGAATCCATAAATAGCAGAGCTCATTACTGCCTGGAGTCTGATATGCTGGTCTTTTCAGCCCAGGCTGAGCTGCCTCTCAAAGGCCACCTAACACCTCATTGTAGGCTGGTTCCTATTGTTTAGTTGAGCCACTCCTATCTGCTCTAAAACCCATTCTTCTTCCTTCATTTCCATATTCCCCACCCCTAAGCCTCAGGCTAGAAACAGAGAAAGCCCTCAGGTCAGACTTGTTGACCACTCAGGAACTACATGCTGAAACCGGTCAATGTGCAGGATCCAATGACAGTCTTCAGACTGTAGGAAAGAGAGGACTACAGTTTTTAGATCACACCCGGAACAATAGAAGGTAATAAAGACAACATCTGATAGGAGTTCAGAGGAGCCTTCCCTTCTAGCCACAGTAACAAAGAAACTTTGGTGGAGGTATCATCTGAGGTGTAGCTTTGTAAGCCTCATTCTCTATATGGGCAGCTGGGTTAGCGCCATTATCCCATAAGGTCAGTCCTGGCCTTTGACACCAGCTTAGAAAAGCTACTGGGGGGGAAAAAATCACTCTTGCCCTAGCCAGGTTGGCTCAGTGGATAGAGCGTCAGCCTGCAGACTGAAGTGTTCCGGGTTTGATTCCAGTCAAGGGCATATGCCTGGTGTGCAGGCTCGATCCCCATTAGGGGTGTGGAGGAAGCAGCAGATCAATGATTCTCTTTCTATAGATAGATAGATAGATAGATAGATAGATAGATAGATAGATAGATTTATAGATAGATTTAAAATCACTCTTCAAAGTCTTCTGCTCTCTCACTGACCACCAGCACAGGCCCTGTCTATGTATCGAGCATCAAGGGCACAGTGGACCACTTCCACTGGAAACCCTGGGTAGGGCTCCAAATAAGGCTTTTCTCATTTACGAGCACCAGAAATCACCTCTGACAAACTTAATCATAAGAGATGAATTTATGAGAAGAATAAGGAGGTAGAAGGGTGCTGGCAAGATCCAGGGAGAATCTGGCATTTTAGCAGTAAGAGATCAGGGAACTTCTTTCTAGATGCCACCTTCACAATGAATCAGCTGCAAAGACTCCTTCTGTCTGTCTGTTATAGTTTTAAATTCCCAAGAGAGAAAACATATTTGCCAATGACATATCTGATAAGGGCCTAATCTCCAAAATTTATAGGGAACTCATACAACTTAACAAAAGGAAGATAAACAATCCAATCAAAAAATGGGCAAAGGACCTAAATAGACACCTTTCAAAAGAGGACATTCAGAAAGCCAAGAGACATATGAAAACATGCTCAAAGTCACTAATCATCCGAGAGATGCAAATCAAAACAGCAATGAGGTACCATCTCACACCTGTCAGACTGGCTATCATCAACAAATCAACAAACGACAAGTGCTGGAGAGGATGTGGAGAAAAAGGAACACTTGTGCACTGCTGGTGGGAATGCAGACTGGTGCAGCCACTATGGAAGACAGTATGGAGTTTCCTCAAAAAACTGAAAATGGAACTCCCATTTGACCCTGTGATCCCACTTCTAGGAATATATCCCAAGAAACCAGAAACACCAATCAGAAAGGATATATGCACCCCTATGTTCATAGCAGCACAATTCACCATAGCTAAGATCTGGAAACAGCCTAAGTGCCCATCAGTAGATGAATGGATTAGAAAACTGTGGTACATCTACACGATGGAATACTATGCTGCTCTAAAAAAGAAAGAACTCTTACCATTTGCAGCATCATGGATGGAACTGGAGAGCATTATGCTAAGTGAAATAAGCCAGTCAATAAAGGAAAAATACCACATGATCTCACTCATTCATGGACAATAGAGACCATTATAAACTTTTGAACAATAATAGATACAGAGGCAGAGCTGCCTCAAACAGATTGTCAAACTGCAGCGGGAAGGCCGGGGAGGGTTGGGGGGCAGGAGGTAGGGGGGTAAGAGATCAACTAAAGGACTTGTATGCATGCATATAAGCATAACCAATGGACATAAGACACTGGGGGATAGGGGAGGCTAGGGGACTGTCTAGGGCGGGGGGATAAAATGGATACATATGTAATACCCTTTGTAATACTTTAAGCAATAAAAAAAAAAGAAAGAAAAGTGATCAAATATAATTCTGTACATTGAAAAAAAAATAAAAATAAAAATAAATTCCCAAGAGAGAGAACCTGATTGCCTCCCCCTGCCAGGCCCCAACGCAGACGCATAAGAGCACAGTCAGTGAGGTGCTTGTACCCCATACAATCAGCAATGACATGCTTCCAGAGAAGGGTCATGTTTGAGCCAGGCAACCAGAAAGCACACATGCCAGTAATTTCGGGCACGTCAAACCCATCCTCAGACTAATTAAAATATGTGGTATATCAGTGCAACCACCTTTTACAGGCTCACTAAAAATTAAAGTAAAATAAAATAAAATGAAGAAGGTTTAGGTGTCTGGAAACAGAAGCTTGTAATCAAAGAGCTTCCTGAAGCATATCTGCCATGGCACTGCCCTGACAACATAATACTCTCTGCTTCTAAAAAAATATTTTTGAGAAATCATTTCAGATGATGCAGACATCCCCCCTGGAAGAATTCAACGTGTACTTTTATTTACCAGAGTTATTCTTGTCATGTTATATTATTGCTAGGAGAATTCTAGTTTAGGGGGTAAAGATTAGATCATTTTGCTTTGTGTCTTGAGAAACCTTGAAATGGGTTTTGAGTGAGAGCCTAGATTATACCATTTTCCTCCAAGGCTTTATATTTTTAATTTAGTTGTAGCACAAATGACTTGGAAAATCCATTATCCAGGAAGCTTCTTGAACATCGTGGTTCCCATTATAATTCATAGGCACCTAGCAGCTTGGCCGGTGCTCTGCAATGGCCGTCTTAGAGGACGGCCACTCAAACTGCACTTTCAATGGCAGAGTTTCGACTGAACTTCTTTAAATCAGTGAGCAAATGTGGACTCTGCAGAGTGGCTCCCTAGAGTTGAAATATTTAATGGAGAGTTGTTCTTTACCATTTATTTAAAAGCTATTAGGGGAGGCCTATAAGAGATACCTGAACCCAAAAGAAAGATGCCAATTGGGTGTGGTTAGTCTTCCTCTCAGTTGTCCTATGTATAATCAGCAGATAGTCAAGTGTTTGGAACAAGTCACCATTTTATAAGCTTAAGGATGACCTTAAGTAGAAGAGTGCATTCCAAAATCCTGAACCCACCCTACTCCACCCCCGACAAGGAAGGCAAAAGTGGGGAAGCTTGAGTTTTTCACAGTAAGCAGCTATGAATTAAAAGTACTTACTGAGCCTTATTTTGTGCTTGACGCTGTAGCAGTATTATATAGACATTTTCTTAATTTCAAAAATCTCTGGGTTACTTAGCATCATCATCATTTATAGATATAGAATGAAGTGATGATTTAAACCCAGACAGCCTGGCTGCAGAAATATACTCTTCACTACCCCCACTGTGCTACGTCCAAAGAGAAAGCACATGCAATTGGTGGGAAGACACATTCCTTAAAGAATGTAGCACCCAAGACAAACCTTTAACAAGAGTAGAATTTGACCAGCAGAGAAGTGCAGATGTGCCAGATGGTGGAGACGGTATGAATGAAGAAAGGAAAGTGAGGCAAGTTCAGGAAGCACAATAGTCTGATTTGTCTAGATAGGCACTGTGTAGAAATATAATGTGTCACAGGTGTCATTTTTATTTTCTAATAGCCACATTTAAAAAGCTTTTAAAGGGTGAAATTAGTTTTAATAAAATACTTTATTTAACCCAATATGTACAAAATATTATTCAACATGTAATCAATATGAAATTATTCATGAGATACTTTCCATTCTTTTTCATACTAAGTCTTCAACATCTAGTGTGTATGTTACACTTACAATGGATCTCAGCTTGGACTGGCCATAGTTTAAGCGCTCAGTGGCCACATGTGGCTAGTGGCTGTGGTGCTGGACAGCGCAAGTTTAGTATACTAGTTATATGAGAGGAATGATGAGTGATAGGACTGACAAATGAAGTTTGAGCCTTTATTTACAGAGCCTTGAATGCAAGGCTGAGACATCTGTAGATATCTAAGTGTGACACAGTAGGAGTTATAAGGAAGATTAATCTAGACTGGGCAGGATAAACCCAGGACAGGGTGAGAGGAAACCAATTTGGGGAGTGTAGTTGAGTCAAGGTGGAGGGGGGAAAAAGGCCAAGAAGAGTGGCAGTGGGAAAGGGATAAAGGACTAGAAGCAAGATACATATGAAGGCAGAATCCACCAGAGCCTGGGTGTCCAATGGTGGAACAGACGAAATGTTCATACAGGGCTCCTGGTAAATTTCAAATAACAGTGCAGTAAACAAACAAACAAAAACCTATGTAGTTATTAAATGCTGATGAGAACCAAAGAGAGAAAGAAAACCCATTCTGGTAGAATCTGAAGCATCATGGAGGAAGAGGAATTTGAGCTGCATCTTTTTTTATCTTTTTGTTGAAAGTATTACGTATGTCCCCTTTTTCCCCCCATTGACCTCTTCTAACCCCCCCCCCCCCCCCGCTCCACCTCAGGCCTTCACCACCCTATTGTCAGTGACCATGGGTTATGTATATATGCATATAAGTTCTTTGGCTGATCTCTTCCCATCTTTAATGTTAAAGCTGTGAGCATATACCTTCAAGAAGCTGAAGGCTCCATCAGAAGTCTGGTTTTCACAGGAGAACCAGAGGATCATGTAGCAGGATGTATGAACCCCCCTCCCCCCAAAGAAAAGTACTGATGTGATTTGATTAGTGAAGGACACAACACTGGACCAGGAATGAAGTGACCTACGTTATAATCCAGACCTGCCACTGAATTGCCAGGTAGTTTCAGGGAAGTCATTTCACTTTTCCTAACTTGTTTCTTCAACTGCAAAGTGAGGGGCTGAACCAAATCACCTGCAAGTGGACCTTTCACTCTGATCCTTTGAGCCAAATACAATACCTGCTTAAAGAAGTAGTCAAACAATAGAACTACCTGGATGTGTTGTTTGTTTGTTTTTTAATCCTCACCCAAGGATATTTTTCCATTGATTTTTAGAGAGAGTGCAAGAGAGGGAAAGACAGAGAGAAACATCGACATGAGGAAACACATTGATTGGTTGCCTCCTGCATGAGTCCTGACCAGAGCCTGGACCAGGGAGGAGTCTGCAATGGAGGTACGTGCCCTTGACAGGAATTGAACTCGAGACCCTTCGGTCCACAGGCCAATGCTTTATCCACTAAGCCAAACCGACTAGGGCTGCCTGGATGTATTTTTAAGGTATGCTCCAAAAGTTTCTGAAGTAAAACTTAACATTTTGGATGTCCATCTATACTGACTTCATATTTCAGTTAACATTGCAGTCTCAGCTCCCTCAAGGTAAATGCTAAAGACAAGAGGCCAACAAATGAAGGCATACCAAGTAATAAAGTTACCAAATAGATCAATGCACTTGAAATCACAAAGATTTAAATCATTTGGAAAGAGAAAAGCCATTTTATATCATTTCAAGATGAAAGCAAGTTTATTGTAATTACTGAGCAGCTTTGAAAAGAATACAGAAATTCTTAAGCTTCTGTTAAATATAGAACAAGGTTTTATATTATAAATACAAAAACATTAACATTCTTTTGAATTTAAATAAGCTAATGTTCCTCCCTCCTATTTCAATGAGTTTATTAGGCAAAAAGCTTTTATCATCTCTGATTTCTCTTTTCCCTTCCCTTTGATTTTGTAGTGTTTTAAAATTCAGCGTGTGTAGCTCCATCAATAAACTAATCATCTGTAAAAGATGGATGGATGTTTGTAGCTTTCCTAAGTCAATAATATAGATGGCTTTTCTAAACAATTAGAGGGAAGTGAATAAAAATATTTCACTTCTGTCATGCTGGGCAGAAGTGAGGCACGATAGTTAGAAGCTAGGAAAATTCCTTGGCAAGTAGAATGGGGAAACTGAGACAGATGACTGATTCAAACTGGCCTCATCCAGCATCCTTAGTTACCTGCCTCCTTCTCCCACATACCACTCCCTCAAGCATTAAAGCCTTCAGAACAATGAGGTTCTTATCAGCATCAAATAATCTTAGGAACAAAGCTTCAGGTCTGTTAACAGAGTTTTAGTCCAACCAGCATAACATTTAGGCCTCAGTTGTGTTTCAGTTCCAGGCCCAGAAAAGCAGCAAAAGCAGACCAAGCATTACCACGGCTGGCATCAGGACCAGATGCAATAACCAATGACCCCCTACCCTAGGACTGACCAACCAGTAGAGATCATGACCCTGATCCTCCTCATTTTGATGAATCAGCATATTAAGGGATACACCTGGAAAGCTGATGAATATCCTATTTGAGATCCTCTCCTGACACCTCCCCTAAAATTCCCGCCTTTAGAAAACAGATAAAAACCCTTAAGACAAAGGACCCAGTGTTCTCATTCTCTCTCTCTCTCTCTCTCTCTCTCTCTCTCTCTCTCTCTCTCTCTCTCTCTCTCTCTCTCTTTCTCTCCCATGTCTACTGTCTTCAGGCCTGTGTCTTTGCTTTCTTTCTCTTCAGCTCTAAAGGTCTCCATGAGACTTGCAACCAGGGTAGCAGTGAGCAGGGGCAGCTCATCTTGGGCTAACCCCCTGAACCTATTTCCAAGGGCCCCCCTTTTGCCTCTGTTACTTGTTTCCTGAGTCCATGAAGCCCAGCTAGCTCACTGCTTCTGCCTCTGTGACCTTCTTTCTAAAAGGCCAATGCAGCTCTCTGAGCAGTGGGCTCAAGTCTTTCTTTTCTAGTGTACTTGTGCCTTGCTTGCTAATTAAACTTCCTCTGGCACTAGAGTTCTTGGCTCTGAATTCTTCCTTTGCTAAACTCAAGAACCGAGTACCTGATTCACTGGTAACAGAAGGAAGGTAAAAGCTCCAGCAAAGTGACCAAAGACTTCACCCAAGCTTTGAAGGCTCCAGATTGGTGCTGCATCTCTTCCCTGGCTCTTGTCTCCCTCTGCCCCTGCTCAATCTATGGGCTTCAGAAGTGGGTCCTGCCCTGAACTGTGTGCTCCAAGCTCTTAAAAACCAAAGGGAGGTGGGGAACCTGCAGTTGTTATTGGCTTTATGCATGGCCTGTCTTTAAAAGGAGAGAGTGTACCCACTGAACCATATTTCCAATTCACCTATGAAGTTTGTTATTTAAAGGAACTGTGCTTGGAATCTTTTTGTAGAAAAAAGAACCCTTTGATAAAACAAACGTCTCCCAATTGATAGGTTTTTGTAAGCAAGGATTTCCAAATCCTAGATTTCCTTGAAGGGGGACACAGAGTCCTCTTGGTTCTAAAGCTCTCCAACTAACATTATTTTGAGGGTTCATTAACAATTCAGTGGGCTGGACAGATTGTCTCCTTTGAAGGTTATCAGTCAGGAGAGAAAAAGAAGAGCGGCTCAAGGCCCAACCTTGAGTATTCAAGAGACATTAGGAACAATTAGAGAGGACCTGCAGGTTACAGAATAAGGAATCAAGACAAAAACAAGCACCAACATGGTGTGGGGGAAGCAGATATAATCCAAGGCATGCAGGCACACTCCTACTCTCCAAATATTGTTGGGCCCAATGTAGATGATGCAGAGAAACACAGGGCTTCACCAGAGTCATAACCAATTACAAGATCTCAGAACTAGGGTGAGTGCTTTATTCCAATTCTAAGGAAGATAGTCTGGCTATTTCTACTTCAACTTTATAACTGGAAGGGTGAGGAACTTGCAGGCAGGATTCTTGAGTAGATGGAGGTTCCAAAAATGATGAAACGAAGGCAACCTTTATCTTCCGATCTAAGTATTTGTTTCAACATCTGTGTCAAAGGCACTTGGGCAAGGTGGGTTTTGGCCATGTTCCAGGTGTCACCTATGCTACATTATTCATTTAGAAATCAAAGTTTAAAACTGTACAAAGGACTGTGAAAATGTAATAAATGTAAGCAGCTACATATGGTTTCACAGCCATATTCTTCCACAGCCATCTCACTTTTCAAGAGGCAGAGAGAACGCCCCACCCTGCAAGTTCAAACTCACATTTGCCCACTAATCCTGGCTCTTTACTAATCATCTGAGATCCATAGTTTGGAAGAATGATTCTATTTGTCTGAGACAGAAAAGGCTGTCCTTCCTTTATTTTTCTTTGCTTTATGCATAGCTTTCATGCCTCTTTTGACCCTGAACAGCAGAGTCGCTGAACAGTCCGTGCCTTTGGCCTTTTTCCCCCAGTTCTCCTTGGTTTCTGTTCTATATCTAATGATACTGATTGGCCTTCCCACAAGAGTCCCTGAAGTTCACAAAAGTCTTGGAATGCATGTAGGCCTAACTGCAAAAAAGGAAGGAAGAAAAGGAGGAAGGAGGGAGGGAAGAGGAGGAGGAAACTCGATACATCAAAATAAAACTTTTTCTCTTTTCCATTTTTCTCATAGTACAGAGCATTAAGTTGATTATATTTCTTCAAGAAACATTATCATTGGTCCATTCAAAGTCCCTCTCTGTTTTCAGTTATTTATCTTATCCCCTTCTCCTACTTCCTTTTGACTCACCATGGGCAACCATCCAAATGTATGTTTATATGTTTTCTTTTTAAATGTCTATGTTTGATGTGTATGTATTTTAATTCTGTACATATATATACATAAATATATATTACTGAGATATATATATATATATCAGTAATTTCTTACTTTTTTCTCTTTTCACCATGATTCTAAGATCCACACATGATGCTGTGTGTGGATCTTAGAATCATGCTTTAGATGCTTGCTTCTCACTGCTGACCAATTAGGTAGGTGTATACTGTCCACATTTTACCATTCCCTCGCTCAGCAGAGGATACTCAGGTTCCTCCAACCCACCCGACACCAACAATGCTATGAAGACAATCCTTGTACAGTTGCCCTTAAGTATCAGTGTGAGAATTTTTCTGGGATGTATGTGGGAGTAGAATAGCAGTGTAATTGAGACAACCACATTGCTAAAAGTTTCTGGCTTTGTGGAAAGAATCATAGAAGCATCCATCAAAGAATAGAGCACCTTAATGGAAGTGCATTCAAATGGTCATGAATAAATCATGGGCCACGTGAACAAACACATTTAAATACAGGAGACATACACTTGAATGCTTAGGAACTGCTGCCAATTGAAGATGCAATGGAAATAAAGACATAGCATCTCTCAAATAAAAATATAAATCAGTGGGGGGGGGGGAACAGTTTTGGATTCACAGAAACACATTCTCCACATGGGTTTAAGAGAATACGTCTGTTGTGAAAAGCTCAGTGGCCCTACCTCACTCAACCTCTCTCCCCATTCTCTGGTCCCAACCACAACCACAAAACTACCTGCTGTTTGCCCCGTGGCTCTTTTATGGTGGGAACTCAATCACTCTGCCTTTCCTGCTCTGTGGCATCAACATCAACTTCAAAATTTTCATCTTGTACCAGGGATTTTCCATAGTCATTGGGGACAGCCAGTGCATGATCTACTGCTTCTTTCACTTCTGTCTGACCTTTGCTCCTCATCCCTTGTCCCTATATCAAACAACCTCCCTGGTCAAATCTGAGCCAAATTGCTCCTCTGAGAGCCACACCTTGTACCCTTATGGAGGAGGAGACTGCCTGGGGAATGGCTTCAGCCTGGGGGTTTCATTTGCATATAAATGGCTCTGAAGTGTTCAGTGGAAGCTTTTATGTAAACACTCTTCAAAATATGTTCTGCACTGCATTATCCCCAGCAATAAAGACTCTGGAATCAGAATTTGGCTGTCAGTTTTATTGATGTTGCATGGGGTACAGTAGAATACAGCTTTCTCTTCTGGAAATTTATTGACTTGGCAGTGCAGAGAGCAATAAAACTGTGTTTTTAATCAGTAAGCCAAGCGGACATGATTCCAGAAGAAATATAGGAAGCAAACATGCCATCGTAAGAAGATTTCTCCCCCACTGTCCCTATTCCTCTTGGATGCCCTGTTTGGGTATTGAACGGTGTACTTGGGGAGACTGTCTTCAGGAATAGATTCAGAGGATCAAGTTTGGTTTACTTCCTCAAGGCTGTACCATCTCTAAGAGAATCTTGAATGAAAGCATTTTTCTGCAATGAAATTGCTTTGCATTAGCCCCAGAGAGGAACTGTCGGTAAGATGCTTTGCAGGAGGAATATCAAGAGTGTGACATGCCTCCTCTCAAGAAAAGCAAGGTTACAAGGCCTGTCCCACCACTGTGCTCACTGAAAGAGAGGGCATTACCTGGGTAGATGTTCAAAGGAAATGAAATCACTATCTCAAAGTGATATCTGCACTCTCATGTTCACTGCAGCATTATTTATAACAGCCAAGATAAGGAAACAACCTAAATGTCCTTTGACAGATGAATAGATAGAAAATATAACTATGTGATATATAAACACACACACACACACACACACACACACACACACACACACACACACACACAAAGGAATAGTTTTCAACCATAAAAAAAAGAGAGAAGAAAAGCTACCTTTGTGACAGTATGGAGTGAACCTGGAGGGCATTATGCTAACTGAAATAAGCTGGACAGAGAAAGACAAATATTGCATGGCATCACTTATATGTAGACTCTAAAAAAAAATTGTTAAAGCTGATTCATAGAAACAGGGAATAGAATGATTGCCATGGCCTGAGAGAAGAAAATGTAGAGGTCAAGGGTACAAACTATTAGTTATAAGTTCTGAGGATCTAATGTACAGCATGGTGACTACAGTTAATAATACTGGATTGTATACTTGAAAGCTGCTGTGAGTACATCTTAATTTAAGTGTTCTCACCACAACAAAAGTTAACTATTCATAATGTATGTGTATATATCAAATCATCATGTAGAAGACCTTAAATATATATGTTTGTCAAGTATTCCTCAATAAAATTGGGGGGCAAGGGAAGAAACAAAAAGAGTGGATTGGGAATCACATACTTTGGCCCAATATTGCCAGTGGGAAGAAAATTTGGTCTCAATCTGCTTAGTCCTGTTACCTTGTTCAAATTACTTAATATCTTTGTGATCCAGTTTCTTCTGCTATTAAAGGGGAATATCTACTCACTCCATTGTTGAGTAGCTATAACAAGGTTATAGGTTGGTGTGCATCACTCACATAGCACTTTATACCAGCAGCAAGTCTCTCTGGAACTGTAAGACATTTCACTGACTCAAATATGCTCATCATGGAGCTTTTCTGTCCCAGCAGCTAAGGCAGTCTCTGATGCATAGATAATGAAAAGCAAGGCAGTACCTCCCACCTCTGTTCTCATTGTCATGATATTCTTCTCCCACCTGAAATGTCCTGCTCCATGCCCCTTCTCTCTGCCAGTCCTAGTGCTAAAATTTTGAATCACTGTAGGTGCTTGATAAATGTTGAACATTCATCCCTACCTGGCTGATGCTTTCTTCTGAGTTATCATAACTCCAAGTTCCTTTATCACTTGTACATCGTCTTGTTCTAGTTTTTGCTGTTGCTGAGTAATCATTCTATTCTCAACTGTTATGTAATGCATAATTTTTATCTCAATTCAAGAACACTTAGATTGTTCCTCTGGATATAAGTGAGTGCCTGAAGGAAATGTGCTATATAGATGTTCCCCAAAAATGGCATGTGATGCCCGTGTGATTTAACCATATTAGCAAGTGCTCTTGGGATAATAAGCTGCCTGGAGAAGATGGGGCATGTTCTTAATAGATCTTCCCTTCTCCTGTCTGCCTAATTTTCAGTTGTATTTTTACCATTTGTTTCTCCACTCTACCCAAGAAAGCTTCTTTTCCACCCTCCCAACCAAACTTATAGGATCACTTTAGAACTATGTATTAACTATTTACTTGGTGCGAAGCCCTGTCCTTCACATGGGTTATCTTATTTTAGTTTTATAGATGAAGAAACTGAAACAGAGGGCTTAAATGACATGATCAGGATCACATAGCCAGGTAGTAAGAGAGTGAGGATTTGAACCTGATGTGTCTGATCCCAAAGTTCAGATTTTAACCAAAAAATTACACAGTTTGATATAGACCAGCAATAATTCATGGCACATCTCTTTATGGATATAAGTTAGAATTCCCAACCTAAATTCAGTTGTTGAGAGCTCTGTAGTCACACACACACATTTTATTCATGAACTTAAAAGGCACCCAATCTTAAAGTTTAAACTCTTGGCTTTCCTTTTTTTCTTTTCTAGATCACTCACCTATCTCCGTATCAAAGTAATTCCATCTCAAGCTTTCAGAGGACTTAATGAGGTCATAAAAATGTAAGTAAGATACTGCATATCAAAAGACATTTATAATTGGAATAATAAATTTTTCCAAGGGAAAGCATAGTTGAAAGGGGATCATTTTTCTAGGAGAGAAACTATATTTTGGGAAACCTAGTACTTTTATCTTATTAATACAAATAATATCTAGGAACCTTTGAAGAGAGGTATGATTTTCAAGAGTCATTAAAATCTAGATAATTAACCTTGCTTCAGTGAACTGAATGTATTTTGATAAGTGATGATAAACTTCTCAAGTAGAAAAGATGATAGATTCCAATCATAAAAATTCTCCTGCTACAGTAGTTATTTCCTTGTGTCACATTTTTAGATAACACCACATAGAAGAAAACGTGTTGGAAGTTTATTGTGCATGGAAAGATAATCTTTGTATCTAAAATATAATAAGCAATGACAAAAACACAATACTTACAGCCTTATTGATCAGAGGTATTTATCAAAGTGCAGAGCAGCCTGGAAAGGCAGTGTGATCTCACATTTGTTCAGATGTAACTTTAATCCTTTGCCCTGGGTCTCAGCTTCTATGGTCCAAGACTCCACACATGGAGAGAGAACTTTCTCAGTACTCCAGGATTCCGGTATCCTCCTTAATGTTAGTCTGAGTCAAAAGACCTAAGGGGCCTTTTCTGATTTTTAACAATCCACTGGGCTTTCAAAGCAATTCCAGCTCCTTGAGGAACTTCTGACTCTCTTTAGGATATTAGCAAGCAATGAGTACAGTAAAAATAATTCCTTAAGAATTAGTGCATATTATGAGAAATTCACTGCAGGTTACAGAAATGTCAGTTTGCTTGAACCTAATTCTTCTCTTCTGCTCTCACATTTACATGGTGAGTTTTGAGAACTTTCAATGCATTGAGACCCCCTGGTAAAAAAAAAAAGGCAGCCATAGTTAAATAAGCAAACCATTAGGTAGGAATGAGATGAATCAGCCCAGGAATGATCCATTACTGTGTTCATAAAAGGCATTAACTGCCCTAGGCTCAGCCTTTCTGTGTGCTAAAGCTCTCATCAAATCTGAAGGCTTCAATGAATGTTAACCTTAAAAAACACGCAAATGTACAATTTGTGAATTTGAGACATTTTTCTTAGCTGGCAGTAAATGGTAGCTTATGTTGGGATTTTAGAATAACATTGACATTACCTACATGCTTGGAGGTGGTATATGGCAAAACTGTTTCCTTTACTTTTGTGTCTTTTTTTAAAAAAAAATCAATTCATTCATTAATCTATGCATTCATTCATTCCCAATGTGCCAGGCATTATGATGCCACCAGGGTTCAGAAGTGAATGGGACATACTCTCTGTCCTCAATTTGCTAACAGAGAAAAACAGTCAAAGAAATAGACAGTCACAACCAGAAAGATACTATGTGCAGGAGGTGACCACCTTGCTTTTGCCTCAGAACAGGATTTGGGGAAAGGGAAAGAGTTATGAAACAACGAATTCAACCCAAATGAAAACCTCACTAAAATGATGAAGTTGGGAACCCAGATAGCCTGATCCTGATCCTGAAACATTCCTATAAACAGTAGGTGCCTCTGGTGCAGCCACTCTGGAAAACAGCATGGAGAATACTCAAAAAATTAAAAATGGAACATCCTTATGACCCAGTGATTCCACTTTTGGGTATATATCCTAAAAAAACCAAAACACTGCTGAACTGGTTTGGCTCAGCGAATAGAGCTTCGGACTGTGGACTGAAGGGTCCCAGGTTCGATTCCGGTCAAGGGCATATATCTTGGCTGCGGGCACATCCTCACTGGGGGACGTGCAGGAGGCAACTGATTGATCTCTCTCATCAATGTTTCTAACTCTCTATCCCTCTCTCTTCTTCTCTGTAAAAAATCAATAAAATATATATTTTTTAAAAAACCAAAACACTAATTAGGAAGAATATATGCACCCCTATGTTCACTGCTGCATTATTTACAATGGTGAAGATATGGAAGTAAACCAAGTGCCCACCACCAGATGAGTGGACAAAAAAGCTATGGTACATTACACAATGGAATGTTATTTGGTCATAAAAGAGAATGAAATCTTACCATTTGCAAAAGCATGGAAGAACCTGGAGGGTATTGTGTTACATAAAATAAATCAGTCAGAAAAAACAAATACCACATGATTTCACATATATGTGGAATCTAAGAACAAAATAAATGAACAAACAAAACTGAAACAAACTCATAGATACAGAGAATAGACTTATAGTTGCCAAAGAAGAGGGAGTTCAGGGACTGGGTGAAAAAAGTGAAGGGATTAAGGAATTCAAATTGGTAGTTACAAAACAATCATGGGAATGTAAACTACAGCAAAGGGAATATAATCAATAATACTGTAATAACTATGTATGGTGCCAGGACAGGCTGAAAACTTTGTAAAGTATATGATTATCTAACCACTATGCTATATACCTGAAACTAGTACAAAAAAATATTGAGTTTGAGTTAATTGAAAAATTATTTAAAAGAAACGATACAAGCATAAATGAAAAATAAATGGGAAAAAACAATAGGCGCCTCTCCTCTCAGAAACTCAATTTGCTGTAAAACAAGGGAATCTGACTAGATTTTCTCAAAGGGCCTGTTGACTTCTAATAATCTATGATGCCATCCTATATAATAAAAGGCTAATATGCAAATAGACCAAATGGTGGAACAACCAAACAACAATCACTATGACATGCACTGACCACCAAGGGGCGTGTGCGGGACATGGTGGGCATGGGCAGCAGGCAGCAGAGTGCAGAACATGGCAGGCGTCGGCCACAGTGGGATGGTGGAGCAGGAGAGTGGGGGCACCAGACCAAGGTGGGGTGCTGGCCGCTGTCATTGAGCTGATCCTCTTGTGGTTACTCAAAATTCTTTGCTCCTGCGTGCTGCAGTCCCACCCTGCACTCACACCTGCTGGCCCCCATTGCCTCTGAGGGCTTCTCCACCTCCCCCTGCTCCTGAGGGGTGATCAGGGCAGCAGCCACTGCTTGCACCCACTGACAGCGCTGGCCCCAATCGCTCCAGGCCATCAGCATCAGCGGGTCTGAGCGGGGCCAGCACAGAGGCAGTAGGAGTAGGGCTGCTGGCAGACAGAGGACCGGGGGGCCTCTGTGGGAGGGGCCAGGAAGGGGCATGGAGGATAGGCCGAGACCCACCCCTATGCCCACAGCAGCCTTGTGGCCCACAGTTCCTTTCAAGGTGCACAAATTCATGCACTGGGCTCCTAGTGTCATAATAAACAAGAAAAAAAAATCCTGTTGTAAATAAACAGGGATTACTGAAACTTGCATTTCAACAGTACCTGGGTTGTAGATGCCCATCAGGGCTCCTAAAGGGAGGTGTTAGCACTTCATTATGTGAGGACAGCTAAAGGTGCCACTGTTCTTTTTTAAAAGGACACCCCAGTTGTTGGGCCACATACACAGCTGCTTATGATGCAGACAGTCATTTATTTCATGTTTCTTCTTTTTTTTTCCCCTCTCTCCCTAGTGAAATTTCTCAGAGTGATTCCCTGGAAAAGATAGAAGCTAAGGCCTTTGACAACCTCCTCAATTTGTCTGAAATGTAAGCATCAGCTAACAGATCGTTTACTGCTGTACACTATTACTCTCACTGGCTGGAGCCCACTCGGTTTTTGTATTCAAGCATCCACTGCTAGGAAGCCAAGAGGAAAAGACTACAGCAATTACTAGGTCTGGGCAGGCACTAATTTCACTCACTGCAGTGGCCTGAAGGTTGCCATGGTGACAACTGCTTCTCCCTGAGAGCTGCATAAACTCTGAAACATCACAACACAAAGTTAAAAATTAAAATTGCCATTGTGGAGTCCTGCTAAGTAGCTCTTACCTTATGGAAGGGAGGGTATGGAGTAGTTGGGGTGGTGGGAAAATTTAGAAAGGAGCTTATAGCTCATGAATTAGTTCATGGGGAGCTGTTTGGACATATTCATTCATTCAGTAAATAGTTCTTGAATACCTACCATGTAAAAGTCCTGTGTTGGGCATGTGTATGTTGGGTTTGTTGTTATCATGATGTCTTAAAATTGATTCTTCAAAATTATCCTTTCCAAATTATTTTCCTCCAAGTAATGAAAAGGATGGGAGAAGACTAGCTTAATTCAGTTTTCAGCTCATGAACTTTGTGTCCCAAAGGTTAACTGACTTGCCTGATGTCACACAGCAAGTTAACTAAGACTATAAGTCAGGTCATGTGACTCTGAAACTGGGTCTGTTACTGCTGTTTTGTTTGGCCCAAACCTGAATGTCTATAAAATTCACCTGCATAGGAGTTTCTAAAGTTAAGGAAAGGGGAAATATGTTGGCAACAGTTTTTAAGCACTTATGCTTGGCACTTATTTTTTCTAGGTTGTGTCATTAAATCCTCACAACCACCCTGTAAAATGGAGTAACTACCCCTTGTGTTCAGGGGAAGGAATGGAGCCTCAGGGAGGTCGGACACTTGACCAATGTAGTGCCTCAGACAATGGCAGGTTTGGGATTCAACCTCAGCCTGTCTTTCTTCAAAGATTGTGCATGTGTCACCATACCAGAAGATCTCCCTATGAATGGTCCAATTAGCAATTATCTAAAGAGAATAATTAATAAGTATGATAATGACCTGCCACATGTCCAACCAAGGGCCAAATGCTGCTGGAGTACAGAGGAGGTAAAAATACAAATCTCCCCAGGAGATGAGTGTGGCCAGGGGAGTGAGAATAACTCACCAAACAATTATGAGAAATCCACAGTAATGAGCATTTAAGTACTAAAGGTATATCTGGACTTGTCTGTGAGGTAAAATTTCTTGGGGGGCCATTACAATTATAGATGACAGTCTATAGACCTAGAAATCCGCAGTTCTAACAGACTTCCCGAGGGATGCTGATTCAGCACAGCTTATGTTGAGAACCACAAGAGCAGCTTCAGGTAAATAAAGCTTCTCACGATGCAAAGCAACATTTATCAACAGCAAGAAAAATGAAATGCTCTAAGGGAAAGTTTATGGACTTTTCCCAAGAAAGGCCCTGAGATTAGGATGCTAGCTCTGCACAGGTTCTCTTTGCTTTGTATCCCCAGCACCTAAACCACACCTGGCACATATAGGAGCCCAATTAATGTTTGATGAATGGATGGATGGATAAGTGGTCTAAGGTCAAACCACAAAAGATCCTTAAGAGATAAAATTCCCTTCCATCTCACTCACAGAATGCTTTATATAGCCCATGTTTGCTTGATTCAGTTGTAAAAACAATTACAACAAAATGTCACTGACCTTTAAATAATCAAAAGGACATAAAAGATGGAAATAGGCACCAATGGTGGGTAAATAAGGTAAAGTGGAATGAGCACTAGACTTGAAGTCAGGAAAAAACTGGGTTCATCTCCAAGTTCTGCTACTTCTCAGACAAATCATTCAATTTCCTGATTTCATCAACTATAGTAATTGTTCACATTGGTTGAAGATTTACTATGAACCAAACTTACATATTTCTTTCTTTAAAACTGCCCTATGAAGAGACAGAGCTGTAAGTGACATATCCAAGTCATACAATTAGTAAAACCAAGATGTAAAATCAAGCTGACCCTAGAGTCCATCCACCTAACCAGTGCTCTATATTTTCTCTATACAAGAGTAATCTTTCATCGAGTGGTTGTTGAATGGGTTAAGAAAACCAAAGGCATTTACTGGCCTTTTACTGGAACCAAAGTAAATGGGACCCGGCAACTAAGGCCTCTTCTCAAAGGGTCAATTTCACTGGTGGGACTAGGGAGAAGGACACTTATACCACTATAATGTATGGCTGTACTTTTACACTTTGCAAAGCTCTACCTTGTACATTGTTTCTGCATATTCTATTACTACCTCTCAACCTGTGAAGTCGGAAGAGTGCGTGTTATTATTTCAATATTACAGAAGGGATCACTAGCTCAGGGAAGTTAGGAGACTGGGCATCATCACGCAGCAAATTATCTACAGAATAAGCATAAAATCCCCCTAATCCAAGCTCCTGGACTCTGCCCTGCTGTTCCACGGACTGGGTGACCATCTGGATAATTGGTCAGTGTGGCTGCCAGCCCAGTATGAAGAGAACCAATTTACTACAAGAGAGAGAAGCTAATTTGCTCATCTCTCCTGGGAGCAGATCCTCCCATCATCACCAGTGTGCAGGCTCCATAGTAGGGCAGGACGTACTTGGCCAGGAGCCAAGGGATCAATGCTGCCTGGGGAAAAGGGGTAGAAGGAGTTGGAACAGGGGTAGGGGGTAGAACAGATTCCCAGCTATGATGCACCTGCCTTGGCAGGATGTTGAGAGCAGAGCTTCCTGGAAATAGCCACTGGCTCTCACCATGCTGCTTTCATCCCCGGGGTCTCAGGAGTGCCTCTCAAGCACTTGATTCTGTTGATGCTGTTTTCAGTCAGCATCCTCTGGTGACCATGGTCTCATGCATTCCAAACAATGCACATCTAGTAAACTGCTGCCTGTTTCCCCTTCTCTCTTTACAGACTGATCCAGAACACCAAAAATCTGGTATACATCGAGCCTGGAGCATTTATAAATCTCCCCCGGTTAAAATACCTGTGAGGAATTTTCGTTTTTAAGCAACTGGGGAGGGGAAGATGGGGATCTGGTAAAAAGCAAAACAATTCCAAGGTTGAGAAGAATTTTTTTAACCATATACTTAGAATTATTTTCATGTCCGTCTTCAGCCCTCTGATTTAATCAGCATTTCTTATCAGCCACTATGCTGGCACTTCCAAACACCTATAAGTGGTATAAGTAGTTCTCAACACTATCTCTGTCCCAAACAGCAGAGAAGACCATCACCTCTTTGCAGTGATTTTCAAAGCTGGTGGTAGGAATGGGAGCGGTGGGGGAGGTCATGACACTTTAAAAGGGTGAATCAGAATCTCTAAGGTGAGGTGGTGATGTGGAGAGAGGACAGGTGAACGTGGAAAAGGCAATTCTGATTTGACCCCTATCCCTGGTTGAGAATCACTGATCTCCTTTATCTCATTTGTTCCTTCATTCATTAAGTGAAAACATTTTAAGTATTGCCTTCAGGTAGGCACTGTGCCATATAATCTAAACCATTATTTTGTATGTCCCATTAAGTCTGATTGGTCCACTAGTTAGAATTATCAGCTGAGGTCCACCCTAGCCCTGCAGATTCATTGCCTTACCAGCAAAATCAAAATTCCTGAAATTTGATACAATCTATAAATTTATCACTGTGGATCTTCTCACATATCAATTACTTATTCACACAGAAAAATAAATCACTTAACACAGATATCCTCTCTCTCTTCTTCCTGATAAATTAAATTTCATAAAATCTCCAGAGGATGCAAAGTGTACAATGCCTACCACTTTTTAAAAAATGGAGGAGAGAGGAGGGACATCCTCTCTCTGGTGTTCAACGTCATCTGTACAGTCTTGCTTGGGGCCCTGACAGGAGCTGCTGCTGGCATTACGGTAGCTCCTTTGGCAGCGCCAATGCTGGAGGATTCCTAACTCAGGTGTTCGGCTTTTCCAAACCTTCAAGGGGTCTACAGGACACATAAGCATCTCAGCATTTACCACTTTGGAAAAACATAATAAAAATCCCAGAGCCAAGTGTGATGACTGCAGCCCCTTTTCATCCAAGAATCACTGTCTTTATTAAATAGCATTTTCACCACTCCTTTAAAAAAAAAGGGATATTCTGTCAACCCCCATACACATTGCAGTCTAAGCCCGCACTGCTGTCACCAGCCACAGACAGGGCAGGATTCAGTGTGATCTGGGGTAGCAGGTAAGGAAGAGAACCAGAGAGAGCCAAAACAGAAACCTGGCTTCCTTTCATTGTCACCAGGGTGCCAAACAGTTCATGTCAGTTGTCCAGAGTCCATGAGTGGGGACTTGAAACTCGGTTGAGTGAAATCCAGATGACTTGACTCCTCTAAAGGAATCCCGTTCTTGTGTAATAAAATATCCTTCAGTTTAACCCACCACTGAAGCCTCTCTCTTCTTTGAAGTTTAAGTGAAAGGAAGAGGAGGAGCCTTCAGTAGCTCAAATAACAAAGAGAATGTTGAATGATTTCAGTGAGATTTAAGGGAGACTTTCCTGAATCCCAGATAGCTAAATAAAGGAAAATTTGCAGTGATAAGGGATATGGATTGCTCACAAAGAGATGAATCTTTCTGGATATGAATTGCTCACATAGAGATTAATCTTTCTGAAGAGTCTTAGTTAAAACCTGTCTACAATAGAGAGCTGCTTTCTAGAACTATGAAGAGCATGGTCTAAACTAATTAGCAAAAGGAAACTGGAATGCAATGAAAAATAAACATAAATGAAAAACACCTGAAAGTTTGGTCCCAGCCCCTAGATCTCAAAATAGAAATCATTAGAGCACCTTCTCCCATAGGGTTAGGGGCTTTTAAAGTCTCACAGTCTTTGACATCTGAAAGTGTGACTGGTAAAGCCAAACACAATATTTTTAAATTTAATGTGAAAATAGTATTTGCAAAATGCCTTTCTACTGTTTTTTATCTTTATGCCATAATAACACTCCCTTTTGCTCACTCTCTGCCCACATCCCCACCTTGCCCCAAATCACAGGAGCATTTGTAACACTGGCATTCAAAAGCTTCCAGATGTTACGAAGATCTTCTCCTCTGAATTTAATTTCATTCTGTAAGTACCAGGCTGATTGCTATGCATAACAGTTTCCTATTTGCAGCTAAAATTTGGAAAGTAAATATTTCTCATTTCATTCCTCAAGGGAAATTTGTGATAACTTACACATAACCACCATACCAGGAAATGCTTTTCAAGGGATGAATAACGAATCCATAACACTGTGAGTAACTCCCAGGTTCATGTTCTTCCATACAGCCTCCTGCTATTCTCATTTCTAGTTTAAGGTGATCTCTTTCTTGTCTTATATCTTGCCCCTCACTTGCTGGTGACATTCTTTTGGATCTAAAATGCCAAAGTTGAGAGGAATTGTGTGGCATCAAATCTGGGTCATATGTTCACATCACAACCAGCCAACCCCGTCAGTTTAAAATTAATCAAATGGACCCTGAGGATTTATAGTGAAAAAATTTCCAACTGATGAAGTTGTTCATTCATCAGTGGAATGCTTTGCAGCTGCAAAGAGACAGCCTGGAGTGTTTAAAAGAGAGCACAGAAATTTCAAGTTTCATCTGAGAAGAGTTTGGAAGGATACTCTCCAAGTAGGTAGAGTATTTGATCAATGGACCATCTTTCTCTCTCTCTTTCTCTCTCTCTCTCTCTCTCTCTCTCTCTCTCTCTCTCTCTCTCTCTCTCTCTCTTCTCTCTCTCTTCTCTCTCTCTTCCTCTCTTTCTCTTTCTCTCTCTCTCCCTCTCTCTCTCTTTCTCTCTGATTTTTCACTGTCCCCTTGGGTGACTTTTGTTTCTGAAGCAACACCATCAATGCCCAATTCCCTAAATCCCTTAATATTAAATCTGAAAATAACGTCTTCTTATTTGATCATCACTCATCAGGCTACCAGGCTCAAAGGCTCTATCCCTTTCAGGCTCTTTCCTAATGTCTTGCTATTCAAAGCATAGTCCATGGGCCAGCATCTACAGTATCTTCCAAAAACTGATTAGAAATGCAAACTTTTAGGGCCATCGCAAACCTACTGACTCAGAATATACATTTTCACAAGATCCCAAGTGATTCACATGCACAATTGAGTTCAAGTGAGTATTGTACTAAAATAACACAAGTCACTCTCTTCACTGTACACCTGCCAGGTTTCCTTCACGCTGGATCCCTGCCATTGTCACATGGGGCACCTTCCTTTGACCTACCATTCAGAAGCTGCATCCTGGACACCATGTCTAATTTATATTCAATGCCCAGTGAATATTCAATTCTACTCCACACATCCATATTCCTCTCTCTCTTTCTGCTTTGGTTATAGTCCATGGCAGGATCATATTGAGGTAATAAGTGAGCTCACCCTCAAAGAAAGAGAGAGAGAGAGAGCATGGACTGGATGACCCTGAAATGAAGTAGTTGTAAAGCACGAGGAGAGGCATCTCAGGGGATTCTTGTATATCAGTGGATTCTAAAAATTGGCATCAATGGTACACTGCATTTGTATAGTATTTTTTACTTTGTGTAGGCATAATCCATAAACCAACACATATAATTATGTTATGAAATTTTGGCTAATGTAGTCCCAGCTCATTAGTGCAATCAAAAGAATACAGAGCAACAACAACAAAAAAGGTTTCAAGATAAGTAAAATTCTTTACTTGTAACTCTTGAACACCAGGAGGAAGTCTGTAGTTACTGGGAAAACCGCTCTACAATCTTTTTACCCCTCCACTTCTCTCAAATACCACAGCTCTTCCAGCTGTTTATAAAGTGTTTCTCTGTTACATGTGGATCTGGAACTATTCATCCATCATATCCCTGTCAGAAACAGGGTATTTCAGAACAAACAATGAGTGGAGGGGTACTGCATGATTAGAATTGAGGGTCTTCTGGTGTCTTTATTGAGAACACAAAAGATATATATAAGATCCATGTACTCCAGTAGCTCATAATCTCAATGGGGAAAAACCATGAAATAATAAAAAGAATACAAGCCAGTAGATAGCCACTGTGAGAGTGTGTAGTACACAGAAATGAAAAGTCTTGGAGAAATCCTCCAAGATTTTACCAGGCTGGAGAAATCAAAAGAGGCTTCAGGGCAGAGCTGAGACTTGAGTCAGACCTCATAGAAGCAACATTTGTAATATTTATATAGCACCTATTAAAAGCCTGCACAATTTTTGAGTACGTATTTTTAAATACCCATTTACTAGTAAGTTGCACAGCAACCCTTTGAGGTAGGGATTATCACTCTCATTTTTAGAGATTAAGTAATTTACCCAAGGTCAAGGTATACAACCAACAGTCTGTCTTAGAGTCATGGGCTTCATCATTATGTTGTACCACATACTGAGAGTAGGGGAACAAGGAATCCAAGTGAAAGGCAGCATGTGCAAACACAAGGCTGTGGGAGGAGGAAAATAGGATGAGGGATACTCACTGGGAGTGAACATCCTGCTTAAGGGATGGGAAAGAGGTTTAGATCAATATGTTTACATAAAAAGGAATGGAAGAAACATTTGATTGCAGAGGGTCCTGAATGCTGGGATAAGGGGCTAGAGGCTTAGAAGTAACTAAATAAAAGTAGTAAGAAGAAACCACTCAAATAAGTTGCCTTTATTCAAAGATCATAAATAGCCAAGACTCCCTTTGATTTTGACCTAAATCTAAAAATAATCAGGAACCAACAGATACTCCTCTCAGGTAAATGTACAATGATGGGAGTGGAATGAACAGGAATGAAAGAGCAGAAGAAAATAATAATTCATGGGGTTCTACAAGCTCACAAGACCAGACCTCCCCACCAAAGTAACAAAACCAAAGATTCCTTTTCACACATATTTCAGCATGTGTACACAACAGCTACATGGTATTATTTGTGGACTATTAATTTGTGTTAGTACTGATTTTAAGATGAATAGTGCCTACCAGCAGGGTGTAATTGCCCCACTTCTGAAGTTAATGAGGATTGTGGATCCATTTCTCCCAGAGAGCCCGTGGGGGCAATGTGCTCCATCCCCCGTGTCTGGAAGGGGAGAGATTAGTTATTTGTTTGGCACTTGACCTCGGCTGAATGGGCCCTACTGTAAGTGGAGGATCCTGTGGAGCACCCCCTTGGAAAAGGGTATTACTTAAAAAGGAAAGCCTGGATTTTCTCAACTATAGAGTTCAGCTCTCTAGTTAGAAAATAATGAAAGTAAGCCCTCTCTCTTCATGAGTATTTTTTGAGAATTTGCTTTTCATGGAAACCTTCCTGCCTCCCCCACCTAAATCTGTACCAACTGTGAGCTCATTTAATAAAAACAAAACACTTCACTTGATGCTGGAGAAGCTCAGTGGGGCTAATGCTAAAGCCATGCATTATACTTTTATGTGCCTTTACGGCCCTTTGGCTTTCCATTAAATCTCCTTCAGATGCCACTTTGAAATGTCCCCCCCTAGGTAAGCAGGATTTGGCTTCACCACCTCTAGAAAATATTCTAGATCACTGGTCGTGCAAGTCTCAAAAATGTGACAATCTTGATTCATATCAGAACTCCACAAAGAGAAGGAAAGGTCACAGCAACTAATTCTCTAAGACTAATTCAGAGAAAAGATGCCTGGCAAAGAATGACAAGATTTCAGGTTGCACCTGTGACAAGCCACAGACTGCTTGGCACTGAATTAGAAAGCCTGTGTTCTAGTCCTGGCTCTGCATGTAACCAGCCTTAGTCAAGTCACACCACCTCAACGTAACTCTGTCTCTGTCTTTCCAATGGGATTATTAATACCCCCTTGTATAAAGCCAGTCACACTGTATTGTCTGCACAGCACTGTCACAATTAAAAACTAACATTCAGCAAGCTAGTTGTTTAGACCACCCTTAAAACACTGTTGCATCATCTCATTTTAAATATTTTTATTTTGAAATTTTAAACTGGTAATTGGAGTCACTCTCTCTGTCTCCCCACTGACAAGTGGAACAGATAGTACTATGAACTCCCTATATACCTTACCTAGATTCAGCTACTATTTCCAGCTCGCCATGCCTACTCCATTTCTATATATGTAACTATATACAATACAGTTCCCTTTGGCCAAACCATCCAAAAAAGTTTATAGACATCATGACACCTCATATCTAAATACTTCAGCACATATCTCCCCAAAATAGGGAAATTCCACATAACTACAACTAAGAAAATCAACATGAGTTTAATGGCAGTATCCAACCTATAATCCATATTCAAATGAAAATATGTTTATAGATTTTTTAAACTTGGAATCTAATCAAAGTGTATGCATTGCATTTTTGCTATTATGTCCCTAGTCCTCCCAACATCACCTGCCACCCCATCCTGCAAAAAAACTGCCCCTCTTCCTTCCTCTGTTCTGGATGACAATGTCTGGATTCATTTGTCTATACTGTCATAACTAGATTCAGGTCAATGTTTCTGCAAGAACACAACAAAAGAGACGTTATGTCTCTCCCAATGCAAACCAGGAGGAACAGCACGTCCCACTGTCCCACTCCTTAGCCATTCGGTTAAGGTAGTGACTGATCTCTTCATTGTAAGGGTGCATATTTCCCTTTGTCATTAATAACTAAATCATGGTGGGATAATTTGAGTTTGTGTGACTATCCTGTAGCCAACAACCTTTGTCCAATGGTTTCAGCATCTGTTGATTATTCAGTTAATACATAGGAAAGTCTACCATTCCTCTACATTTGTTAGTCAGCACTCTTCTGTTAAAAAAAATAAAGAGGGTTCCTTTTTCTCCCTTTCCTTCTCTCTCTCTCTCTCTCTCTCTCTCTCTCTCTCTCTCTCTCTCTCATTCTTTCTTTTTAAGTATCACCGTGGAGTGTGGATTTTAAAAGCATTTTATTCACTATATTATAATCCATTGTTGTTATCATTTTTGGATGCCTATCACCTTTTTTTGTTACATATGATAAAGTCATGTAAGTTGACATGAACTTGGTGAGATGTGAGGAAACATAAGAACGCTAGTGCTGCCTGGCCAGCATGGTTCAGTGATTGAGTGTAAACCAGGGGTGGGCAAACTTTTTGACTCGAGGGCCACAATGGGTTCTTAAACTGGACCGGAGGGCTGGAACAAAAGCATGGATGGAGTGTTTGTGTGAACTAATATAAATTCAAAGTAAACATCATTACATAAAAGGGTACGGTCTTTTTTTTCAATAGTTTTATTCATTTCAAACGGGCCGGATACGGCCCGCGGGCCGTAGTTTGCCCACGGCTGGTGTAGACCCTTGCAGGAGGTCACAGTTTGATTCCCAGTCAGGGTACATGCTCAGGTTGTGGGCTCAATCCCCAGTAGGGGGCATGCAGGAGGCAGCCAATCAATGATTCTCTCTCATCATTGATGCTTCTATCCCTCTCTCCTTCTCCCTTCTCTCTGGAATCAATAAAAACATATTTATATATAAAAATAGAACTCCAGGTCTGCTGTAAGGCAGGAGGCATGACCAAATCAGAGAGAGGGACCCCATGCCATAGAGTCTGTGAGCCCCACATGAATGGGGGAGTTCTGATGAACATTCAAAACTAGGGTCCTGGCAGCAGACAGTAGAGACCAGTGATAATTATCCCTACAACCACTGCCAGGGAATCCAGCACACAAGTGTCTTTATGCATGAGGAATTATTCCTATATAAAAGGACTTCAGCGAATTAGCACATGGAGAAGACAGTAGCAAACTTAGGATCCCTATTCTTTGAGATGGTGTTTGTATAGTTGTTTGATAAAAATTTGTTGATAGATATACCGTCCTAGGACATATATTCTAAAATAGTATGTTTTGCCCTTCAGCAACTGGGTCTTTTGAGTCCCTGAGAGTCTGTAAACATAAGTTAAGCTTTCTTCTTTGAAATCATCCAAAACTAGGTGAGTACATGATCCAAGAGGGAACTGTAGTATAACATTAATATAACCTAAGAAATGATTTTACAGTCCAAGGAATATCTGGAGTTTGCTATAAGGCAGCATTCAGAATTAAAGTGTCATCTGTGGTTAAGTTCTAAAGTCTGAGTCTTATTTCGAATAAAAAGGTACTATTCTCTCTGTTTGATCACAAGTACTGACATTTGAATAGAGAACCTAGACAATGCTTTAAAGTAAGGTGCAGCTATCATAATAGGGGAGAGGAGGAGGAAAATTCATTTCCCAGCCTGTGACAGCATCCTCAAGGCAAAGGAAGCCTTTCTCATTTAATTCTGACACCATGATGTTTTGGAAAAAAGTTATCTGAAGTGACTCTCCAGATGTTTGAATGGGCACAAAGCATTGTGCAGGCCTGACAACATGAGGTCTCCCACTCGCATTTGTAATTTCTCCAGAGTAAGGAAGCCAGTCCTTTAATCAAAACAATGCAGTGCATTCTATTGTGTGAGTCTGGTAAGAACAGAGACAAAGAGCAGCAGTTGAAAAGGAAACAATGAGCCATGTTCTTTGCAATATTGGCACAAGCAGGACCCAGGCTATTCAAAAAAAGACATGAAAAATGTCCAATTGCAAAAATGTCAATGATGCCAACACAGGCGAAAGGTAGTTGAGGGCTTTCAGAGAGTGAGGACATTTGGGGCAGCCTAGGCCACTGAACTGACCTGCTCCACCCAGGAACAGAGAGGCCTCTACCCCAGTGGAGTTCATTTAAACAGTGGCTGCATTTCATGAAAATTCTGACCAGCACATGGAAAGGAAGACCCTTCCCTTCAGTTCTGGTAGGAGAGCTGGAGGCCACTGTTGAATATATGAATGATAGGAACAACACATTAAGTATTTACTGTGTTCCAATAAACACTCATTTCTAAGTGTTTAATATGTTTACTCTTTTAATCCTCACAATAGCCTTTGAGATCAATACTATTATTATCACCTCTATTTTCAGATTAGGAAATTGAGACACAGAGAGGTTAAGTAACTTGCCCAAAGTAATTCAGCTCATAAGCAGTAGACTTGGATTCAAGCCCAGTCAGTTGGGCTCAGGGCTTGCAGACTTAACTTAGAGCATTATAAGCCCCACCAAAAAAAACAAAATCCCAATATGTATCAAAACTAGGATCATCAAGCCAGCACCTAGCAGTGATGGGGAATGGCATCCAGACAACTGCTGGCAGCTTTGCTTTGCCAAAATCAAAGTAGGGGCTACTTCTTCTTGATCCACTACACATGTAGCTTCATCACATACAAGGCAAAGAAATCAATAAGGGGACTAGACTCTGGACTCAATTCTGACCAACAGACCATCTGGTGTGCACTATGGAAATGATGAGAACTGTATGATCCTATGACATGCCCTAGGGCCGTGGTCAGCAAACTGCGGCTCGCGAGCCACATGCGGTTCTTTGGCCCCTTGAGTGTGGCTCTTCCTAAGCCTTAGAAGTACCCTAATTAAGTTAATAACAATGTACCTACCTATATACTTTAAGTTTAAAAAATTTGGCTCTCAAAAGAAATTTCAATTGTTGTACTGTTGATATTTGGCTCTGTTGACTAATGAGTTTGCCGACCACTGCCCTAGGGCAATGGGTCCCAAAGTGGCATGCCCGGGCTCACTGGGAGAGCTTGCTATAAAAGCACATGCTCCTGGGTGCCACTACCAGAGTCTGATTCCATACGTGATTCTGATTCAGTGGATGGAAGAGAATGCTTTGATAAACACTTCAATTTCAAAAAAGTTTAGAGAAAAGACAGGTAGGATTCATTCATCTAATAGAAACTGCTATAAATAACAAGATACTGCCAAATGACAAGATACTACTAAAGAATAATATTCTAAGTGTAAAACTTTAAAAAAATCCAGTGGGCCTAAGTGCTAAGGGGGCAAAAAGGTTGTTTTTGATTTTACAAGACAACAGATATAAACCAAGCTCCTATCCCCTCAGATTCTACAATTCAAATGGAGAGGGAAAATTAATGAAAAAATGGCATCCAGTAATGGATTACAGAATATGGTTAAAAGCTAGCACATGCAGCCTTAAACTCAAAAGACTCCCAGAAGGAAGGAAGCACAGGAGAGCAGGGGAAGCCAGGGAGGCTGCGGTGGGACAGGGCCTCTGCTCGACCCAGCCTGATGACCGAGCCCCTGCTAGATAACAGACAGCATGAGAGGCCTGAGGGTTTTGTGGAATGAATTCGTATCCTCCCCTGTTCTCTTTGAACTCAATCTAATAAGAAGACTTTACGAATTATTTCATAACCACTGTATTTTCTGAATTTCAGTGTTCAAATATTATGCTTCAACGTGAGTCCCACTTCTATTTATTTATATGCTGATTTGTGTCAGGTGTGCTGGGGGCTGATAGAAACCACACACACAAAAAAATACATACATATTGCACACAAACACTACATACATATACATATACATATATATATACATATACATATACCAAGATAAAAGTGCTTTCAGGTGACAGGCACGTGGGGCAAGAGTAGGTGGAGAATATGTCTCAACTCTTGCTCACATCACATCCCTCATGTTCCTGTCATGGCTGTGCAGCTGCAGCAGCCCTGTAGAGGGAAGATAGGACCCTGCCAGACACAGGAGTTTAATTTTATGTTTTACCACAGCCCTTTCTCACCTGAGTCTTCCATCATTGCTCATGAAGAACTTACACCAATATTTCTACTTAAGCTCATTGGACTATGATTTGTAGTAAGAAATTCATCTTCCATAGACCCACTTGTTCATCCAATTCACTTAACATATACTTGCTGTATTCATCCCAGGTGCCAGCCACTGTTCTAGATGCAGAGGATTCTTCAGAGAGCAGAAGAGTTTATATTCTGCTGGGGGCGGGCGGGGGGAGGGGGGCGTAGATAATGAACAAGTATAACATAACTGTGGGTCAGACGGTGGTAAAGCAACAGAGGAAAAACAAATCAGAGAAGGGGGATAGGGAATGCTGAGATGCTGGAGGAGGGGAGGATGGTAGTTAAATAGGGCAGCCAGGAAAGGTGACCCTGCAAATCAAACATAGCCTGCTGCTAGAGGGAGAGGGGGTCATCTCAGGGAAGAAAAGTAAAACAACCAGCAAAACTGATGTGCTAGAAGGAGCCACAAAGTGTTTTCTGGTCCCATTTTTGCCTCCTGTGGGCTTTAGACAAGCCACTTCCCTCTCTGATCTTATTTCCTTCTTTGCTAAATGAAGGGGTGCCACTTGATTCTTTTCAAGTTTCCTTCTGACTCCAGCATTCCCCAGCATTGATCTGTGTTCTAAAAAGCCTCCGGTGTCTTATTCTGGACAGACATGTATGTACGTGTGCGTGTGTGTGTACGTGTATTTATATGTATATAACATACAGAAATTATGGAACAAAATTTCATAAACAACACTACCCTAATTGCATCCATTCTGTTCTAATCACTTCTATTTTATTTTTTAAATGCTGATTGCACCCAACTATATTGATTTCATTATCCAATAATGAGTCTTAAAGAACTGTTTACAGACATTGAAATCTTCTTGGTTGTGGAGCCAGATATGGTACCAAAACTTACACTCGTCCAAGAAAAGGGATAGCTCACTCAGTACGGGAGTCTTCCTCTGCCCTTAACTTTCAGCAACCCAGAAAGCCCAGGTGCACACACAGGCCTGCACAACCGCAGGCAAGACTTGAGTGTTAGTCAGACAGGTCTGGCCTCAAATCCCACTTCTGCCACTGCTTTCTTTGATCTTCTGCAAGCTGCACAACAGCACGAGGCTTAGGTTTCACATCAGGATAATGGAAATGACGATGAAGATGAAATCATATGCTATACATACAATGGCTGGCTAAGTATCTGATACTTAATAAACATTTAAAACTGGTGGTGGTGAAGATTGTAATGGTGGAGGTAGAGGCAAACTGGAGCAAAAAAACCCACAAAACTTCATTTTACCAGAACCTTAGAATCTAAAATGTTAGTGAAACACAGCTAAGACATGTGAATGCCAATAATTATCTTAGCAGTAAACATCACAGAGGAAGGATGTGTGATTCCAAACCGTTTCTTTCTATCCTAAAACCTCTCTCTTCCCTCTTCAGCAAACTGTATGGAAATGGGTTTGAAGAAATACGAAGTCATGCGTTCAATGGGACGACGCTGATTTCCCTGTAAGTACGCTCATTTCCCCAGCTCATGAATAAAAATGATATATTACTCTGGCTACCAGACCACATTCAATCTTCAGCAACTAACTCAGGACAAAAATAAACTTTCAAGTGGCTAGTCCTCGGTGTTTCATGCATGTTACTAGGCAACTGGCTGGCTGGAAACCCCAGAGCACCCTGATTTCAAAGATAGATGCAGCCGGAATACATTGAAGTTGACAGCTTGCTGAAATATTCAACACCTACTTTAGGCGCCACCATCTCACAGCCTCCCTCTTAGCCCCCGTGCTCAGGTTGAGGGTGTGTTAGAGGCAGCATGATTTCAGCAAAGAAATTCTTCCCACTGGCCCCACTGCAGAGAAATTGGGTAACTCCATTTACCAGCTAATCAGCCACAACAGACCCACTCAGAGTCCCATCTCCTTACTGCAGGGGGTGGGAGGTGGGCGAGGGGAGGGAATAGGCTGCTCATTTTCCACCAGGTGAGGGAGCCAAGAATATTCACCACACCCTACTTGAGTCCCAAGTGTTAACAGCTTTTATTTTTTAATTTTCATTTATTTTTATTGATTGGAAAGGGAGAGAGAGATATATGGTACCAAATGACAAGATACTACTAAAGAATAATATTGAGAGGATCAGAGAGGAAATAAGATCAGAGAGGAAAGTGACTTGTCTAAAGCCCACAGGAGGCAAAAATGGGACCAGAAAACACTTTGTGGCTCCTTCTAGCACATCAGTTTTGCTGGTTGTTTTACTTTTCTTCCCTGAGATGACCCCCTCTCCCTCTTCCAGCAGGCTGTGTTTGATTTGCAGGGTCACCTTTCCTGGCTGCCCTATGGAAAGGGAGAACTTGGCAGAGCTTTGGAAAGGGAGAATGGAAAGGGAGAGAGAGAGAGAGAAACACCAATGATGAGAGAGAATCATTGACTAGCTGCCTCCTACACGCCCCCACTGGGTATTGAGACCACAACCCAGGCATATGCCCTGACCAGGAATTGAAATGGTGACTTCCTGGTTCCTAGGTCGATGCTCAACCACTGAGCCACACCAGGCCTGGTCCCAGTGTTAATAGCTTTTAAATCAAGGGGAGCATCCCAACCAACTGGCTCCTTCATTGTTCTCAACCTCTTTCTTTGTAAGGCTCCTTTTCTATTAGAGCTGAACCACTCTAATAGAACCCTAACAGGAACAAGGTGACTGATGATCGCACTACAGCTGTGTATAATAAAAACTAAGAGCACATGGAAACCTCAACTGTAGTTAAAATTAAGGAAAATAAACAAAAAGCCTTTTTTAATAAGTCGATCATATAAAGTATGGTCTATACCAGTGCTTATCAAACTTTAACACACATAAGAATAATGTGGGAATTGTGAAAACACAGATTCCTGAGCCTGATTCCCAGAGACTTTAATTCAATGGTTGTAGGATAGAGACTAAGAATTTGCAATTTTAACAAGCTCTCAGGAGATGCTGATGCTGCCAGTCTGAAATTGAGGAGCATAAGTCTACATAATATATTTACTTTAATTTTATATTAACCAAAGACCCTCTTATGTAGATACCATGCTACATAACTTGGTGGCTAAGAGAACAGACCTAAGCATCACTGACTGGACTCTATATCCGATCCCACTGTTTATCAGCTACCTTGGAGAAGTTAGTCAACCTATTTAAGACACAGTGTTCTCATCCATAAAATAGAGCCACTAATAGCTTGTTTTGAGGATACCCACCCCTGAAAATGAAAAGGTCTATTTTGTACCCTCAGTACTTAAAACAGTGCCTAGCACAGAGTAGGTGCTCAATTATTATTTATTACATCACATAATTATCAATGAGTAAATGATAATTAAATAAGATTACATTTTTATGCTTTTAGCATAGGTCTGGCACATACTAAGTGCTCAAGAAACAGTAGCTTTTTAAAAGTTGTCCTTCCTATCATGGAGTAAATTTCCCATCATTTTCTTCTTGACTTGAATTTAATGAAGGGTCCACTCCAGCCAATTGAATCTCTTTCTGCCAAATTTAAATCAGAGGCCTATACTCTCTTGGCACAGTGCTCTCAGATGCCTCATTCCATTATCCACTCAACAAGTGTGTGCCAAGCATCAGCTGTGTTGAAGGGAACATGCTATTATTTTCAGAGGAAATGAGTATGAATAAACCTGGTGTTTGCCTTGACAGAGCCTACAGCCTAGGAAGAGGCATCTCCAAATGGTATGCAAACTATACACTAAGTCGTAACTGAAACAGAAGACAGGGAGAAGGAAACCAGAGAAAGCCTCACGAGAGAGGCAGACTTTGAGCTGGGCCCGAGAGAGGCAAAGACAGAAGGAAAATGCATTCCAGGCCGAGGATAACAAAAAGAATGGCTCAGGAGAGGAAGCAAGAGATGTTTTCATAGACCAGCAAATACAGTGGGGCCTTGACTTACGAGTTTAATTCGTTCGGAGACCGAGCTTGTTAAGGAGCTCGTTAAGGAGCTTGTTAACTCAAATTACTCTGTCAACTCAAAGCAAAAAATCGGCCAAGAGACAGCTGGTATCTCAAAAAACTCATTAGTTGGGACACTCGTAAGTCAAGGCCCCACTGTAGTAGCTTTTAGAAAGTTCTAGTTATGGGTGGACACAGCAGGAAGTGCCTTAGATGCCAGAGTAAAGAATTTGGACTCCGTTCAGTAGGAAATGAAAACCTAGAGGGTCATCTGTTAGCAGGGAGGACAGAGGGTTGGAAAGGGTAGCTCAGAGCTAGACACACAGACATCAGAGTTATCTGAAGAGAGGGGGCAGCTAAAGTCCTTTGTGGCTGAGGTCACCTGCGCAAGGGGGGAAATAAGAGGACTGAATATAAAACTGGGGGAACAAGACATGAGGAAGAGAAGCCAAAGCCAAAGCAACCAGGTGGAAGGAAACCAGTGGAGTAGACCTTGGGAGGTCAGGGAAAATAGGACTTCAGGAAGGAGGGCCTTGGTCACCAGTCTCCCCTGCTTCAGAGATGCCAGAATGCGCGTGAACATCGAATAATACAACTACTCAAGGTTCTGAATCCCCCATACCTCATCGTTGGGAGAAAGAGGAAAGCAAGAACAGAAATCAATATCCTTCATTCATTTGTTTAAAAAGCATTTATTAAGCATCACCAATATATTAGGCACTTTGTTAAGTGCTGGATCGCATGGTAGAGTAGAAACACTCCCTGTCCTCCTGAAGTTTCTGTTCTAGCATAAGCCACAGACAAAAAGGGGGTAAGTTAATTTCTTGCAGGTAGTGATTTGTACTATGAAGAAAATAATCTATTGCTGAGATCTGCGAGAGTACAGAGGGGCGACTGACTTTAGGCTAGGTGACAGCCTCACTGAGAATATGATATTTAGGCTGAGCCTAAAAGATGGCAAGGAGTCCACTATGGCAATAGCAAGGGAAGTGTGTTACAGAAATAAGCAGCATATGCAAAGGTCCTGAGTTGGGAAAGAAACGGAATTTCTAAGCTCCAGGAATTTCGAGGAGGCTGGTGGGATTGGAGGGTCATCTGCAAGGGGAAGACTGGTGTGGGATAAACCTGGAGATAAAGTAGGAGCAAATCATGCTGAACTGAGGGGTTATGGAGAGAAGTCTGAATTCTCTTCTAAGAATAAGAAGACCCATTGAAAGATTAAAACACAGAAGGAGGAGGAGTTTTCAAAACTGTTAAGAAAAAGTTTCAAACTCTACATTCAGCCCAGGGTCTGACACCTTCCCCATTAATAGGCCTGTCCAAAGGTGCAGGCGTTCAGAATGACACCAAAGTTCTGCCAAGTTCTCAAGCACATTACTTACTAAGGCAGGACAGGGTGGAAAGGGGCAGTATTGGAAGGTTGTCCTCAGACACCTCCCAGGGTCCAAGAGTCAGGCCACATCATTCCCACAGCACCATGTTAGGAAAGTTTTGGGTTGAGTTTGGGGGTTTCCCACTCTGCTTCAAAAGGCCATGCTGCCTATGCTTCTCACAATGGGAGGACCAGGTCACCTGGGAGAGTTCCCAAAAGTGCCCTCCAGAAAAATGTGGTGGATGAATTTGATTTACCTTTGACCAAGTTACACAATGCAGTTATCAGTACACAAAAAGATCTGAATTTTAATGAAACATGCAAGATGGTGTCATGAAATTTGAAAAAAATTAATTGGACCTGGCTGACATGAGGATTATTTGCTCACAGAGCTCAGTTTCAACAATTTGTGACCAGAACTGAACATAATTAAAACAAACCAAATCAGGAGGAACAACCATGGAGGCTCTGGAAGGAAAGCGTCTTTTGATTTAGATTTTAAACAGCAACTGACTCTGACAACCACATCTTTTAAAAGTGGAAATATACCCAGGGAAGGGGGTGATGTGGGACTGACAGGTGCTTTCTGATGAAAGGGCTGAGGGATTCCAAGGAGAACGCTTAGTAGAAGCACATGGAAAACAGCTACCCAGGAAGGAAGATGCAGGGGCTCTTGCATGGAGACATGCGCAGACGCTGGAGAAGATGGAACACTATGAGATGTGCCAGGTAATTACCTAGCCATCCTGCAGGGGAGAGGCTGGTGTTGGTGCATCTGTTCTGCCATGTAACACTGTAACACGATGCAGAAGAATCCTGTTCCCATGCTCGAAATCACCACACCAACAGTGGACGTCTACTGGGCCACTGCCCAGGGATTCCAGAATACTCTTTGAGTCCCCACCCTTCTCTTATAGGAAGAAAGTGCTGAAAAGAAGGCTGGCAAGACTGAGCCCAGGGACTCCTCTCACAGCTCCTTTGACCACACAGAGAAGGGCCTGTGCTTGGAGCCCAGCCTCAGGGCCCAGACAAGAGGCTACTCTGCAGGGCCAGCCTGGAGTATCTCTGAGAATTCATGCTGAGCTGCTTTGAGTTAAAGGGAACAGAAGCCCTCAGGTAGCCTCTGCCTTAGCAGCTCTGGGCTTCTGCCACAGGCAAGAGCAGTGGCCCTGAATCTTTTGTTTCCATAACATGCACATCTGGTTATGATCACATACACAGCACACACCAGCAGGGCTCCCAGGTAATGGGACAGTTTTCTCCACAGCCTGTACTTCCATCCTTTCTCACCCCTGTACAAATACATTTTTTTTTAAAAAAAGTGCAATTAACATGATAAAAGGGGTGACATTGAATGAACTCTACTTTTTCTTTTTAAGGAAAGTATTTGCAAACCTCAGTATATCACTAGTAAATTCTGAGACCTCCAAGGTCAGGACAACTGAGAGCCTTGATCCAGGGCAGGCTGCACTTCACCCTCCAGCCCTGAACACTGGAGCAGCACCCTCCTCCTCCCAGCTGTGACAGTAATCGCCCATAACCCCAGGGCAGAAGGGGCGAGCTCTTTAAGTTGCAGGACAAAAGGTTCCAGCCAGTAAGGGAAATCACAAAGGAAAGGTGGGGCCAAATACACAATTTCACAATTTTGCCAAGACTAGCATGTCTTTCTCCCACTTTACCTACAGTGCCCCATGTACCCTTCAATCCTGAGCACCATGCACAGGCTAGCCCAAGCATGGGTGTACACAGCTGTGACAGGTTACACAGGAGGTGCAGACTCCACTAAGGACACTGTCCTTCCCCACAGGGAGCTGAAGGGAAACGCACACCTGAAGAAGATGCACCACGGAGCCTTCCAGGGGGCCACAGGGCCCAACATCTTGTGAGTACAGTGGTGCTGCCTCCCCACCCACCCAGTGCACCCCAACAGGCCTGCTTAGGGTGTCTAGCCACGTTGTCCCCAACCTGGTTTGTGGGGCATCAGCCTCTACATGTGAAAGGGCTGCTGTAACAAAGCACCACCAATTGCATGGCTTAAACATTGGAAATGTATTGTCTCCCAGCTCTGAAGGCCAGAAGTCTGAAATCAAGGGGACAGCAGGGCTGGTCCCTTCTGAGGGCAGCAGGGAGAGACTGTTCCAGGCCTCTCTTCTCACTGCTAGTACTTCCTTCTGTCATGGCAGTGTAATTCCAATCTCTACATGACACTCTGTGCATGCCTGTCTGGCTCCTGTGTTCCCTCTTTTTATAAGGTTACCAGTCATACTAGATTAGGGCCCATCCTAATGAGCTCACTTTAACTTGCTTACCTCTATAAAGACCCTATTTCCAAATAAGGTCACATTCTGAGGTACTGAGGGTCACGACTTCAATGTATGAAGCTGGGAGAACATAATTCAACTCATAACACTAAATATGGAGGCCTCCTCGTGAGCCGCCAAAGGGTGGCTCCCCACCTGGCATCCACTCCTGGCCATCTTGGGCTAGAGGTCTGACTGGCCCTGACACCTGCTGGACAAGGCTGATGTTCTGTGTGTCAGGCTCTCTGAGGGTGCAGGGAGTGGAGCCAAGTTCCCTTAATTACAGGGATTTAGTGTGAGGACATGTGGGAAAATTAAGAGGAACAGGAAATGGGATCAGCTGTCGCCTGACAAAGCCTTGGGAAGCCGGAAACATCCTACAGCAAACAACCTCTGCTGCGGTCAGGTTTCAGGGAGAAATGCAACAGGTCCAGACACTGAAGCTCTAACGCAGGGTGTCTCGTCACCCCTCGTGCCAGTCCATTACTTGCTAGTCTAGTACACTGTTATCATGCATCCAACAAGCATGGGCTGACACGTCCTGTCTGCCAGGCACCATGCTGGAGAGGCTGATGAGCAAACCAGCTCTGCTCCTTGCCCTTAAAGGGACTGCAGACACATAGGACAAATAGAAACTAACAAGCAAAGCAACAAACAAGAGAAAATGAGAAAAGCTCTAGAAAGACAGTGAGCAGAAGCATGGGGGAACACAGACAGGATCAAATAAGTAAATAAAATATGCAATGTGCAAGATGGTATTGGTTGTGGAGAAGATACAGTTGGGGGCGGGAGGTTGGGAAGGGGAGTTGCCATTTTAAAGAGGATGGTCAGGAAAGAATACCCTAAAATGTTGTCATTTAAGCCAATACCTGAAAGAAGTAAGAGAGCAAGTTATGTGGATTTCAGCAGGAAGAGCATTCCAGGCAGAAGGAACAGCAAAAGCAAAGGCCCTGAGGCAGGAACCCGCCTTGTGTATTTGAAGAGGAGAAAGAAGGCTGGTGTGGCAGAGTGAGCAAAGAGGACAGTCCTTAAACCTAAGGACAGACAAGTGGCAGGGAGCCACGTCACGGAGGGCCTTGTGACCATTAGAAGGATTTCCCTGTTCTCTGCGTGAGATGAAGAGGCTCTCGGGTTTTAAGCAGGGGAAGAAATGAACTTACCCAATTAATCTTTTTATCCTAGCTCCTGCCAGTATCAATTCATGATTTTGTCTGCTTTCTATCTCCCACCATTATAAACTCCAAACTTCTTAGCTCTGCCACTAACTTCTAACCATCTGCTCCCTAACTCTCCTATTCACTATCAATTCTTGCCTCTGTCTACTTCCTACCCCTACCACTATCAACCCCCGCCTGTACTAGTGCCTACCCCTCACACCATCCACTCCTGACTTCATCTGCTTCCCAGCTTCTACCACCATCCATTCTGATTCTCTTTTCTTCCTCACTTCTGCCCCTGTCAGTCCTCTCTCTACTCTCCACTCGGTCTCACGCTTACTTATGACTTATGCTTCCTTATGGTTCCCACTACCTCATGGCTCCTGCCTACTTCCTTCTCTGCTCTCTCTCAGCTTCTGCCATCCTATCCTAGGGGGTCCCCTTCAATATACCTTATATTTAACATATACCAGACTCAGACTCTGACAGGTTGGTTGATGGCTCCCCAATCTAGCACATCCTGTGAGCAGAGCTCTTACAGCAGGTTGGCCGCCAACCTGGCCACTGAACAGCTAAAGGGAATTGCCTCTGGGTCAGGCACAGGGCACCCTGCATGACAGTGTTTGCTTGAAGAGCTGCTTGGTCGGCCTACTTTGAAAGGACTGTGAGCACTGCAGGCACCTGGTCTTCTTCAGAACAGTGGGACCAGACACATCTCTTACTTCCCAAGCAGCTATTATCATTTCGCCTGTGGATTTAAGTGGTGTCTATATGAATTCCTTCCACCCACCCCCCCAAAATATTTTCCCTACAACTCTGTCACTGAGACTGAAAATCTATTATCAGAGATACACTCCTTTGTAATGAGTCCTTGTCATTTCTAGAATTCCAAGTTAAAATATATTCCCCCCAACACACACCACCACCACCACCACCACCACCACCACCACCACCACCAGGCCTGCAGAGTCGTGTGCTCAATCCCTAACACATCTGAGATAATAACTCTATAAAGCAGAATGAGAACACTGGTACCTAAACTGGTAAGGACACGAAAGCAGGAAAAGTCTGCAGTCCCTGGGGCAGATCTCCTGCCTTGATTGTTCCACCAAGGCCAACACTAGACATCATTCCATGTTGTCAAGTTCATCTGTCTATCCATCACCTATTGATCCCCTCCCATGTATTGGGGAAGTTTGCTGGGTGGGCTGGGGGTGGGGGGCGGGTGGTGGCTGTGCTGCTGGAAGAGTTTCATGGGGCATCAGCAGCAACCTCTTAGAAGACGGGCAGCGTTTTTAAATTTCCACTGACTGCACTTCCTCCTCACATTTAACTTGTTCAGAGTTTTCTTGGACATTGCCTCGTCTAGAAAAACTGAGGAGTTCAGAACCTTGTTTACAAAGCCTGAGCTCTCCGCACAGCTCTGCCCACATGGCCAGTTCGCTTGCTTTGGACTGATGAAGCCAGGTTGCCTTTAGAGGATGTGCATTCTGCTTCCCAGGTAGATGATGGCTCACGCCACACAGCAGCTATGAATAGCGTAGCCAGCCTGTGCTTCATGAAAACCTACCCTGCAGGGCTTGATCAATCAGAGACCAAAGCATCTGAAGCCCTGACTGTTTCCCCTGGGGTAGAGCACAAAAGCTGATGTCACCGCGTGTGCCTGCTGTCTCATAAAGCAGGTAGTTGTTTCACTTTTGCTAAGTGGAGAGAGGTTAGGGGGGCGGGGGGAGAGACGGAGAAATGCTAATAAATGCATGACAGGTACAAGGAGTTATACTCAACCTTGACAAGAATAATGGGGTACATAAGAAAAAAACACAGCATAGCTTTTTTGAATTTAGATCTTAATGAGAGTAACTGAAATGGAAAATTAGGGGAAGGCGAGACAGAGAAAACATTCCTCACAATCTAGAACGATGCTATTGTTCAGAGGAAGTTTCAATGAATCAAATGTATAATATAAATAAATAAAAAGCCTTTCTCCCTTTTCTTGTTCAGGGATATTTCTTCCACCCAACTACAAGCCCTGCCTAGCTATGGGCTGGAGTCCATTCAGATGCTAATTGCCACCTCATCCTATTCTCTAAAAAAATTGCCATCAAGAGAAAAATTTACCAATCTCCTGGATGCTGTATTGACTTACCCCAGCCACTGCTGTGCTTTTAGAAACTTGCCAACAAAAGAGTAAGTAAAAAACAATAAGTAAAGCCTGCCAAGCTGTGGCAGCAGCTAAAACATCAAAACGCAACTGGTGGAGGGCTCCCTGCCCTTGCACTCCCTGCCTTCTAGGCCATTTTCAGATAGACAAGAAGAAAATGAACCATCCTGCTTCCTCCTGAAAACCAATTCCAAAGAGTCACTTCACCCTGCAGCTAGAGACTTCTGAACCCTATTCTGAGTTAATTGAATTATAGCCTTAAATTATTAGGCTATCATAGCAGCTGCAAAATGGATACATTACCGGCATTTCCAAGATCAATTAGCTCTAATCCTTATCAGAGCCAATAATTCCTTAAGAGGTGGGGAAGTAGCCGCAAGAGGATAAATTTTACCTAATGTCTTAATCTTTAATAAAAGATAGACAAAATCCCTACAGAAGGTTTTTAAATTATTTCTCTCACAGCAGCAGACCATCTTGTTTCCGAACAGAATCCTAGCTCCCTAAGGACCAGCTTAGGGAACAAAAGGGCACAAACTCCTGGCTGATTTGTGTCCAGTGACAGACATCTTACTACTGCAGTTGACTCAATTCGATGCAGAGTGGAATGACAGGGTGTGCAGAATTTCATTCTTTTCTTAAAGCAGTTTTCCAGACCTTTTTTTTTTTTTACTGAGATGCATAGTAAATACCTTTTTTTACATTTTTACATTGTAACCCAGTGCACATCACATATGTAACTGAAGTAAAGCAAAGCAATACTTAACTTTTCACATGTGACACGCTCTGATGTTTTCTTGCCTGTTTTTTAGTCTGCTTTGTTCCCTGGTTGGTTGTATGTTTGAGAGGGCTCTGGGTGCACAAAGAAAAGAAGGGCTCATGCCAGGCTTCCTGAGGAAGTGACTTCTGCTGAGCCTTGAAAAACAGGTAGGAGTTGGCTAGACAGGTGTGGGGGAAAACATGCCACAAAGACAAAACAGTTCCTGTGAAGGCACAAAGGCAAAAGACAGTAGGATGAAAGTCATTCAGAAAAACTGGGACAGGAAGACTTCTGGGTACACAGAGGAAGGTGAGTGAGGAGATGAGGGAGAGGTGGGCCATGACAGGCTCCGAGTGCCAGGCCAAGTTGTTTAGAGGATGGGGAACCACTGAAAATTTAAAGCAAAATTACCCAGACTTCCTTTTATCAAATATCACTCTGGCAGGAGGATGGAGGATGGGTTGGAAGTGAGCAAAACTGGTGAGAGACCAACTAGGAGACAGCACAGACAGTGGTTTATGATAAAGCTGAGTCTGAACACCACTTTTGTGGCAAAATGGTCACAACCTTCCTGAAATTACTGGCATGCACGAACTTTAGTTCAGGGTTGTTTTTTTATTCCAGTAGACTTCTGGGTATAAAAAGGGGGAGTGGATTATGCAATTGTGGACCAGTATCAAAGTACAATGGGAATGTAGTCACACAGGGGTTGTCTTGAGTGGGACTAACTAACTCCTTCCATGTCCCTAAGCTCAAAACCTTGGATGCTAGTGAGGATGCAGAGCCTGAAGCTGGGCCAGTGGATGTTTGTGCAATCTCTGAGTCACCCTTTGCCCTGCAGCTGCTAAGTCTGGATAATGCTCACAGCTGCCTGGGCAAAGGGCCCCAAAAACTTCCTTGGTATCTATGATTAAAATTTCAAAAAAGATAGACGAACCCCACTGCTATTATCTGAAGGACAAGAACAACCACATTTCATGTTAACTGAAGACTGGTACACACAGAACCCCTTAGTGTCAGATTAGAGCTAGCACACCACGCGCACACACACACACACACACACACACACACGATTTTATTTAAATTTCAGGATGTATAATCCTCACCCCGAATAACAAGCTGATTATTTAAAATGAGTCCAGTGGGTCAAATAGTTCAGATATACTCTCCATTTTCCTGCTTGTATACAGTCATTCCTAAAAGAAATAACTCTTTTGTTAATATTGGGAAGGATAGTGTATAGAAATGCCTAGTTCAGATTGCCTCATATCTCCTTCCTCCTTAGGGAAGATTGAGGTTCTCACAGCCTATTGTCCTTTCTTCTATTTCTTCCTCAACTTTTCCTTTGTTCCTCCCTTTGGTTTCATTTCAAAAATATAAGCATACTAGGGGCCCGGTGCACAAAATTCGTGCACTGGGTGTGTGTGTGGGGGGGGGGGAGTGTCCCTCAGCCCAGCCTGTCCCCTCTCACATACTGGGAGCCCTCAGGTGTTGACCCCCATCACCCTCCAATCGCAGGATTGGCCCCTTGCCCAGGCCCGACGCCTCTGACAGAGGTGTCAGGCCTGGGCAGAGGACCCTCATTTCCCCCCATCACTGGTTCTGCCCCCAGCCCAGGCCTGATGCCTCAGCCAGAGGCGTAGACCCCCATGACCCTCTGATCACCTGATCGGCCCCTTGCCCAGGTCTGACGCCTCCGCCAGAGGTGTCAGGCTTGGACAGGGGACCCCCATCTCCCCCCGATCACTGGCTCTGGCCCCCGCCCAGGCCTGAGGCCTCTGGCCCAGGAATCATGCCTGGGCAGGGGACCCCCATCTCCCTCTGATCACTTGCTCCACCCCCCGCCCAAGCCTGACACCTCTGACCCAGGCTTCAGGCCTGGGCAAGGGGACCATCATATCCCCCCAATCCCCGGCTCAGCCCCCTGCCCAGGCCTGATGCCTCGGCCAGAGGAGTTGACCCTCATCACCCTCCGATCACCAATCACCGGATCGGCCCCTTGACCAGGCCTGAGGCCTCTGGCAGAGGTGTCAGGCCTGGGCAGGGGACCCCCAGCTCCCCGCGGTTGCAGGCTCCGCCCCTGCCCAGGCCTAACGCCTCTGGCTGAGGCGTCCAGCTCGGGCAGCGGGGACCCACAGTTGCAGCAGCCCCGTGATTGTGGGCTCCGCTTTAGGCCCAGGCAAGGGACCCCTAGCTCCTGGGACTGCCAGCTTCGACCGTGTCCAGCTCCCATCGCTGGCTCCACCCCTACTTCCTGCTATCACTGGCCAGGGCGGCAAAGGTGCCTGATTCTCTGATCATGGCTGGGGGGCAGGGCAAAGGCGGCCCCGCCTTTGCCCTGCCCCCCACCTCTTAGCTCCCCCCTGGGTTTCCGATTACTGTCAGTGGCAGGGGGCTTCTTCCTGCTTTCCCTTTCGCCTCCCTGCATTGTGCCTACATATGCAAATTAACCGCCATCTTGTTGGCAGTTAACTGCCAATCATAGTTGGCAGTTAATTTGCATATAGCCCTGATTAGCCAATGAAAAGGGTATCGTCATACGCCAATTACCATTTTTCTCTTTTATTACTGTAGATATGCCTTCTTTAATTCTTTGCCTCCACTCTCTCCCCCTTCTATTGGCTAAACTGCTAAAAGGGAAAAATGAAAGAAAAAGAAGCACCCACATATACTCCTGGGGGAGCAGAAAATTCACATAATGTCAGGTCCAGTATCTCCAAATCTTTATAAATGAGATTCCCAGTTACAGTTCAAAGCCATGAACTCTGAAGGGTTATTTGTTCATTGAGGCCAATGCAGTGAGGAGGGTGGCAAGAAGCAAACCTTAATATACCATAAAGGCAGCTTTTAATGAGCATTGAAAAAACTGTAATTCAATCTGACAAATTTTTAAGTTTTTTCCTCTCTAGAGCCCACACAAAACACTTAGCATTCAAGCATTTTATCAAAGCTGGAGGCACTCTAATGACAATTCAGAAGCCTCTGCTCTCTCCCCAGGAAGCGTTTCAGCTAGGACAATAGTGCAGAACATGAAGCTGGTATAATCGGCAAGGAATTTAGATGAACAAAGCATAAATAGACATGATCAGATTTAGTTTGAAGACCAAAAGCTCAACTGGTATTTTTTTTCCACCTCTTCTCTTTCAGGCAGAATTTTTCATTTTCCATTTTTGAAAACTTTTCTAAACAATGTGAAAGCACAGCAAGGAAACCAAATAATGAAACCCTGTAAGTATTGCATGCAAAGAAACTCAGGAAGCCCTATCTCATTCTGCATGTCCCTTATTAGTATTATCAGTGGAACAATTTTCTTTCAATAAAAGTCCTGGTTAGGGGGATGTTTGCAAAGCATTTAAAAATAGCTTTAAAATGAGAACTTTTCTTTGCAAGTGGCATCCAGTTGATCAGGTAGCTCATTCAATTGGTTTTAAAAAAAAAAAAACAACTCTATAAGTAAGTACCTACCTATTCATTCTACAATTATATTAAATTCTCAAAAATCCAAATTTTATTTGCAAGTATTTTAATGTCATTAAGGGCTTGTTTAAGTAAAAATTTAGTTCACTAGGAATTTTCACTAGTCATATGGTCAGTATCCCAGCAAGATCAACCAATGGCAGATACAGCTTCTAGAAGTAGCCACTTCCTTCCAAGACACCTAGGCCACCTTGACCACTCCACTCTGGAGCTCAGTATTACTCAGCCTTAATGCTACCACTAGCAATACTGGATGGGAGCTAAGTTACCATTTTACTGACTGATTTTTTTAACATTTTCCTGGCTGCCTTGGCATTTCACATACCTCCAACGTAAAAAAAACATGCCTCAGAAGATAACCCCAGAGTCCCCAGGCCACATCTACTGTGATTTAGAAGTTTGATCATTCCCCCATGTGTCCTTCAGGCTACAAAACCAGATGCCCTTCTAGGATATCTTGCCAATCTCCTGTCCCTCTTCTACATCTTTTTTCCCTTTTCTTTTCCACTATCAATCTACAAGTTATGGGCAGCAGGGTAGTATGATGGAAGGACCCCGGGCCTCGTAGCTCCTCAGAGCTGGATGGGAATCCTTGGCAGTAATGTTCCTGTAACGCCGGGTATTCCTGGACAAGACTTTCTTCATCTGTAAGGGACAGCAGAAACACCGTTTGGCTTTCAGAACTGAGTTGAAGAATGTGACAGCATCAAGGGTACATTATAAATATTATACTCTGGATCCTTTTCTTGTTCTTTTAATTAGGTCTGTCACCATCTGGCCTCCGGTGTTTCTTTTTCTCACTCTTCCCACTCTTCCCTCTTGATAGCCTCCCTTTCGGTCACCTTCCACATTATTCTTTTGCGATTGTATGGCTTTTTTCTCATCAACAGGAAACCACTTCTGGGTTCAGCCAATGGTAGCACCAAGGGATGGTTTGGGGGAGGGGAAACTGTAGGTCATTCTCAATAATCCTCATTGGCCCCCACCACAAGCCTTCCCCAAATGAGCATACAATCTCGTTTGCTAACACTGCTTGAAAACAAGTCCCCTAATCTCCAGCATCCTCAAATCTACCTGAAATTAGTCATTTTTTAAAAATGTGCTTCCTGCAAAAACATTTTTATGATAAATCCCCGTTCTCCCTTTCCCACCAGATTGCTGCTATTCCTAAGACCCTGGAGTTTAGAAATTGTAGAGCCAGCCACTAAGCCTTACCTGCTCTCCCCAAGATATAATGGTGTGCTTATTGTTATGGCTGGCCCACTGTTCTACAACTCCCATCTCCTCTCCTTTCTTCCTTCATTGTGGCTGGAGCAGTGGTGCTACTGCTCCTCCTTCCTCTGACTCAATATCGCTAAGCCTATATGAGTCCATTCACATTCCCTCCATAAGCTTCAGCACTTAACACAGCTCCATGCTGGGTTTTGTCAATAAGCACAATGCTGCCCTCAGAAGCCATCCCAGGACACAAATGTAAGTAGCAGCAGAGGGGTATTTGGTCTGAAGATAAATCACCAAGGAGAATATTGCTAGACATATACTCAGTAGTGCAAAAAAAAAAAAAAAAAGGAGATTGGGCGAAGGACCAGGGGAGTAAGAGAGGGAATGTGCCTGACCTCTTACTGATATTAAATGTATTCAGAATTTTTAGAAGTTTTCTAGAAGCCAAAACAGTTTTGCTAAGGGAAAGGGATAAGGGAAATTAAGGCAGCAATCATTTGAAAGTTTACACTTGATTTAATACAGACTTTTATTTTGTAGGAATCATCCAGGGAACTTGTTTAAAATGCAGATTCCTGGGCTCTGTCCCTAGAAAGTTTGATTCTGGATTTGAAGTAAAGCCAGGAATCTGTATTTTACAAACACCCTGGTGATTCTGATGGAAGTGGTCCAAGGACCACACTTTGAAAAAGGCTGATTGGGAGCTGGTGAAGTAGAGGAAAGGCCCCTGAACTAAGGGTATACAGACCTCGTGTTGCCACAGGTGCCTAGTGCCGGGGATCTTAGGCAAGCCACTAACCTGCTTTAATCTTGGTTTCCTTACCATAAAATGAGGGGGTCAATGAGATGGTCTTAAGGATCTTTATAATGCTAAGAAATAACCTATTTTCTTTAACCATGCTTTATAACCACCCTCTTTAGAGATTAAAAAGATAGGTAATTGTATTGATGTGCATGAATTGAGGACTTATATTTAATAATGAAACATATGAGTTTCCTTTGCAGTCTTCTGTGCATAGCAGCAGAGCTTCTCCAGTTACAAATTGCTATCTATGAATTCTAGCACCTTTTTAAAGTTCCAGGTCATAGATTTATTTTTTTTAAAACTTGTGTTCTTTTATTTAAGTAATTACATTGCTCAAATATATCACTCCATCCACTCACTGAATTAGGTACACACTTCCTTAGATGGAACATGAGAAGCTACATTTTGAAAGTAGAGAAAAATGCTTGTTTAATGTGTGAGGAACCCTCAAGTGAAATACATAATTGTAATGGCCCTGACAGAAAAAAAAATTATGACTAATTCTCCAGCTCCCAAGATTATAGTAGCAGACTGTGAGCAAAGAGAAAATTTGTGAGCCTACATGCATCATACTGTACACAGTGATTGTCCCTTCCTCTCAGAGCGAGGATCACTCTGGTTTATTCATTGCACACACATTTACTGAATGGATACTCAGAGCCAAAATTGTGTGAGGCAATGAGATTTCAGAAATAAATAAAACCTAGTCCCCTGCCATCAAGCAGCTAATAAACTATTAAACGCATCATTACATAAAGGCAATGTGGTTTGATAATTACAATAGCATCTAAGTGCAGCCACGGGGGAGAGAAGGGGGAATAAACTCCTTGGAGGTGTAGAATCAAGACAGAGAATCACAGAGCTTAACTTTAAGGATGAGGAGGAATTCACCAGGGAAATGAGAGGCAAGGGAAGAAGAAGAAACAGCACATGTGTACAAAGACAGAGAATGAAACAGTAGCACTTATTCTGAAAGCCACTAGTCATTTCATGGACCAAAAGGATGACTGCACAGGGGATTTGTGAGTTAATCATAAGAATCTCTAATATTCACTGAACACTTAATATGTGTCAGGATTTATTCTAGACATTGCACATGTGTCCGTGCACTTAATCCTTAGTATGACCCTACCAAGGAAGGTATGATTATTGCCCCTATTGGCAAGTGAAGAATTTGAGGCACAGAGGTATTAAGTAACTCTCCTGGTTTTCCAGGTAGTCTTGCTTCAGAGCTCATGTTGTGAATGGTGCGACACTACTGCTTCCTGGAGAAGGAATTGGAGGAGGGGGCAGATCAAGGAGGGACCTGGAGGTCATCACGAGGAGTCTGGATTTTATCCTATAGCCTGTGAGAGCCTAGGGAATGTTTGAAATGACAGATTTGTGCATAAGAAAGGCCACCCCAGGAGGAATGTCAGATGGACTGGGTGACAGCTAAAATTGGAGGAAGGATCCCAGGAAGAAAACAAATTGTCCCTTAAAGAAGATGAAAACCTCAACTCAAACAATAGCAATGGGGTGAGGAGGGAGTGGCAGAGGTGGGACTGTTTCTTCCTTAGGGGCAGAGTCCCTCTTCAAGCCACTCTCTGAATTGAATACATACCACTAAGGATTATCTATTTTCACAATTTCTTCCTATTGTCCATGACTGTATTCTTCCTCTGCTTCTAGGGTCCTACTGATCCATCTTTGGTTTCTATTTCTCTCTGGGCTATTTAGTTAGCAGGGACTAAGGTGCAAGCAAGTCCACCACTAGCTGACTACGTCAACAATGTGAGCCTTCCAATTCCATTTGTGTTCTACCACAAACAGCTTCAGAGCAGTTTGGGTGACAACTATGGGATAAATAGCTACAAAAAATGCCAAGAGAGAATTCCTTTTGATTTAGCAAGCATATATTGTGTCTCTAAATTTGTTTTCCAAAGAAAATTGTCCTCTGTAAACAGCTTCATTAAATCTTTGCATCAATGTGTAAAATCTATATATAAATAGATATAGAGTCTAAATGGTTTTTTATTTCCTTCTTAAGGAATGCCTACATCAATTCAGAGTTCTCAGATAATTTAATAAATGTAAGACTGAGACTATTGTGGCGTTGTCTCCTTTTATTTCTTAGGCTTTAAAAGTAAGAATTATTGTTGAATTTTTTTTAAATAATCAGAAAATTCCTTAAGTTTACATTGAGCCTAAATATTCTTCTTACAGTTATTCTGCCATCTTTGCTGAGAGTGAACTGAGTGGCTGGGATTATGACTATGGTTTCTGCTCACCCAAGACAGTCCGATGTGCTCCTGAACCAGATGCTTTTAACCCCTGTGAAGATATTATGGGCTATGACTTCCTTAGGGTCCTGATTTGGCTGATTAATATCCTAGCCATCCTGGGAAACATGACTGTCCTCTTTGTTCTCCTAACCAGTTGTCATAAACTGACAGTACCCCGTTTTCTCATGTGCAATCTCTCCTTTGCAGACTTTTGCATGGGGCTCTATCTGCTGCTCATTGCTTCAGTTGATTCCCAAACCAAGGGCCAGTATTATAACTATGCCATAGACTGGCAGACAGGAAGTGGGTGTGGAGCTGCTGGCTTTTTCACTGTATTTGCAAGTGAACTTTCTGTCTACACCCTCACAGTCATCACACTAGAAAGATGGCACACCATCACCTATGCTGTTCAGCTGGACCAAAGGCTACGATTAAGACACGCCATTCCGATTATGCTTGGAGGATGGTTCTTTTCTACTCTAATTGCCATGTTGCCCCTTGTGGGTGTCAGCAATTACATGAAGGTCAGCATTTGCCTCCCTATGGATGTGGAAACCACTCTCTCACAAGTATACATATTAACAATTTTGATGCTCAATGTGGTGGCCTTCATCATCATTTGTGCTTGCTACATTAAAATTTATTTTATGGTTCAAAATCCAGAGCTGATGGCTACCAACAAAGATACAAAGACTGCTAAGAAAATGGCAGTTCTCATCTTCACGGACTTCACCTGCATGGCACCTATCTCTTTTTTTGCCATCTCAGCTGCTTTCAAAATGCCCCTTATCACAGTAACCAACTCTAAAGTTTTACTGGTTCTTTTTTATCCAGTCAATTCTTGTGCCAATCCATTTCTGTACGCGATTTTCACAAAGGCATTCCGAAGGGATTTCTTTCTGTTGCTGAGCAAATTTGGCTGCTGTAAACATCGGGCTGAACTTTATAGAAGGGAGGATTTTTCAGCTTATACCTCCAACTGCAAAAATGGCTTCACTGGATCAAATAAGCCCATCCAGTCTACACTGAAGCTGACCACACTGCACTGTCGAGACATATACAGTTGACGAGACTTGTAAAGAGTAATAACTGTCCATCAGTAACCACATTTTTGAACTATACTTAAATATGTAGAAATTATCTGTACCAGTAATTTTAACAAAGAGTTGGTTTTAGGAGGTTATTTATTCTTAGGCACATTAGGCAAAGAAAGACCTATACCTAGCTCAATGTATGGTCCATGACCATCACCAGTCTAAACACTATTTGTCTGTTACATAATGATATAGAATACAGAAGTTGCAAGTGTTTAGAAACGTTTACAGCAATTTTGACGGAGTAATTTTATGTCTGTTGAATCTACTATTAAAAAAATTAGGTGGCATTTTACATCTTTGATTTTTTTTCTTATTTCATCTTTGTAGTAATTTTTATTGCATTTTACAAAAATATTAGTCCATAACAGATTAGAAATTTAATTTGTCCTATTTCTTCAGATAGTTTGAGAAACACACTCTAGAGATGAACTGTCCAATCTGACAGCCACTAGCCACATGTAGCTAAATTTAAATTAAATCAAATAAAAATAAATTAAAAATGCAGTTCCTCAGTTGCACTAGCCACATTTCAAATGCTCAGTAGCCACATGTGCCTACTGGTTACCATATATAGACAACACAGACGCAGAGCACTTCCATCATCATAGAAAGTTCTATTGGATAGTGCTGTTTTAGAGACTTTTATTCATCCCCTATTATGTTCTATTGTCTAAAATTTAATGTAAGGTAAGCATTTAAAAGCACTTTTCAGTCTACTTCCTTGGTTTAGTGTTTATTCTCTAAAGACTAATGAAACATTAAATAACAGAATGTAAACTCCTTATGGGTAAGAGTTTTCCTGTCTCAATGTTGTTTTCCTGTCTCTTAGCTCAAGATCTTGGCAATGGAATGCAATCAGTGTGCTGAATTACACCGAAGTTACAAAATCTATAAGGATTTTTCTCTCAAGAGCCCCATCTTTTTATTTAAATAAAAGAAAATACTTAAATATTTAAAAATATTTACCTTTATGCCCTGGACAGTGTGGCTCAGTTGGTTGGAGTGTCGTCCTGTGCACTGAAAGGTTGTGGGGTTGATTCTCTATTCAGCACATACCTGGGTTGAGGGTCTGAACCCTGGTCAGGACACATGTGGAAGGCAACCAATCAATGTTCTTTCTGCATTGCTATTTCCCACCCTTCTCTCTCTCTCCCCTTCTTCTTTCTCTAAAAATCAATAGGCATATCCTTGGGTGAGGATTAAAAATAAAATAAAAATGAAAAATACATAACTTTTATCCTTTTTATCTTTTGAAGGATGGTATAGAAATATATATCCAATATTTACTAGAAAATATTTTAATTCATCAGAATTTATTCTTATAGGACAATAAAATTATTCTATACTGCTGGGTATTATTATCTTTACAAGTACTGAATATCTTATTTCACTTGTTATAGATTTCTTTTATTTCTTTGATACACTCATTTCTATTATGTATTTGTTTCTCCTACTATATATACCCTAGACCAGTGATGGCGAACCTATGACACGCGTGTTAGAGGTGACAAGTGAACTCATTTTTCTGATTGATTTTTCTTTGTTAAATGGCATTTAAATATATAAAGCAAATATCAAAAATATACAACTTCGTTTTACTATGGTTGCAAACATCAAAAAATTTCTATATGTGACAGGGCACCAGAGTTAAGTTAGGGTTTTTCAAAATGCTGACACGCAGAGCTCAAAAGGTTCGCCATCACTGCCCTAGACCTTACACATGGTAGGTGGTTAATATTTTTAGATGATTCACTTTTATAACAGAAATATAAAACAATCATAAGGAAAGCTTTTCCCTTATAAGATGGTCTCATAGAAAGTGTGTGCATTCTTAAGCTGTATAATCTCTCATGCATAAATCATAAAAACATCAAATGCTCAAGAAATTCATATTTATAGCTTGTATTTTTTTCCACAATGTTTGACACTATCATAAATAAGTCCCAAAATGACTAAAAAGGATTCATCAACCTGGAATAACTCAACTTACAAAATATTTTCAAAAGGTATTTTGTCCTACAGTCATAATATTTGGTTTTAGTTTCCTCAAAAATGAATTAAGTCCATGCATAAATTAAGAATCTTTATGTCACAAAGATTTATGTAAATATGTTCATAAATGGAAATAATCTTTTTTTAATGTGCAATATTTTTATTGAGTTTTTTTCCTACGAATGATTACCATGGACTTACTATTTATAATTTAAGCTTCTAGTTATAAATCACAAAGTTCCCACCTGGCTTATAGTATATTTATGTGAATATTAGCATAATATTAACCTACTAACATGAGTCAAAAGAAAATCCCCCAGTAAATTTCCCTGCTCACCACTCCAATTAACTGTTGCTCTTCAATCTAAGGTTATTTGTTTTCCTGCACAACTTAAATGACTGAAACTGAGAGCCTCAACCAGAACTGGAGTCTCACTGACCTATGAAGTCTGAGCTATACATATGATTATTTATACATATTATTGCACATTGAATAAAATAAGTAAAGAAGGTATTCTAGCCAAGGCCAGTTGGTCAATCCCTAAGACACTAACTATGCAAACTCAGCATGATCTTCTTAGCCTACAGAGAGATGTGGAAAGTATGTAAGAAAACACTGTAGGATATAAGCATGAGAAAAAGTTTGAGTTGGGAATTATGATACATGATACTTACACAAATGTCATTTAACCAGCAAACTGTAACCTCTGTAATTGTAACCTCTACCTATAAAAGGGTATAGAATGACACTTGCCAAGGTACTGTATTTCTAAGAACTTAGAACCTACTTTTGATATTTTGTTATAATATGCAACAAGAAATGTTTAGCTTGGACATGGGGAAGAGGTTTCTAAAAGTAAAAGTAATATCATATCAAAGCCAAGTCTTGGATAAACTCCACCAATTCATAGAGCTTAAAGAATAATTTTTTCTTTTGGAATAAGATTTGTCACACTCTATCTTTAGCACATGTGTTAAATATACTGGTTAACTATGAATCATGACCCATCTGTAGGTAGTGAAATCAATTTATTGGGTCAATACCATCATTTTTGAAGTGCAATAGAACAAATTCAAATATATATATATATATATATATATATATATATATATATATATATATATATATATATATATATATAAGCCTAAGCAACCAAATGACCAAATGACCAGTTGACCGGTTGCTATGATGTGTACTGACCACCAGGGGAAAGACACTCAATGCAGGAGCTGCCCCCTGGTGGTCAGTGTGCTCCCACAGCCAACCTCCTGCAGCCGGCCAACCTCCTGTGGCTGGCCAACCTTCTGCGGTATCTCCCTAGCTAGCCAGCCCCCCGAATCGGCCCCAATCACTGGCCAGGCCAAGGGACCCAACCCTTGCACAAATTCGTGTACTGGGCCCCTAGTACAGTGGTTCTCAACCTTCCTAATGCCGCAACCCTTTAATACGCTGGGTACTCATATGTGGGCATATCTGCATGTGGGTGGACCTGCGTGGAGACGGATAGAGGAGCGGTGTCTCGGTTCCTAAGACCATCAAAAATATGTTTTCCAATGTGAAAGGGTCGCAACCCACAGGTTGAGAACTGCTGCTCTAGTAGAAAATATAAGAAGCTATCATGTGCTAAAGACAAACATGATTTTCTGAAATTTTGGGTTTTGGTTTGTGTATCTATGTACATGCAAACATATACTTGTTATTAAAGTATCCTAATATATATAAACAGCTAGGTGCCGTCACAACCAAATGGGTGACCGGTCACCATGAAGTGCACGAAGCACCTCTCGGTTCCCCTCACTCCCCCGGCCACAAGCCACTCACCATGAGGGGGGCTAGCAGCGGGGTGGGACTGGGGACTGTTGAGCGGTGGTGGCGGGCTGCTTCATGGGGTGGCCATGAGCTTAGCGGAGCAGTCACCCAGGTGGCAGCGAGTTTCGCAAAGAGGTCGTGGGGCAGGGGGTCTGTTCGAGCTTCGCGGAACAGTCGAGGGGTGGGGGGAGCTTTGAGGAGCAGTCGCGGGGTTCACAAAGCAGTTGAGGGGCAGGGGAGCCCCACAGAGCAGTTGAGGGGCCGCAAGCATCCTGGAGCATGGAGCTTCACGTAGCTTCACAGAGCAGCAGAGGCCAAGCGACAGAGGACAGGCTAGGCCTAGGGACCCTAGCTGTGCACAATTTCGTGCGCACTGGGCCTCTAGTAATATATAAAAATTGTGAAAATCATTCATTTAGACAACTTTTCAAGAACCAAAATATTTTCTAGCATTATTTAAAACTAATAAAAGGGTACATGGTACAAAATAATTGAGTTAAATATCTTAACTCTCCCTGCAATCACCACCAAAACTATCATCATTTATATTAGCATGCAAGGATAAGCATTATTGGACTTTATTTTGTGGCAAGCCAACTCTTTTAATTATTTTTTCCCCATTTTTAAAAGATCAGGGGCATGGCATCATGCAGAAATTCAAATGGGACAACTGTGACTTTTTTTTCTAATGATAAAATGTACCACATAAATAAAGATGACCTATGTAATAATAGTATTTGTAATGTGCCACTAAAAAAAAATCACTGTCAGAATGGCTATCTTTAACAAATCAACAAGTGACAAGTGCTAGAGAGGATGCAGAGAAAAAGGAACCCTCGTGCACTGCTGGTGGGAATGCCGACTAATGCAGCCACTATGGAGAACAGTATGGAGTTTCCTCAAAAATCTAAAAATGAAACTTCTATTTGACCCAGTTATCCCACTTCTAGAAATATATCCCAAGAAACTAGAAACACCAAAAAGAAAGGATATATGCACCCCTATGTTCATAGCAGCACAATTTATAATAGCTAAGATTTGGGATCAGCCTAAGTGTCCATCAGCAGATGAGTGGATTAAAAAACTTTGGCACATCTAGACATGGAATACCATGCTGCTGTAAAAAAGAAGGAACTCCTACCATTTGCAACAGCATGGACGGAGCTGGAGAGCATTATGCTAAGAGAAATTAGTCAGTCAGAGAAAGATAAATATCACATGATCTCACTCATCTGTGGATTATAATGAACAACACAAACCGATTAACAAAAACAGATCCAGAGACAGAGAAGCGTTGATCAGATAAAGGCTCAAACCTCAGAGGGAAGGTAGGGGAGGGTGGGGGTAAGCAGGAGAGATCAACCAAAGGACTTGTATGCATGCATATAAGCACAAGTGATGGACGCAGACAACAGGGGGCTTGGGGGGTGGGGTGGACAAGGGGGGAATAAGAACACATTTGTAATACCTTAATCAATAAAGAAATAAAAAATTAAAATTAAAAAATCACTGAAGCAAAGTGACAATTTAAAATTCACAGTGGAAAGGAGGAAAGGAATTTTAGAAACAACTATTATTGCCTCTCCCAAACACATTAAACCCCAATTCCCAAGTGAATTTACCCTGTCACTAAATTCAGCCCTTATACTGTAATTTGCAATAAGGTTTGCCTACAGCACATAGTGACTGGATGAGCCTGGGAGGAAGAAACAGGAAGAAGACTAGAAAGTGTACTCAGCACTGGAGGGGTACATTTCAAGGACAAACATGAAGAATAAGTGCCCTCTTTTTGCTCTCCATGTGGAAAAGATGGCCATTTCATGATAGGCAACATCCATGAAGAGAACCCACAGCACCCGGAAGTTTTCAATAGGCAAAGACAGACCTAAAATAGTGGTAGTATGGTAAAGGACAATCACTCTGAGGAAAAAGCAGAGATAGCTGGAGGATCTGGTTAGGAGACCAGCCCACTTACTAGTACAAACTGAATCCTCATGCAGCTGCCAATTTTAAACCAAAGATAATACCCCACATATGTTGTCCAAAGCCCAGAGAGATTTATCCAGATTCTGACATGACTAATAGTAGCTGGGCAAAACAAGACAAGTGTTGGAATAAATTAAACTTTCTAATTGGGGTTATTTCCATACAGGAAATGGGGAATTCACCCTGTGACCTGTCAGATCAAGGTATCTCATCCTTTCACAGACCATAACCCACTCAACCCAGAACTGCTGTCTGAGTGAGAGTACTGTCCTGGAGAACACTGCTCAAAGCTGAGATTAAGGATCCTAAATTTAGAGAACATGTAGACTCTACCCCTTAAGAGAAGCAGAACATGAGGAAAATGTTCCTTTGATGGATGTGAATCTACTAAGAAAGAGAGTATTACAGAATAATTTGGAGGACGATTTTCTTTGTTTTTATTGGTGCAGGAAAATGAGAGCTATCTGCGTTTTACATTGTTTTCTCTCCCTGGTTTTAAGACATTTATCCAGGTCTTCTTGCCACTAATAAGAGCAAGCAATCTCATCTGGCCTAAGCAGAGGTTCCTGAAGAGAGTATCTTTTCCTGACTTTTGTTTTAGAAAGCCTACACTCAATGAGGGGATTCCCTGTTAGGGAAAATTACGAGAGGTAGTATCTTTGAGAGATAAAAGAGTTTGGAAAGGGGTCTTCCACTGTAAGAAAAATATTTTAAAAACTGAGAAAGGGGAAACCCAGTATGACTAGGAAGAGAACAGAAGTCTAAAGTTTCAACAAATAGAATGGGAACCTAACCCTAACCCTCACAATTCTCCAGAGATAGAAGGATGTAAGAATGACCTGGCCACAGGATAAGCCCAGAGAGGCTGATTCTTAGCTCAGGAACCCTGGCCTCAGCAAAGATTTCCTTGTTCATGTATAGCATGGGTTTAGCAGAGGCATCTGCCTCCAAGGAACCATCTGGGTTGATTGCGAGTAAGGAGTATAGACTAAAAGACCCAGAGAGGCCCTCTTATATATCCTGCTACTACTTGGTGAGAGATGGGAGAAACACTGGCTCCAATCTATTAACTGATCCTGATTTCACTATGCAGGGGAACTATAGTCTGATTTAAATTTTACTTCAAGGGAAATAAATGTGACATTTCCTCATGCTCCATCACACCTGATGCATCTATGCTTTGTTATGGTACAGATAATGAGGGTTTAACAAAAAAAGACCCTTTTAAATTAGTAAATGAAAGAAATATAAAATTGTATATTCATATCTGCATCTGAATTATAATTTTATTAAATTCCAGTGAACCAAAATTTAAGCAGCTTTGTGGACTATACTGAAGCAAAAACAAGTTTCACAATGCATGATATAGTCCCACTGATGTTTATGATGTATCGAGCTCCTAAGTTTTACCACTCTGCATCACCAATGGCTTTTGCAAATACATAGTCTCTCCCTCCAAAACACATAACACCATCTTTCAAATAGAATTTCCATTTGTTCTTGCTTCGATGAATCTGTAGGAAGAAACATAGTCTAAATTAATTAATTTAAAGTCAAAGTATTATTTACATTTCTTTGCATATCACATGTGATTATTCTAACCCTAAATGGGAGTTCTTAAAAAAAACAAAAACAACTTCCTGCCCTGCGGGTGCAAATGGGGCCGGTGCCGTCAGCATGTGGGAGTGGTGGCAGTGGGAGCGGGGCTGCCTGCAGACAGGGGACCGGGGACCACAGCTGGAGAGGCCAGGCAGGGTCACAAAGGATGGGATGAGATCTGCCCCTGTGCCCACCACAGCCTCACAGCCTACAGTTCCTTTCAAGGTGCATGAATTCATGCACTGGGCCTCCAGTATGCATATAAATTCCCCGGTTAATCTCTCCCCACCCCCGCAAAAGAAACCAAAGAAATACTAGAAGAAAACGTGGTGATCCCTTGAAACTCTTGAGGCAAGAACTTTCTATTCATGACTCAAAATTTAGAAGCCATAAAAATAAAGGTTGCCAAATTCAACATCTGCATGAAAGAAAGAGAAAGCATTGAAAACAAACTCAGGAAAAAGTATTTATGCATATAACAAGGCTAATTTCCCACCCACCCCCCAAATAACAGAGCTCTTAGAAATCAATAGACAAAGATTATGAACAAACAATTCACATAAAATATAAATGGCCCTTAAACAAGCAAAAAGTTAAAAATTTCACCAAGATATCATTTTCCACCCTTCATAATAACCACTTATATTAGTTTCTAAGTATATTGGCAAAGCTTTATGAAAAGAAAAGCACTCTCAACCATTGTAATGGGAGTATATACTGGAATATCATGCAGGAAAGCATTTTGGCAATATCTAACCATATACATTTGCCCTTTGTCTCAGTAATCTCACTTCTTGGGTTTATTTAGTAGAAATAACTGTCTTATGTACCTGGCCATTCAATAGCAAATGACTGAAAAACAACTCAAATATTCATCAACAGGGAATCATTAGAATTATTAAATAATTATTAAATAATAAATCTTAATAATTCTACAATGGAATATTATACAGCTATACAATACTAGCACAAATTTCTCCAAGATATATTCTCTTTAAAAAACAAGGTGCAGAATACAAGATTCTTGTGCTACCTTTTAGGCTTGTACTTGAATAAAGAGACTCTGGAAATATATTCAGAAACTAATATAACTGGTTACTTATTTGTACTTAAGGCAGGGACAGGGCACTACTGGTAGGAAGCACAAATGATAAGAGAGTAGAAACCAGACTTTTCATGGTATAAAAGTGTTTTGTTGTTTTTAATGATGTGTATACTGGATCCAATATATATATATACATATATACACACACACACACTAGAGGCCCGGGGCACAAAAATTTGTGCACTCGGGGGAAGGGGGGGTCCCTCAGACTGGCCTGTGGCCTCTCGCAGTCTGGGACCCCTCGGGAAATAACGACCTGCTGGCTTAGGCCTGCCCCCGGGTGGCAGAGGGCAGGCCCAATCCCTAGGTGCAGCCCCCGGTCGGGCTCAGAGCAGGGCCGATTGGGGAGTTGGGGCGCCTTCCCCTGTCATGCACAGAGCAGGGCAGATTGGGAGGTTGCGATGCTACCCTCAGTCACACTCAGGGTATGGCCAATTGGGGGGTTGGGGCACCGCCCCCTGTCACGCACAGAGCAGGGCCCATCAGGGGGGTTGGGGCTCCATACCCTGTCATGCACAGAGCAGGGCCGATCAGGGGGTTGAGGAGCTCCCCCCTGTCACTCACAGAGTAGGGCCGATAGGGGAGTTGGGGCACCGCCCCCTGTCACACTCAGGGCAGGGCGGATCAGGGGGTTGGGGTGCCGCCCTCTATCACCCACAGAGCAGGGCCGATCAGGTGGTTGGGGCGCCGCCAGTCTCATACTCAGGGCAGGGCCAATGGGGAGGTTATGGCTCTACCCTGTCACACACAGAGCAGGGCCCGTGGGGTGGGGGGATTGGGGCCCCGCCCCCTGTCACACACAGAGCTGCAGCGCGATCAGGGGGTTTGGGTGCTGCCCCCTGTCACGCTGATCCCGGTGCCAGGAGGCCTCGCGGCTCCGCTGATCCCAGTGCTGGAGGCATACTAACCTTTTACTATATAGTGTAGAGGCCTGGTGCATGGGTGGGGCTGGCTGGTTTGCCCTGAAGGGTGTCCTGGATCAGGGTGGGGGTCCCCACTGGGGTGCCTGGCCAGCCTGGATGAGGGGATGATGGCTGTTTGCAGCTGGTCACACACCCTTCAGGGTGGGGGTCTCCACTGGGGTGCCTGGCCAGTCTGGCTGAGGGGCTGAGGGCTGTTTTCAGGCTGGGACTGAAGCTCCCAACCGCTCCTTTTTTTCTTTTTTTTCTGGCCTTTGTTTACCATCTGTATTTGATACAATGTTGCAGTCTGGCTGGCTGAAGCCCCGCTGAGTAAAGCAGGTTTCTGGGGTTTTGTTAGCTTCTATATTCACAACATAGTTGCTTAGAGTTGCAGCTGAGAGGCCGGCAAGTCAGGCAGGGAACGTTGGAGTTCTCCGTCACTGAAGCAAGCAAGCCTCCCTGTTCGCATCAGCTGCCTGGCTGCCGGCCGCCATCTTGACTGCCAGTTAATTTGCATATCTCGGCCCTACTCTGTGAGTGACAGGGGGATTAGCCAATGGGAAGGGTAGCGGTCGTACACCAATTACCATGTTTCTCTTTTATTAGTGTAGATATATATATATATATATATATATATATATATATACACACACACACACACACACATATTATACATATATGTTATATATGCTTTTATTTTATATTATATATAAAATTTATATTTATATTATATATAAAGTAAAAGCATAATATGCTAATTAGACTGGACGTCCTTCCAGACTACCTTCCAGACGAACCCGGGCTGCCTAGGTCCCGGGTGCCTGCTGGCGGCTAGAGGGAAGCCTGGGTCCCGGGTGCCAGAGGGAAGCTGGTGCCGGCAGCCCAGGGAAAGAAGGCCTACTCTTGCATGAATTTCATGCATTGGGCCACTAGTGTGTGTGTGTGTGTGTGTGTGTGTGTGTGTGTGTGTGTATGCAGGAGAGAGAACAAGAAAGGGAAATACTATGCTACACAATTAGCAATTACTCACTGTACTAGCTTCTAAGGGACAAAGCCAGCTATAAGCAAAAGTTTGATATTGTTAAATGCAGATGCAACATATTCAAATAGTTTCACATTTAGCTATAAATAGTATCCTATTTATAGCACAGAACACGCTCATCTACAGTAAAAAGTTTCATTTCACCATTAATCTTCCCTATGATATTCTTATTACTTTACCCTTTATATTAATCTTGGACTTTCCCTAGGCTTCTGAAATAACATGTCCATACACTTCAAGTAATTGTCACACAGCATCTTGACCAGTAACCTTCATTTGACCTTTTCTCACTGCACATCGTAATATTTGCAAAGTATTCCCCCAATTGTTAACATAAAGTTTAAAGGTGAATTCCAATTCCATATGCTAATCAAACCCAAAAATATACTTTTTTAAAAGTGCTTTTCAAAGTTTAATGAGCATGCAAATGACCTGGCAGAGTCTTGTTTAAATGTGCATTCTGATCCAGTAGTCTGAGGTAAGACACAAAATCCTGCATTGATAATTCTCCCAGGGGGAACTGACGTTACTGGCCTTCAAAACACACTGACTAGTAAAACTCTTAAAAAACTACTGAAAAGTCAATTCACTTGAGTCATCCAATACTACTTGAAACAAGCCAACTAATGACCAAAACTGGGAAATTACTCTTTTACAAAAATTCACTGCCACAAGTGGTCTTTCCCATTCTACACTAACCTTAGAGATACATTCTCTTTGCAAGTTATCTTTTGACTTCAGCACTCTTCTTTAAAAAACTTTCCAATAGTTCCCCAATGCCCTGATTTCCATTAAAAAATTTATTACTTAAAATATTAACTAATTAGAGAGTACCCTCAGACAACTAGATTTGTTAACACTATACATCTAATATCACTCCTTCTATCTACCCCACAAGGTTATTAAGAAACAAAAGGAAATGAGCAAATACTTTGAAAAATACAAAGCACTATGTAATTAATTACAAGCTATTTCCCACAATGAAGTTCAATAAGGTTACTCTACCCATAATGGTCTAGAAAATTATTTGTGCCTCTATAGAATGCACATATAATTTGGTGCCTTATAATGTTTCCTTCATAGAAGGCAATATACTATTTACAAAAAGGTAAACTAAGTCTGGTCCCTTTTCTGTTACCTATTCCTTCTTATGCTTATGTTCACCAGCATCTAAATTGCCATTTTCTATCTGAATGAAATGTTATAGGGGAGAAAACAAACTTATTTTTAGAAAAAATGATTTTTACAACATTCTAAATACCATCCTCTATTTCACCCAAGTATATTGAAATTGTTCATGAAAAAAAGTCAAAGATGTAAACATGCATTAGTCATCAGGGAAATGCAAATCAAAACCTCAGTGAGGTACCACTTCACCCCCACTAGGATGGATAGGATCAAAAAGTCAGGTAACAAGTATTAGTGAGAATATGGAGCAATCTAAACCATCATATATTGTGGTGGGAATGAAAACTGGTACAGCCACTTTGGAAGACAATATGGTAGTTCCTCAAACTATTATCACATGACCCAGGAATGCCACTCTTAGAAAGAAATGGAAATATATGCTCACACAAAAACTTGTACACAAATGTTTATAGCAGAATTCTTCTTACTACCCAAAATGTGGAAACAACCCAATTCATCAACAGAAAATGCAGTGTGGAATAGCCATACAATAGACTAGTATTCAGCAATAAAAAGGAATGAAGAACTGTTACATGCTACAACACGGATGAAATTTTAAACACTGTGTGAAGTAAAGAAGCCAGTAACAACAGACCACATATTACATGATTTCTTTCATATGAAACTCCAGAATAGGGAAATCTTAAGAGACAGGAAGTAGATTAATGGTTCCTCAGGCCTGGCAGTGGGGCTGGGAGGAAATAAGGAGATCTATACAGTGTCCCAAAAAAACATTCACATCTTGAATACATTTCATTTTCAAAATATAATAGACTCTACAGACATTGTGTATATACATTTTTTTGAACAGCCTGTAGTAGTGAGAACTAATGGGCATGAGGTTTCTTTTCAAGGTGATGAAAATGTTCTACATTGGTTGTGTTAAGGATTGCACATATCCATGAATGTACTGAATACCACTGAACTATATACTTTAATTAGGTAAACTGTGTAGTTTGTGAATTACATCTCAAATCTTCTAAAAAATAAATGTAAATATGTATAAGGACAAAAACTGATAATTCTACTACATAATCACATTATAGTGTTTTTTAAAAAAAGAAAAAAAGAGTATTATATTTTATTTACTACAGTTAAATTACTACTAATTTAATTTCTAGGCTTGAAACTTGAGAGATGCCTTCAACTCTCCCTTGTCGATCATTCTCTAATATCCAGCTAATCACCAAGGCCCACTGATCCTTTCATCATAATCTTTGATTCTTCCATGGTCTACTGCCACCCTTAGTCTGGTTCTGATCACTTCACGTATGCACTATCTCTGTTCTTACTATTTTCCTCTTTCAAATCATCAGACACTGCCAGTTTGTAAACCCAATTACAATTTTTTCAATAACATTCTCAGAAGACCAATACCCATTAAATCAAGTTTGGATTTCTCCTACCAGGATTTTGGATTTTCCAACCTGCTCACAACTTTGTTTCCCACCCAGCCTCATTTCCTAATACATCCAAAAGGAGAACACTTTAGTCAAGGCAGAGCTATCCTTCACTGTCCCTTGTACATTCTACATGCATTCATATCTCTGCCTTTTTATCAGGCTATTCTACTCTAAATGCCTACTCTCTACACTTACCTATATCCTATAAATCATTCAAGACTATTTCAAAACCTCACATCACTCACGAAGGATTTGTAGAGAACTCCAGCTACAAATGATTTCTTGTATCTCCTAGCCACTTTTAGGGCTTACTGTATGTACAATATCTTAGCAATATGTATGTACATATCTGGGCAATTGTTTTACATGCCACTCACCTTAGCATTTGATTTATCTGTCACATATTTTAGCTTTTGATTTACCTACCATCTTATTTCATGCCATTCTATTATTCCATACAGAAACATCTTGTTTCAATAAGATTCTCGCCTTCTTTAGACAAGGACTACCACTTTTTTGTATCACTGAGACCCCGCAAATTTATACAATTAATGAGATATTTCAAGATTAATTTAACTGTGAACTATAATTCACCATCATATTCCCCATCATTTTACACACCTTTCTACTATTAATGCAGCTAATAAACCCAAAGTCTAAAAAATGAATACAGTACCTTGTCATATTGACAGACAATTACATTATCCGTGTCAAACAGGTCTGGCACATCCTGTTCACTAACATCATCTCCAGAATTTAAGGGGTCCTAAAGATGAAAGATGAAAGATGGTCACATTAAGGAATTTAATGATGCTTTGAATTTTTTAAAAGTAGGCATATGTACATATATCTTGGAGAGTCAGAACAGTAGTGTACTTAAAAGTCAAAGAGCATGAGGTTGACTACTTATCTTCGGAAAATTATTAAAACTCCTCATTTCTCAGTTTTCTCATCTGAAAAAAATGAGGTAATTAAAACAACCCATAAGGCAGTGGAAATGTTAAATAATGTAAGGCAGATAAGACTTAATATGATACCTGGCACATATGCAAGAACACCATAAAAGACAGTTATTACTACTTACATGCTTCTTAATTACCATGTTCCATAAAAACTTTGGTACATTATTAGGATTAGAGTAGACAGCATATGCCTCTGTCCTGGATGCCTTCTTTACCTACACTTCCATCCCCTAAACTTCACACAATCTCTAGTTAACACCTGTGGACAGGCTATTTTGAGCTAGAACTTGTCCATGCAACTGGCTACTTTTCTTTTAGTAGTTTTGGCAACCCACAGTTCCCCTTACTGTTCCACAGACCAGTGTTTTGTTCTTCAAGAGTAGTTCAGCTGTAGACACGCTGTTGTAGTAATTATGTTGGTAAATATGATGCCAAGAACCAAGAAAAGGCTGTAAGACGGATAATATAGTCTGTTGTAACTTTTTGCCTTCACCTGTATATATCTCGAAGTTGCAATCACAGCCACTCTCACTTTCACAAAGCATTCTTACTAAAATTCCATATTTTATTGCCAGATTATATGTCTTGAATCTGATGGCGTCCTCTCCATGGAATCATTACTTCCTCAAGTGATAACTGCTGTTTTGGTATATATAAAGATTTAAATTTCGAGATAGTGATCCAAAAGAGGTCTGACTTTGTAAGAACGGTCTGTGTTACATGTTGTTTGTGAATTATCATTAAGAATGTATTTGCTTGAATCTCTTTTTAGTCACAGTTTTTGGAAATATGGGTGATCAAGTAAAGGATCAGTTGACTGGTAATCCTCCCATTCTGGCTTGTTAGTCTCATCAATATAATTAAATGAAGAAATTTCTTTATATCCATATAAGTAATTCAGTCCATGTTGAAGTTTTAGCAGAGGCTTTGTGGTATTTTTCCATTTAGTACTGGTATAAATTTATTTGAGAAGTAATGAGATCAAAAAAATCCTTATCAAAAAATAAATTGGTTACTTCACTTATACTTTGTGGGTCCTCAAGCTGAACAGTTATGCTTGAAATATTTTTATAACCCTCCAAGGCTGGTAAAATATCTTTTTTTTTTTTTTTGCCCATTCTTCTTTGGAATCACTTTCACTGTCAGATACTATCACATTTCTCTTTTGCCTTCGTGATGGTCTAATGTCAGACTCATTACTATCTTCTGATAAAGTACTATCTTTCAACTGACTACCAAAGTCACTCGGACAATCAGACAAAGTGGCTGTACATAATTTGCTCAAACATTTCTCTCTGCTATGACATGTCTTTTTAAAAACTTTTGCCATAATAAAAAATGGATGGAAAGAATTAGATGTATTGCTTGTCATGTCTCTGGAAATACTGACTGACGAGTTGAAAAAAGACAGAAGTTAACTCGTGACCTGTCAGCAGCATTCAGACACAGAAACACGGTCAGCAAGATGTTAAGATCAACAACTATAGTAGCCGATTCCTAAATACTTACTACTGGTGTAAATTACAAGTTTCAGATTAAAAGTTTAAATATTAGCATACAAATAAGTCTCATTTTAACACTAAAGACAAAGTTAATCTTAATTGTTATTCCTCTTGGTTCCAAAGTATATGAAAGTACAAATGTTGTAAACTGAATAAAGTAAGTTTCAACTCAAAAGTAATGCTCACCTCTTCCACAATGTCTGTTTGAGGGTCTTCGTTATCACTACTGTTAGTAGTTGAATCTCCATTTGATATGTTATCAGCTTCTCCTTCAAGTACCTTCAGGTCTCCTGCATCAATAATCTCTAGAACTTCATGCTCATCTACATCTTTTGTACTTTCTATTTCATCATTGGAAGATGTATCACCAGTTCCATCTATTTGAATTATTTCATAAATATCTTCATCAGGTACCTGAATGCTTAATCCCATCTGAGAATTATAATCCTAAAAAGAGAAAGAAATGCAATGAAGTTTTTCAAATTAAACAATGTGTCTAAAACATTGAATCATACAAAATATAAAATTACTTAAACATCTCATAAGTGGTCCCTTTAAATCTTTCTTTCCTGTAAGATGATATTCCCTAATTTTGAATAAAACATAGGAATAATTTTAAAATTATAAACCTACTCATAGTCACATATAGACAGCAAATGAGTTCCCTGCTTTAAGATAGCATTTACCAGTGTTTATATAACTTACTTAAATTTATATAGTACCTGTTAGCTTTTAAATATTTCACATTACTTTAAACAATAACTCATGGAGTAGAAAGGACAAGAGATATAATGCTCAGTGAACAAATGAAAAATATAAAGGATTGCCCTAACTGAAATAAGACAAAGAAACAGAAAAATCCAAAATTATAGTTAGAAAATTCAATACTCCTCTCTCAGTAATCAACAGAAAAAGTAGACTGAAATTCAGTAAGGATGTAGAAAACCTGAACAACACAATTAATGATAAGTTAACCAAATTAACATTTATAGAAAACTGTACCCCAACATGCAGTTTACAGAATATTCACCAAGATGGACCATATTCTGGGCCATACACCAAATCTTGACAAATTTAACACACACAAAATATGTTCTCTGAGCACAAAGGAATTATTAAACCAGATACCAGTAACAAAAAATCCCCAAAGATTTAAAATTAAATAACACATTTCTCAATATCCATGAGTCAAAGAGTAAGTCACAAGAGAAATTAGAACAATTTAAATTAAATGCAAACAAAACATAACATTTCAAAATTTGTGAGAAGTAGCTAAAGCAGTGCGTAGAGAGAAATTTATAGCATTGAATTACTATATTTAAAAAAGAAGCACGTTTCAAAGCAATAGCCTAAAATCCACCTTAAGAAAATAGAAAGGACCAAATTAAGCTCACAGCAAACAAGGAACTAATGAGATAAAAATAAATAAATGAATGAAACAGCAGGAAAAAAAAAAGTCAATTAGACTAAAAGTTCATTTTTTGAGAAGATTAATAAAATCAATAAGCTTCTAGCCAGAATGACAAAGAAAAAAAGAGAGAAGCCAGATAAAGAATATTAGGAATTTAAAAAGAGGTGATGCCATAGATCCTGAAGACACTGAAAGATAGGGAATTATCAGTTATTTTGGCTGCTATAACAAAATACCATAGACTAGGCAGCTTATAAACAACAGAAATTTACTTCTTATGGAGGCTGGGAAGTCCAAGACCAAGGTACTAGGAGATTTGGTATCTGATGACAGCCCACTTTCTGGGTCATAAGACAGTGCCTTCTCATGATGTCCGCACATGGCAGAGAGGCTAGGGAGCTCTGTGTGGTCTCCCTAGTAATATATATATTACCTCAGAGAGGAAGGGAGAAAGAGAGATAGAAACATGAATGATGAGAGAGAATCCTTGATTGGCTGCCTCCTGCATGCCCCCTACTGAGGATCAAGCCTGAAACATAGGCATGTGCTCCTGATAGGAATCGAACCTGGGACCCTTCAGTCTGCAGGTCAATGCTCTCTCTATCCACTGAGCCAAACCGGCCAGGGCTGTGTGGTCTCTTTTAAAAAGCAACTAATCCCAATCATGAGGACTCCATGCTCATAACCTCCCAAAGCCCTCACCTTTTACTTACTAATACCTTTGGGAGTTAGGATTTCAACATATGAATGGAGAGGAACGTAAACATTCAGACTGATAAAAGTCAACTTACAAAAATTAATTTTATGTCTATATAGTAGCAATAAACAATTGGAAATTAAAATTTAAAGAGGGGAGGAGGGACAGGAAGAGATTAGCTGTAGAACTCATATGCATAACCCATAGACACAGATAATAAGGAGGTGAAAGCCTTGGGGGGGAGGGGGAGGGAGACAAGGGGGGGGGAAGGACACATCTGTAATACTTTCAACAATAAAGATAAATTGCTTTAAAGGTGCATAAATAAATAAATAAAATGAGAAGAAAAACAATAAAATAAAACAATACTATTTAAAGCAGCAAGAGAAAAGCAACTCTTCACATACAAGAGATTATCAATAAGCTAACACACAGATTCATCAGCTGAAATTTTGAATGCCAGAAGGCAATGGATGATAGATATGTTTACTAGTAAAGTGCTGAAAGAAAAGACTCTCAATTGGGAATTTTATATCTGGCAAAACTGTCCTGCAAAAATAATTGAGAAATTAAGGCATTCCCAGATAATGAAGAGAGAGGGGTTAGATATTAAAGTAAGATTTCTGAAGGAAGTAATAAATGGGTCAGTAGGAATTAACCAGAGGAAAGGATAGTGGGAAGAAAATCCAAGCACCAAGCAGAGGATAACAAAGGCAAAAAGAGGGGCAGGAAACAAGGTCAACACAGAGATTCGCTTATAGTTAGCTTGCTATTCCTAGTAACGTAGTAGGCATGAAATAAAGGAGGAGTAAATAACAAATTCTAAGTAAGAAAGAACATGGAGGTCCTTTCATGCCACATTAAGCAGCTTAAACTTTATCCTGTAGGTGATGAGCAGTCAGTGATTTGATTAGAGACTGCACTTTGGATAAATCTCTAGGAGCCTTGAGGAACAGAAATTAATAGTTAATATTCATTGAGCACTTACCCTGTGCTAGGCAGAGTGCTCCTGAGCACTTCGCATTGATTATCTCATGTATTCCTCCCACCACTACAACTCTATGGTAGATACTATTATCTTTATTTTACATATGAGAAAACAGTAACTTGTCCAATTCACACAGTTATTAAGGGACAGAGGATGGATTCAAAGTAATTCTGATCTCTGAAGCCTAATCCTTTAACCTCTAGGATGGATGGATTGGGAAGAGTAGAGTGAAAAATAGCAAAGACTATAGGCTAATTAATTATGAAACGACTATGTTAACCCAAATAAGAAGCAATTAGGGCAATGGCAGTAGGTATGAAAAGGGAACAGATTCCAGAAATATTTAGTTTTAAAAGTTATCAAAATTACATGATTCAGCCTTAAAAATGAATGAAATTCTGACATAGGCTACAACATGGAAGAACCTTAAAATATTATGGTAAGTAGCCTAGCCAGCATTGCTCAGTAATTGAGCATCAACCTATGAACCAGAAAGTCACGGTTTGATTCCTGGTCGGATACATGCCTGGTTTGGACATGCAGGAGGCAGCCCATTAATGATTCTCTCTCATCATTGTTTCTCTCTCTCTCTCTCTCTCCCTTCCTCTCTGAAATCAATAAAAAAAAAATTAATATTATGTTAAGTAAAATAAGCCAGTCTGCTTTCACTTAGGAGTTACACAGGATAGACAAATTCATAGAAAGAAAGTAGAACAGAAGTTACCAGAAACTGGGTGGATGGAGTGGGTAATGAGGAGTTATTTGTTTAGTGAGTACAGAATTTCAGTTTGAAATGATGAAAAGTTCTGGAGATGGGTAGTGATGATGGGTGTACAACAATGTGAATGTCCTTAATGCTATACACCTAAAAGAGTATGGAACTATGCATTTGAAATGGTTTAAATGATATAATTTTGTGTTATATATATTTTCCCACATTCACAAAATAGTTTTTTAAAAGTACATAATAAAAGGAGAAAAAAGAGCCAAAAGGTAATTTTAGTCCTTAGCTTGTGACCCCAGGTGGGCAGTGGTACCATGCAATATCTCTGATGAAGAACAATGAATTATTGTGACCTTCTAGTAGAGCTATCTACAAGGCAGATACAAGAATGAAACTCAGAGGAGTAATAGGGTTGAAAGTATAATCATCAACAAATAGGTGGTAGTTAAAACTATGATAATACATGAGATTTCCCAGGGAAAACATGAAGAAAAGAAATGAGCTGCAGCTAGATCCTTAGGAAATAGGAAGGGCAGATAAAGAGGAGGAGCTCATGAAGGAACTATAAGCATACAGTCAGAAAGGCAAATAATTATAAGGAAGCAGAAATGACAGTATTTGAACTTGGGGCAATGAGAATGTCTGAGAAGGAAAGGTAAGAGATAAAAAGGAATTAAAGAAGATACACTACCATACCATTTCTCTCCTAATCCTACTTTTTGGAGTTCTAATAAAGACCTGAGTTTCATGGCATTATAGCTCCATAGTTCTCCATGGCATTATAAGATTAGAAAACAAAAGTCCTACACTGAGGAAAAACTTAACATAGTAATAACATAGATTTTAAAATAGGAGCTCATCAAAAATTGTCAGGAATATATGTATGAAACAGTACAAATGTTAAATTTACATAGAAATGTAAGATCTCTGGCAGTTTATGCAAGAAAAGTAAACAATTACAGCTAATTTTAACTTGCAATAAGAATTTCTGAAAAGCTACTTATAAAAAAAAGAAAAGCTATTTATAAATTTTTTGAAAATTATATTAGCATAAACTTCACCAGATTAAGAACTATTTTAAAGAAATCCGACAGTAAATTTAAAAAAATAATAAAGTAAATTTTGAATGTTTGGACTGTGTTTTAAATACAGATCTGTTTTAATACTAAACCAACAAGTTATATGAAAAGTTACCCGCCCTGACTGGTTTGGCTCAGTGGATAGAGCATCAGCCTGAGGACTGAAAGGTTCCAGGTTCGATTCCGGTCAAGGGCATGTACCTTGGTTGCAGGCACATCCCCAGTGGGGGGTGTGCAGGAGGCAGCCAATCGATGTTTCTCTCTCATCGATGTTTCTGACTTTCTATCCCTCTCCCTTCCTCTCTGTAAAAAAATCAATAAAATATATTTTTAAAAAAAAAGAAAGAAAAGTTACCCAATATACCACATGCCCATTCTATATAATAAAAGGGTAATATGTAAATCGACCGAATGGCGGAATGACCGGTCGCTATGACACGTACTGACCACCAGGGGGCAGCTCCTGTATTGAGCATCTGCCCCCTGGTGGTCAGTGTGCTCCCACAGGGGGAGGGCTCCTCAGCCAAAAGCCGTGCTCATGGTTGACAAGCACTGCAGCAGTGGTGGGAGCCTCTCCCGCCTCCATGGCAGCACTAAGGATGTCTGACTGCTGGCAGTAGGACATCCCCCGAGGCTCCCAGACTGCGAGAGAGCACAAGCCACCTGAGAGCACCCCCCCCCCCAGTGCAAGAATTTCATGCACCAGGCCTCTAGTAAAGCATAATAGCACTACTATAAAGCTTAATATGGCACCAGAAGCTATTTAAAAACTCTATATACATCACCTCTGATAATCCTAAAAGTATGAGGTTGGTTTTATACCCAGTTCAAAAAGGTAAAAGTGGTGAATTTGGAATTTAAACCTATTATGAGTCCAAAGCTTAAGTTCTCAACCACTATCCCCTAAACAATCCTTGATTAAGCTCCCTTAACTAATCTATTTCCCCATATTAGAACAAAGTACAAGGTGATATCTAATAAGTAACAGTAGACTAAGTCCTTGAATCATCACACCAGAAATCTGCAAAGTTCATACAGAATCCAGGAGAAAAATGCCTCTAAAAATTGTAAGTGATAGAAACAAACACTGCTTCATAATTATGAGTTTAGCCTACATTTCTTAAATTTTTATAGTATTTGGAAAATATAATAAATACCTGAAAAACACTTTAATCTTAATACTTTATGCCAAAACTAAACTAGAAACAGACTTGCTAAAAAAATTTGAACAGGCTTCATCAAACATCTGAAACATTCTAAAACAGGTCAAATAGTTTCTTATAGTCTTTTTCTTTGTTGGTTATCCTTTACTGTACACTATAGCCTTCCCCTTCTACCTATGAAAATGTTAAGGTGGCACTTAACTTGTACAGACTTGTACAGCAGTTCTAGAGGACCACCAAACCTTTAGCTAGAAACACAAACCTTTAACTATTTGTCCTCTGTCACTAAAAATTGGGTAAGTAGAGTAATCTATGACATATTTCACATGTGTAAAAAGATAAGATGATATCTTTTATTTTACCATCCCAAATTCCCCATGAATCTTTCTGTCATCACTATGAATTCCTTGAAAATAATCAAAACCTATTTTTAATATGGAAAGTTAATTAGAAACTATTTTTCAGTGGTTTGAATTCCAAAACAAATTATGTTAACTAGTATTTTAGCAAGCAGAAAGGAACAAAGTATCTACTAGAAGATAATTCCTCATATAGAGAAAATTTTCATATGGGAGTTTAAGAAAATTAGGTAGAGCAAGAGAAAAACCACTTTGGACCTTTTTTGTATTTTAAGTTTGACAATGAATTTCCCCTAAATATTTGTTTAATTACTAGAATGGATTTCTTGGTCCTTTACATTTTATCTGCAGACAAAAACAATTCTCACCATGTTAAGGGAGAGGTAAAACTGATTATCTTAAAACAATGCATTTTCTTTAAAGAAATATTCTAATTTATTAATTGAAATTAAAAGTTTAGAAATTCTGAGCATGAATACTTTAAAAACTAATAGTTATAGTAAAAACAATTTAAAAAACATTTTTCTAAAGAAATATACATACTTCTAAGGAACCTTACATTTTAAAAAACTCAGAATGTCTAATTACTGGCCATTGCTTATCCCCTAATACCTTCTCTGAGACAGGTAGGCTGCTGGGTTCCTCTGTATTTCTTGGCTGCTTCACAGAATCACATCCCAACATCCTATTTTTAAGAAAATGAAGCTGACCATCAGATGAGTGCTGGTGCTGAGCCCCCTGAGGGCCTGTGGCGATGGGCCCACCATGCAGATTTTGAGTCCCACCAGCTGAAACACTGAGCAATGGCTCCACATTGGCATCTCTTTGAGAGACCTGTGGAGGAACTCCAACACCAGGAAGGCTGACATACTGAGAGCTTGCTGGCTGACTCAACAAAGCTTCAGACATGATTTTATGCTCACTTCCAGGAAGTACAAGTATATCACTGGTGGCATTTTCTAAATGTTTCCTATCCACTGTCCCAGCGTGAAGAATTGTGGGTTGCTGGAGCACAGTTTCCATTCTCTGTGATTTTTCAATAGCTGCTTGAAGAGAACATGGATTCAACTGTGGAACACTGGTCTGTATTATTGAAGGCTGCCGAAGCTGCTGAAATACTTGCTGAATTGGATGCTGAAGAATACTTGCTCTTCCAGAAGTCTGTGTCACCGCAATTGGTACATTGACTTTATAAAGGTAACCTTAAAAAGGAGATATCAAAACTATAAGAACAATAGAATCCTAATTTCCTTCAAAATACAACATGTACAACAGGCTGGGAGGAAATATATCAATATGTTAACAGTGGTTATCTCTAGGAGCTTGTTTTTTTTTTTTGTATTTTCCAGAATACATATGTATTGCTCATTTTTAAAAATTAAATATGTCTTGCTTAACTCTAGCCTTTTCCCACTATTGCTTATATGGCACATTTTCAAATACATATAAACCACCAATATTTACTCCACAAGCCTCTCCCATTGTTTGATAAATTACAGTGTTACCAACCCAAAATTGGGATTTTAACAAACATAATCATGGCGAATATATTTCATATATTTAAGATACAGGATACCATATAACAATTATAAGAGAAGGCTACCCAAAAATAGTTTATTAATTTCAAAAGTTATCAAATTTCTCCTCTCTTTCCTTTAAAATAAAACTAAAAAGACAAAATTTATTTTTTGAGCATTGTGTTAGGTATTTTGCTTACACTTTACAACAACCCAAAGAATAGATATAATTCTCTTTCAAGTTAAGAATTATTTAAACATTTTGGATATTCTTTCTATTGTGCCATACAATCTCCAATAAGAAGGAGACAAAGGTTGCTCAATATAATCTTTAGTTTTTCTTGATTAGACCTAACAGAGACACAGATATGGTTTTTTATTTTATTTTAATCCTCACCTATGTTTATTGATTTTAGAGAGAGAAAAAGAGAGGGAGAGGGAGGGAGAGAGGGAAAGGGAGGGAGAGAGGGAGGGAGAAAGGGAGAGGAGAAGATTGAGGGGGAGATGGAGGTGGGTAGGGAGGGAGGAACATCAATTAGTTGCCTCCAGGCCTGATCTGGGGTCAAACCCACAACCTATATATGTGCCCTGACAGGGAACTGAACCTGCAACCTTTCTGGTGTACAGGATGACACTCCAACCAACGGAGCCACCCAGCTTGGGCCAGATATATTATTTTGTGTTCATGAAAATTTAGATAACTGACTTGAATTAGAGAAAACATATATGGAGTATAAAGTATCTTATACAATGTAGGGAAAGAGAATTGAGTATGAAATACAGGACAGGCTTAGTACAGTGTCTTTCATGGTAGATTGCCTCCATAACAATAATAACCATCATTTATCATTACACTTAAAGCAAGTTTTATTAAAATTTCTTATAATTTCTGGTATGAAGTTTAATCATCAATATTACCACCCAGAAGTCAATACAAATGCTAAAAATAAAACATTTTTAGACTATACTCTTACCAGATGCAGTCTGTAGCGTCACACCTGCTGGTACATGAATAGGATAACCAGGAAAAGCAAAGTTTGCACTGGAGTTTGCGGTGCTCTAGATATGAGAAATTTATATTAGAAAGTTACAAAAGGGCTTTACTTGTATCTTTTCTTCCTGATCTCATAGAGGGTCAAAAAATCTGATTCAGGATAACAGTTTGACAACAGTTAACATTACATCTCAGCTCTTTTAAAAAACATCTTTTTTATATTTAATTCAAATAATCTCATTATGAATAAAAAGAATTCTGTTCTATGGCTATTAGCAATAAATCCATTAAGTCTTAACAGTATGGGCACCAATTCAAAACTTGCCCACTACATAGTCTTATCTGGGCCACTGACCTTCAAGATGTCAAATATAAGAACCATAGTTGTTTATAGTCCTCTAGTCTGTAAGTTGATCACAAATGGTATTTTAAAGTAGGTGATACAATAGTGAATAATTTTTGTTTTGAAATAAACTTTAGGGTCTAAAATTTTTTTAATACTAAATCAAAAGACAAACATTTTTGCCTATCAGACCTGAAATAATTTAAAAGACCTATTAGTAACACTCAATGTTAGTAAGGATGCAATTATAAATAAATAACAATAGACAAACATGGTAATTAACCGTACCTCCGACACGCTTCCCATTGGCTAATCAGGGCGATATGCAAATTAACTGCCAACCAAGATGGCGGCCGGCAGCTGAAGCGAACAGGAGGCTTGCTTGCTCCAGTGATGGAGGAAGCCAAGGTTCCCCGCCTGCCGCTGCCGGCCTCTGAGCTGCACTCTAAGCAACTATGTTGCAATTATAGAAGCTAAACAATCCCCAGAAACCTGCTTTCAGCCAGCCGGGCCTCAAAGCTGGAGTTGCAACAGTGTTTCAATTATAGAAGCTAAACAAACCGAGGTCTCAGAGCTGGAGCCGAGCCTCAGAGCTAAAGCCGGCTCTCAGCTCCAGTGACAGCCATAGAAGGTAAATAAATCCCAGAATAAAAAAAAAAAAAGGAAAAAAGGAGAGGCTGGGAGCTTCAGTCACCCGCCAGCCTGAAAACGGCCCTCAGCCCCTCATCCAGACTGGCCAGGCACTCCAGTGGGGACCCCCCACCCTGAAGGGGGTGTGACCAGCTGCAAACAGCCATCATCCCCTCATCCAGGCGGGCCAGGCACCCAAGCGGGACCCCCACCCTGATCCGGGACACCCTTCAGGGCAAACCAGCCGGCCCCCACCCGTGCACCAGGCCTCTATCCTATACAGTAACAGGGTAATATGCAAACTGACCCTAACAGCAGAACTGGAAATGACTGGTCACTATGACACACACTGACCACCAGGGGGCAGACACTCAATGCAGGAGCTGCCCTCTGGTGGTCAGGGTGCTCTCACATGGGAGGAGCTCTGCTCAGCCACAAGCCAGGCTGCTGGCTGCCAGTACAGCGGTGGTGGTGGGAGCCTCTCCTGCCTCCTGAGCAGCACTAAGGATGTCCGAATGCAGTTTAGGCCTGCTCCCCACTGGCAAGTGGACATCCCCCGAGGGCTGTCAGGCTGCCAGAGGGATGTCTGATTGCCATCTTAGGCCCAATCCCCCAGGGAGTGGGCCTAAGCCAGCAGGTGGTCATCCCCTGGGGGGTCCCAGACTGCGAGAGGGCACAGGCCAGGCTGAGGGACCCCACCTCCCGCCCCCCCCCCCCCAGTGCACAAATTTTTGTGCACCGGGCCTCTAGTAAATAAATAAATAAATAAATAGAAATTCTCTCAGGCCACTGCTTATATGCGTGTATATGATATAATTCTTTTGGAGAACTATTTTGCAATATATACGAAAAGTGCAATTTTCATATACCATGCATGATCTTTGAACTAGAAATTCTACTTCCAGGAATTTATCCTGATTACCTGATTATCACACAAATACACAAAGATAGGGTATATCTACAGGTATAACAATGGGATGTTATGTTAGAACAAAACTAAACATAATTTATATATCCATCAACAAGACTGGTTAATTAAACTGTGATGTACCCACTAAGACTAATCAATATTTAACTGGCATTGAAAAAAATACCTCTATATTACTAAACTTAAAAAAATAAGTAATAAAAATGATACAGAGAATGATCCTACTTTTTACCCCCTGAAAACTAATATAACTTTCATAAAAGAAGTCTAGATGGGTATTCATCAAACAAAACAGTTATGCATGGTTATTTCACTTTTTACTTTATAAATTTGTTTTTACTTCAAGAAGAATATTTTTTCTTTAATCAGGAGAAAAGTTATGTCCACGAATTTCAAAGGCAGAGACATTTCTTCATTAGTCTCCTATCAAAAGCAGTGCCATTCTTCCTAAATATCCTGGAAGCAGTATAGTTTGTTTTTTATAAGGAAATGGAAATAAATAGCCCACTAAACCATTTACCCTAGAACAGTAGCTGATGGGCTGAAAGAAAATGAAAATAGTTACTAGAGTATATACCATCAGTACCACGGAAAAAAGGTAAAAGACAAAGCATGCTATTTTTCCCCACCGAAAACTACTCAATTTTCTATACATGTTTTAATTTTATTTTCTTCCTCAAATCATGTGTGGGTAATCTATACTTTAACTTCTACTATACAAAAGCAAAAAAATGACCAAAATGCTCCACTTAAACCAAGGGACTATGATGTGGCTCAACTCCAAAGAGAAAAATATCAGAAAAAGTACTGTATCAAAATTATCTATTTAGAATCCATCAAGTATATAACATTATACAGTGTATCAAAACTCCATACAATGTAACTTCAGAAATATTATAATCTTGAAGGTGTAGTCTTGGTAGATGCTAATAACTTCTCTGGAAGATAGAAAAAGTTGAAAAGAAAATGTCAATTCTGGAACTCCTGAGTTTTCGCAACATCTTTGTTATAGAAATTTTTCCTGTTTCCCATCCTTTACCACATCCTTTCCTATTCACCTGGAGAATTAGGAATTATATCTATACCCAGTTTTCTGCTATCATTCACTAAATGTGAGGCATATCTTTTAAAATATATCTTAAATAAACTACATACCAGTTCTGCTGTGGTAAGACTGGGAAGAGTTCTACCAGCAGGAATAACTAAAGAAGCTGCATAGAAAATGAAATAATTATACAATTCATTAGAGTTTACCAAATGAATATAATTCCTAAGTATAGCTTATTTTTTAAAACTGGTTTCCATTACTAACATGTTTGACCATGGTGAATTCTAAACTTCCTGACCCCAAAGAGGTAAAGTATTTAACTATATTTTTCCCAACAACTTTAATGACTTTACAACTAACCTACTTTAAATACCAAAAGAAAATTTTCATTTTAATGAAGTATACTGTATTATAGAAAGCCACAATAAATACCTAGATTATCTTTAGTAAGTCAATGTAGCTCTAAATCTCCATTACATTTCACAGAGGAGAAAAGGCAATATTTGTTAAAGTGCGTATCTCCAAAAGATTGTACTATTGAGCAAAAATATATAATCCAATACAAATTATCCTAAATTCTATAGGTTCAAAAGAGCTTTCAATTCATTCATTTTATAAAAAATATTTACAGTACTTTAGCCAAGTAAGACAAGCACAGCTACACAGGTGTAAAAATAAATGAATAAGACCATGTCTCCTGAAATCTTTGCATAAAACAGGTATGCCTGCTTAAAAAATATATAAGAACAAATTCTTGGGGAAATACCAGCTCAACCTGTATTAAAGCTGATATCGCATATCTTTATTATATACCAATTTTCTATGCTAACTTTCCCTTTATTATTTATAATGTATCTAAAAGGTTGGCCAAATGGCTGTAAATGTAATCATTTTAACAATCAGTCTAAAAAACAAATAGTAATTCCAGTAGAAGGATCTCAGTTGATCAATGTAACCTTAAACCTTACCTCAAGGTTCACTTTACCTAGATGAATGTGACTGTTAGATTATCACTTTGCCTTTTCTTTAATAAAAACCAGAATGTTCAGGCAGCACAAAGGTATTAAATGTATATGGCCTTTTTCACATACTACATTAAGGAAATTGTCCCAAGATCTATTTCTGATACTAGAATGGTTCCATCATATACAACAAAAAACTCAGAAGAGCAAATGTTTTTTAAACCATTCTTCCCACATTAAGACAACACACATGAGGCTACATAGATTGATGGTTAATGAAGCACAAAATTATTTTTATCCTCTGTTCATCTATGACTTCACTTATTAACAGGCATTCTTTTAAAAAGGCTAAATTAGGAAGAATTGTGGTGGCAGGAAAACAATGGTATTAGTCTTAATTAGCTGAAGTGAGCAAAGCTTAAGCTGGTACAGCCTAAGCCATAGCCTGAGAGGAAACAAAAATCTGTTAACACAGTGTCTGAAGCAATTAAATTAATTTCTTAAGGAAAAATAGCAACAATGTTCCTCTTTTAAAGACCTTGCAATAAATCCTAAAGGGTAATTCTCTATAGTTATATAAATCAAACAGAGCTGTAAGATTTTTAAGAGTTTCTTTATAGCCATCAGAATAAAAGTATAAACAAACAGAATTTTATTGTAAAGTTTCATGCAGCTCCTACTTAAGCTTGATACTAAATTCACAAGTTACATGCACCATTTATATATGTTCATAAATTATATACTGGTGTACGTATATATGTTATATATAAATTTATGTTCCTGCAACACACTTTTCAAAGTATTCAAGATGGTTTTGATAACCAATTAAGTTTTAACTGAATACATGTTTTTAGTTAAACAAAGTGTCAGAATTTTGGTCTTCATGTATATATTTTAAAATATTAAATTTCACAAAAGAATGTGCTTTTAGAAAGAATTCAATCCACAAACATAATTTAAGAAATTTTATTTTATTTTATTTTTTTTATATATTTTATTGATTTTTTACAGAGAGGAAGAGAGAGAGATAGAGAGTTAGAAACATCGATGAGAGAGAAACATCGATCAGCTGCCTCCTGCACATCTCCTACTGGGGATGTGCCCGCAACCCAGGTACATGCCCTTGACCGGAATCGAACCTGGGACCTTTCAGTCCGCAGGCCGACGCTCTATCCACTGAGCCAAACCGGTTCCGGCTAATTTAAGAAATTTTATAAAAAGACAATATGGCGCCCTAGCTGGTTTGGCTCAGTGGATAGAGCGTTGGCCTGCAGACTGAAGGGTCCCTGGTTCGATTCTGGCCAAGGGCACACGCCTGGGTTGCGGGCTCAATCCCCAGTGGGGGGAGTGCAGGAGGCAGCCGATCAATGATTCTCTCTCATCACTGATGTTTCTATCTCTCTCTCCCTCTTCCTTCCTTTCTGAAATCAATAAAGAAATTTTTTTTTTTAAAAAAAGACAATATGGCATAACAATATTCACATTTATAAGTGCATTTTTCCTTGTACACCAAAATGTCTTTGCTACATTAAGATAGTTAATAATTTTACAATTCCTAGTCCTGCTTTGAATCATTCCAAATCTTAATAATGAAGTCACGTGATCAAGAAGTGCAAAGACTAGTCAATTTCCTCTTTGTGACTACTCATTAATATGTGGATGTCTCCATATGTTAACCAAACTGAATATTCTAACTCAAATTATCTCAAGAATCAACAGCATTGCTAAAATTTTCACCAGATCTAAGTTCAAGAACTACTAGATAGAGAGTTTATACTTGAACTTTAGGAGTTTTTTTGTTGTTGTTGTTGTTGTTTTAAATATATTTTATTGATTTTTTTAAAGAGAGGAAGGGAGAGAGATAGAGAGTTAGAAACATCGATGAGAGAGAAACATCGATCAGCTGCCTCCTGCACATCTCCCACTGGGGATGTGCCCGCAACCCAGGTACATGCCCTTGACCGGAATCGAACCTGGGACCTTTCAGTCCGCAAGCCGACGCTCTATCCACTGAGCCAAACCGGTTTCGGCAACTTTAGGAGTTTTAATACTTAAAATGAAAGCCACCACAAACCTCTCTCTGCTCCTGTTCTTCCTTTACCTACTCCCACAATGACTGATGGTTTCATGAAAAAGATCATATGATATAAAGACCAAATAGCAGAAGCTGACATAAATTGCCCTAGAAATAGATTAGGTGACTACATGTCCCAATTTGCCCAGAACAGTCCTAGTTTACACCTGTTATTCTGAGGTTACTAACAGAATCCCATTTCTCTCTAAAAATCAATAAAAATAAATCCTTGGGTGAGGATAAAAAAATTAAAAGGACAGAACCTATGGTTATTCAGATTTAGGTATTTGGCAGACATATTTTTGAAAATGAACTAAGTACACCCACTACTTCAAGGAAAGCAAACTGATAATATCTGTTTGGTAATGATAAAATTCACATTTTCAAGTAAAAAATGAAATTTTGAAACTTTATATCCACCACAGTGGGCTTGATAGCTTTCTAATACTTTTTTAATAAGATATGTGGTGATATTAATGAACATGATTTTTTAAAATCTTATTTAACAAATGATGTGTCAACTGCACAATTCAGTGACCCAATATTTTCCAAATAACCAAATATGTTACAAAATTACACATGGATTAAAGAGTCATTCAAAGTGCACGATCCACCAGCGCACTTTAACATTACAAAACGTCCACTTGATGGTTTCAGATTCCACCTTGCACTACCTCTCAGAAACTACCACTTGTTGAGTTTTAGTGTAATATTAAATTATCTGAAAATACTATTAAAATACTCCTTTCTTTCCAATTATCTATCTGTGGGAGGCTAGATTTTCTTCATATACTGTAGCTAAAACCACATAGCACAACAGATTGAACTAAAAATAGATATCAGAATCCAGTTGTCTTTTATTAATCCAGAAAATAACAAAATTTGCAGGAAATTAATACAATGCCACTCTTCTCACTCGATAATTTTGTTCTGAAAAAAAATAGTTTTATCAAATATATTTTAACTCATTTTAACAAATATGTTTTTATGTTAACATATGGTGATTTTTAAATAAACCAATAATCTTTAAATTTATCAGCTTTAATTTCTAATATGGTAAGCAGATACTTAAAACCCATATAAAAGAAAGCTCTTTGAGCCCTGGCTGGGTGACTCAGTTCGTTGGAGCAGCATCCCATACACCAAAAAGGTTGCATGTTCAATTCCTGTTCAGGGCACATACCAAGGTTGTAGGTTTGATCCCTGGTAGGATCATGTTTCTCTCTCTCTCTCTCTCTCTCATGTTTGTCTCTCATATCAATGTTTCTCTCTCTTTTATCAATAAATATATCCTTGAGTAAGGATTTTTTTTAAAAAAAGCTCTTTGAGGTCCTCAATTTTTAACAGTATAAAGGAATCCTGAGATGCCCCAAAAAAGTTGACAACTGAAGATGCAAGAATTTCTTAAATAAATGGATAATACAGTGAGAAACTATAATAGGGAAAACAAGTTTAAAAGGGTGAAACAGACAAAGGCGAAGATTTATTGTATTGTAGAATTAATCTGAACTTGTTATCAAGAGATAAAAAGATTGTAGAAATTAGTTTGTTATTTTAATCAAGCCTTTAAAAATATACAATGGAAAGATATAATTAAGAAGTACACCAGTTTTATGAGGCTATTTGCTTTAAGAATCTTATTTTTAGGATACCTAAAAATGAAGAAGAGAAAAAAGACCCAAAATGCATTTTTTTTAAAATATGTTTTATTGATTTTTTACAGAGAGGAAGGGAGAGAGATAGAGAGTTAGAAACATCGATGAGAGAGAAACATCGACCAGCTGCCTCCTGCACCTCCCACTGGGGATGTGCCCGCAACCCAGGTACATGCCCTTGACCGGAATTGAACCTGGGACCCCTCAGTCCGCAGGCCGACGCTCTATCCACTGAGCCAAACCGGTTTCGGCCAAAATGCATTTTTAAAGGATATATATACTTCCTCTTAAACTACTTGATTATAAATGATGTAGAAGAAATGAGAAAAACTGTCTTATTTAAATATAATTGTTTCTATTATTCTAACTTCTAAGACAGAGAATAATAAAAATGGTGAGTGAAAACCAACTAGATATATTAGTTTCAAGATTACTTTGTGGTTTAAATTACTGTGAATATTACCATCTTGTGGCAAAACCAAGTATTGCAATATTGAACGACAAAGAACCTGAGAAGTGTTAACTATGCTTTTGATAAAAGACAGTCAAGTATTTTATTCCTCTCACACCTGCCATCCTCCAAGCCACTCCTAAGTGAAAATCTCTAAAGTTATTTAATAAAGAAAAAATTCAAAAAGATGTTTTTTAAATAGAAAAATAAAGGGATGTCCTAACAAAATAAATTTTGTTTAAAAACAAAAACATAACCCAAAATCCAACAAAATGTTTCGATGTGTCAACTTAGTAATTAAAACTGCCATGGCTAATTCTTATAGAGAAGAGTTATACTTTATAAATATAGCATTAGATAAAATTTGTTTGGTAATTCACTATCTATTGTTAACTTCATTTTTTTAATAAGTTATAATTGCTGCCACACTTAAATTCTCTCATTTTGTAAATGAGGTACTAGCCTCCTTACTATTTTTCTCTTCACCTTGGCCCATGTGATTTTCATGTGAATGTTCCCCAGTATGCAATGAACAATCTAGTTATTACTGAAAATCTAATCCAAAATCATCTCTTACAAATGTTAATCTACTGAATTTCAGCTAAACTCAATAAAACCTATTTGTGTGTGTAGCTGCATCTGTGTGTTTGTATAAACATCTACTAGTACATGTATACATGTGTGCATGTGTACATGTTTACACACATATATGTCTACACAGAGACACACACACAGAAAATGGAGCGTTAACAAAAATATGGAGATTATTCAGGCTACATCATCGTTTTGGATATATACAAAGATGGCTAGAAACACACACACACATTAGGGTAACATAAAATATTGTAAGAATCAGAAAAGAAAAGAAGGAATAAAGGCTAGAACAGTGGTTCTCAATCGTGGCTGCACAGTAGAATCACCTGGGAATCTTTTTAAAATCCTGATTTCTGGGCCCCATCCTCCGGAAATTCTGTTCCTTTGTTACTAATGTTGTGGCCCCACCCCATAACAAAGAAACAGAATTTCTGGAAGATGAGGCCCAGGAATCAGGGTTTTAAAAAGATTCCCAGGTGATTCTAATGTGCAGCCAAGGTTGAGAACCACTGGGCTAGAAAGATATAACAGTATAGTTTTATCTCTCATTAGCTAGTCTTTTCCAGTTTAAAATGATATACATAATATGGACAAATATTTCTCTTAAAAGCAGAGGTTTAGATTCAATAAGTCCAAGAATAAAGATTAAATGCATATGGTAAATTTCTAGCCATCACTATATATATCCAAAAGAGTGAGGTAGCCTGAATAACCTCCACATTCTTGTTAATTCTCCATTTTGCTTTCAATACATTAACAGGTGTATAATATATACAGAAACCAAGAGAAAGAATGCACAAGTGCGGTATGCAAGCACCCATCAATCCCTCTGCTTCTTCAGCAAAGGTGTCTGGATTACTCCTTGACTAGAACTCACCAAATTCTCTGAAACAACCAAAGCATACTCCCAATAGCCACAAATTATGTAACTTGTTCCTCTGAAGTAAGATTTTGTCACCTTTGTGGACTTTTAATATTTTAAAAAATTAGTTGAATAATCTGATTATTTGTCAATAGTTATTTGGGGTAACTGTGTTCACTTAATTGTAATGATTCTGAGGTCCAAGCCCTCTCACCTTAAGAACATTACCCTCAAAACCACCACCAAATGAGAATTTGGTCTAAAGATCCAAATGGTACTAATTTATTAACTGTATCCAACCTGTTGATGATTGCAATGTTGGGTGCAAGCTGTGTGGCAACTGAAGGGTGAACAGAGGTGAATGGACGCTATTTCTGAAGAAGTCTTCTGTTGCTTTAGACTGCAAAATCTTTGTTTCCCAGAGCTGCAGATAAAAAAAATTTTGCTTTTAAACAAATAAAATAAAACATTATAATACTTATTTATTATTTTACTTTTTACAATTAAAATGTCAGCTGATGGCACAATGAATGGGTAAGTATTAAACTATAATTAAGGGATTAAAACTATAATTATCAGTTCTATAAGCTGAAAAACAAGACAGAGAAACTTGTATTGACAAACCTGCTTTAAGTCTTTTAAGACATGTTCCTCTATACCTTCTTCAGCAAATAGATCCCGTACTCCTTCAATCACATCTTCAATTACAGATCTGTAGAGTTTAGGCTACACAAAAGCAATTGTTACAAGTCTTAAATTCTCAAGTTTGAATGTATTCCAAAAAGACATGCAGTGTACACTTCCTAAAGACAAAATACCACGTGAATTTTAACTAAGTGCATCCTACCTCCAGTATGCATGCATTTGTGCTTGCCATAAACTGTTACATTCAGACCTATAGCCTCTGCCTATATCTACAAGGCTGAGTTAGAAGACTACAATAAAATATGAGATAACTAGAGGCCCAGTGCACGGATTCGTGCACTGTTGGGGTCCCTCGGCCTGGCTTGCAGAGATCAGTGGACCTCAGTGTCGCTGCAGCCTGGCATTACCCACCAGCTCATGGGGTTCCAGCCCACTGTCCGCATCGATCCCACACAGCACAAAGTAGTGCGCAAAGCAGCAGGCAGCCAGGGAGTAGCCCAAGCCCAGGCTGGGCGCCATGCTGCTCCTGCTCATCCCAGCCCACTGTGCCTGCCACCACCTCCACTCAGGTGCACAGCAGGAGTATCCGCAGGAGAGGCTCGTGCCACTGCAGCTGCACTCGCCAGCCGTGAGCCCAGTATCTGGCACCCATCTGTCAGCTGAGCGACGTGGGAGCACACGACCACCGGGGGGCAGCTCCTGCTTTGAGGATCTGCCCCATGGTGGTCGGTGCACATCATAGCTACCAGCCCATTGTCAGGATACTTAGGCTTTTATGTCTATACTAGAGGCACGATGCACAAAAATTTGTGCACTCAGGGGAGTCCCTCAGCCCGGCCTGTGCCCTCTCGCAGTCTGGGACCCCACAGGGGATGTCCACCTTCTGGCTTAGGCCCACTCCCTGGGGGGATTGGGCCTAAGCTGGCAGTCAGACATCCCTCTGGCAGCCCGGGAGCCCTCGAGGGATGTCCACTTCCCAGTGGGGAGCAGGCCTAAGCTGCAGTCGGACATCCTTAGTGCTGCTGAGGAGGCGGGAGAGGCTCCCACCACCACCGCTGTGCTGGCAGCCATCAGCCTGGCTTGTGGCTGAGCAGAGCTCCCGCTGTGGGAGCGCACTGACCAGCCTGGGTGAGGGGTTGATGGCCATTTGCAGGCTGGCCACAGCCCCTTCAGGGTGGGGGTCCCCGCTGTGGTGCCTGGCCAACCTGGGTGAGGGGCTGATGGCTGTTTGCAGGCTGGCCACGGCCCCCAGCCACACAAGCTCCCAGTGGAGGCTGGCTGGAAGCAGGTATCTTGGATTTATTTATCTTCTATAATTGAAACTTTGTTGCCTTGAGTGGAGGCCACAGCCAGCCAGGGCAGGCGGGAAGCCTGGCTTCCTCCATTGCCACGGCAACCAAGCCTCCTGCTTGCTCCAGCTCCGTGGCTGCCAGCCGCCATCTTGGTTGGGTTAAGTTGCATATAGTCGCTCTGATTGGCTTGTGGGCGTGGCTTGTGAGTGTAGCGGAGGTATGGTCAATTTGCATGTTTCCCTTTTATTAGATAATATACTAGAGACCCAATGCGCAAAATTTGTGCGCGGGGGTGGGGATCCCTCAGCCCAGCCTGCACCCTCTCCAATCCAGGACCGCTCAGGGAATGTCTGACTGCCTCTTGCAATCCGGGACTACTGGCTTCTAACTGCTCATCTGCCTGCCTGCCTGCCTGATTGCCCCTAACCCCTCTGTCTGCCTGCCTGATCACCCCTAACTGTTCCCCTGCTGGCCCGATCGCCCCTAACCACCTCTGCCTCACCCCGCACCCAGGACACAGGATTCCCTCCCCTGGCCAGCCGCAGGCACCCAGAACCTGGGCCAGCTTCGCTAGGGCTGGCTGCAGCCACAGGGGACCAGCTGCAGCTGCTGGTGCCCAAGACCACAGTGTAGGCAGCTTGTCCCTCTCCCAGGGCACAGGCATAGGCACTGGCACCCGGGACTGCGGGGCAGGCGGCTTATCCCTCTACCAGGCTACAGGTACAGATGCAGCCACTGGCGCCTGGGACTGCAGGGCAGTCGGCTTGTCCTCTCCCAGGGCACAGGCACTGGCACCTGGGACTGCAGGGCATGCAGCTTGTTCCTCTCCTGGGCCAGGCCAAAGGCGCAGGCACAGCCACTGGCGCCCAGGACTATGGGGTGTGCGGCTTGTCCCTCTCCTAGGCCGCAGGTGCCGCCCCAGCTGCTGGCACCCAGAACTACAGGGCAGGCAGCTTGTCCCTCTCCTGGGCTGCAGCCTGGCTGGTCCCCAATCCTCTCTCCCCAGTGTTGAGTGTCTGAGCCATTACAGCGTGACAGCATGAGGGCGTGACAACCATTTTCATATTAGCTTTTCATTATATAGACTATAAAAGCCTAAGTGACCATTACAACCGGATGACCAGATGTCTGGCCAGTAGCTATGACATGCACTGACCAACAAGAAGCAGAGGCTCAACGCAGGAACTGCCCCCCAGTCGTCAGTGCACTCCCACAGCCAACCTTCTGAGACTGGCCAATCTCCCTCAGTCCCTCCCCCTGGCCAGCCAGCCTCAATGAGGGCTGACCAGCATCCTCCCATAGTCGGCCCATATGGGGACTGGGCGAGATGGCCCCAATCAGCCCTGATCGCCCGCCAGGCCGAGGGACCCCACCCATGCACAAATTCATGTACCAGGCCTCTAGTCCTATATAATAAAAGGCTATTATGCAAATAGACTGAAAGGCAGAACGACCAGTCGCTATAATGTGCAATGACCACCAGGGGGCAGACGCTTAACACAGAAGCTGCCCCCTTGTGGTCAGTGCACTCCCACAGGGAGAGCACACTCACCCAGAAGCCAGGCTCATAGCTGGGGAGCGCAGCGGCAGTTGGGGGAGCCTCTCCTGCCTCCATGGCAGTGCTAAGGATGTCGGACATCCCCGAGGGGTCCCGGACTGTGAGAGGGTGCAAGCCAGGCTGAGGGACTACCTCCCCCCTCCCCTCAGTGCATGAATTTTGTGCACCAAGCCTCTAGTATATAGGTAATCTCATCAGGATGTATAGTTACTGTTATGTTACCTGGCTTTTGTGTCAGTATTTAATCTCCCTACTCGTTTTTAAAAGGGAAACTAATTTAAGGCAGGTGGAAATGAACCTGTCTTTAATTTACCTTTTTCTCAAAGAGGCCAAAGGAGCTTTTTTTAGAATTCACTGTTTTATTTCCATAAATGCAAGTAAACTCCTAATAAGCCATAAGATTGGAACACTTACAATAGAGTAACCAAAGCCTGACCCACTTCCAAAATACACATAGACCAAAAAAATATCTGAACCATTGTCAAGTAAAAATATAACTGCACCAAAATGGATTGCCTAACAGAAACCAAGAAATGAAAGAACCTTACCCTTCCACAATCTGCATATTGCAGAGACTAAGCAACCCCTAAAATACTTCCTAAAAAAAAAAACATATGCCATAACAATATTAAAAACATTTCTACCCAGATTAAACACTGGTCATTATTAATAGAAAAATAGCCCTGTGAAACAAACTTGCTCCTACAAATCTATGTAAATTGTGCTGTACTCTCACCCCAATGTAAAATGGCAATACTAAGTGTAATAACAAGGCTGACCTAGTGAAAGTCCCACTAATAAGAAATGGCAAAATAGGAATTTAGTTGAGTTTCAAATTGCATAATCAAGCCAAAATGAAAACTGTGGCATTATAGAATTGCTTTTTCATACTATCCAGGAAATACTCCCACTCGTGCCAAGAGTAGCCAGGTTTTAAATGAATGCTTCTAAAGATCCAGGCTAAACCTATGAATAGGCCAATCAGTTACATTTAAATAATGTTATTCACAAGCATATCCATTAAGATTAAGTGCCCTAGATTAGTTGCTTCTCCTTAAACAGTTTACCCTGATAAAGGCATTCTAAATTGATGCTTCAATGTTAGTCCCAGCTAGTGTGATCGCATTTAAAGCTGAAGGAAAAAACTCCTAGGGCTAAAAACATCTTTAAAATCTGCCCTCAGAATGTAACAGCAGCCATCAAAAATAACCCATTAGAACACAGGTTTTCAAAAGCAAAGCAGGCAATAAACATTCTTTCTTTCTCTTCTAGGACTACAGTTAGATTTTATATTCTTTCCCTATCTGATACCTTTACTAAAACTATGTATAGTCCAGGAAATCTACCTTAATTTCTTCTCTATTTGAAACACACGTGCAGGCACGCACTCTTTCTCTCCTTAGAGTACATCAGATAAAATGGCATACATGGTAAGCTTATATTAAGGCATAAGTATTTTACATATCTTAAAACTCATTAACATCAGAAAATACACAGTAAAATAATATTTCTCTAAAAATTGACTCTTTCGTGCTGCGCATGTATACATGGAACTCAACAGATCTGGACAAGCACATTGCCTTTCACCAGCTGTGAAGTCTGTGGAGATGCACTGAAAATGAAAGTCCTTGCTTTCTTCTTCCCCCCTTTAATTCGGGTTTTTAAGATTGACAGAGGGTCCCACAAGCGCCACTTCACCTGTCAGTTCTCATCCTGGGGCTTAGGAACCCCTAAAGCAGAGCTGATTGTACAGTTAAGCAGTAAGAAGCTAAAAGTTAGGGGAAAGAGGGAGGGGAAGAACTTCGAAAATTCATGGTGGGAAACATGAAATATATTACCTGTGATTTTGCGTAAATAATATAGCTTAGAATCAACTATAACCGAACTTCAGAATTACAACCGGAGTGCAACTGAACTCGGGAAATGTCTAAACACAGGAAACTGGAGGGGGGTAAAGTCAGTTCCATATCTCACCACCTTCTACGATCTCATTCTAGACACCCTCCGTTGGGTGGGGAGGAGGGAAGGGACACATGCTCTTCCGGTGGGAGCCAGGCCCAACTTCCGGCAGGGCTACCTGCCCTCATTCCATCCTCCCACACGGAGAACAGCGGGAGCCCCTAAGGGTGAGGGTTTCTTCAAGTCTGAAGGCCAGGAGGGAAAAGGGTGTGCAGTGTTAGACTGCCATAAACCCAGGACCTGGCACCCTCTGCACCGAGAGAGTAGGCCCAGGGGCCGGGCGGGGCCTCCTTACCACGGAGTTGACACAGGCCATGACGGCGGCTGCAACGCCTCGCCGCTCGCGCCTGCGCAGTATGCTGTGTGCTTTGAACGTCGTGCTCCCCGCGTTTTGAACGTCCTCGGGTGCACGCTGCCTGCGTGGCTACGTAAGGACGTAAGGACGTAAGGACGTAAGGACGCGCAGGGGTGGAGGCGGGGAGGAGAGGTTCACAGATTGAGCCGGGTTTCCTGGAGGTGCGGCGCCAAGGCGGGGAGAGGGTGGCCTGTGTGGGCAAGGAGCCAGCAACTAGTAAACCAGGATGGTTACACCTGGTCTGATCAGCTCTGGACCGTACACATGACCTCTGAAGAACCTTTATTTTCTCAATCTGTGAAAAAAAAAAAAAAGGCTAAGAATAAGGCTGTAGGCCGGTTCACCTTCAGCTCTGAGCGCGGTTGGGCCAGGAAGGAGGGGAGGCTGATGGTATCTGTTCTCTCCTACCCGATTTCGTTCCTCCCTCTCCACCCACTCGCAGCTGAACTCCAATAAAAATAGAAGAAGAGCCAGGCTCTTCAAGATTCGTTCTCAAAGTATCGGACAGCAGCATCGGGAACCTTGTTAAAATGCAGGTTAATGGGGCCCACCCCAGAGCCGCAGAAGCCAACGCTCAGGTGGGGCCCGGTCCTCTGTAACTTGCACATGCCTCCCGGCGATGCTGAGGAGCGCTTCATGAGACTCTGTCCCAAGACAAAGATTCTCAGCTTTGCGGCACGTTGAGATCACCTGGAGAACTTCATAAAGGTTTGGCACTTAGGTAGCACCCCAGAGAGTCTGATCTGACCATGCAGCTACGGTGGAGCACCAGGCTGAAGGGAGCCAGCACCCCGGTGCCACCCAGGCCCATTCCTCCTCGGGCAGAATCGCCATCTCTTGCTCTACAGTAATCCCCTTCCTCCCCTCAAGAGTAGAGCATCTAGCAGTGATGGCGAACCGATGACACCTAATGCCATTTAACAAAGAAAAATCAACCAAAAAAATGAGTTCGCGTGTCATTTTTTTTTGGTTAATTTTCTTTGTTAAATGGCATTTAACTATATAAATATCAAAAATATAAGTCTTTGTTTTACTATGGTGGCAAATATAAAAAAAAATTCTATATGTGACACGGCACCAGAGTTAAGTTAGGGTTTTTCAAAATGCTGACACGCCGAGCTCAAAGGGTTCGCCATCACTGACGAGGGCATACCTTGCCTAGGGCAGAGGATAGATGTAAAAATAAATAACCTGCAGCATTAGGAAAGGGAAGAAGTCATCTATTGCCACGACTCTGCCCGTGAAACAGCCTTTCTAGCCTGCAGATCAGCTCTAGCCTAGTCAGATAGCTTATTTAATGATTAAAAATTCTATTAGGTTTAAAATTGGCTGTTTATTTATTTAGTTGTGCATGTGAGTTCGGTAGAGCTATTTATGCCCTACCACTCTTTATTTGCTTTTCCTGTGTCGGGTATCTTATGGTTTGTGAGTTTCAAGCAGCTGATTTATATGAAGTCCTTCAGAAGACTTTCCTAAATTGAAAACTATCTGAAATTTCTTTTACAAAAACCCAAGAATTGTATACAGTAATGTTTAATGATTGTATCTCTGCCTGGCAATTTACTACCAGAAGTATTCAAAGTGACTTATTTGTCACCCAAAATAGAAAGCTAAAAGCAGTCATTGATTCCTACTGATATTATAAAATCCAATTAAATTATTCAAGCTGGGAAATAAGAAAGCTGAGAGGTCTCTTGTTTTCCATCTTTTCATACCTAGGTTTTAAAACTCTATTCATAGAGTCTAAATGCATAGGATTGGTAATCACCTAGCTTTTTGTGAGAGCATACTATTTTATATTACTTCATTATATATTTTACCCTCCTAGGGCTATACTGTAGACCATACATACTATTTTTGTAGTTAATGCTCACCCAAGGATACTTTTTTCTTTGATTTTTTTTTTCTTTTTAGAGAAAGTAGGAAGGGGAAAGGGAGGGAGAGAGAAAGAGAGAAAGATTGATGTGAGAGAAGCACATCGATTGGTTGCCTCCCGCATGCACCCCCAACCAGGCCAGGGGTTGAACCTGCAACCAGGTACTTGTCCTTGACTGGAAATCAAGCCCGAGACCCCTCAGTGCTCGGGCCAAATCTCTAGCCACTGAGCACACCAGCCAGGGGAGGTCATACATACTTTTGAAATTAAATTTGGACCCTGATACCCATAAAAAGTGTGACTAAGGGTTGAACTGTTATTACTGAGTATATTTAATATACTACTTAGTAGAGTTACATTGAGGTTATGTAACTTTGGCAGAGCAGTGTCAGCAACTTTTCATTTGTCCCTTGGGATGTGTCTGTATGATGATTAGTAGACTCAGATGTAATTTTTTCTCAAGAACAGACAATGGCTTTTAGAAGATATATGCTTTAACCCACATTCTAGGCGAATCCAAATTACAAATCTGCTCTGGGCCCCTGGTAGCCAATTTCCAGGATGCCCCCCATGGGCCTCACCTCTTGGTATTTACAACCTTGACTTGTGCCCTCCCACATTGTACCATGGTTTTGCTGGGTGGCCAGTACAGTAAAGCAGAAGTGATGGTGTATCGCTTCCACGATTAGGTTATAAATGACTGTGGCTTTCTTCCTGGGCATTCCTTCAGATCACACATTTCGGTAAAAGAAAGCTGTTGTGTTATAGGATACTCATATAGCCTATGGAGAGGCCCACATGGCAAGGAACTGAGATTCCAGCCCATGGCCAGCAAGGATCAGAAGCCAGTAGACAGTCATAGCCATAACCTTGGACATTGATCCTTCCCCAGTTGGGCTGTCAGATTATTGCAGTCCTGACTGACAGCTTGACTGCCTCTCTTTGGGAGACCTGGAACTAGAACAACCCTCGGGGCTCTCCCAGTTTCTCAATTCCCAGATACTGTGTGAGATAATAAACATTTATCATTTTTTAAATATATTTTATTGATTTTTTACAGAGAAGAAGGGAGAGGGATAGAGAGCCAGAAACATCGATGAGAGAGATCAATCAGCTGCCTCCTGCACGCCCCCCAGTGGGGATGTGCCCGCAACCAAGGTACATGCCCTTGACCGGAATTGAACCTGGGACCCTTGAGTCCACAGGCCGATGCTCTATCCACTGAGCCAAACCGGTTCGGCAACATTTATCATTTTAAGCAGTTAAGTTTAGGGGCAATTTAGCCGATTCTCTGATTGGACTGTGACGGGTGAAAGCTTGGTTTTCCCTCATTGTAATCTCAGCATTTAAATACCTTCATCAATCACAAGAACATTTGAAAAGTATGTAAAGGATTCTTTATAGACTCTAATTTTATAGCCTCGGCCCCAGGTTATCATCAAACAAGCAAACAGTTATAGTCGTGTTATGGTCACATTTCTTTTGTCAATAATTCAAACTCAGAGGGAAAGTGTGTCCATACACAAAACACTTTTGATGCTAAAATTGAAATGTCAAGATCCCAAAGCCTCATGAGGCAATTTTACGTGTCTATGTGTTATGTCAGTAAATGGAGAATAAAAGAGGAACGCTGCGCTTTGGTCCTTCTTTGAGTACTCAGTTCTTTGGAATTACACGTGTGGCAAAGCACAAAGCTCTTCCCCAGCTGCCCATCACAGTTCCGAGCATCAAGTTTTCATTTTCTCCTACTCTGTTTAAAGACTACAATATATATGTAAGACATCATTTATAAGCAATACCAGTTTTGTAACATTTAAGCAACTTTTAATAATCAGATTAATTTCTTTGCATTCTGTATGTTCTCATTACTTTTGCCTGGAGGTTTCAGTGATACTATTACAAAAGTAAAGAAACAATTTCACTTTGCTTATTGTGAGAAAAGGCCATATGTATGAAGTCCTTTCTCTGAATAAGAATTTTTTTTAAAATGTATTTTAGAGGCAGCCCATTATTTTTTAACATATTAGATTTTACAAATACAGGGTATTTCAGTAACTGTATAGACTCTAAATAGTATGTTTATCAGTAATGAAAAATACAAGTTAGTCTATGAGAATATGGCTTAAGGCAGCAAATATTCATAATTAGTTTCTGAGCATTTTGCAACCAATGCACTAAACCCAGCAGTATTGTGTTTCTCTGCTCCTGTTTCATCCTTCACATCTTCCAGGAAATGAAAATCCAGATAATCTCTGCCTCACCTTGTAACTTTGAAATAGTTACAATGTTGGTAGTTCTGATTTATTTATACTCTGCACTTTTGTAACATTTTCCATTTTCTAATACAACTTCAAAATCAACTTACATTATTTGAACATCAGATACTCTTCCACCATGATGAATCCCTTCCCCCTCCAACCCCAAAAGAATTTCAATTAAAATGACTGTGTGACATTAAAATGCTATGGCCAACTAGTGACCTTATGACAGTGGAACACTGTTAATGACCACATTACTGCCTATTTTAAAATGTTTAATAGTAAAAAGACGTGTACATTGTGTACATATGAAAATTCGTGATTATAATTAACTCACAGAAAGTATGGAGGGTGACTTCAAACACAATTTTCCCCATGGTTACTTTTTCAATATTCTCATCAGGGTCTTGATAAGGATTCAGTAATTTCCTAGCTAACAAATTATTCCATTTTCATTTCTTTAATCACAATGTGTATAATCATATGTGAGCATGAAATATCAGCAAGGATAATATCTATTGTCTCCAGTTAACTTTCCAATCTAAATTTCTACTTAGAGAAGATGGGGGTATAGACCAATAAACTGAACTTAAGGTTATGACCTGGAGAGAGCCAATCCACTTTGTTCTCAGAATAATTGTACTTCACTTTTTTCCTAACTTGTCTAATTTTATAAGAGGTAAATGGAAGCATCTTGCATAGTCTATATCTTAGGTTATCTTAGGTGCTTCAAATATCAAGAGAGGCAGGGACAACATGGAACAGACACTTCTTCCTAGTCCTTCCACTAAGTATAGCTAAAAACTCTAGATATTACATATAAAACAATCATAAGAAGACTCTGAAAGGTGGAGAGAAGAGCATAGAGCAATTAGAAACCTCACAACTGAAAGAATGATATAGCAGTTAATCCCCTGGTTTTCTTTTTGCCTTGTGTATACTGGACAGGGTGCTTGCGAAGCTGGCAACCCAGAAACATCAATGGTCGCAGACAAAAAAGAACAAAAGCCTTTTCCTCTAGCCAAAGGACCAGGAAAGGGGCAGCAGGACTGAAAACTATTAGACAAATAACTGCTCTACTCCAGTCACATACCACAGGAAGACCTGGCCCCACCCCAGCCCTGTGGGGAGTTTAGATTTCACTCTGCCCAGCTGCAATGAGGTGCAGCCATCCCCACAGTGTCACTGGAGATGCGATGCCTGGACTTGTACTCCCCCGGGCTATACTGAGGCATCCACACCGCCTCTGGGGTGGTGTTAGAGACGCCAAGACTTTCATTCCTGCCCGGTGATACTGATTCCTCCCCCTGCAGTGCCAGTGCAGGCCACGTGAGAAGGAGTAACAACGTACCCCAGGGTGACGTCAGTGGACCCTGATGGGGGATCTGAACTTCCACGCTACCCAACCGTAATGAGGGGCTCCTCCCTCCCGGAGGGTTTCAACAGACACTGAGCCAGAAACATGGCCCTTCACCTCCACCTGGCAATAGCACGATGGCACTCCCACTGGCCTGGTGTCAGAGAAGACCCCCTAAAACGGAAGATTTAAACAAGAGACAGAATATCATAACAAACAAAATGTCCAGGATGCCATTGAAAATCATTTGTCATACCTAAAACCAGGAAAATCTCTACTTGGATGAGAAAAACGTCAATAGACACCAACACAAAGATGACTAGATGTTGAAAGTATCTGACAAGGTTTTAAAGCATCCTCATAAGACTGCTTTGATGAGCCTCGGCCGGTTTGACTCAGTGGATAGAGCATCGGCCCATGGACTGAAGGGTCCCGGGTTCGATTCCAGTACCTCGGTTGCAGGCTCGATCCCTGGCCCTGGAGGGGGCATGTGTAGGAGGCAACCAATTTCTCACATTGATGTTTCTCTCTCACTATCTCTCCCTCTCCCTTCTACTCTCTAACAATCAACGGAAAATATCTTCAGGTACGGATTAACAACAACAACAAAAAGCCCACTTTGATGAGCAATTAAGAAAACAATTTAAGAAGCACTTTAAACAAAAATAATAGAAAGTCTCAGCAAAGAAATGGAAGATATAAAGAAAAACCAAATGGAAATTATATATTGAAAAAAATTAAAAATTCAATGGGCTTGTTATGAATTGAAGTATGACCCCCCCCCCAAAAAAAGATATGTTAAAGTCCTAATTCCTAGTATGTCCAAGTGTGATCTTATTTGGAAATAGGATCTTGCAGGTATAATTAGTTAAGATGAGGTCATACTGAAGTAGAGTGGGCCCCTAATCCAATAGAACTGAAGTCTTTATAAGAAAAGGACAAGCATACACAGAAAGACAGCCATGTGACAACAGAGGCAGTGATTGAAGGAATGAATCTATAAACCAAGGAACACCAAAGATTGCCAGCAAGCACCTGAAACTAGAAGAGGTGAGGAAGAAATTCTCTGCCAAAGGTTTCAGAGGGAGTATGGTTATGTCAACACCTTGATTTCAAACTTCTAGCCAAACTTCAACCTAAGGTAATAAATTTATGTTATTTTAAGTTACCCAGTTTATGGCATTTTGCTATGGTAGTCCTAGGACACATACCGGGCTCAGTAGCAAAACAGATGGTAAAGGAAAGAATCAATGAACTTGAAGATCGAACAATAGAAGTAACCCAATTTGAACAACAGAGGGAAAAATAGACAATTCAACTGTAAGTGGATTTCTCATCAGAAACCATGGAGGTCAGAAGGAAGGGGCCTGAAAGAAAAGAACTGTCAGCTCAGAATCCCATATTCAGTGAAAATATCCTTCAGGGGGGAGAAAAGAGGGATTAGGATCAAAACATTCTCAGATGAAACAAAACTAAAGATTATTTATCACTAGCAAAACCACTCTAAAAGAGTGACTAAGCAAGTTTTTGAAATAGAAAAGAAATAATAAAAGAAGGAATATCAGGAACAAGTAAAGAAGAACGAAAAGTAAAAATATGAGTAAGTATAACAGACTTTCCTTCTCTTGAGTTTTCTACTGTGTCTGACAGTTGAAGCAAAACTTATTACATTGCCTCATGTGGTTCTCAAATTCTGTTATCAGTGGGGGAGGATAAAGTAAGGTAAGGTTTCTTCTGTTCACTGGTACTAGTAAAAAAATTGACTGTGATAAGTTATGCATGTATAATGTAATACTTAGAGCAACCATGAAAAAAAGCTACACAAAGAAATATGCTCAAAAATTCTATAGATAAATCAAAATGGAGTTCTAAAAAATGTTCAAGTAACCAACAGGAAGGCAGGAAAAAGAAAAGAGATACAGAACAGAGGGAACACACAGAAAACAAAAAGACAGGCACAAACCAGTATTGGCAAGAGTGTGAAGAAAGTGTAAAGTGGTGCAACTTCTTTGGAAAACAGTTTGGCAGTTTCTTGAAAATTTAAATATAAATTTACCATATGACCCACCAATCCCACTCATACCCAAAAGAAATTAAAACACATGTCCAGCCCAGCCAGCATGGCTCAGTGGTTGAGCATCAACCTATGAACCAGGAGGTCACAGTTCAATTCCCAGTCAGGGCACATGCCTGGGTTGTGGGCTTGATCCTCATTGTGGGACATGAAGGAGGCAGATGATCAATGATTCTCTCTCATCATTGATGTTTCTATCTCTCTCTCCCTCTCCTTTCCTCTCCAAAATCAATAAAAATATATTTAGAAAAAGAAAACATCTCCACACAAATACTCATACATGGATGTTCATAGCAGCACAGTTGTTATAGTAAAAAGGTAGGGAAAACCCAAATGTCCATCAACTGATGAATGGGTAAATAAAATCTGGTATTGCTGTATAATGGAATGGAATATTATCGACAATAAAAAGGAATAAAATTCTGATACATGCATGAATCTGGATGAACAATGTGGAGGAATCCCAAAAACATTACACTAAGTAAAAGAAGCCAGAAACAAAGGGCCTACATTGTGAATTCTATTTATATGAAATATCTAGAAAAGGTAAATATATAGAGACAGACATTAGATTAGTGGTTGCCTGGGACTGAGATGAGAACAAAGAGTGACTGAAAATGGGCTTGAGGGGTCTTCTGGGGAAGACGGGAATGCTCTAAAACTGATAGTGGTGATGGCTGTACAATTGTGTGACTATAATAAAAACCATCGAATTGTACACATAAAACAGGTGGATTTGTGATATATAAGTTAATCCTCAACAAAGCTGTTAAAAGGTGTGAGGAGAGGCACTCTTCTTTAGTGTAGACACAATTTTTTTAAATTGTGGTAAAATACACACAACATGAAATTTGCTATCTTAACCATTTTTAAGTACAGTTCAGTGGCATTAAGTACATTCATATTGTAATGCACCCACCACCACCACCTTCCATCTCCACACCTCTTTTCATCTTGCAAAACTGAAATTATATGCCTATTAAACAATAACTCCCATTTTTATTTGGGTTTATACTCTATCCTTAAAAGGAAAAAAGCACCTTCTGCAGCTACAGAATGGGTTCAAAACACTTTCAACAAAAGGTGCTCTCATTTCACAACCAGAAATAACCCTTACTGTATCCGATGTTAGGTATTCAATGAAAAAAACATGATCCCTGGCACATAGTAGGTGTTAAAAGGCTAAAGCTGCTTTCTCTTCTCTTTAGCAGCTTTTACAAACAAGATTAAATCAAATTTAAAACAAACGTTTTAATCTTTTCAGCCCTTTGAAGATATGTGTGTGTGTGTGTGTGTTTATTAAGGAAAAGTGTATTTGCAATTATAAGTGTGATAGATTTTAAATTTCTTAAGGACTGAGGCTGTGTATTTTTCATCCTTATATGCCCCCTGAGTGCCTAGCACAGTCCCTCCATTATAGAAAGCATTCATTAAATCTTATTGATTTGAAGTTATTGTTAAAATGATGTAAAATGGAATTTCTAGCCCATTTGTGGGGAAATAATTAGGGACTAAGATGCAACTATCCTTAGGAGAAGTAGTACATTGATCCAAATTCATCCTATCATTTATTCAGTCATACAATATTTTTTATTCAACATATAGGTTATAAGCTCTGGCTAAGGGATCAGCACCATAGCATTGGCATTGATACTACCATCACCTACCACCACCTCTGGATTTGGGCCTCTCCCCAGAAAATAGGAAATCAGTGGGCAGAGCACTCCAATCAAAATTCCAGCTGGGGTGGAAGAAAAAATAAATGCACAAGCAATTACAATACAATGGGATTAGTCCTAAAAATCACTTACGAAAAACACCTAATGTGAATGGGGATAGTCTGGGAAGGCTCTCTGTAGTGGGATCCCTAAACTAGGATCTGTGGGATGAATAAGGGACAGGGGAAGGGGCCAGGAAAAGTGTGCCAGGGAGAGGGCACGGTACAATCCAGAGCTTGGGGCATGAGAGAGAACATGGTGGGTTTGAGGAAATGAGAGCAGTTCTATTTGGCCAAAAGACAGAGACCCAACCGGGCAAATATGGCAAAGCTGAGGCAGGCTGGTAATCTGTGCCAGGTCACTGACTGCAGCATGGAGTGTGGGTTGGAGGACGGCCATGCTGAAAGCAGAGAAGCAGTTAGAAGTCTGTGGGGTCAGGAAGAATGAGCAGCCCTGTTTGAAAAGCATGCAGCCGAAGCAATGTCTACAGGGGAGGACAGCAAGATCTACGTTACTGATGTATATCCTTTCCGGGCACTCAATCCAATAAGGCAAACAGGAGGAGAGGGGAGGACCCCAAGGGACTTGCGGAGGTTTAGGGGATGGGGTGGAGCAGCCAAGGATGGAGAGAAAGGCAATAAAAAGAGGGCGACAAACATCATCCTGTTCACAATTTTACCCAAGGCCACTTCTGGTCCCAGTGTGAGTTTAATATAGAATCTGTCCTTTTCCACAATGAGTACTTAGCGAAGCCTTTGAAAAGTGTTTCAGAATATCTCAAAATTATCCACTGGAGAGGAAGGCTCTTGGCATTTAACAATGCCACTGTTCACAGATGCTCTTTCCCTGTCCTTTTCATGGCACTTGACCTTTCAGTGGAATTCTCTCTGAGTAGTGTAAAAATATCAAAATAAAACCCTACAGAAAAGGACAAGCACTGCAACTGGGTGCCATCTCCCACCCACCACACAGCCACTCCCAGGCCTGCAGTGTCTCTCAGAGATGAGAGGCAGAAAAGGAGACTAAATTCCATAGTGTTCTCAGTTCCCAACTTACAAAATAGTTGATATTCAACCAAGCATTAGTATCAGTAAAGAGCACATAAATTGAAAGACATGAACAAAGTATTCAAGAAAATAAAATTAGCACTGGCCAGTGTGGCTCACTTAGTTGGAGCATCGTCCTGTACACCAAAAAGTTGGTGAATGCAATTCCCTGTCAGGGCACATACCCAGGTTGCAGGTTTGATCCCAGATCAGGGTGCATACAGGAGGTAGCCGATCAATGTTTCTTCCTCACATCGATGTTTCTCCCTCTCCCTCTCCCTCCCCCTTTCTCTCTCTAAAAAGTCAATGAAAATAAACCAAAAGAAACTGCAAGTCCATCACAAAGGAACCTTAAAGGGATTCCACAAACACCCACCCACTGTGAGAGGGTGAAAAGTCTCTGAATCCAATTCCATTTCTGGAAAAGAAACTAAGAAATAATACTTTGGCTATAGAGGCCTGCCTTCATCTGTACCCATAAACTCATGCCTTCCCGCCTATTGCAATGAGTGAACTTTCCATGCCCTTATCTAAATCAGCCCCTCTGCTAGCACCTCCAATTCCATCCCCTCATCTACCCAGAGGTATAGCCCTAGTATTTTCTCTCTCTGTCTTCATCATCATTTTTCCTTTCACTAGTGCCAGCATGCAGAGATAGCCACCACCCAGTGGTATACAAGGGTGGGGAGGAACAGTCAGTCTTGGGTGCAAGTAATAATGGAATGCATTGTCTGTACAGAATCTATCTACTTATATAAAAACCATGGGTGGTGTTCATCACGACCACAACCACTGCATCCAAGTGGAAGGAAGTCAGTCCTGCAGGGGTTGTCTTGGCAACAGCTGCGCCCTCCCCTGAGTATATCCTGGAGCTGTTTCTGGTGAGGGTGGGGTTTGAGGCAGGAACCCGCCCTCGCCCTCGGAGCATGGACCCACTGAATCCCTGGTCATTTTGCCAAGGGCTGCGCCCTCCCCAGCTGTTTCCTGTGTGGCCTGAGGAAAGAACCCACCCTCAGAGCACCAGGAGCGCCTAGCAGCAGTCAGTCCTGGGTTGCTGAGGTGGAGGCCATGGCATGGTAGAACTCTGGGTCTGGCCCAACAGGGGGCATGGCCGACCTTCAAACCAGTTCTTGCCCCAATCCTGGATTTAAACCATAGAGTAAAAATTTAAAAATGATTGTAAAGATAAAGAAATAGAACCTGAGTTACTTCAACTCTGTCATTCTCTGTGACCATTTGGAGTTACTATTTGTGTCTTTAAATTTTTTTTTTAAGTGAAATAGAATGTGAAGGGCAAGATGTAATATTTTTGCTTAATAATTTTTGTTTAGTTACTTTACATATAAAATATTTATTGCATTTGAGTAATAATATATTTAAAATTGAAGTTTATTATTTTAATATATATCAGAAAGGAAGGGAGAGGGAAAGAGAAATAGAAACATCAATGATGCCCAGGCAGGTGCCCTTGACCAGAATCGAATATGGGACCTTTCAATCCGCAGGCCTACTCTATCCACTGAGCCAAACTGGCTAGGGCTATTCTTTTATGTAAATCATTGTCTTAAAACTAAAAAAGGAATATAAAATAAAACATTACAGTAGCAGTTGCTTAAGTTGTACTCTTTTTTGCATATATCCTTATGTTATTAAAATTCACTTGTTAGTTACTGGACAACTATTTAAATAAAATGTTATTATACCAAACTGTAACAAAGAACCAAAGTACAAACTGTTAGGTAAATATAAAAACTATTGAATAAATAGTTGTGTTTTTCTTTTTATCCTGCACAAACCTGGGGGAATTTGCAGGTGTTTGTTTGCAGGATTGTGAAACCAGTAACCAGTTCATAATTATTCTAAATTTCATAACAAAATCTAAAGTAAGATCTCCCCACCAATATGAAATAACATTGACTAGTGGAGCTCAACCAAGAAAACATTTAAAAGCAAAACAAGAGGTGTTGAAGCAATGATTAAATTTATAGTTAATGAAAACCCTGAAGCAATACAAGCTGACACATCCAAAACACCCCATGATAGAAACACCACAAGATTCAGATGACATGGGACTGAAAGATGACAAGGTCCCAATTTCTGTAAGCATTAACAATGAGGAAGAGAGGGAAATGTTCAGCAGGAGTCAACATCAATAAGATGATTTTTTTTTTTAATGAAGGAGAGACACTACTAAAGACCAAGACTAAGATTTTGGTCTTAAGCAGGGGATGGGTGTTAAAAAAGATCTCATCCTCACCAACTACTGTCCCAATGTTCATATTTACAAAAAAAGCTCCTCAAAAAAGCCATCTACTCACTGTCTCCACACCCAATTGAGTTGTCTGTCAAGGTCACTGATGATTTCCATGTTGCTTGCTAAAGTCAACGGTCACTTCTTAGTTCTTCTCTTATCCTATCAGCAACACTTGAGGTAGCTGATTATACTTACTCCAGCTAGCTTCTCATCTTCCGTCTCCTTTACTGAATCACCCTCCTTTTCCTGAACTCTAAACTTCAGAGTCCGAACACTCAGTTCTCAGACCACCTCTACTCTTCATATTCACTCAGTGAGCTCATCCAGTCCCAAAGCTTCCAGTTCTTATATCTCTAAATGTTATATCTCCAGCCCAGACCTCTTTCCAATTATACACGCAATTGCTACCTGCTGTCTCCACTTGGATGTCTGATAAGAGTCTCAAAGTTAACACACCCAAACCTGAATATCTGATCTTTCTCCCCTAACCTGCACCTACAACAGTCTTACTTTTCTCCATAAAAGACAGCTCCATTTTTTAGTTGTTGAGGCCAAAAATCTGGGAATCACTTTTGGTCCCATCTTTCCCTCATGCTGGGAATCTCATCCAATCTATCAGCATACCTATTAGCTCTGTTTTCCAATGGGTTCTGAGTCCAACAATTTTTCATCTCCCATCACCATTCCTAGTGACCATCTCTCACCTGGGTTAGTGCAATAGCTTGCTATCTGCTCTCTCTGCTTCTGTCATTGCCCCTTCTGTGGCCATCTTAACATGTAATTCAGTTCACGTCACTCCTTCACACAACACCTTCTAGTGGCGCCTATCTCGGAATAAAATCTAAAGTCCTACCCACAACCTCTCTCATATCCCCCCAACCATTCTCCGTGTACACTCTGCCCCTGTCACCCAGTAGCCGTCTGTCTGGCTTCTGTCCCTCCAATAGTCTGAGCATATTCTGATTTCAGCACCTTTGCAGTAGCAATTCCCTCTGGGACACTCTCTTCCTTGTGTGTCCCTGGTGACTTGCTTCCTCACTTCTTTCAGGTATCTGCTATCATGTCATCTCATCAGAGAGGACTTCCCTGAGCAATCTGCCTAAAATAGCACTCTTTTGCCACTTTGATGCTTCCCTCCACCCCCCTGCATTGCAATGATCACAATGTGATATCTGTCTATTGTCTGACTTCCTCCACTATTATACGGTATATCCTCTACAAAAACAGGAATATACTGTTTTGTGATTGCTTATCCTTAGTGCCTAAAAAAATGCAGACACATAATAAGCACTCAATAAACATTAGAATCAGCAAAACAATTATTTGGAACAATGGCCACATAGCATTTTGAGGAAATTTGACCACTTAAGGCAGCCAATGTCTTAAGCAAGCTCTATCCGTTAGAGTGTGGAAGACACCTTCGGGGTGCCTCATGTGTTCTGTCACATTCATAGACTTATCCATGCTGTAAGATTTTGGGAAGTGCCCTGGCCGCTGTGGCTCAGTTGGTTGAGCATTGTCCCATGCAGCAAGAGGCGCACCAATTCCATTCCCAGTGAGGACACATGCCTGGGTTTCGGGCTCAATCCCCAGTAGTGGGTGTGCAGGAAGCAGCCGATCCTTGTTTCTCCCTCTCCCTCTAAAAAATCAATAAAAAAAAAAGAGCCCTAGCCGGTTTGGCTCAGTGGATAGAGTTTCAGCCTTCAGACTGAATGGTCCTGGGTTCCATTCCAATCAAGGGCACGTATCTCGGTTGAGGCTTCTGGCCCTGGTTGGGGGCATGTGGGAGGCAACCAATCGATGGGTCTCTCTCACATCAGTGTTTCTCTGTCTCTCCGTCTCCATTCCACTCTCTCTAAAAGTCAATGGAAAAAACATCCTCAGGTGAGGATTTTTTTTTTAAATCAACAAAAACATGCTCTTCAAAAATATCTAACAGGCTTTATAAAAGAGGACAACATCCACCCAGAAAGATTTCAGAGAGGAAGACAGTGCCCATCTTGAAAAGACAAAGCCCATTACTGATTTCTGAGGACTAAACAGGGTGAGAAGGCTCACTCCTGAGTCAAGGTGGCATGGAATACTCGCCTGAAAGCATGTATTTGCTTGTTCTTACCTAAGAATCTGAAAGTACAATCCTACGCTGAAGCTTTTTAGACCTTGATACATGCAACTGAAGCTCAGAAGTCAAACAGGATAGATTCATTATAATCGTTTATAACTCTTTTAAAGTAAGCAGATTTTAAGTTTATTAACTCTCATTAGAAAAAGGATGTTTGAAATCTGTTGGGAAGAAAGGCACTCTTTTTCTGTTCCTAGCTGGTCTAGCACTTAGAAATGTTTACAGATAAGCATGGTATTTAAATCTTTGGGATGTGTAAAATTGTATTCAACAGCATTTTTAGACAAAGCATTAAGAATACTTCTAAATGTTTGCCTAGTTCATTAATTTTAAGTATACTCCACTGGACTCACAATGCGTTGAGATGCTTTACAAAATGCCCCCAAGATCGTGTATTATTAATCATAATACCAGCACCACCAAATTCAAATGTAGTTTCTAACGCAGAGGAGCAGCAGCTTGCGTGTGAGCGCCCTCTTCTGTTTCCAGAATATACCGCAAAATGCCTTACACGAAATTCACAATTCTGGGTAGTACAAAATGGGCTTTTCAGGAAAACTCCAACACACACAATCATGCTCTTGAAATAAGTTATCCTCCTACCTGTGGCTTAGAAGGCTGTTTTGGAGCAGATGCAGAAGGGGAAGATGAGGGAAAAGTTGCAATCCCGTAAGTCAAATGGTGATTTGCATTTCTTTACCAGGAAGTCTCATAGAAATGAACTTCATTCAGTCTTTTAAAACACACTTTGGGTGGTGAGCATGCAATAGAGTATACATGTTGTATTATAAATCCCCTGAAATTTATAAACTGTTTCTAGTCAATGTTATCGCAATGATTTTTTTAAATGGGGAAACTAATCTGTTTTCCTTTTCCTTACAGGTGAAGATGACCTTAAAGACAATATTACCTAAAACTTATTTGAAAAATTTAAATTCTGTATTGGTTAAAGTATTACATATGTACCTAAAACTTTTATGCTATTGTTTTGTAATTCAACTATTTGCTTTCAGACCAGCAATTCGCCCTTGCTTTAGAAATTAACTTACAGTCAAATTCATATTTAGATGCCAGTTCCAAGTAGGAACTTTTAAATACAATTGTAACAAGAAAAATATTTTATTTCATAGACACTGGGAAAATGTACAGGTAACTAGGTTGCGCCCCATGAAATTGCCATCAAGATGGATAAACTTTGTAAGATTCAATCCAATGCACCCCCAGGGTCCTGTGCTTTAGGACCCTGGGTAAGGGCATACAAAGTCCCTGGAGTAGAGTCGCTCTAGAGGCTAGGGAGGGGCTGGAAGAGAACAAAATCTCATGGAAGCATTGTGTGTGTACACCAAGCATGTCAAACTCACAGCTGGCAGGCTGATGCAGCCCACTGGCCACCAGTTTGACATGCTTGGTGTACACAAAGGGGATGAACTGGAGACAAAACAGGAAAGAATTGATGGATGAGAATTTTAGGGATTTTGTTACAAATATGACCAGTTTTAGGGCACTTAATCCTTTGTTGTTCCTAAGGAATTAGAGCCAAGCCCTGTAGCTAAAACAGTGCTTACTGATCTGGCCTGTAGGAAGTTTTATTTCCTGTAGCAGTTTTGAAATTTAACTTAAATATTGAAATGGAAGTTAAATTTCAACACATGGCAGTAAGGGGAGTTTGCCAATCTAAAACATGCTTTTTTTTGGGGGGGGGGGTAATTGATTATTTTAAGATGATTATTTTTAAGAAACTATTTTAAGCTGGTTGTTTTTAAGAAAAGACTCAGGAATAACCTTTGGCCTTCCCCCTGCCTAAAATTATTTAAATAGAGGATCTGCTCCAAGATGGGAGCTATCATCATAAATCACTGTAGTTTGATATGAACTGAATGTGATGGACAGGGAGGAACCCAGCAAAGCCCATCTGGTTAAAGTCCTCTGCCCACTGTTAAAGATGACCCAGCAAACATATTTACCAGACATTTGCTTTTCATCTCCATGTGAATTGCCTCCTCCCCTTTGGAGTTCCAAACCAGGACCTCCCCTGTTCTTTATCCTTAGCTCAAACCCCAACTGCCCCAATGGTCCTTGGTTCCAGATTCTCACGGAACCCACCCCCCTGCCCAAGCCCAGTAGGTATATATGCAATAAACTTGGTTGGTTTCTCTTGTTGATTAGAAGAACTTTAAAAGGGTAGGGGAAAAAATGTATTCTCCCTCTCCCCTCACAGCACCTTTCTCATAAAAAGGGTGGGTAGAGAGGTCATTAGGTTGATTTATTTTAGAGCTGATTTATCTTCATATCTTTTACAGCCTGTCCCCTCAACCTTATCTGAAATAGATTCTATACAATTATATAAAAATAGCTTCCTAAACTTTCAAAAAATAGTTTTAAATGCCCATTATATCTATAATACTAGTTGCCAAGATTTAAAAATTCTTTAGAATTATCCTGTGGACAAAGTTTGTCCTGTTGTCAGGAAAAATTGCCAAAGATTTTGAATAGTAGCTCAATTGTCCAGGTTATCAACACCTGTCATTGTCTTTGCATTATTTTACAAGTCTGTATATTTTTGAAAACTGATAATACACATAATACAAGTCCATACAAATGAAAATTAATTGTGGGCCAGTAGGGGAAATTGATTATCTAATCTAATAAAAGAGAAACATGCAAATTGACCACACCTCCACTATGCCCCAAGCCACGCCCACCAGCCAAAAAGAGTGACTATATGCAAATTAACCCAACCAAGATGGCAGCCAGCAGCCACGGAGCTAGAGCAAGCAGGAGGCTTGGTTGCCCCGGCGATGGAGGAAGCCAAGCTTCCCACCTGCCCTGGCCGGCTGTGGCCTCCGCTCAAGGCAACAACATTTCAATTATAGAAGATAAATAAATCCCGATACCTGCTTCCAGCCAGCCTCCACTGGGAGCTTGGGTAGCTGGGGGCCGTGGCCAGCCTGCAAACAGCCATCAGCCCCTCACTCAGGCTGGCCAGGCACCCCAGCGGGGCCCCCCACCCTGATCTGGGACACCCTTCAGGGCAAACCAGCCGGCCCCCACCCATGCACCAGGCCTCTATCCTATATAATAAAAAGATAATATGCAAATTGACCCTAACAGCAGAACGACTGGGAGTGACTGGTCACTGTGACACACACTGACCACCAGGGGGCAGACGCTCAATGCAGGAGCTGCCCCCTGGTGGTCAGTGCGCTCCCACAGGGGGAGCTCTGCTCAGCCACAAGTCAGGCTGATGGCTGCCTGCACAGCGGTGGTGGTGGGAGCCTCTCCCGCCTCCTCAGCAGCGCTAAGGTTGTTCAACTGCAGCTTAGGCCTGCTCCTCGCTGGCAAGTGGACATCCCCCGAGGGCTCCTGGGCTGCCAGAGGGATGTCTGACTGCCAGTTTAGGCCCAATCCCCCAGTGAGCGGGCCTAATCCAGCAGGTGGTCATCCCCTGAGGGGTCCCAGACTGTGAGAGGGCACAGGCCGGGCTGAGGGACCCCCCCCCCCAGTGCACAAATTTTTGTGCACCGGGCCTCTAGTCTCTATATATAAAAGCCTAAGTGACCGTTATGACCGGTTGACCGAACAACCACCAGGGGGCAGACGCTCAATGCAGGAGCAGCCCCCTGGTGATCAGTGCGCTCCCACAACCAACCTCCTGCAACCGGCCAACCTCCTGCGGTCCTTCCCCCTGGTTGGCTGGCTCCAATCGCCCCAATAGGCCCTGATCAGGATTGGGCAAGATGGCCCCAATCAGCCCCAATTACCAGCCAGACCAAGGAACCCCACCCATGCATGAAGTCGTGCACCAGGCCTCTAGTTGATTATATTCCTGCATTGTGGATAGATTCATTTTACATCTATTTGTAAATTCATTTCAGAATTCCTTATTTCGTGTACATCTCTGCTTTTGAATTCTCCTTGGAACAAGTTGCAACATCTTAATCCCCCCCTCTACACACATACCCAATTAGTTAACAAGTTAAGTAAAACCGTGGGCATATACTCACATTATTTCTTTAGGAGAGTAATGATTATATCCTCTTTTAAAAGTCATCCTTTAACATCCCAAATGATAGTTTGGTGGTGTTATTTTTCCAGGATGTGCCAAGATGCCATGTTCACTGACTCCTTAATAGTAAAGCAGTATACATTCACCTGACAGAGTCAATTGTTTAAGTTTATTAAAATTGATTTCACACCTTTAAAAAAAATAGCCCCAGACCTTGCAAAAGAAGATATAAGTCCACCACACAGCAAGAATCATTTGAAATACATCTTTAATTTTGAAAAACCAATATGCAATCTACCAAATACTTTGTTACACGATTATTAAGGCTCAATCTATTTTATATTTGTGTTGCTATGTCATAAAGTAATATTTTAAGTACAATATAATACTTAATCATTATTAAGGAAGGCTTTCTAACTGAATTTACAAGAAAAGGGCTGTGTCATAAGCACAGCCTCACAATGAAGGTAAATAACCCTTAGAATTGTCTAATATATAAATCAGGTTAAAAGAAAAAAACACCACACAAAATAAATCCAATCTTTATGTGCTGAAAAGTATTTTTTTCGTACCTTTTTAAATGAATAAACTATTTCTATTCCCATAGAAAGAGAAAATGTCTTTAAATTCTGATCTGTACAGTTGATCAAGTAACCATCAAGCCATGAATTCACTTCCACAGTTAATATGATCCTTTGACTGGGAAGGCAACCAGACCTGAACAATTAGAGCAGGACAACTAGTCAGAACCTGGTCAAGTCCTTGGAAGCCTGACATGTGTAATCAAATGACTGACCCCTAACCAGTCAAACTCAGAAAGGGTTGATCTAAAGTACATAAACTAAAATGCTAGAAAGGAGTAGCTCCTCCTTCACTCTCTTCCATCCTTGCCAACCTTAAAAGCAAGGGGTTTCATTATTATAGTTGTCTTTCAGATCATCATTTACTTTCTAGCAAAGGAGATTCTACTTCTTAATTTGTAAGTCTAAATGGACCCTATCTAATTTTTCACTTATGGCACTGTGGTCACATTTTACCTTCTGTCATTTCTGAGGTCAAAAGAATTGTATTAAAAAGCCTCTCCTTCCTCCACAGAATGTTAATTTAACGCTAAGTAATGAATATTTAAGAATCCTAATAGATGTGCAAATGAACAATTATGCCATAGCACCCTGCTGTTAATGCCATCAACCTTTGCATTGCAGCGAAAACTCAATTTGGGCTTTAGTCAGCGGTTTGTTACTAGGTTTCCAACACTAATCTTGAGATGCTCCTGAAGGCTGATGGCTGGTAAGTAAGTGACCCCAGCAGTGAGGTAGTCACAGACCGGGCAACCTGTGAAGCACCAGGGGCGATTAATTGAACCCTTTGCTGAAATTATTCCAAGGTGTAAATATTCATTAAGTCCAACTGAATCAGACTCTGAGTTCTTCACGGGCAGGATGCCACTAAACAGATTTGAAAGGAATGGCAGTAATTAACCCAGCGAACTTTGCTGGCACCTGGAGCAGCAATACCCCCAGCCACCTTCATATTTGGGTTGAGCAGACTGAAGTCTCTCCAGAGTGTGCCGCCCCAGAGGATGGGGAAAGATGGTGGAATTTTTCTTAATGACGCACACACAGATTTGCCCTCCCATACATCAACAGTGAGTCTCAAGCATATGATATTATGAGCAATGCATCAAGTGGGGTTAAAAAGAGCAATAACACTTCATTTTAACAGTCAACGTCTGCCTTCCTTGCTGTTACAGCAAAATAATGAAAAACAATAAAATCTGCTGATTGATACAAACCATCATACATGTTCGTTTTAATCTGGTTTTGGAACAGATTACAATGAATGTGACACAATATTAAATAAAACATAAGACATAAACTCTGGGCCGACCAATAAATGTTGTTTGGAAGAACATTATTATATCAGTGTTTTGGAAGAACATTATTATATCAATTTTTACTCAAAACAAATCTAGTAAATAGAGAAAAATATCTCCTAATCATATTGTAGATCCAACATAAATTGAAGGTGTGTTAATACCAAATGGAGGACTTTGTTTTTCAGACCAAAAAAATACCTAGAATATAGATTTCATGAATTTTAAAATTTGACCTTTCCCTGTAAATACTGAAAGGAAGTTATAAACAGAATTATTAACTGCTAATGCTATTGGCTTTTCATTAGAAACCAAACATTTAGCTGACCGAAAAACAGAAATGTCAAAAATCTAGGGAAAATAATCTAGTGTTTTTCATTTTGCTCTAAATTTAGTAGAACTAGCATAAAATAATCATGAGCTAGACTTCTACTCAAGAGAGACTTATGTTAATCACAAATAATACTTTATCAAAATACATTCTTAGAGTCTGTACTTTTGGGAAAGAATATTCATGAAGTTTAAAAATTCATCTTTAATGCACATAAATATTTTAACTGGTATCCAATACTGGGATTCCATTTTAAAAGAAATCTCTCCAAGCAAAAGGCAATAGGTCTTCGTGGCTGGTGCTAAAATATGTATATCAACAGAAATAGCTTCTTTGCAGCCAACACCAGAATACAAATACATTTTGAAAACAATAATACCAGGGCGGGAGACAGGTACCAAATACACAGCCAATGATTACTTGCAATGTGGTAAGAGGACAGGAAGATAAATAATTCAAAACCACAGACACTTTCCACATCTCCATTTTAGCTTGTGGTTTCAGCATCAATCTATACCGGCCCACATTTCAGAGATGAGCAAGAGGGAAAATTAAGTATTTTGGTTTATGGGGTTTTTTTGATTGCCTCACCCTCCAGTACAGGTGCTAACATAGCAAGAAGAAATAGGGACTGGAGGGTAATAAATATGACAGCTGGGTAATCCAAAGCACAAAACAATCAGCCACTGAGTAATCAAAAATCAAAACCCCTTTAGCCAAACTGGCTGTTGGGTCACACATTGAATAACAGCGCCTTTGAGTTTCAATAGGAAGCAGAAACATCACGCAAATTATAGACACATTTTAAATCAAACCCCTGGAGCACAAATATATCAAAAAGCATAAAATATATAGATTGTTCAGTTTCAGGTCTAAACGTCTCCAAACACAGCCAGCCACTAGAGCTGTCCTAAGCCCTCTATTCAGAAGTAATTTCCACCAGGCAGTAGCAGAACTGTGTGCGATTACTATTTGAAAAGTGGGTTGTCCTCATTAACTCCTGCTACTCCTACTGAGTGATGCAATCACCAGCTTTATCTGGGTCTTCCCCGTCGATTTTAATCCACTTCTTTTCTATTTCAACCTGGTATGCAAAAGCAAAAACACGAGCAGCATTAACAAATGCAACACAGCACTAGCAGCTGTTCAGTCCCATTTCATACACGGGGCATGCTCTGCAGCCACACCACCCTTTGGACAGACACAGCCCTTCCACCCCCTCATGCTCCTTCCATAGTGAGGCACTCCCCTCTCTTTTGGGCAACAGAGGTGCCCCTTCCCCCACCCCAATCCTTCCCTCTAGGGTCAAATCTTATAAAGAACTAAAACTCTCCTCTCTTCTAAGTCAAACATCATTTTTATAAAAATGTATTCAGAATATATATTGATAACACAGACCTCTGGCTAGGCATGTGATCAATTATATCCTCATATCATAGATCCAGGCTTTGGCCCACCTGGGATAACACAGACCACTCTCGACAAGGAAGCCCCCATCAATCTCTATCCTATTACCCCATTTGATTCTCGTCCTAGAATCTGTCACTATTTGAAATTACATTATTTATTTGTTTACTAATTGTTTTTTGTTCCCCACTAGAAGGTAAGCTGCATGAGGACAGGCAGTATCTCATTCACTCTTGTATCCCCAGCATCTAGAGCAGCACCTGGCACTTAGAAATTGCTCAACAAATACTTATTAAATGTAAGATTACATTTTGAAACCAACTGCCACCCAGTGCAGATCAATTAGTAAATGATGTTAAACTAGAGACTCTGTTGCATCATTTTGAGCTGTCCTTCGACACTATGTGAAACTGGCATACCCCGTGAATAGAAAACTAGGTATAGAGGAAGTCTCTGTGTGCACTTGACCCACATTTCAGTCACACATATACCTAGTGTTACAGGTTACTTATATACCTAGTGTTACAGGTCAGGTTCCCCAAGATGCAAACTCTGAGATGGAGAATGGTGTGCAGAAGGTCTACTGGGGAGTGCTGTTGGGGTTGACACCTAGTCAGGGAGGGAAAGGGGGGAGAAGGAAGGAAGCAGAACAGGAAGGAGGAGAAGCTGGGCGGCAAGGAGGTCACAGTAAAGGCTTCAGCTGATGCCCAGAGGAAGCCGAAGCTAGGATGGCCCTGTGGAGTTACCTAAGCTGAGGCAAAGGGTCTTCACACCCCTGCAGCCACCAGTCACTGGACGAAAGCTGCCCCAGGGAGAGCGCAGGACCTGGAGCTCTCTTCAGCCAAGGCAATTCCAGCTGCTAAGGGAACAAGGGCTTAGGTCCCCACGGGGCTGCACAGGACAGGTGGCCCAAAATAAAGAAAACTCCTGACAGACTACTGTGTTATCAAACCACCAGTTGGTGTTTATGAGTCGAAAATCAGAATGACGTTAATCATAGCTGAGATTCAAGCAACACAGATTTCAAAATGATATGAGAAAGTGTAAAATGCTACTCATGTGCAAGATAAAAGAAAAATAAATTCTAAACAGAACCACCTGTTTGTTACTTGCTGTTTACGTTTTTGTTTTGTTTTTTACTTTGGAAATATTTTCTAATTAAATGATATATTTGTAAACAAAATCGGTGATGCATCACCATTTCAAGATACTATGGGAAATATATGGCAGAGTTTATGTCTGAACCTACTACTTTCAAGGTGAGAAGAAAAGCCAGTTTAGAAACAGGTGCAAATGTATGCCACTCTTTAATTCATCTGGCCTAAGGAGGCAGAAGCACTGATGGTGAACATTTTAAATTGTTGTAATAGAGTAACTTCACATTTCCCCAGGGGTGCTTCACAGAATACAATTTCAGAAGATATTGATATACATTTTACATGCACATGCCCATACAGACTGGATTTCATAATCAGTAAGTTGGAGGAAGCTGGGTCAAGGTTAACAAGGACTTCTCAGAGCCTTCATTTAACATTAATTTAAAGTATGGCATTCCTAAGTTTTTTTTTTTCCTGGATACATGTTCCACAGAACACATATTGGGAAGTGCTATTCTAACATGATTTTTGTTATAAATATCCTTCTGAAATGTGAATTCATTTTTAATGCCCTGTTTTCCATTGAGAGCTGATTAAGTATGTAACACTGTGTGCTCAGGCTCCTAACATTCTCTAGAACTGAGAAGGGACAAACTAGGCTCACTGGTGACCATCAAGTCTGCATAGGTCAAACACACACACACACACACACACACACACACACACACACCCATACATGGTCACGTAAAAGGGCAAAGCAAATATCTAAAACCAATCATGTCACAGCTCTAGAAGCCCTAAGGGTTTAGGATGTACCTGGATGTTGTAGCAAGCTCGCTGATGAACGTGTTTCTGTGGCTGCACATCGCTCTCCACCCCCAGAGACCTGACCTCTGTCCTTGAGGCACAGGTGTCGAGCATCCCAAACTGAACAGTAGCAAATGGATACCAATCAGAGGGAATTTCTTGGTCTGATCCAAGTTCTAGTTTGTAGGACAAACAATGGGGATGATCAGGACCTTGAGGAAAAAATCAAATTGTCAGTCAAAGTATTTCAATGGCCATTGAACATTTCTCTTGAATGTAAGAGGCACTCATCCCTCTCTTCAATAATCAATTCCATTAGCACTATGGCAGCATGAATTCTATTTGAGCAAAATACCATCAAAATTTACAATTCTGCACCAACTAGGGGGAAATCTTCAATTTTTAAATACTAGCTTTAAAATAAATACAACTTTATTATTGCATACATGTATATATTAACTCCTAAAAATGTTTTCAGTTGAAGTATGTTAAGTTTCTTTAATTAAAAGATAGTATCTTTTACTTAATATGTGTAGGATTTATAAAAAGTACTGAGGTAAATAACATGACTTTCTACAATGTATGTAGGATTTGTAAAACAAAACAAAAAAAACCACCAACAAAACTTTTAAGTAGACTAAATGAGCTCTTATAATAATTCTTAATTTATTCATTTTCTTACTACTCTTATTGATAGTTAATGCAAAGATAAGCTATCTAAATTAGTTCACATTATAAAATAATTCTGATTTTTTTAAGTTAAATTTAATGAAATTGTATTACATTTCAGGAACTATTTTAGGCCAAAAATTCCTTTTTCAGTAGAACAGATTATATTTTAGTACATTTCCACTCGCCCTTCTTAAAGCTTTGATGAAAACAGACATGCAGTGTAGAGATGGGCATATTGGCTTTGACTGTTTCTAATATTTGTTTTCACTTAATTCAATGTGTCGTTTATTGAGCATCTACTCTATGCCAGGCCAGGCTTTGTGCCAGACCTAGGGATATCAGATAAATGCAAAAATTTAAGTGTAGTCATATAATGTTTGTGAGTGTGTGAGTGTGTGTGTGTGTGTGTGTGTGTGTGTGAGAGAGAGAGAGAGAGAGAGAGAGAGAGAGAGAGAGAGAGAGAGAGAGAGAGAGATAATGGAGTAAAAAATATTTCCATTGTAATCACTGTAGTAACAGTGATTCTGTTGTATTTTCCACAGCATCTACATATCCAATGCAGCTATCTGACCTTAAATAAATGTATGAGGTGACAGTAATTTCAAAGCCAGATTAAATTACTGTAGCACTGACATAGCTTCCGAAATAACATTTCCCTCAGAATATAGCTTTAGGCACAAAAACAAGAGTTTAAAGGATTTCACTTAATTCTTAAAAGATAAATTGCCTTTCATCCCTTACAATCTGTTCCTTGTAGAGAGACTAATAGAATTCTAAGGCTGTAAAAGGCCTTGAGAAGTCATCAATCCATTAATCACCAGAGGCTCGTTAGCCACCTCCACCACTTACATGCAGGGAAGGACCACAGTGGCCTCTGAGGTGCTCTGAGCTACCCAGATCACTGCAGGCAGGTGGTAACTTTATTCACACACACACACCCAGGGGAGAGCCCGCCATCCATTACCGTTTGTTTCTAGTCTTCTGCCTGAAGTGCAGACACAGTAAGTTCATTTAAACTTAACTCAGGAACTCTAATGTCCATTACGACACACAGTGGTGAAGAACACAAACACTGGATCCAGGTTGCCCAAAGCCCAGTCCCAGCTCTGCTACTTAATAGCTGTGTAATCTTTGGCAAATTACTTGATCTCTCTGAGCCTCAGTTTCCCCATTATGAAAACGGGGCTGATGGTGCTGATAATAACAACATAAACCTTACAGGATTGTTATGAGGATTAAACAAAACAATCAGCAAACCTAGACACTAAAACCATGGTACACTATAGTGGTATAGATACAAGTGGGGGATATATTCTGGTATGATTACTTTGCAAAGTGCTATTTGATTATAAATACAATATTATTTAATTACTATAATTTTGCTAAGGAAGTGACTGCGAATTCTACATTTTTAGAGCTGAAAATTATATTGGAGGTTATCTAATTAGATATTCACATTTTAAAGGGAAAAAAAGTTTTTGGAATCTCCTGCAATCAAAATTACCAAAGTTGAAGACATAGTACTCCAAAAAATGTTAGAAACAAAACCTTTCTGCTTGTTTGTCTTAAAAACTGGTAAAAGGTAAAGGAGAGCCATTGTTCCTTTAAGCTTTCTGGCATATTTTCCTTGGCTTTTAAAAACTCTAAATACTCTACAATGTTTAATAACATACTCCTCCTTTAAACTTTGGTCTCTGTGAGGAGAGGTATCATATCTGTCCCTAGGACAATGTCTGCCACGTTTGTGGCTCAATGGATATTTGATGAATTTACAAAAAAAAAGAAAAGAAAAGGAAAATCATGTTATTTATCTCAGTACTGACCAGCAGGGGGCACTCTCGGGCTTTGGAAATTGCTATTCTCTCACCAGAACTTTCTCAGCAAAGGGAATGCAAATTACAGTATCTTCTTAGGTCCAGTAGATATCTGGTCCTTCTTAAACCAAAACATTTCACATCTGAAACAGAACTGTTGCAAGTTGGAAGATATGAATGGCAAGAGAATGATACAAGTGGAGGAGGAGAAAAGCAACCAATGTGCTGGTGACAGAGAGCAAAGAGAAAAAGTAAAGGCAAATTGGGAAGGTAGAGATAGATATATTTGTTAATTGACCCTCCACCATTTCCACTCTCCTTTCTAATTCTATGCCACCATCTGCACCTCCTTTGGCTAATTAATGCTCTCATCTTTTCCTCTTCTTCCTTTCTCTCCCCACCCACCTCTGTTTCCCAACCCTCCACTCCCCCCACCGACCTCCCAACCCCCCACCAAAGCCTGTCCTCAGGAAAGGCTCCTCTGTTCCTTTGCTGTCATTCACATCTTTGTCTGAATAAACTATCTGAGCTACCTGCCCAAGGCCAACTTCTGTTGTAAAATGAAAGACCTGCCCACTGTTAACAGAAATATTAAGCATTGACATGCTAGAAGACACATTTAAAGGGCCAGCAGCCCATCCCACCTCCCTTGAAATCACATGTAAGTGAAAATGAAGTCAATCCTGATCTCAAAATTCCACAGGAGGAAGGGCATAAATTTTTTTAATTAGTACCTAGTAGAGTAGTTCTTATATTCTCTTTCATTTTCCATTTTAAAATATTTTTTTTCTAACAGTGTAGATTTTTCAGAAACTAGTTTGGAAAAGGTAATGTTTTAAAGACTTTAAAAATCTGCTGTTCTCTAGACACCCAATTGCTTTAAAAATCATAAAGAAAAGTGGAGATGTACTCTAAGACTCTGTTATTCTACGTGTTGTCCGTGGGCAACAGCATTGGTATCACCTGAGAACAGTTATCAGCCCCACATGTTGAATCACAATCTACATTTGAACAAGGTAATTCATGTGCACACGAAAGTTTGAGAAGCACTGCCTTAGACAAAAATTTCCTCTCCACCCCAACCTATTTCTATACTTCTCTCCTCCAGAGGCAAGTTGCCAGGCACCCTCTCACTCCTTGCGTTTCCTCCCCCACCCCCACCATGGTGAAGCCACAAGACTGGACCACAGGATGCCACCCACTTCAGAGCCACCTCCTGCCCACCTTCTACCTGACACACTCCATTGGCCTTTTCCCTAGGCCTCCTCTTTGCACACAGAGCTGATCTGAACAAAGCAGCTTTGATCCTAAAGGATTTGTTCAGTAAATTATCACTGGAATGCTTGTAAAATGCGTTCTGTGTGGGCCTGGTGCTATGAAAGTCTTCAAAAAGAATTCCCGAAGGCCAAGACCAAGTCCAGCCACCTCTCTGGGAAAACCCACTCTTGTAATTGTTCTTTGCGAGCTCAACTGCTAGTAAAAACAGGTACAAGGGTAATAACAGAGCTCTATAGACATAGGAGTAGACAGCACAGGGAGGGACGTTCTCTGCCTAGGGGACCATAATATGTTCCACAGGTCGGTAGTTCTCAACACTAGCTGCCTGGGAGAGGCTTTTATCAGCGCCCATACCTCGGCCTCCCCCCACCAGAGAGTCATGGTTGGGATGGAGCCTAAATGTGGGTATGATGTTTTTAAAGCTCTAATGATTCTATGGTCTCTGACAAGCAGACAGGGCTTGGAAACAAGACAGATTTTAAAAGCAAGAGTGATGACAGGATCCTCGGCTATCAGCTAATGGCACCACTGTCCACCTAGTCCCCAAAGCCAGAGATCCTGGCCTCCTCCCATCCTCTCCCTAACCCCAAGGCTCACAGGTAACCTGTCATTGTTTTGAGGGCTCCTCTTCTGAATTTCCTCACCCATTCCTCACTTCCCCAGTGAAAGGCCCAGAGGAAAACGCAAGGAAGAAGAAAGATAAGAAAATGAAAATGCTCAGGTGAACTCATGGATGTAGGTCTTTAAAGATTAATTAGGGAATTTAATGTCAAGAAGTCAACTATAAGTGTTCCCTGTGTGCCACCATGTACAACTAAATCCTAGCCTAGACTAATATTATATATATATATATATATATATATATATATATATATATATATATATATATATATATATATATTTAAAATTAAACTTATCTGGCAGAAACTGGCACAAAAGAATGAAATAAGCCGGCTGTTTAACTAAATGTCCCATCTCCCACCCAGCAATGTATAAGCATGTCCTCAGCTGACCGAAGTTACCATCTGTCTCAGCCTCATTTCAGTCTAAGTAGGGTGAAAACATTGAGGCTGTTTCACATGAAAATCAACTTGAGGTGTTGAATATTTACTTGAATGTTTATCAGGAAGCCGATCTATCTTCCATACCACGGCCCGGTAGGCACTCTCATATTTTGCTGACCCCACAGTGACCTGTATGACAGGTTCAGATTCGGGTTCATGTAAACTCCCCAGACATGCCCGGCGGTTCATTTTGGCTTTCAGGGACTTCTGCCTCTGGAGGTTCATGGTCCAGAGAGCCTTGATCCACTGTGACGGGACAGGAAAGTGTATCATTATGTTGTCACAGGACCTCAAGGAACTGGCATGGGATGCTTTCTGAAGCAATGGGGTCATGTTGACAAAGGCCTGAAGCTCCACATATGCCCCCTGGACAACCACTACAGACTTCAGGGAAAAGGGAAGGTCTTCCCCATTATACAACGTCTTGAAACGCATCAGCTCAAACCGGCAGGCATCCAGAGGTACAAACTTAATGATTCTTGATTGCTCGAATTCTTGTGCTTTCACACACTTATGAAAATGATATTCAAGAATATCAATCCCCTTCTTTTCTGGGTCTGCTTCAAAATAGTGTTCATTTCGCTTCTGCAGCTCAAGATCATTCAATGTTAAGAAGCATTCCGAGTTCCCATTCACAAAGCAGAGGCAACAGATCTGAGTTATCACAGCACTTTCAACCAATTTCCCTTCTTCTTTAGTGATTTTACCCCAAAAGTTGTCCACAATCTCAAGGGAAATTTCTTGTTCCTCATAGTTCTTTTTTGGTTTTGAAACAGCTGGCAGCTTCATCAGCTCCTCCTCCACAGAAGTCAGAAAGTCGAGGAAGTCATGGTACTCCGTGGATCCCAACTTTAGCATCTGCTCTATGTCTGGCTCGTGAACTACTTCTGTCTTAGAATGGTACTTTCTTTTTTCTGTGTAAGACACATGTTCAATCTTCACAGTATGGATTTTTCCCGCCACACTGAAGTTCTCAAGTTTGGGTTCAGAAAGCCTGCACTGTGAATCAAGCTGTAGCTCTTTAAATGGTTTTTCTAACCCCTCCTCATAATACATTTGCAAAATTCCTCCAGGTAAGACTTTTAAAAAAATTGGTCCCCACTGACGGGAAGACATCATGTTCTTCTTTTCAGGAATTCTCAGCATGAAAGACCATCCAGGTTTGGGCTGGCTCCTGAAGAGGGTGTGGGGGACAAAGGAAGAAGAGCCTGTATCTTCAGCATACAGACACTGCATAGACAAACTTCCAAAGGAGTCTTGGTCCTCAACTGATTGGAGATGTTCAAGCTTCTTACAGATGTAGCTGAGTGAACACTGATTTAAGCTTTTTTGATCAATGGGCATTTCTTTGTCTCTTGATGGGAATCCCTTTCTGCTTCCTGGAGGGTCAAAGGTGAACTGGGAAGCACTGCCTTCTTCTTTCCAAAATGGACTTGAAAAGGCACAGTCCTCCTGAAAATACTGAAACTGAAGAGCATCACTTTGGAACCCCAGGCTTTCAGCCTGTGGAGGACTAACTTCATCTGGAAGAGCCACTTTGGGAGCTGGAGGTGTGCATGAGTGATCATTGGGTAAGGAAGCATGGGGAACACAGGTTAGTTTAGTAGACAATAAGGAAGAATCTGCTCCAGGTGTTGTGAGTGGGCTGTTTGAAGATAATTCTGGAATAGGATAAAGCACATGAGTCCCTGCTTTGGGGATGCCAGGAATTCCTGGGAAGTCTTTGGTAGGTGTAGAAAGAGGAGAGTTACTTGGAGGTCCTGGACTGAAGTAGAAGTCTACGATGGGAGAGGGGAGGGGGGTACTACTGGTGGAGGAAGACCCACTGGAAAATTCCTTAGGAGTAGAAAGGTTCAGCTTAAGTCCGTTTGGCCTGCAGATGCCTTGATTCTCTGGACGGAAGTTCTTTGACTTTTGAGAAGATTGAAATGTAGGGTCATCATCAAATGTGACCCAGTTGCCTGGGTTTGTAGAACACATCTTTAAAATCAGATTGTGATCCTGTCAATGATTCAGATGTGTTGTCTCTGTTAAAGGAGAAAAAGAAAAAATAAGAATAAAAATGAGGGGGAAATTTCACAGCAAAAGAAACCATCAACAAAACAACGAGAAAACCCACTGTGTGGGAAAACATATTTGCCAATGACATATCTGATAAGGGCCTAATCTCCAAAATTTATAGGGAACTCATACAACTTAACAAAAGAAAGATAAACAATCCAATCAAAAAATGGGCAAAGGACCTAAATAGACACCTTTCAAAAGAGGACATCCAGAAAGCCAAGAGACATATGAAAACATGCTCAAAGTCACTAATCATCCGAGAGATGCAAATCCAAACAGCAATGAGGTACCATCTCACACCTGTCAGACTGGCTATCATCAACAAATCAACAAACGACAAGTGCTGGAGAGGATGTGGAGAAAAAGGAACACTTGTGCACTGCTGGTGGGAATGCAGACTGGTGCAGCCACTATGGAAGACAGTATGGAGTTTCCTTAAAAAACTGAAAATGGAACTCCCATTTGACCCTGTGATCCCACTTCTAGGAATATATCCCAAGAAACCAGAAACACCAATCAGAAAGGATATATGCACCCCTATGTTCATAGCAGCACAATTCACCATAGCTAAGATCTGGAAACAGCCTAAGTGCCCATCAGTAGATGAATGGATTAGAAAACTGTGGTACATCTACACGATGGAATACTATGCTGCTGTAAAAAGGAAGGAACTCTTACCATTTGCAACGTCATGGATGGAACTGGAGAGCATTATGCTAAGTGAAATAAGCCAGTCAATAAAGGAAAAATACCACATGATCTCACTCATTCGTGGACAATAGAGACCATTATAAACTTTTGAACAATAATAGATACAGAGGCAGAGCTGCCTCAAACAGATTGTCGAGCTGCAGCGGGAAGGCCGGGGAGGGTTGGGGGGCAGGAGGTAGGGGGGTAAGAGATCAACTAAAGGACTTGTATGCACGCATATAAGCATAACCAATGGACATAAGACACTGGGTGATAGGGGAGGCTAGGGGACTGTCTAGGGCGGGGGGATAAAATGGATACATATGTAATACCCTTTGTAATACTTTAAGCAATAAAAAAAAAAATTGTTATATAATTGGCAAATTTTAACTGCCAAAAAAAAAAAAAAAAGAAATTTCAAGTTACTAAAGGTCTTTAGTTCTGAGAAATACTTCGATTTAAAAGCATCCGGATTTATAGATTAACTGAGTTCAAAGAAGTGCTTAAAAACTGTAACATTTTTGATGGCTGAATGGATTTAAAAATATAAGACCTAGCCATATGCTGTGACAAAAGACTCATTTTAGATTTAAGCAAACACATAGGCTGAAAGTGAAAGGCTAAAAAATGATATTCTATGCAAATAGAAATCTAAAGAGAGCAGGAGGTAGCCATACCATCAGACAGAATAAGTTTAAGTCAAAAACTGTCACAAGAGATAGAGAAGGATGTTATGTAATGATAAAGGGGTCAACTCACTAGAAAGATAGGATGATTAAAAGTATATATAAACTCAACACTAATACACCCTAATGTATAAAGCAAACATTAAAAAACTAAATGGAGAAATAGACAAGGACACAATAATAGTAGGATATTTCAATATCCCACTTTCAATAATGGATAGGACATCCAAACAGAAGATCAATAAGGAAATGGAGGACTAGAACAACACTATACAGATCAAGTGGATATACAGGACCTATACAAAACATTCCACATAACAACAGTAAAACACACATTCTTCTCAAGCACACACAGAACATTCTCTAGATACATCACAGGTTAGGCCACAAAACAAGTCTCAACAAATTTAAGATTGAAATCACACAGGTATCTTTTCTACCACAATAGAAAAACCCGGAAATCAATAGCAGAAGGAAAACTGAAAAATTCACAAATATGTAGACACTAGAGGCCCGGTGCACAAAAATTTGTGCACTGGGGGGGGGGGAGGGGGTCCCTCAGCCCCACCTGTGCCCTCTCGCAGTCTGGGACCCCTCGGGAGATAACGACCTGCTGGCTTAGGCCTGCTCCTGGGTGGCAGAGGGCAGGCCCAATCCCTAGGTGCAGCCCCTGGTCAGGCTCAGAGCAGGGCTGATTGGGGAGTTGGGGCGCCGCCCCCTGTCATGCAAAGAGCAGGGCGATTGGGAGGTTGTGATGCCACCCTCAGTCACGCTCAGGGTAGGGCCGATTGGGGGGTTGGGGCACTGCCCCCTGTCACTCACAGAGCAGGGCCCATCAGGGGGGTTGGGGCTCTGTACCCTGTCACGCACAGAGCAGGGCCAATCAGGGGGTTGGGGCGCTGCCCCCTGTCATGCACAGAGCAGGGCCCATCAGGGGGTTGGGGCGCCGCCATCTATCACCCACAGAGCAGGGCCGATCAGGGGGTTGGGGTGTCGCCACTCTCACACTCAGGGCAGGGCCGATGGGGAGGTTATGGCTCTACCCCGTCACACACAGAGCAGGGCCCATGGGGGGGGGCGGTTGGGGCGCTGCACCCTGTCACACACAGCAGGGCCAATCAGGGGGTTGGGGCGCCGCACCTTATCACACACAGAGCCACAGGGTGATCAGGGGGTTGGGGAGCTCCCCCCTATCAGGCACAGAGCAGGGCTGATCAGGGTGTTGGGGCGCCTTTCCCTGTCAAGGACAGAGCAGGGTGGATAGGGAGGTTGTGGCCCCGCCCCCTGTCACACACAGAGCCGCAGGACGATCAGGGGGTTTGGGCGCTGCCCCGTCACACTGATCCTGGTGCCGGAGGCCTCGCAACTCCGCTGATCCCCGTGCTGGGAGGCATATTACCCTTTTACTATATAGGGTAGAGGCCTGGTGCATGGGTGGGTGCCGGCTGGTTTGCCCTGAAGGGTGTCCTGGATCAGGGTGGGGGTCCCCACTGGGGTGCCTGGCCAGCCTGGGTGAGGGGATGATGGCTGTTTGCAGCTGGTCACACACCCTTCAGGGTGGGGGTCCCCACTGGGGTGCCTGGCCAGTCTGGGTGAGGGGCTGAGGGCTGTTTTCAGGCTGGGGGTGACTGAAGCTCCCAACCGCTCCTTTTTTTTCTTTTTCTTTTTTTTTTATTCTGGGCCAGCTTTAGCTTTGAGGCTTGGCTCCAGCTCTTAGGCCTCTGCTGCTGAAAGTAGGTTTCTGGCCTCTGCATACAATGTTGCGATCCTACTGGCTGAAGCCTGGCGGACTAAAGGAGGTTTCTGGGGGTTTGTTTAGCTTCTATATTTGTTACATAGTTGCTTAGAGTTGCAGCTCAGAGGCCGGCAGCGGCAGGCGGGGAACATTGGAGTCCTCTGTCACTGAAGCAAGCAAGCCTCATGTTAGTTTCAAGCTGCCTGGCTGCCGGCCGCCATCTTGGCTGGCAGTTAATTTGCATATTTCCCTGATTAGCCAATGGGAAGGGTAGCGGTCGTATGCCAATTACCATGTTTCTCTTTTATTAGATAGGATTAAACAATACTCAATGGGTCAAAGAAGAAATAAAAAACAAAATTAGAAAGTATCTTGAGACAAAAATTAAAACACAACATACCAAAACTTATTGTATACAGCAAAAGTGGTGCTAAGAGGGGAGTTCATACTGGTAAATGCCTACATTTTTTAAAAAAGATCTCAAATAAAGAGCCTAACTTTATAGCTCAAAGAACTAAAAAACAAACAAAAACTAATCCCTAAGTTAGCAGGAAGAAATGAATAAAGATTAGAGCAGAAGTAAATGATATAGGCAATAGAAAATAGAAAAAAATATAAATAAAACTAAGAGTTACATTTTTTTTTAAATTAACAAAATTGACAAATTTTAGCTGGACTAAGGGGAAAATACTTAAATAAAATCACAAATGAAAGAGGAGACGTTACAACTAATGTCACAGAAAAAATTTTTTAAATTTATTAGAAGAAACTATGTGAACAATTAGGGGCCAACAAATTGATTAACCCAGAAGAAATGGATAAATTCCTAGAAACGTAATGTCTACCAAGATCCAATCATAAAGAAATAGGAAATCTGAACTGACCTATTCCTATAATTAGTGAGAAGACTGAATTTTTTAAAAAATATGTTTTATTGATTTTTTTACATAGAGGAAGGGAGAGGGATAGAGAGTTAGAAACATTGATGAGAATCATCAATCAGCTGCCTCTTGCACACCCCCCACTGGGGATGTGCCCACAACCAAGGTACATGCCCTTGACCAGAATCGAACCTGGGACCCTTCAATCCTCAGATCGATGCTCTATCCACTGAGCCGAACAGGTTAGGGCAAGACTGAATTTTTAAGTGGTAGAGTATTGTTACCTATATGCACATTGTTGTGCAACAGATCTCTTGGACTTTTTCTATTGGCATGACTAAAACTGCATCCCCACTGAACAGCAATACCCTTTTCCCTCTCCTCCCAGCCACTGGTAACCATCATTCTACTCTCTGCTTCTATAAATTTGACTACAGTCATGCACTGCTTAACAATGGGGATGCATTCTGAGAACTTTGCCATTAGGTAGTTTCATTGTTGTGTGAACATCATAGGTTGTACTTACATACACAAACTTAGATGATATAACCTACTATACACCTAGGCTATATGGTATAGCCTATTGCTCCCAGGCTACAAGTCTGTATGGCATGTTAGTATACAGAGCAACATGAGATTAAATCAAGCACAAGAGAAAATGATGCAATCAAGAGTTGTGGTAAACATGAGAGGTATGAGGCTGCTGCTGATATAACACAGGGTACTGTTTTACAATGAAAAATGTAAGAATTATTTTTATTCACTGCAACATTTTTGAATCACTTCAAAAAGTCTTTATTTGAATGACTGTTATGCAGCCAGACCTTGTTAGTGCTCTAGAAAATACAGGAGGAAGAGATAAAACCCAATGAATAATGAACTTATAACCCACGGACAGCTGACAGCCCCAAAATATGTGATGTTTACACTTTAGCAGCATTTTCAAATTCATGACCTCATTTATGAAAACAACCCTGAAAGATGTACATCGTTATTCCAGTTTCATAGCAGAGATTACTTGGGTTGAATCATTGCCTAAAATCATCCAACTGATTAAAAGGCAAATCTAAGATTTTTAAAAATAACAGTTTTATAGGCATACAACTCACATATAAAATTCACCCTTAAAAAAAAAAAAGACAATTCAGTGGTATTTAGTACATTCACAGAATTATGCATCACCACTAAGTCTAGAACATTTTTATCACGCCCCTCCCAGATAAACCCTGCACCTACTCAGTCACTCCTCATTTTCTTCCTTTCCCGGGTCCTGGAAACCACTGATCTACTTCACTTTTCTGAATTTGCCTAGTATGGACATTTCATATAAATAGAATCTCTACAACATATGGCCTTTTGTGTCTGGCTTCTTTCACTTAGCATAATGTCTTTAAAGCTCATCCATGTAGTAGCACGTATCAATTAGTACTTCACTCCTTTTTGTGGCTGAATAATATTTCATTGTGAGGATATCCCATATTTTGTTCATCAGTTGATGGACATTTGGTTTGTTTCTATATTTTGTCTATTATAATACTGCTAGGAGCATTTGTGTGTAAGTTTTTTATGGAATCATTTATCTCGGGTATAGACCTGGCTTGAAAAGAACCTGAATTTGAACACAGGGCACTTCATGCAAATCTAACACAACATAAATTATTGAAATTATTCTAATGACATCAGAGGCGAAGAGCCGTACGGAACACAGTACTGACCCGGGGGGTGGGTATAACCCAAACGCTGGGCATTGCTCTGCCACTCATTCTGGATATTCAGTGATTAGACTAGAATCAGCTCTGAGGTTTTTTTCCAATTCCAAAACAACTCTATGGTAGTTGACATCCAGTTGAATTTTTTTTCAAAAACAGAAATTGTGTTACCACTGGGATTTTTGACCAAACTTCCAAACTGACAGAAAGTAAAGTTCCATAAGATCTACTAGTGTGAGAACTCAAAAACTGCTGGAATAAAGGCCATGAGAAAGGCATATTTTTCTCCCTCCAGCCCCTTGTGGAAAATGAAGGCTCAACCAATGCAATCACTCAAGCTCGGAAAAAAACCAACACAAAGGAAAAGAGAGAGGGCCTGGGGCTCAGCTGGGGACAGGGCTCGCTCAGTGTTGTCATTTGCTAAATCCGCACATTCCTGAAGGCACAAAACACACAGAGGAGCGCAGCCCAGGCCAGCTGGCTCTCTGGAGGGCATTTCACTGTCACTGCCCTTGGGCTGGAGTTGCCAGCCAGCAAGTTCCCTTCGGGGCAGGAAGGGCAGTGTTTCAAGGGACTCTGCCAGGAGCCTCAGAGGCAGGAAATCAGAAGCAGTATTTATCGACCCATCCCATCTCACCCTCTTCAGAAAGAATCAGTCAAAATACCTCTTCAGACAGGGTGGAAGATCATGTAAATATTTACTTTGGTCGGTTAATTAAAAGAAAGAAAAAGTAAAAACCAAGAGAAGAAATAATTCAGCTCCAGGCTGCCTCCTCTTCTGATCGATCGATCCCCTGAACGTTCTGCCTCATCCGTTTTTCATGGGTAGCTTCAAAATTTGGAACAGTGATATTGGTTTTTTCAGATTTGTGCTTATTATGAAAAAAAAAAATGATTTCCATAAACCAGATAGAAAAATCAATCCCATTACTTTCTAAGTGACCCCTGATCTTTGGAAAGCACACCTTGCAAAACATCTCCTACCTTGAGTACAAAAATCTATGCAAACCATACTCTTCCCCCTACGCAAGACTTCCATAGGAGGCACTCAGCAAATGTAATGTGAGTTAAATGCAGCCAAACAGAATTCTGTATTATGCCACAGAGAGCCCATTCTTTGTCCCTGTTTAAAAGGCAGGACTTAGATGCTGCTCTGGAGTGAGTGGCTAAGACTCCAGCTCCAAGGTCAAAGGCAGGTTTGTTTCCTGCCCCCCTCCTCATTCTCCTCTTCTCTATCCCTCTTGTTGCTCTTCATTATCAATCCTTTTTATACTCATTTCCATTTCTCTCCTTTTACCCCTTCCCTCTCTATGGCTTCATCTTTCCAGTCTAGTCTCAAAGCAGCAACCAGTCAGTTTTCCCAAAGTCAACTAGAATCCATTCTATTCAGCGCTTTCCTTCTCTTTCCTTCCCTCCTAACCCATCCCCACCCCCAACAGGGACAGGGGGCCACATCAGAATCTAAGGTATAGAATGTGTCTTCTTTTAGTCATCTGCAAATTCACCCCATCTACTTCAAGACGCAGATTTTAAAAGTATTCAAGCAGTAGCATCCATTTAACCTGGGTTTGTTTTGTTTTGTTTGTTTTCCGCACTGCAAATTGGGTAGGATCTAAATATGCATCTGTGTCTCCCAGAGGGCCCCAAGCCCTACCATTTACAGAGCCCTTTCACAGACAACATCTCGTTTAAATTGTATGACAATCCAGAGTGGACCACAGCATTTAAGAGCCTTCTCCAAAGTCCAGGATCCAATGAGAGCAGAGCTGGGAACCCAGGACTCCTGGCACCAAGTCCCTAGCTGCCTTCCTCTGAAGGAAATAGTCCTCTGGTTCAACTCCCTGGCTTTTTCCTTGGATGTGGATGCCATCCCACCCTGTTTTCAGTCGATCTGCATTATCCGCAAACTTGCAGAAGACAATTCCAGACGAAATTCAGAGACAGGTCAAGACACTAAGACTGACTGGGGGGCATAGCAAAGGAAAATGTAGAAATTTATGATAGAAATTTATAGAAATCAATTTCTGAGGTTTAAAGGTTTCTAGGGGAGTGTTTGCTTCCTCTTAAGACTATTAGACATGCTTTTTGTCTCCCTATTTTCAAAGCAGCATCAGAATACATTGAACTCAAGATTAAGCTGAAAGTAAATGCGCATGCCTACTCACACAGGGAATAACAAGGATACAGGCAGACCAGGGTTTTCAACTTCGTACCCCAACACATGTGACAGATGGCATTTTGTTGGGGTTTTTTAATATATATTTTTATTGATTTCAGAGAGGGAGGGAAAGGGAGAGAGAGATAGAAACATTAGCGATGAGAGAGTCTTTGATCGGCTGCCTCTTGCACGCCCCACATTGGGGATTGAGCCCACAACCTAGGCATGTGCCCTGACTGGTAATCGAATTGTAACCTCCTGGTTCATGGGTCAGTGCTCAACCACTAAGCCACACTGGCCCAGCCAGATGGCATTCTGAAGCTTAGCACATTCCCTTGGTTGTGCCCAGAATTTTATAACCCCCAAAATATTTAGGGAAGCCTTAAAATAATTACTCCCTATGCTGAATGTTGGATAAGCAAAGGAGGGGCCCAGGCCACAACCAACATGAGAAAGGCTGCACTTACATACAACTCCTGCATTCCATCCCTTTCTTCCGCTTAAGGGATCATACTGGAATTCTTAAAAAGCATTATGGAAATTATAATAAATTTATCCTAAATTATCTGTCACAAATAACATCTTAAATATTAATAATACTGCAAATTACTTTTAATAAGCCTTATGAATACATTGCAGTGGTATGAAAAAGTGGTCTCACCAAAAACAACTTAGGGATAAAAATTTTCATGTTATTGTAGAAAAAAACTCGTATCTTCCTTGAGAGTCAGAGTGAAGCTTTTTCCGAAAGGGATCACATCTCACTCATTAGATCATTTTCCACAAATGTCTGACACGGGTGTGCAGCGCAATACAATTTTGATTGAATCATTTTAAATGGTCTATTCAGTATTCCATAAAGTAAATCTCTATACTGCCCTCCCCAGTTCAAAGAATCACTGAATTTTAGAGGTGAGCAGAAATTGGAGGTATTCTGTTCAATTAACCACACCAGCAAACATTTATCAAGCGCTCTGTGCTCGCGGTATGCTAAGTGCTTAACCTCATCTAACCCTCACAGCCACATCAGGTAAAGATATCATCATTTTGTAGAAGAGGAAAAGAAGGCTCAGAGAGGTTAAGCTACTTGCCGGAAACCCATCCCAGGTAGGCAGACCCGCAGTGTGACCAGGTCTGTCTGATCCCAAAGCCCATGTGTGATACCATCCATCACCCCCAAAGGTCCCAAGAGATCTGATGCCTGACTCTGCCAGTGTCCTACCTGCCACTTCCAAGTACTTTCCACCACTCCACCCTTCACTACGGAGAAAGCTCCGGGGCGGAAGCCACCATTTCCTGGAGCCAGGAGCTCTCTAAACTGGAAGGATTCTGTTCTCACCTGCGAAGACCCTACTTCTCCATAAAGCCCACCACGTGTATCTGCCGCTTGGACACCCCAGGCTTGGGAAAGGCAGACTCCGAGACAGTTTTCCCCATGATGGCTCAAGAACAACAACAGCTCGTTATCAATTTGGGTCAATTCTGAGACAGGCGTTTGTCACTCAGCCTGCCCTGTTTCCTGACCCTTCCTGTCCCCATCAACTGGACAGCCCACCCTTCGCGATGAAGTTTTTCAGACTTGCTGCCTAACAAATGCATTGATGTGCCACCTGCTCTTCAAGTGGCAATCTTGGCAGACTAATTCCCCAAACTCTGTGTAACTCCCTGCATTGTCCTTCTTCCCACGCCAACTCTCAACCACCTCCATTCTTAGTTGTCCACTTCTGCTGTTCTTTGCAGTTTCCTTTGCTTTTCTCCAGAAACCATTCAAAGAAAGTATAAATATGAAGTTCTACCTTATCCTGCAGATTGTCAAAATTGGATTAGATGCACTTGGTTGTTGAATCAGCATTCCAGATTCTCTGCAACTGACGACTATGTGCCCCTCACCCCCATCAGCGTGTTACCTGTGGATGACCCCAGGGTCCGGCTTCTCCGTATCTGCCAGGTGCTGGGGGAGACTGATGCTAAAGGGGTGTTCAGCAGACAGAGCTCAGGGAAGTGTCACCACCCTCAGCAGTAGCCTCCTGACATTGGCCCCACCAGAGCTGTCATTGTTGGGCTGGCTCCTACACAAGCCTCATGAACACAGCTGGACCCCAGCAACGCCCTCGCCTTTGCAGAGGGCTGAATTTAGTCCTTTATGCCTGTGACTTTGTTGCTCTATATCAATGCTGCATAATCTAGAGAAAGAATGTCTTCATGTCAGTGTCTGTGTGGTTTTCTTGGCTGTCCCCCAGATAAGGAATTCTCCGACTCTCCCCAGTGCTGGACCCCTCAACTGCCACACAGAAATGAGCCTGGAGCTGCATTTGCAAAGCCTCCCTGTTGTTTTGTATGGCTAGAGGTCTGCAAAAGTTACCCTCCTTGTTCTTCTGCAATGTATAGCCCGAAACAAAGCCAAAGTCAGGGAAAGTACAGGGTGCACAATGCATCCCTGAAGAATTTCCTTAAAGGTTTGCTATGAAAATATTTAAAATACCATTCCTATAAATTTAGTTTCCTTTAAAGGGGAAACTAAAAGTTTGAAACAGAAAGGAATCATAAGACAACACAAAACCCTAAGAAAAAAGTAAAATGAAAACGCTTGCAGAGTTTTAGCTCACAGGAGAAGGGCCCGCTACATGCACTGGAAGAAGTATTAACACATATGTTCTGCAGTCCATATAGTTAATCACAAACACGTGTGCTATTTAGTTCAGCTCTGTGACAGGAAATACCATTTGTAAAATATTAAACCACACCAAAACCTGTCCATGCCTTCAAATATCATCTGTGCTGCTTCTAGCTGAGCTCCCCAGCCCCACTCCTCCCCTGGGACACTTAACCTCCACTTTTCCAGGATGAATTTGGTTCCCAACTATTATTTTTACCTTGTTCTAATAATCTGCTCATTTCCTAAATTTAGAGAGTAGTAGAGACAGATACCAACTCAAACTGGCTAGTCCCAGCAGACAGTCTTTACATGAACAAAGAAGAGATTTAAGGGCAGGCAGGGATTCTGACTTCAGAATCTTATTCTTCTTACCATGACAGCTTTTTGTATGGTTTTTTTTTTGTTGTTGTTCTTTTTTCAGCAAAGCAAGTAAGAATGTATTGGCCACAGCAAAAGCACACTTAGGTGGGATGTTTCTTAAAGCTGAGGACAGTGAAACAAGGAAGGGCTTAGCATAGAAGAACCAACAAGAGAGCCTAGGCTGGGCTGCTTTAGCTCACTGGGGAGTCAGAGAAAAAGGGGGACTTGGAGACAGGGTCAGGGAATTAGTCCAGGAGGAGTTGCCGCTGCCCATTGCTCCCCTGGTTGCAAATCTTCTGGGTCCCTTAGAATTTAGAGATTGCATGCCTGATGGGGGGAGGGAATGGCATGGGCGTGCTCTCTGAGGGAGAGTGCACCATCATGACTGCTGTTGTTTTTTAAATATATTTTTATTGATTTCAGACAGGAAGGGAGTGGGAGAAACATCAATAATGAGAGAGAATCATTGATTGGCTGCCTCCCTTACATCCCTCACTGGGGATAGAGCCTGCAACCCGGGCATGTACTTTGACCGGGAATTGAACCACAACCTCTTGGTTCATAAGCTGATGCTCAATCACTGAGCCAGGCTGGCTGAGCACCACCACGACAGTTTTACGGAGTATCCACACCAGGTTCATGTCACTGTCATAGATGCTATGGAAATTTGTTAAACAGAGGTCTCTGGGTCTCAGTTTCTTCATCTGCAAAATGGTGGCAATATGTACCTCTTATGTAAATTGTCTCATAATAGGTACTCAATAGAGTAGTTTTCCTTCCTCTTTCTCTCCCTCCTGTTTCCCCTCTCCCCCATTCCAGCCTTCCTTTCTCTAGCCAGCAAGAAAGTAAAGAGCCCAGATCTTGGAGTTGGCGTTGGCATCGGGTCAACTTGTTACACATCCTTTTCTAGAACTGTCTCCATTCTGCCTGGCACATGACCATGCCTCTACCCTGCCCTCCAGATGTGACCTGTGCCTGGACCCATGCTCAGGGCTTCTCCTTTGGGAGACAGCATCTCCCAAAGTGGAGAGAATTTAATAGTGTGGGGACAAGACCCAGGGCCGAGGGCATTTATGGGTCTCTTCATGGCAATCCTTCCCAAAGCCTATGGCTGACATGAAAACCTGGGACCATGCTTGTCACCCACAACGCTGACTCAGCATCAGTCTATACCACTGGTTCTCAACTGGAGTGACTTCACTCCCAGGACACATTTGGCAGTATATGGAGACATGTTTAGTGATCACAACTGGGGGTGGGGCATGCTACTGATCTCTAGTGGGTAGAGGCCAGGGATGCTGCCAAACATCCTACAATGCACTAGATGGTCCCCATAACAAAGGATTACTCAGCCCAAAATATCCCTAGCACTGAAGATGAGAAATCCGGCTCTCTGGTGAGGAGGTCAGTGAGCTGAGTGTGCCAAGCAGGGTGACCATCCACATGCGTGTGTCTACTTTGTAGATAATGAATCGGAGACACAAATTTGGGGATTTGCCTGAGGTGGCACACTCAAAATAAAAGTGCTGTCAGAATTGAACCCTGTCTCGGGCCCAAATCTCATGCTCTTCCTCCTAAACCATAATGACTACCAGGGTGGGAATCAGAACAGGAGAGAGCCCAGATAAAGGAATATTTTAAAAGATTAGACAGGACTTGGACACCAAAAGTGATCTAGAAAACAGGGGGGAGGGAGAGTCCGGCACTTAGAAAAGCAGCTACAGAGTGATACCATTGTAATGACCTGGTTATTATTTAACAGGAAATGAGTAAAGGGAAGACTAGACACTATAGACATGCCATTTATAGTTTTGCTAGAAAGCTGCAATTTAACACTCTCCAAGTCTGTTCCCTGCTGACCAATGGAGGAAGGGACTGGACAAAGGCAGCTGGACCCATGCCCAGTAAGGTCTGAGTAATGTGGGAAGGTGCTTAGCTGTCAGCCACACCTGGGAACAAGTCAGTGGACAAGAATAGGTGTGGCCATCGCAAGTGCACTAAGTCTAAATATTTGAACTCCTAGACAAAGGGAGTTCACTCTCTTGGCTCCTGGCCCTCTAGCCCTCTTGGGACTCTTGCTGCAGGGGGCACGTTACCCTGCATTCGCCCACATGGCCAACAGCCGTGTGGGGTCCACACAATGGACTGGTGGACTTCACCAAGCCTGATGCTGAACTGGACCCAGCTGCAACATGGAACGGAGACTCTAGCCCTGCTTCTAACTTTGCTGAATCCACAGCTGCTCCTTTTCTAAGACTGCATTAAGGGACATGGGACTTCTAAACCCAAGGAATATAACTCCAAATAGTCTTTTACCTCATCTCATTCTCCCATGGGGGGCCTCTAAAAAATGCTTATTTCAGCAGCACCTCAAGAATCCCCCTCCCATGAGCGACAGGGAAATCTGGCCCACTCATTTCTCCAGTAACAACAGGAGAGGCAGGCAGAGGAGCAGGTCAATCACGAATCGGTCTGAGGTCCATCCCAGTGGAAATACCTAGCAAGGAGCTAAAACAGGAGACCGTACCTGGAGAGAAAACCGGAGGCTACACATGTAGAGCTGGGGGGCTTTCTCCAGTAGGGGAAAGCTGAATGCAGGAGAGAATGAGAGAGGCCACAGGGCACCAAAGCTAAGGACCCTATCATTTTACAGGAAGAGGAAAAGAAAAGGAGAAACTAAGTCACACAGAACAGGCCAAGGAAAACCCAGGAGATGCAGAGATACTCCCCACCCCACCCCAACCCCCCCAGGCAAGGAGTGTTTCTATGAGCCCTTGAAGAGCTGGAGAGGGTAGAGATAGATGACCTCAGGGTTGAGTGATTAGGTCAACAGTGACAGGGTTGGGGGCGACTTCAGCAGAAGGTGGGCATGAAGCATGGCTGCCAGCCTAGAAGCCAAGGGAGCAGGGATGCTGGGGCTCATGAATAGACAGAGGCCAGGCTCAGCTGTCCATGTCTCAGCAACTCCATCCCTATACCCTCCCAGCCCCCTCCACCTTCCCCGCCCCCCCCACCCCCCCATTTTGGGGGTTTCTGCTGCTCTGGGGCTGAGTTCTTTCCTGGTGGACTGGTTTCTGGCGGCCCTAGGAACAGCCTACCGCTTTGTACCCTACCTACCTTTTGGTCTCAGAAACACAAAAGGGCCCCAGGGCTTCCCACTCTCCAAAAACTCCAGCCCACCCCCACCAGGGCAGGGGGCAGACACGTGAGCCTTCGTGCAGGCTGAGGGCCTGAAACAAGGCCTGCTTTCAGGGCTGCCTTCTGGTATTTATATTGCCGTGGGTTCTCCAGTGGGCAGAGCAAGGCACTCAGAGACAGACATGAGAAACGGCATTATCTCCTTAGGGGCCCCCAGGGCTGTGCTGGGGTGTGGCCCCTTGGTTATTAGATGGCAGCTCCTGGATTTGGGTTCCGAATTCTTAGAGGAAACCATGAAAAAGATGTGGGATAGTTAGCTGAAGGGGCTTGGTGCAGATCACACATCTTAAATATGCAAACCTCCTCCTTCCCCTCTACCTCCACCTGCTGGCCCAGGGCCCTCCTGAAGATAAGCAGAAAGTCCTGGAAGGTTAAAGAATTAGAAAGAAGATCCCTCTCTGGATTTAAATATTTAGTGAGGGGAAAACCAAAATTGGCCACTTTGCTATGAAAATTGTTCAGGTAATTTATCTCAATTACCGTGTAATTGCTTTTAGTGTTTTGAGAGGAGGCAGTAGCTAAATGGCCCAGAAAGAATATTTAACGCTTTAAAATGTGATTCCTACCCACACACTAATGGTGCTGTGTTCAGACTGGAATGGTCTGCATGAGAAGTTAAGGACCAAGATCTTCCAGGAAAGTCCCCCAGGATCTTCACCTTTGGATGCTGGGCTTTGGGGAATGCCTTCCAAATGTTCTGGTGCAAATTCTTCAATCACACGCCCACTGCTCATTCATTCGGCGAATAGTTACTTTGTCTTCTATGTGCTGGGTCCTGAATGGAGCGCCATGCAGACCACAGAACCAAGACCCGAATCATTGCCCATGTGGCTGAGAAAGAAGGGTTGAAAAGTTAGACTGTGTGTAAGCCCTGCCCGCACCTGACTGAGCAACATGGGCAAGTTACTTTACCTCCGTGAGCCTCAGTTTCCTCAAGTGTGAAACAAGGACAATAGTTAACTTTCAGGATTTGTTATGGGCTGAGTTGTGTATCCCCAAATTCAGCCCTAACGCCCAATGCCTTAGAATGTGGCTGTACTTAGAGGTAGGGTCTCTAAAGAGCTGTTTAAGTTAAAGTGATGTCGTTAGCCCTGGCTGGAGTGACTCAGTTGGTTGGAGCATCGTCCTGTGTGCCAAAAGGTCACTGGTTCAGTTCCCCATCAGGGCACCTGTCCAGGTTGCAGCTCGATCCCCGGTTGGGATGCCTGCGGGAGGCAGCCAATTGATGTTTCTCTCTCATATCAGTGTTTCTCTCTCTCCCCCTCTGCCTTCCTCTCACTTTAAAAAGAATAAAAACATACTTAAAATAATATGAGACTGTTAGTCTGAGCCCTGAGCCAGTCTGACTGGTGTTGTTATAAGAAGAGGTTAAGACACACAGAGAGACACCACAGAGGCGAACAGAGAGAAAAGACCATGTAAGGACATAGTGAGAAGGTGGCCATCTGCAAGGCTAGAAGAGAGGCCTCAGAAGAAACAGACCTGCCAACACCCTGATCTTGGACTTCTAGCCTCCAGAGCTGTGAGAAACACATTTCTGTTGTGTGAGTCACCCAGTCTGGTATGCTGGTACTGCAGCCTGAGCAAAGTGAGGCAGGGTTCTTACATGTATTAAAGCAACATCTGTACAATGGAAGATGCAGCGGGAGATCATAAACAGAGGCTGTTGTTACTATAGAGTCCTACTCTTCAGGTGCTTAAAACCTGGTAGAAAAGTCCAGAGAAAACAACAAATGATGGACAAGATGTGCTGTCCCCTGTGCTGAAGTGCACCGGGCTGTTCAGAGAGGACAGCCCCTGCTCAGGGGCAGGGAGGCTACCTGGGAAGGGGCGACTGCTTGGGCAGAAACAGGGGGGCAGCAGATGAGGCATCAGTAACCACACCCTCTACTCATGTTCTGTGCATTTGGGTGATGTACCAGTCAGTTAACACCAGCCTAAGGGAGCTTCTCCCACCTGGCTTCATTCCCTCCACGAAGAGAACACAAAATCCAGTTCCACGCGTATTAATCATCGCTAAACAGGTCTCCTCTGGCTGCCCAAACTGGGCCACATGCCACAGAGGCAAGCTCACTCAGATCAGGGCTGTGTGCGGACCCCAAACCAAATGCATTTTGGTTTATCCGTGGCCAGTCCTAGGCTGTTGCTGACCACCAAGCTCACCTGGAAATGTCTACGTCACTGTGAATACTGAGGCAGGAAGCACTAACTTACAGAGAACAAAACATATTGGCTTTGATCCTAGCCATTTCTGGAAATTCCACGAATGTACATACATATAAATATGTAACAACTTGAGCAATTCCAAAATTAGGGAAATTTTTAAAAAATCAACACACCCATCTTTCCACCAGACCTTCATACTACTGCTCAGAGCATACAGAGGTCCCTCTGGGGGAGGTCCCACAGCTGTGGGCCCAGCCTGGGAGCCAGGAGGCCAGTGCTTGAGGGGGGGTTTGTTCCAGCTCTCTCTGGCTCTGTGTGTGAAAAACAAGGGCCCTTCAAACGCTAACAATGCAGGTGAATTCCCCTAAAGGGGTCTACAGAGAAGCAAGTGCCTGCCTGACGATTTCCCTATTTAAACTCTTTAAGACAACTGCAACCACACTTCGGCAGGAAGTTTTCTGAAATGTCACCTTCTCCCTCCTCCCCTGAGAGAGAAGCTCTATTTCCCCTCTTGAATCTGGGTGGGCCTGTCACTGCTCTGATGGACACGGTGTGACAGAAGTGACACTGTGACAATTCTGGGCATAGGCCTGAAGTCACCCAAAAGCTGCCAAGTGGCCTAGAAGCAGCCATTTCCTGCTCATCAGAGCCCTGAGCCACCACCACCATAGTAGAAACCCAGGCTGGACAAAGAAGCCACATGGGGTGCCACAGCGGGGCACCTTGTAGACACCAGCCCATTGAGCTTTCAGTGATCCCGACCCCAGTCGCCGTCTGATGACAGCTACATGAGACAACCTACGCAAGAACCACCCAGCTGAGGCCAGTCAACCCACAGAACCAGCAAAGGTAACATCAAAGTGTGGTTTTAAGCCTCTACATTTTTGTATATGTGGTAAAATACACTTAAAGATAGAATTTACCCTTTTAACCATTTTTAAGGGCCCAGATCTGTGTTATTAAGTCTATTCCCACTGTTATGGAACCATCACCACCCCCCAGCTCCAGACTGTCATGTTATCAAACTGATACTCTGGACCCATTAAACACTAACTCTCCATTTCCCCCTCCCCTCAGCCCCTGGCAACCACCATTCTACTCTGTTTCTATGAATATGACTATTCTAACTACCTCCTAAAAGTGGAATCAGTCAATGTTTGAACTTTTGTATATGGCTTATTTCACTTAGCATGTCATAAAGGTTCATCCATGTTGTAGCATTTCCTTCCTTTTCAAGGCTGAAAATATTCCACGTACTTATATACCACATCTGATTATTCATTTGCCCATCTATGAAAACCTCTATGTTTGGAGAGTTTGTTCTAGAGCAAGCATGTCAAACTCAAAGGCTAACACGGCCAAATAAATAAGGTTTAAGTTTATATGGGCCGCAAAAAAACAAAAGCTTCAATTTTCATAGATATGTAGGTTTATTTTGAGAGAGACATGCTGAATACCAAGGGCTGAAATAAATGAGTAATAGTTAACATAAAATAATAGAACATTTTAATAAAAATTAATACTTTTTCTTGAACATTAACTTACCAGACACTGAATAAACTGCACAAATTAATAAGCATAAAGCAAATAAACCGATTTTTTCTTATTCTCTGAAAGCAAAGTATTTCCTCTTGTGCACACCAAACAAGTCAGTCCAAGACTAATGTTGTGGCAATCAGCTGCTAAAATATTCGCTGCTAGTATTAGTGGGGAGAAATGGTACGCCTGCACATAAGGCACATAAGGGAAATGAATGCAACATGATTATACTAATCAGTCATTAGTGAATGTTGTAGTTCATTACTAATAATTATGTATAACAGGATATTGTAAAAATTAAGTTATGAAATTTTTATTAAAATGTTTCTTACATACCATTACATTGGCTGGGCCACAAAAATATTCATTGTGGGCTGCATGCAGCCCGTGGGCTGCGAGTTTGACATGCTTGTTCTAGAGCAATAGGTGACTGGATCAGTGAGTATGGCCCTGGGACAGCAGAGCAAGGCTCCCAAAGCAGATGTCAGGACCTCGGGAGTCTGGCAGAAACACAGAGCACCAGGGCACTAACCCAACCCCCAGAGTAGGTGACAGGCCAGTGATCCAGGTTGGAGTTCCCAGTAGCACTTGTCACAGCAGGCCGAGTGTCTCCTGGGGTCTCCATTCTAGGTTGGGAGCAACCCCAGAACAGGGACTGGCAGGATCTTGTTCATGCTCCGGTGCCCTGCCCTGGCACAAGCTCACAGGCACAACAACTGTTCAGTGAATGAGTGCAAGATGCACCTGAGACTGAAGCCAAGTTCTGACTCATCCCAGGGTTTTTGACAGGCTCATGGAGGGCAAAAACGGGCCAAGGGAAGCACAGAAGAGCAGCTGCTTATGGCTGGAAAGGAAAGCGGGGGGGGGGGGGGGGGGGGGGCGGGGGGGGGCAGCAGCCACAGCAGGACATTCTGACAGGCAAAAACTCATGGTCAGAACCAAGCCTCCCAGGGAGCTCCCACCCCGACAAGGCAGTTCTGCAAGGGACTCATAAAGGTGAGGAAGTCCATTAGAAAGGGTGTGCTAGGATCAGGCTGAGCCAACAGGATGAGGCCTCTCAGGGATCAGCCTTGCTCAGCTTGGCTCAGGGTCATAGAGCCTCCTGTGCCTATTCCCAGGGCTCAGGGTCATAGAGCCTATTAGAGGGGCACGACCCTTGGTCATAGTACAGGCTGTGAGCTGAGTCACATATTTGAGCCCTGGAGCTTTGGGACAGCAACCTTCCTTCACTGCAGAAGGACCCAGGTTGGTTGCCCTATGACCTCAGCCCTCTTACCCATAACCACTTTACCAAGGAAACCCAAACCATTCTTCCTGCTGCTCCGCTCCACTTGGCCACATAACGAGAGTGCCCAACACAGGTCAGGATGCATCAGAGCATGGACGTTAATTCCAAACCTAAGAAGAGGACTTGTTCCGGGTTGACTTAAAGAGTGACTGCCAATGACACGAATGCCCCTTGGGCGTTTAACAAAAAGGGCTCAAGTTGTGTTTCATCTCTGCATTTAGGTTTTCCAGCCTCTAAAGATAAAGTAGAACCTTCAGTAATAACTCCAAAGGAATGTTTCCCTGCTTCTCTTCAAAGCATACACCTTGACATTAGGAACTGCTTGCCATATGGGAAGCAGTTAGAAGCACCAGTTAAAACTCAGAAAACATGGGTTTGGGACTTGGCTCAGCTTCTAAGTAACTGTGGGACTTTGAGCAAACTAATTACCCTCTTTGGGACTCAGTTTCCTAATCCATAAATAGAGGAAAATACTTGGTATTCTCACTGGTTATATACATTAATAATACATATATGTGAGGTGATATATATATATATATATACACACTTACACACATATAGTGTGTCCCCCCAAAATAAATGTATACACACTTTAATAGCTGATAGCTGTTAAATGAAAATGAAATTTATTTTAATAAACACTGCCTTTATAATTATCCGAAGTCTGTGTATACATTTTTGGGGGAAGACCCTATATATGAGGTCCTTGTAAGAAAAAGTGTATGTTAGAGATTTACTTACGTTCAATAGTTGCTTGCTGATATTTGTAGAATAAATGGACGAATAACCCAAGATTATAACAAGACTCACATTATAACAAGTGTCCCTCTCCACACTTCAGAATCCCCAGCCAGTGTATCTACCAGATCTTAGAAGGCCACCTCTCCCCACAGGAGGCTAAAACCAGATCACCCATGTCTTACCAACCAGCTCACCAAGCCTGCACACTTCCCTCCCAGCTGGCCTTACAGTCTCCCAACATGCTGGAGCTAGCCTGACATCCAGGGTCAGAGCCTGCCCCAGTATCCCTGCCCCAGGCCCTGGCCCAGCTCCCATCTTCCACATGGCACGAGACTTTGCCTTGGACCAGCTGCCAAGCCCAGAACCCTAGGTCTCCATTTCCTTTGACACCAGAATGAACTTGGAACATTTCCTTTGAACCAGAAACAACTCATTCCCCTTTCCTGATTTTCCTGAATCGTGGGTCAAATGGAAGATTTGTAGACCAGAAGCTATCATGTCTCAGGGCCCCCTCTACCCATGACCTTCACCTGCAAAATGAGGCTCACATGGGCTCTTCCACCTCAAAGGGCTCTGGGGAACTTCATAGAAAGTGATGGCCTTAAAAGTTTCTTTGAAAAACAAGAAGCACTCCATAAATTCCTTTGCTCTCATCACTTCAGTGTGATCTCAGAGATGATCTCCAGAGGCCTGGGACTGGTCCCTGGGCAAATTCTTTCAGCACAATGACCACACACAGAGAAAAGCTTGATCTTTGTGGCTCCAGTGTTATGAGCAAATGCATGTGATCTCCAGGACAGGGGCTGGAAAGTCAGGAAGTCAGGAAGCCCTGGCACTGCCAGTAAATTAGACGCATCACTTAACCTCTGGGCATTTTTCTTCATAGGCACAATGGAGCTGACAAGCCACCCACATTCCTATTCACCAGGATACCAGGAAGGCAAAGAATTTCAAAAGAAAAAACAAGTAGAAATGTGGTATTCAGTGAGCATGGAGAATTGAGAAAGAATAGATGAAAAGAAAAATAAAAGGGGAAAAGAAACAAATAAAAGAGAGGGAGAGCATTTGGGGTGAAATGGGAGACTCTTGAGAAGGCACGGATGGACTGCCATAGAAGTTCCCAGTACAGAAAATGCACCCCAAGTTGAAAGTCACCGTCTAGATTAGAAGATTTATCGCAAAGGCATCAGAAGTTCAACTCCAGCCCGGCCGGCGTGGCTCAGTAGTTGAGCATCTACCTATGAACCTGGAGGTCATGGTTCGATTCCCAGTCAGGGCACATGCCCAGATTGCAGGCTCAATTCCTAGTGTGGGGTGTGCTGGATGAAGCTAATCAATGATTCTCTCTCATCGTTGATGTTTCTATCTCTCTCTTTCTCCCTTCCTCTCTGAAATCAATAAAAATGTATATAAAAAAAGAAGCTCAACTCCAGTGGACAAAAAGAAATAAAGTCTGTCCATCCTCTGAGGTGGCATGAGCACATACCAGAGGAACCAAGACACATTGCTGTTTGCTTTTACAGCCCAGCTCAGAGCAAGAGAGATGAGGCATTAATAGGTCCACTATCTGTAAAAATTGTGTAATGTTTCTAGAGAGGCCCTGGCCAGGCCACATCCTGGCCCATGAGGTCCAATTCAGGATGCTCCACTTTAAGGGAAACATTCAAAGACTAAAGAGTTCCCAAAGTGGAACCACGTAGAAACTCCATTTCTTTAACATGACTCTTACTCCTTTCTGTCCGTCCACTCCCTTCCTTAATCATTAAGCCCTTAGGATATCCGTTTCTGATCAGTATCAAACTGTCTTAAGAACAATCTGTTGGCCACAGAAACAGAGTTTGGTCAAGCTAAAGATAACATCTGGATTTCAGTTGTTTCAGCCCTAGGCCCATGAAAGGGAAAGGACCCTATAGACCACACCATCATGAAACAAAACAATACGATGGCTGACACCAGCACAAGATACATTGACCAACTACTCCCTACACTGGCTCCAAGCAATCAGTAGAGCCCAGGACCGCAACTCCTTTAACCACCATGCTTAATGATTTTCCCCCTATATAGCCCATGCCCTGGAAGCCATCAGGGAGCCAGGTCTTTTAGCACTAGTTTACCTGAGACTCCAGGCTTGGCAGCATTTCCTCAATTAATAAACCTCTACTTCCTTTGCTGCAAACTCCTGTTTGTGTTTGATTGGACTTTGACGCATGCAGATGAATGGACCCCTTTAGTCCAGTTACAAAAGGCAGGGTGTGCTGAGGAAGGGTTCTGAAATCTGAAAGCATTTCCCTAAATAAGATTTGGGGAGGATAATATAAAATACCGACTTCTGTGCATGGGCCATGAAGTTTCAATCGCACTGTATGTGCACGCCCACACGTGGTATTTTGTGGAAGACCCACACTCAAGGGGCCAAAGAGCTGCATGTGGCTCTCGAGCCGCAGTTTGCCAACCACGGATCTAGTCCAACCTTCCCAATTGAGGAATCCTTATTCATCTCTGCTAAGGAATTGCCAGCTGCTGCAGAAACACTTCCATAGTGGAGACCTCATTACTTTATAAGTAAGTTCATCGCATTATCATTTAGACAGGATTATACTCTTCTCCCTCCGATTAACCCCAAATTAACTTCCTCCTGGCTTCCATCTACACTGGGGGGGGGGGGGGGGGGCACAGACTAAGTCTAAACACCTTTCCACCTACCCATCCTTTAGACAACTGAAACTGCCTTGATGACTTGCATTGGGTCCTCTCTCAGGCTCTCCTGGGAGGCGGACTATTTCCAGCTTAGCCCTGAAAGCTCACTGTCCGGCTCCCTCCCATGCTCCTTTCCCAAGTATCTGGCGAGCTTTGAGCTCAGACTGACATGGGTCACTGACTGCTGCTCCCGCCTGGCTCGGGCATCTCACCCTGTCTTTGCTTTCCAACTAGGTCTTGGCCTCCTGCCACCAGTTGGGAAAACTCTGGTCCATCTGTTGCTCTCGGCTTTGCTGCTCTGCCCAGAGCTAGAGGGCTTGTCATGAACGTGCTCCATGATGAGGCTGAAAAATGAGTCCCGCATTCATGCCACTTAATGGAAAACAGCTGGTGGTTTGACTTTAGGCCTTCTAATAAAAATGGAATCTAGACTATTCAATAGGCATTAAATGCCATTTCTAACACCTCATATGACAGATGAGGAAATAGAGGTCCAAAGAGGTAAGATGATCTCCTCAGGGAAACAGAGCTGAGAAGATGAACATGAACTCTAACCTTTGATTTTCCAGTCCACATTCTTTCTACGGTAATTACAAGGAAGCGAGGCTACATGGTGGCTCTCTTCTTAAGATATTTTGGAATAAATTTTCCATAGTCTGTACGTATTTGCACTTACTTTTTCTTCAACTCAACAGACATTCACTAAGCACCAACTATTTGCTTTGTAAATACTCTCAAGTAAGATTTAAAGTAAGCTTCCCATAGGAATCTACATCTTGATGTGTGTGAGCACCCAGAGTGTGTGTGTGTGTGTGTGTGTGTGTGTGTGTGTGTGTGTGTGTGTCAGTTTCATGCAGGTGAACATTCACCCGACAATGATAACAGAACACCCTTAACACTAAACTACACACTGGTGCAAGTGAAAAAGAGGCACATCCCATTACCCAGGCATTCTCTGTCTACCAGGGACAATTCTCGAATGTTATGTTGACATGATAAAGCCAAATGCAGGGTACTGTGGCACTTCATTGAGCCAGATACTCAATTAAGATGGGTGACAGCCATGGTGGCAGTGTCCAGAATTGTAGGGGAAATAAAGCTGCTGGGTCCTAGTTTGAAAAAACCTCAGGAAGAGCGGGCTTCTGGGCTGAATCTTGAAGGCTGATGTGAATTGATCAGGCCAAACAGAGTGGAGAGAGGTGTGTGTGCAAAGACAGGAAGGCAGAGAGAGCCTGATCCTGCAGGTGGAGGGGCCTGGCTGGAGCCGGGAGTTAACGTGGGTGATACAGTGAAAGAGGCACACAGGTGAGTGAGGTACAGGAGCCTTCCTGTATCATGCTAAGGAGTTTGATTTTATCGTAAAGGATTCAGTGAAAGAATATAGAGAGAGTAAACAGGATCCGATAAGAATTTTAGAAGGAAAGCTCTGACAGGAGGATGAACTGGAGGGTGGTGAGGCCAGAGGCAGGGAAGAAACCAGGTTTGAACCTGATGCTTCCTGCTCCCACACACTGTTTTAAAGTCTCAAATATAAGGGGAGAAGAGACTGTTTTTCAAGCACATCTCTATGGTATGGGACAACCTCCCCAAAGCTTTGCAGAATGGCATCACCTTCATCACTCTCCGCAGTGACTTGATGGCACAAGCGTGATGTCCGCCAGGGCACCACGGCCAATGGTGAAGTGTAGGAGCCTCAAACAGAGTAGCCTCTCAGTAAGTGGTGGCTGAGTGTATGAGCCACATATATCAAAAGAGGGTGGAGGGTAGACAAGCCCTAAACAAAATAAGCTCAGGGTCTCTGGAGCACGGATAAGTCTAAGCAAGGCAACAAGTCAGAAACAAGACAAACCAAAATTCAGGAGGGAAGGGGTTAAAGACACCAGTTCTCCACAGGAATGGAGGGTTAAAGGCACAGACGGACTAGGAAACCAATAAAGGAGCTAGCACCTGTCTCAGTTAGGGTAGTCCATACAGTGCCCTTGTGAGAATCCAGGAAAGACCCTCCCTCTGACCAGAAAACAAGCAGGCCCCAAGCGGTGGAGTTTACAGCAGGGTTCCCACCCACAAATGGCCAAAGCCTGTGTGCGCATGTGGAAGGGCATGTGCGAGCAGTTACGGAGGAACATTGGCAAGAGAGGGGAATGTGTGGGTGAGGAGGAGGCAGATCCTAACAAGCAAGGGCTATTTAAAGCTGGGTAAATCCCATCCCCTGTGGTACAGAGCCATTCTTACTGGGAGTGTCCGATCAAAAGATGAATGATCAAGAGGATGAGGTCGGAAGCCTAAAATAACAATTCCCTTAAAGGGGGAATACACTCATCTAGGCAAGTCGGACCCTTCTTAGAACTGAAAGATTCTGACATTACCACCCAGTTCCCAGGAAAGCCTGATCATCCCCCCTCCCCAAGATAACTTTTCTGAAAATCAAGAGCACCTGACCGCCAGCATCCTGCTTAGAAAGACCCAAATTAGGCACCTTCCATTGAATCCATGACCAACAGAGGAATCGGCAATTTTCGCAAAATTTATGAGGTTCTGCTTCAAGCCACAAATGAGCGACAGGCCTGCAGCTGCGTCTCAAATGGTTCTCTTCTCAGTTGTAAAGACACGAGATTAAAGCATTTCCCAATGTTTGTGTTAACACTAAACTGAGGCCAACAAAAGCAAGGTTTGCAGCATCAATTACCATCTTCCAGGCCCTCCAAACTGGCCCGGGATATGAGTTACCATGAGCTAGGAAAAAACATTCAAAGGGATGAACAGAGGCCAATGTGTCAGCCCCATCTCTGAATTTCTGGGCCACGGCTGTTTTAAATTAGATTCTCAGTGCTGATTCCATGAAACTCTTGGCTTAGCTCTCCAATGGAAAAGTTATTTTTGTGCTCCGAGCCACAGATATTTATATGGAGGCACATCCATAATTCCAATTCTGTTTTGTTTTCATGATGCTCTTTTCCTCTACTTAAGAACAGTGATAGCTATCATTATCATTTCTGGTAAGACACTTGCAAAAAACTCTGAGCCAAGTATGGATTCCCTGGGGCCCAGATAAATGACTATAAAATAGGCAGATTTTAGATCTTGGGAAATCCTCAAGGAATACCTTCAGTTCTTCTACCCACTGTGCTGCCCTTCTTTGTCAATTCCCTACCCCCGTCTACCTCTCTTAATTGCTCCTCAGAAGACCTAGTCCCAGAAGTTATTTATTCCTTATATTCACTCTCTGGGGTCTTTGCATTTAAAATGTTATCTTCAATAATAATGAATTTTTATTTTCTCAAAAGAAGGAGCACCAACAAATAAAGCAAAGAGATATCTCTCGTAAAGAGCAGCATGGTTCTTAAATAACAACATAGTTATTCTATAGAACGGTTCGATCAATAGTCTAGGAGGGCTACTAAGATATGGTATAGATACAAAACCAAAATGGTGGTCCAAAAGCTTCCAGGAAATTCATCCAAGAGAAATCTAAATTGATTATCAAGAAAGCCAGAGACATGGAAGTATGGAATAGAATATGGAATATCCGAGTGAAGGCGTGGGAGAGTGGGTGGGTAGGAGGTGATTAACCAAAGAATTTATATGCATATATGCATAACCCATGGATGCAAACAATAGGGTGGTGAAGGTGGGTGGGGGAGCGGTTGGGGGGGAGGGGACATATGTCCCTGGTAGCCCTTTCAACAATAAAGATTTTAAATAAATAACCACCATAGAGAAAAAAGAAAACATTAAGGTATCAGGAGGTACACACCCATGGCCTCTTTCTAGAAGTCTCTCTGATTAGACCTTCTGAAGCACAATCCTGGTTTGAAAGAAAGAGCAGGGGAGGGGAGATGATGGGAAGAAACTAACATTTGTGAGCATTCACATATGCCAAGCATTTGGTCCATATTATTTCCTGTGATCTCACTTAAGCTTCAAAACAATTTGGGGGAGTGGGTTTCATTATTACTGTTTTATAGAGAAGGAAACAGCCGCAGAGATGTGAAGTAACTTGCCCAAGACCATGCGGTAGTCTGAATTTTTGTGTCCCCCCCCCCAAAGTTCATGTTGAAATCCTAAGCCCCACAGAACCCTCACGAGGGAGATTAGTGCCCTTATAAGTGGAGGACACAGAGCACTAGCTCTCCCCTTCCACCATGTGAGCACACAGAGAAGACAGCTGTCTGCAAGCAAGACGAGGGTCCTCACCAGAACCAATGCGAGTAGCCTCATCTTGGACTTCCAGTCTCCAGAACCATGAAAAATCAATTTTTGTTGTTTATAAGCTACCCAGCCTGTGATACTTTCTTAGAGCAGCCTGAACACACTGCGATAGCCACACACCTACTTAGTGGCAAAGCTTGGATTCAAACCCAGATCTGCCTGATCCCAAGTCCATTTCTTTTCCATTATCACATAGGGCTGATATGAGGGCCAGTGGAGGCCAGGGACGATTACTGGTTTGGCTTCCTTAAAAAAATAGAGTTTGTTGCAAGTGTAAGGGAAAGACATGTTTGTGTAGATTTCTTTATATGTAGGGTGTCCCCCCAAAATGTCTACACACACTTTGAATAATTATAAAGGCAGTTTTTATTAAAATACATTGCATTTTCAATATTGAGCTATCAGCTGTTAAAGTTTATATACATATTTTGGGGGACACCCTGTATTATAAACAGGATTTGCTAATATCAATCAACATTCCCAGAGATGCTCTTAGCCAGTAATAGGAAATCAACTGTTGAATGTAAAGCTCTCTGCACTGTTAGAAACACATGAAAACACACATGCGAGCAGAGAGAGAACATCATCTCCATGACCAAAGGGAACAGGGACCGTTCTCTCCTCAGAGACTTTTCTTTTCAACATGAATGTGAGCGAGGATACTGGTTGGTAATGAGAAGGTTTAGTCTACCACAGAGAACCTAAAGGACAGCATTTGGGGACGAGAGCAGTGTATTTGGGAAATTCAGAACTCTTCTCAACTGAGAGCAGAGACCCAAATTCATCAATAATCCCATATAATAAAAGAGAAACATGCAAATTAACTGTCCCTCCACTATGCTCAAGCCACACCCACAAGCCAATCAGGAGCAAGTATGCAAATTAACCCAACTAAGATGGCAGAGGCCACTGAGCTGGAGTGAGCAGGAGGCTTGGGTTGCCCCCAGCGATGGAGGAAGCCAAGCTTCCCGCCTGCCCTGGCTGGCCCTGGACTCCACTCAAGGCTACAAAGTTTCAATTATAGAAGTTAAATAAATCCCAGATACCTGCTTCCAGCCCACCATGACTGGGAGCTTGGGTCACCGGGGGGTGTGGCCAGCCTGAAAACAGCCCTCAGCCCCTCACCCAGGCTGGCCAGGCACCCCAGCGGGACCCCCACCCTGATCCGGGACACCCTTCAGGGCAAACCAGCCAGCCCCCACCTGTGCACCAGGCTTTTATCCTATATAATAAAAGGACAATATGCAAATTGACCCTAACAGCAGAACGACTGGGAATGACTGGTCACTATGACATACACTGACCACCAGTGGGCAGACGCTCAATGCAGGAGCTGCCCCCTGGTGGTCAGTGCGCTCCCACAGGGGGAGCTCTACTCAGCCACAAGCCAGGCTGCCAGCTGCCAGCATAGCTATGGTGGCGGGAGCCTCTCCCGCCTCCTCAGCAGCGCTAAGGATGTCCAACTGCAGCTTAGGCCTGCTCCCCCCTGGCAAGTGGACATCTCCCAGGCTGCCAGAGGGATGTCTGACTGCCAGCTTAGGCCTGATCCCCCAGGAGCAGGTGGACATCCCCCGAGGAGTTCCAGACTGTGAGAGGGCACAGGCCGGGCTGAGGGACCCCCCCGAGTGCACAAATTTTTGTGCACTGGACCTCTAGTCATTAATGAAATGAAATTGTCAAAAACCTGACACACATGCCCTTTATATGTAGTTCAGATTATCTATATGTACAAAAGGCTAATATGCAAAGTGTCCCCTCAGGAGTTCGACTGGGAGACTGGGAGTTCGATCACTCGCTACGACGTGCGCTGACCACCAGAGAATCTACTCAATGTAATAATACAAGAAAAAGATATGTCAGTAGGAATAGAAAAAAAAAAGACAAATTAGGGCCTTTGCCGGGTAGTTCAGTTGGTTAGAGTGTTGACCCAATATGCCAAGGTTACAGGTTCGATCTCCAGGCAGGGCACATACAAGAAACAACCAATGAATGCATAAATAAGGGGAACATCAAATTTATGTTTATCTCTTTTTCTCTTGCTCTAAATTCAGTACATTAAAAATATTTAAAATGACAAATTTTTGTTTTACAATTATCTATCTAGAAAATTCAAGAATATCTACATATAGATTTTTTAGATCTAATAAGAGAAGTCAGCTAGGATGCTGGATACAAGGTCAAAATTCAAAAATCAGGAATGTCTCTGTGGGCCAGTAAATAACCAATTTGAAAATATAATAAGAAAAAAGGATATCATGTAAAATATTAATAAAACCTATAGCAAGTAGATACAGCAAAAGTTGTATAAGACCTTTATAGGGGAAATCACCAATAATTCACCTGAATAAAAGGAGAAGACCCAATATTATAAAGGTGTCAGTTCTGCTGGAATATAAATTGAATACAATTTTAATTAAATTCCCAACAGGATTGTGTGTGTGCGTGTGTATGTCTGTGCGCGCGCGTGAGAACTAGACAAACTAACATTTAGATGAACTAATAAAACCCAAGAAAGTCAAGAAATTCTGAAAATATTTACAGTAAAAGTACTCATGTTAGCTAACAATTATTATGTGCTTCCTTAAATGGCAGGCACTATTCTAACATTTTGTATACATTATCCCCTCACAATTATCCTTAAAGTGGATACTACGATCTATTTCATAGAGTTGGAGACTGAGAGAAATTAGGTAACTTGTCTACCTCAGGAGTAGTAATCAATGCAGGATGATAAGGATGTAATACCTTCCAAGTAATAGGGAGAAAATAATTGTGAGTCCAGAATTCTACCCTTAAACTCTCATTTGTAAGAGCAAAATAGAGACATTTTCAGGAATACACATACTTTAAAGTTTACCAAAGACCGTTTATGAAAGACCTTCTAAATTTATGTTGACACGAAGAAAAATAAACTAGAAGGAAGGAGTGGGATGTCAGAAGTAGCAGCCTCCAAAATGTACTGAATAAAACAAAACTATGCAAAGTAGGTAAGAAAATTGGGACTCAATGAAAACTAAAGTAAAGGGGTATAACAATGTTATTATGGAAAAATAGAGCTATAAAGTCCTGTACCTATGCTAGAAGTGGGCCACTGAGCTACTCAGAGTTGGCCAAATAAGAAATGGAAACCGGAGTCGCAGACTCTGAGCTCCAGATCCGGGCGAGTCTTTAGGGACCCAGACTCAAACGGGAGAAGCGGGACTGTCTGGCTTCGGTCAGAGCGAGTGCAGCTTTCTCTCCGAGCTTTGCAGCGGGTGCTGGGACTCAGGCAGAGCCCCTGGGGACAGGACTGAGAGCCGCCATAACTGCTCTCTCCGGCCCACCCTGTTGATCCTGTGCGCCCCGCCCCGCCCAAGCCCTGCACAGAGGCATTTGCCGGATAGCCTCAGGCAAAGGCTAGATTAGCACCTCCCCAGAGGACAGAAGTTCTCTCACTGCTGACACAGCTGATTCTCATAGCCACTTGGCCTGGAGGTCAAACCCTCCCTGGAATTAGCTACAACAATCAAGATTTAACTATAAGACTGCGAACAAAGACCACTAGGGGGTGCACCAAGGAAGCATAACAAAATGCGGAGACAAAGAAACAGGACAAAATTGTCAATGGAAGATATAGAGTTCAGAACCACACTTTTAAGGTCTCTCAAGAACTGTTTAGAAGCTGCCGATAAACTTAATGAGATCTACACGAAAACTAATAAGACCCTCGATCTTATATTGGGGAACCAACTAGAAATTAAGCATACACGGACTGAAATAACGAATATTATACAGACGCCCAACAGCAGACCAGAGGAGCGCAAGAATCAAGTCAATGATTTGAAATGCGAGGAAGCAAAAAACATCCAACCGGAAAAGCAAGATGAAAAAAGAATCCAAAAATGCGAGGATAGTGTAAGGAGCCTCTGGGACAGCTTCAAGCGTACTAACATCAAAATTATAGGGGTGCCAGAAGATGAGAGAGAGCAAGATATTGAAAACCTATTTGAAGAAATAATGACAGAAAACTTCCCCCACCTGGTGAAAGAAATGGACTTACAGGTCCAAGAAGCGCGGAGAACCCCAAACAAAAGGAATCCAAAGAGGACCACACCAAGACACATCATCATTAAAATGCCAAGAGCAAAAGATAAAGAGAGAATCTTAAAAACAGCAAGAGAAAGAAACTCAGTTACCTACAAGGGAATACCCATACGACTGTCAGCTGATTTCTCAACAGAAACTTTGCAGGCCAGAAGGGAGTGGCAAGAAATATTCAAAGTGATGAATGCCAAGAACCTACAACCAAGATTACTTTACCCAGCAAAGCTATCATTCAGAATTGAAGGTCAGATAAAGAGCTTCACAGATAAGGAAAAGCTAAAAGGAGTTCATCACCACCAAACCAGGATTATATGAAATGCTGAAAGGTATCCTTTAAGAAGAGGAAGAGGAAGAAAAAGGTAAAGATACAAATTATGAACAACAAATATGCATCTATCAACAAGTGAATCTAAGAATCAAGTGAATAAATAATCTGATGAACAGAATGAACTGTTGATTATAATAGAATCAGGGACATAGAAAGGGAATGGACTGACTATTCTTGGGGGGGAAAGGGGTGTGGGAGATGTGGGAAGAGACTGGACAAAAATCGTGCACCTATGGATGAGGACAGTGGGTGGGGAGTGAGGGCGGAGGGTGGGGTGGGAACTGGGAGGAGGGGAGTTATGGGGGGAAAAAAAAAGAGGAACAAATGTAATAATCTGAACAATAAAGATTTAATTAAAAAAAAAAAAGAAATGGAAACCGTCAACTAAAGGATTCACAGCATCCACAAGACAAAACAAACAAGTTGCTCACAAAGACTTTACTTGGCACTGTGATCAGAAAAGCATTTCTCATATGGTTAAATGTCTATAATATCTAGGACATTGGTCTGAGTATGATAATTTGGGAAAAGTCCTTGACTCTTACAATTTTTTTCAACAAGGAGGTGATTTAGATGCATCAGCCTTTAGAATAGAAAAGATAAAGCCTCCTTCTAAAAGTGTATCATTTGAATGGCGAGATGTTATAGAAAAGCCCATCCTTCTGGAATAGTTAGGTGTATTTCTGGAAGAGGATGAACAAGGTGACCTCTGGGGGCCTGGTTACCTGTGAGGGCAAGTAGTGGTCAGGATGTGGGCATTTTTCCCCAGAGCCATCCCCCAAATCACTCACACTGAAAATTTCCCCCTCCATTAAACCAGTTAATCTTGCCAATGCATGGGATCACCCATCTAGCCAGTCTTCTAAAAAATAGTTTATCATTGTATTTTCACAGTAATAAGCATCAGGAATCAATTAGTTTTCCTCCTCTTTCTTGTTCCATAAATCCTTGACTCCCCTACCCTGACATTCCATATAACACGTAGGTGAATGGGAGCCTGGGAGCTTTCCCTGGGTCTTCCTGTCCATCACACTCCCCTGACAATGCCTAGGACAGTGTAAGCCCACATTGATAGAGCTCTAGGGACATTAATTTGCCTGGTCTATTTAAATTAAACATCCTACCTTCTACCAGGACTGCTCCAGAATCCCATGGGGTTCCTGGAGCTCAGGCTGTCTGGGAAGCCTCCAAGGAATGCTGATACTTATCAGTACAACTGGCTCCCAAGGGAAGGTGAGCTACCTCTCACTAAGTCTGGGCCAATTCCCAAGGACTTCCAAAGAAAAGTGACAGTGGAAACAGAAAAAAAAAAAAAAAAAAAAGGAAAAAAGAGAAGTAATAGTTGGAGATGGGAGAGAGGGGAGACAGAGGCACTTTACTAGTATTCAAAATATCAGTTATTAAAGCACAAAATACTCTCCCTCTTCCTTTTGCTACCTATTGTTCTTATAATTAAAAGAATAATGACAATAATACAAGTGCAGGAAGATTGTAGAGAGTAGGATTGCGATGCATAGACTTTGGCCACTGATCTGCATTCAACTGGCTATGCAACTTTGGCAAGTCACCCCTCTGATTCTAGTTTCTGAATCTTATATCATGAGAATATTAATAACGGGTCATACCTCAAAGAGTTTTTTAATGAAATGCCATATGTATGTGCATTATACTCAATACATCCTAGCTATTACTATTGTAAAAGCTTAAGAAATGCAGGCAAGCACACAAAAAAATTAAAAGCACCTATCATCCCACCATCCATTTTGCTGCATATAACCCCAATGTTCTTGGATGTATTTTTAAAGAGTGAGTTTACAATGCTTCCTATTTCATAGTCCGATTTTCACATTTAACATCATACACTGAGCATGTCCTATGTAATTCCGTATTCTTGTACAATATTTTGAAAGGCTACATCCTTTTCCTTTGGGCTATTTTACCCCCTAATGACCCTTGCCCTCTTTCCTCTCTGCAGGCTCCATACTTCATGCATTTCCATCTCATCTGACCCATCCAGATGATCATTCACTGCTCTCCATTTGGCTCACTGGGGATGCAGCCTTTATCTCACCACCCAAAACACCTGCTCCTTGGGTAAGGGGCACATGGCTAGCACTCACTATATCCCCAGCATCCAGAGCAGCCTATCTGGGGCTGCAGCAAACCCTTGTGATTGATGGCAAACCACCCACTTTAGTAAGATTCCATGAAGTGTTGGTACAGAAGCTGAACAAGGCAGAAGGGGCGGGGGCGTTCTCTCCAAAAAGCATAAGGTTAATTTCTGGGGCATTAAATACACTATTAAAAATTCTCAGGAAGAGGAAGAAACTGAAGATTCTTATCTGAGTGCATTGTTTTTCTAAGCAGCAGGGCCAAACAAGTTCAAAATTTATGGGCTTTCTTTTTGAGTGGAAGTCGCAACACTTCCTATCAATGATGCATTGAGACCACAGTAACACGTTAGTAATTCCTACACATGGGGAATGGTCAAATTCAAGCAGCAGGGAAAAAGGAATTACATCCTTTTGAAAATAGAGGGATTTATTTCCAAAGAGATTCATTTTTTAAAAGAACTCTATCTCCAAAAAGTTAAATGCCTTGACCTGTTTTGACGGGTTGTTCAGAACCTGACCTAGTACATGTGTTACAACCACACTCATCGTTTGTATAGAAATGGAAATGACTAAAGTTCTTCAAAAGTGCGTTCTCCCTAAAAACAAGTTCAACACCCCTAGGATCATGCTCACTCCTTAGGACAGCTCTTCCCTCCTAGGTTGCAAGGAAGCAGACCCCAGCTGGGGCTGCCCCTGCTGCTCCAGTTCTGAGTGGGCAGAGGCTTGCAATAGCAGCCCCCGTCCATCGCCCCCCCCCCCCAAAAATCTCCAGATTCCAGACTAGATCTGTCCAGACCCATCTGAAAATTAAAAAGCTCCTTCTAAGCACCCAGAGCACCAGGCCTTGTCATGGAAACACTGATTCAACCGTAATGAGAACCGACAGAAAACCACACAAATGAACTAAACATTCTTCCACCCAATCGGCGGAGTCAAGCTGAAGCAACAGCCTCAGGAGTGAGAGAAGGGAGGCTGTTTTTTCTTTGTGGTCCTGCTGCCTTGTTTCCACAACTCCTGTTTATGAGACGGTGGGAGTGGGGGAGCTGGGAGAGAGACAGAGCTAGCAGGAGGGGAGAGAAATGCAGAGGGGCTGTGCCAGGGTGGGGAATGCCAACAAACACTGCGGCTTCTGTCAGGCAAATGAAAACTAGCCTCATGGTCTGCTTGGGGTTGTCTGAGAACAAGCTATAGTGAACTCCCATTTCCACTAAAACGGTGACGTGTGGGATGAAGTCTTCACTTTCCAAAGAGTGCTTCTGCACAGCAAGCATTCTTTTTATCTTTCTTCTTCATTATTCTTTCTTGTTTGTTTGTTTTCTATTAGAAAGTCTCATTGCATGAAGCATCATTGTTATTGAAAGAAAAAGCAGAGTTGAAGTTTTTAAAAAGATGCCCAACCAATAGAAACAGTAAAATCCGAAGAAGGAATATACAGTATTTCATTTCCCCTTGGACGCACAAGGTACAGTTTGTGGGTCCAAGGAACCCAACCGCAGATCCCAGTGACGGTCGTTCCTGCAGGAAATGTCTGGGCAAGGGCATCGCCTTCTGGGGCTGCAGGGGGCACTGGGCTGGTTGTGGCCCTAGCCTGGGGGGGGCAGGAGGGGGAGAGGATGGAGGGCGGAGGCTGGTGGCCCAGGTCGGGAGGGCCGGACCGCGCGTGAAGGTTTGCACGAGCCCCCGGCCCCGCCTCAGAACCGAGTCTGGAGTTCCTGCTCGTAGAGTTTTCTTTCTCTTTAGAGTGGGACCAGGTCACAGTAGCCCCGCAGCAGAGGGGAGCCCCGTCGGGGCCACCCGCGGGCCCGGGCAGCTCTGGGGCGGCGAGGGCGGCGGGGGGGACGGGGCACTGCGCTCCCGCCAGCCCGGGAGATAGATGCCCCGTCCCGGGGCGCCCGCGCTCCCCACCCGCAAACTTTCCCCCACCATGGAGGGGCTTCCCACGCCTCCCGCCTTCCCCTGGGGCTGGTCACTCACGGACAGCACCGCGGGGGCTCCGACTCCGGCCGCCGCCGTCCACACCGGGAGGAGGGGTGGGAGGAAGAGGGAGAGAGGCGGAGAAGGGGCGGAGGAGGCGGAGGAGGAGGGCGGAGGCGAGGGCCGGGAGCCTACCCGCGGGGAGGGGAGGGGCGGCCATTCCCCAGAGACGCTCCTGGGCCCTCTCCCCCCTTCCCCCCCCCCCCCCCCGCAACTGCTCGGTCCGTTGCCGGACCCCTCTTTTCTCCTCACTCCCTTCCGGCCCTGGATCCCCCAAAGTTTTTCTGGTGTACCTTTCTCCATTCTCTTCCTTCCCTTGAGTCTCCAGCAAAAGTGAGGGGAGAAGTGGGGGCAGTATATGTTACCTTTACAAGCTCCCAGGAAGCAGGTGGCTGGGACACTTGGCAGGTCTGAAGCCAACCAGCATCCCCGAGAACCCTGAGCCTCAGGACGCGGAGTGGTGAGATAATGGGGCGGGGGGGGGGGGGGGGGGGGGAGCGGGGCTAGGGACTTTGTGGTCGTGCTTTCCACTTTAATTGAGATTTTTTGTTCCTTTGGAGGTTTGTTTTGTTCTTGAGATTAGGAGAACTAAAGGATTGTGTTTGAAGTGTCTGTGTGCTGCTTTTTCCTTCAGAAGTGGGACCAGCCCTGATCCCAGACTAAGATGAACCCTAAAAATGAAACCTCACCTTCCCCTGGTGAATCAGCACTCAGGAGGACACAGGATGGCTTGGGGATGGCTCCGTGAAGGGCTACTCTGTGGACAGGGCAGGAGGTGAATACTTAGAGATGTGTGCTGCCTGCAGAGTGCAGAAGAGAAGGGGCGTTGACCTCTGAGGAGAGCTGGAGGGTGGCTTTTAGCCCTTAGTCCATCAGCTGCTGGCAGGTGATTCTGGGCAAGTCACTTGGCATCTCAGCCTCCTCCAAAAGTGGGGCTGCCTCCCTGGTAGTGAGTCAGCATAGAGAGGAGGTCTGCCTGTGCCTTTTACCCTCTGCCCAACCCCAGGGTGGAAGCTTGAAATGGGTTTGAGTAGACTTGGGGGAGAAAGGAGGTAATTCTGGGCCCTCTGTCATGAGGAGCTTGGGAGGTTGGCAAGACTGGAAGCCTTACGGGAAGTGGGAAAGTCTGTTTGGGGATGTATAACTGGACACGAAGCAGAAAAAAGGAAATCCATGAAAGTTTTGTTTTAAATATGTTTTTATTGATTTTTAGAGAGAGAGGAAGGGAGAAGGATAGAGAGATAGAAACATCAATTAGAGAGAAACATCATGGATCAGCTACTACCTGCACGCCGCCTACTGGGGATCAAACCAGAAACCCAGAACCGGTGACCTCTTGGTTCGTGGGTCAACACTCAACCACTGAGCCACACCAGCTGGGCTTCATGAAAGTTTTCAAGCAAAGGTGTGCTATTCACACTGTATTCCCAGAGCCTGGCATACAGTAGGCACCATAATGGTGACTGAGGAATGCTGGTGTAACAGTCTGAAAGATGAACTATCTAGGAAGAGAGGGCTTTGACCCAAGAAGGGGTTAGAAGGCCCTAAAGACCATGTTAAGTTGAAGTGCTCTGCCTAGATGGTAGAAAGGAAATGAGGGAATTCTGAATGAACACTTGTGTTTGCATGACAATTCGGTTCTCTTTTAAATGCTCTTTTGGGTCCAGTCTTGTACTTGACTTTGGAGTTCCTGGTGAAATGGAAAATATGTTGTTCAGTATCCTATTCAACCCCCAGCCAGAATTAAGAACCTATGTATGCTGAGGGCTGAGGAAGTCACATAGCAAGGATCTATTTAGGACATTTTTACTCAAAGGTAAAATTTCTAATTGTGTTTTTCTTTAAGATACCCTAAACAGTCAAAGGCACCAAGTCCACCTCCCTTCCTAATTTCCTTCAGCTAACTTCCTGGTGATGGTCATGGTTTGAGGAAGGGCAAGGAGGGAGGCTAGAGAACAGAAAGTCAACTGGTGACTTTTCAGAGACTTCTATAGAACCAGACAGGTAGGGGCCCGAGTCAGGCTTCTTATAAGAAGCAGAACAAGAAGGACAAAGGAAGAGGAAGGGAAAAAACAGGTGCCTTGACCCTCCAGTGGTCGGCAAACTCATTAGGCAACAGAGCCAAATATCAACCGTACGACGATTGAAATTTCTTTTGAGAGCCAAATTTTTTAAACTTAAACTATATAGGTAGGTACATTGTTATTAACTTAATTAGTGTACTCCTAAGGCTTAGGAAGAGCCACACTCAAGGGGCCAATGAGTCGCATGTGGCTCGTGAGCCGCAGTTTGCCCACCACGGCCCTAGGCCTTTTGGCTGAAGCTCCAAACTGAGCCTCCTATAAACTGTGTCCAGCCACTGGGCCTCCTAGGAAGGCCAGCCTATCTCAGAAAATGCCACAGGTAACAACTAGAGAAAGGACGGACTCATACAGGAAACAATACACTTGACAAATAGCAATCATCATCTCATTAAAATAGGGTTTTGAATGCATCTTTTTAAATCTATCATCTTTGAATAAGCAGTATGGCCTTTGAATAAGCAGTAGCCCACCTAGTGAATGAAATCTCTTTTGGAAACGTGGACACTTCTGCAAAGCACATAGGCCCATAACCTCCTAAAGACCAATTACTTGGTTGAAAATCATTTATCTTTTGCAAGGGACAGCACCCCTCACCCCCCCACCACCACCCTCTTCTGTGAGACTCAGCAGTGCCCCAAAGGTTGCCACTTTCATGAATGCAGATTTATTTCTTGTAACTCCATCACATATTTCCAAAGGACCCTTTCCTGGCACTCTTTGTATCAAAATCTGCTGGTAAACAGCTCAGCCTGGCCTCAATTAGTGAGGCCACCACAGCCGGTCATCACCAGCTGTGACCTCATTTTACTCCAGTTCCTGCTCTTTCCCTTGCTCTGCTCTTTGCCCTGCTCTACACTAAGTAGACCTTCAGATATCACTCTCCTTTCTATTAACAGGTCCCTTGCCTGCAGCCTTTTCATGGAAACCATTTAGAACTTCCACACTGTTTAACAAGGGGTCTCCAAAGTGTCTATAGATATAACCCAGCTGATTAACGTCGAATGCCTTAAAACTCAATTCAGCTGAAGCTGTTGGGATCAATTAATATAAATTCAAACCAGTTTGCAGAAATGCCTGATGTGAAAGGGGATATGGTTGGGAAAAGTGAGGACTTCAGAATTAGGACAAGCTTAGCCCCAAAGGCTTGATTAAGAACATCCCTCTCTAAAAACTTTTCAACAATTAAGTCTCTATTTATATTGCAACATTCATTCAAGATGGAGTGAAGGCTTTTGGAATGCCATATTTAAAAAAAAAAAAAGAAAAAAGATTACAGTGTACGATGGCTTCAACAGAAGTGAAAATTAAATAGGAAAAAAGAATCACCTTTTTAGGTGCATGATACATTCTGGCCTGATGTCTTAAACACACACTGTTTTTAAACAGCCTTTTCCATGAGGAAACCTGAATACTCTTTGAATAGAAATTTCCAGACATGAATTAAAAGCCTGTATCTTCACAGAGAATGCCAACTGAAATCACTGATATTTAGGGGGATGATCATTTAATTCAGAATGGCCCACGATGGCTATCCTTTGTCCTAGAAATGGGGCACTCTTAGGTGTGGCTTGAGCTACCCTGACCATTGCTATTGGCCAGTCCCTTGGCTTGCTCCCTAAAATGTATCCAATTAGTATTTATTGAACACCTACTATGTACAAGACATTCTGCTAGGCACTGTGGGGGAGTTAAGTATAAGGCATGGCTCCTGCCTCTCACATCTGTAGTTGCTTAGGGAGATAGCATACATGACAATGAATACATGAGATATGTTGGCCATTTAACACAACAAAAGTGTCCTAATGAAATACAGAAAAGCATAAGTCAGGGAGAATATTCTATAGCATCTGAGCAAGAAGTCACTGACATTTTGTTCTTTGCTGGTTAACTGTGTTGATTCTATTCTTGGACCTATGTGGTGTCACCACTTGGCTATTCCACTGGTGTTTAGAGACCAGTAGGATTGAGTTCAGAGATCATTAAAGCTCCTGAAAAAACAAACATAAAGGTTCTAAGTGGGGGAGGTGTCTCTAAGGCTTCTACTCCTGCAAAGCAGACAATAGTCTCCATCATGTTTTCACCTAGAAGCCAATTCTAATCCTCTCCTTATGAAAACGGTTATTCTAATGCTCTGTAACCTTTTCTTTCAAAGATTTCGAAGAGCTATAATGGGTTTTCCTGCTCTAATGCTTTGACTGCCAGCTAATTTCCTAATTTGGAGCTAATTACTAAACTGCTTAAAAATGTAAAGCATGGGCAACTGCTTACTGACAAGCTTTCCATTTATCACCATGGCGTCTGAGGACGTGGCCCTTAGCCAAGAACAGAAGCTTCCTCTTCTATCACAGAACAAACTAGTCCTTGTCAGTGTAGCTCTGCCGGCTGGTTTCTTAGCCGTCGTCTTCACGTGTGAAAGCTAGAGTTTGAAGGCTTTCAATAGCTGGGAGCAACTTCCAGGGTTATTGCTTCAAAAAAACAAAGCTATAAACTGCACCTTATTCTCTCTGGGGATTTTTATTATAAAGAAGGCTTTAATTCATGGTCATTGGGAAAGAGCCTTTGCTTCAACTGTTTTGGTCCCTTTCTTAGCTAATTGGTTCCTCATTTTATTTATTTTCTCTCACATTTTTGTTTGGAACTAGTGCAGCTCAGTTTTTGTTTTATTTGATTGGATAATGAACTGGGAAAAGTGGTCATGTTGTTAAAAGGTCTGTTAGCTGAACTGATAAAGTTAGTGTCTTACCAAAAGCAATGGAAAATCCAATTTTATCAGCTTTGAAAAGTGACCAGTATTGCTTTTAACAACATAATGGTGTGGGTTGAGGGTTATTTTAAAAATGCTACCACGAGACACATGCTTTTTATCACAGCTTCTCAAGCTGTGCCTGGAGGGTCTTATCCCTTCACCCAGTCCTGCTATGGAACATAATATAAACAGTGCCCCTGGAGTTGTGCAGCCTTCTAACCTATACCCTGTCCTATATTACAGAACCTATTTTTTCCCTCATCTGGAATTTCTTATAATCCCAATTTTGATTAAAAATAAATAGTATTATATATATATATATATATATATATATGTATATATATATATACATATATATATATACATACATATATATATATATGAAAAATGCAGGAATAAGCAAAAAGGTTAATAGTTGAATCTCTTCAAAGAGAGATGTGTGCTCTTGATACTTTTCCCAGACTGAGAATGACCTCTTATTTTCCTTTCCATGGCTCAGAGGACTAGAGAGGATAGACCAGTCTTTGAGAGGTGGGCTGCAATGGGAAGCAGAGGGACAGGGCAGTCACTGGGAGGGCTCGTGGAGTGTGAGAGGGTAATGCTAAGAGTGGGAGACCCTTGATGCCCAGGATGAGGAGGAAGGACAACCCCGGGACAGCAGCAGCACTGATGGCCTGGAGAGCAACCGGTACAACATGGTGCAGGTCAAAGGGCTCTAGGAGAGACTTCTGGAAGAAGATGAGGTTGGCTGAACACCCAATTGAATTTGACCACACTGAGAGGAGAGTTAGTCATTACACACCTGGGAGAGAATTTAGGAATAAGGTAACATAGAAAACATCGTAGGCAACATTTTAAAAAAGACAATGATTAACTCCAGGGAAAAACAAAGAGCTGTGAAGGAAAGGAAAAGTAATCACAGTACATTATATGACTCAGCTGTGACAGCACTTGAATAATAAAGCATACACTGAATATTGACCTAATCAAAATGCTGATGTGACTAGTTTGAAGGCAGGAAAGAGAGATAAAGTATGTATGTATATATGTGTGGTGTATATCAGTTGAAAAACAGGCAAATCCTCATCTTCCAAGTGTGAAGTCAATTGATAAAGCCCAGCAGGAAGACACCAGTAACGTGCTATTTGGAACTCAGAGGCAGACACCACAATAGTGAGTGCAAGTGGTTCTCTCCAGGGAGCATGAAATGAGACAGGATCAGGGGCTGTTTCTGTTAGTTTTTTTTGCCTTGTTTTTTCTTTGTAGTAAGTACTTTGGAACAGCTTGACTAAAACTAAGTTCATAAACTTGGTAAAAATACAGAAATTTAATTTTAGAAAATGATAGCCTTTATGTATTATCTCTCACTTGCTGCTCTGTCTGAGACAATCCAAGGCAGGATGCACACCCTGTGACCATTTGTAACTGAGCATTTACATGATCACTCTGCTGTCTCACTAGCAGGCTGTAAGCTCCCAAAGGCAGCCAGCATGTCGTTTCACTTATCACGGTCTCCTTAGGACTGAGCGCAAAGCAGGCACTCCACACATACTTATTGAATGAATGATGAAATGGATAAGGCAGATTTAGAAGTCAGTGCTCACCATTTTTACAAAGATATGCATAATTGAAGTATTGACGAGCAAAATGGGCCAGTGTCTGGGAATTGCCTTAAAATACTTAGGAAAAAAATAAGTGTGGAAACGAGATAAAACAAGACTGACAAATGTTCATAACAAGTGATGGGAAGATAAGAGTTTGCATTCATCTCTCTACTTTTGTGTATGTTAGAAAATTCCTTTTTTAAAAAAAAAAAAAAGAGAAATAACAACAAAGTTTGTACAGAAAGAAGCCTGGAAGGAAGAGGCAGCATTATGGCATAAATATATTAAATTCAGAGTTCAGTAATTAAGAAGGTTTGAATAACAGGGAATATGTAAATAAAAATGAAGCATCAGAAAGAAAAGAAAAGCATGTCAAAGGCAAACATTGTGCCAGCCCATTAGCCCAAGAAGCTAACTAAAAGCTGACTGAAAGAAGGGGTAAGTAGTACTTAGTGAAGACATGGAAAGGGAGAATTGAATGAAGTACTGGAGTTGCTGGAAATTAACAATTTTATCCTCCAAATATACAGAACCTGAGGAACAGAACTGAATGCCCCAACCGAAAGGCTCATATTACAGTATGAGTAATCCGGGCTCTGGAATCAGACTAACCTGGTTGAAACCTGGCTCAACATGTATTAGCTGTGTGACCGTGACCATGAATAAGTTGCTTAGCCTCTCTGAGCCTTAGTTTTCTGTCTAGAAAATGGGGATAGTAACAACACAAGCGAGAAACAGCTATTGGAGGCTTAAATGAAATAATACATGTCAAGTCTTACCCATGCCTGACTTATGGTAAATGGTTAATAAATGGTGGTGGTTATATATTTCGGGAAGGGATTCTGCCAATAGACCAAAGCTCTCACCAGTTAAGTTTAAAAGGGACAATTTTGCCAGAAAACCAACTGTAACCTTTATAGTCCTGCCCTGTCCCGCAGCCCTAGGAAACCTCCCAAGATGCACTGACCCTCACAGAATAGCCAACCAGTCCAAAGTCCTGCCCGAGGGTGCATGGGGCCAGGATAATAGGGGTGTCTGGTCTGGGAGCTCTGGCAGCTCACAGCTGGTGAGAGACACAAATCTCAGCCACCAAAGCAAAGAGGGAAATAGTCCCCAAGATTCACATTGTCTGAGAGAAAAACAGGCCCATTGTGCAGAAAGAGTTAGGCTTTCCCTGACCTAGAGGTCTGAGAGTTTTCTTAAAGGCAGAGGGAAAGCACACAGGATGCATGGTAAAGAATGAAGAGCAAATGAGAGAGCCTGGCCAGAGTGGTGGAGGGTCATCCAGTGCACCAACAGGTTTCCAGTTCAATTCCCGGTCAGGGAGAGGCCCAGGTTGCAGCTCCATCCCCAGTCAGGGGGTGTACTGAAGGTAACTGATTGATCTCTCTCTCTCTCTCTCCCTCTCCCTCTCCCCCTTCCTCTCTTTAAGCATTCCTCTTGTGAGGATTAAAGCAAACACAAAAAGAGAGATGGTCGGCTGTACGTGTCTCACAGGTACACACCATTGCTAGATGGTGCCCAGGCGGCAATGAGGAGCATGTGAAGGCTTCCCATCAGGTTCTGCAGAGATTATGCTTTAGAAAGATGCTCTGGTAAAAGGGGTAGGAGGTCTGGAGTATAAGAAAGAGTAGTCCAGAAACCCTAAGTTATGACGGCAGTAACCAGCACGGTTATTAGATGTTTCCCTCACAGTACTAGAGGACCTAGGCCAGTGATATCGAACCTATGACACGCGTGTCAGAGGTGACACGTGAACTCTTTTTTTTGGTTGATTTTTCTTTGTTAAATGGCATTTAAATATAGAAAATAAATATCAAAAATATAACTCTTTGTTTTACTATGGTTGCAAACATCAAAAACTTTCTATATGTGACACGGCACCAGAGTTAAGTTAGGGTTTTTCAAAATGCTGACATGCCGAGCTCAAAAGGTTCGCCATCACTGACCTAGGCACAGCTGCAGGGAACAGCTGGTCCAGCTGATAGAGAACTGGCAATGGGCAAGTTGCGAACATGAAGAGGGCAAAGGGGCTATGGACTTGAAGGGCTAGGAAGAATGGGACTGAGCTGACTCATCAAAGATCCCCAAAGCAGGATTCAAACACTTCATTACTGTGAAGACAGGGCATAACGACCTGCCTCTATGACAGGCAGTGGAGGATTTGGGGCAGAAACCAAGGGGTTGGCTTAAGTGCTGAGCACAGAGAAGCCCGTGGTAAACTCTCAGGCAAACCCTAATAAAGCATTTTGGAGGGTGATTAGCAACTGCCAAGAGAAGAGGCTCAAGGGAGATGGAGCTGAAGGCAGGGTGGTTGGGAGATAGAGAGGAAGGGGTTTCTGGAACATCTCAGCTAATCTGGGGACTTGGACATGGGGTGAAAAGGGCCTGTGCAAGCAACTCAGAAGAAAGGAGCAATCAATATATTGAGGGCTGGGGAATGGATGTACAGGAGAGACACCCCTGAGGTGTATGCTGAAATGATACAATGTTTATACAATAAACTAAGCGGAGCTGAAAGGGCTCAGGGTCCCAGCTTGAAGTATGGTTACAAGTACCTCTCAAGGCAAAACTCAGAGCCTTAAAAAAGGATTAGCCATACAATTATGGTAAATTTTGTACAGCCTACTCTAATAGGTTTCAGTTTCCTTTATCAAATTTTCATAGAGACTGAAGGTTTGACATAAGTACGAATTTATTGACATCAATTCCTTAAGCTATTATTCCAACACAGGGAGAGTACTGGAGAGCTGAAGACAATGATAATAAATCCACGAGATCTGAAATTTGCAAGGCCCACTCCCTCCGAGAGAGAGAGAGAGAGAGAGAGAGAGAGAGAGAGAGAGAGAGAGAGAAGTCTTCAAAAAGAATCTGAAAACTGCTTTCAATTATAGCAGGAAGTAATGAGTTTGACAATGTAAGCATTTTATCCAGAAACATATATCTATTCCATAGATACCAAATCGATTACCATATAATTGAGTTTGAAAATATACAAAATATTTGTTGTTCTTACATACTGAAATTAAAACCTAATTTTAAAAAGTGCACAGTAAAAACAGCGTAAGGAAACCTAAAATATCCATGGTATGTGTGTAGTTTTCCATTTTACTGTCAACATCAAATTCTGTATTTGCCTTATTGTTGCAAATATATTTTAAATGTTTCAAGGCCATTTACAACACTGACTAGTTTACTAGGTCCAACAACACTCCAGCTTCCGGAAGGCGGCCAGCACTGGACGTGGAGGCGTGGCCCTGCAGCTCCTGCAGCAGTAGCAGCTCTGGAAAGAAGTCACCAACCAGGTATGTGTAAACTATCGACTCTTGTTCTTTTTAGAATTTCCCTGTGGGAGGGTCGGGGGGGGGGGGGGGGCGGGGGGGAAGGAAGGAAAAAAAAATCAACAATAAGGACACAAACTTCAAGAAAAATATTTCACATAGTTTAACGACCAAGCTGTCTGGAAGCCATATTTCACTTTGGACAACTTTAGTTTCCAAGAGGAGAGATAACCTTGCATTACAAACTTTTATTCAGTAATCACAAAGCACTCCCCACTCTAAGTTTATGAGCCCTTATCCCCCTGGGGACTGAGGACAGGCAATAAAGAAAGAAAATAGAGCTATCTTGGATTTAGCAAACCTCAAATATTCCTTCTGTTCCAAAGACAAGGGAGTTTAGGATTTCATGAAACTAAATAAAAATTTTAGCCTACACATGTTTCTTTGTTGTTTAAAACAAATACCTTTAAAGGGTCTTAATAGAGCAAATGTCAATGATTATCTGTCAAAAGGAAGTTCAAATACTGGTTGAAAACAACCTAGAGGGGAAGATATCTTGTTCCCAATTCCCTCACAATATAGACATTTGGACTTTCCAGTTTTGCTTTCTGGAAAAGTTCACTTTTTAGAAAAACATTCTCATTAAATTCCTATATTTAACTATTAGATACAAATACATTCTTTTCTTGTAAGTGGGAAATGCTTGCAGAATACAAACAGTAAGAGCAAGATAATAGCAAGCAAATGGTTTCAGGATGTTTACTTGGTATCCAGTAGAGACAAAGTCAACTCTGCCATAAGATAATGCCTTGGCAATCTGAATTACTAATGGATAGGGAGAGAAAAAAAGCAATAGGGATCATAGAATAATCAAAGAAAGGTTAACAATATATACTACAAAATGAAGAAGGATCTCTAACTCAGTGTTTTATTAATGACAGGTATTTTAAGGACTAGATTTAAAAGTCCTGAGAGGGCTTGAAAATTCCCTAACCTCAAAGGTAGCTGCAAAGAGCTCTCCTGTACTCAACAGGAACCTTTCTGCATTCAGAACCACATGCCTTCCACAACTCTGGAGTCTGACGTTCCCCTGCTACTTTCTTTCATGTGTTAGGTGCCAAACAGGCTGCCTCATATTACTCATACTAATGTATGCACTTTCTACATGAGCTAGCTGTTGTCCAGCTACAACATCAAGAGGCCAAAAGGGTTAAAGGAGGCATTCTTCAAGAGGACCAACCCCCACCCCCTATATCTCCAAAGAGCTCAAGTTTCCTGAAGCACAAGTAACAGGAAATCCATAATCAAAGCCACATTGGCTGGTTACATTCATCACATGATGTCCCAGAAAAGCATCATAGACACTTTCTGAGGTAGCCAGAGGCCATCACGAAACTACTCTGAGAACACAGACTCCAATACATTACCGTGATACATTTCCCAAGGAGACGCTAACTAAGCAGAATGCTGCCCTGCACCACCACTAGCAGATGCTAAAATAAAGCGATGCTTTGTGCATCTCCATTTCCTTCCCAGTGCCAGCACATAGCAGGAACGCAATAACTGCTCGCTAAATCAATAAGGGAAGCCGTGAATTTCAAAGAGCGCAGGCTGAAGACAGTACCAGGCTGGTGGTGGTACAGTATTGTCTGAGTTACCAAAACGTGCTAAGCATCTGAGATGATGCATGGAACCAAGTCCTGGGCCCCTGAATGCTACTTTTCATGATATGTGGACATGAGTTTCAACATAAAAATAATGCCAATAGCCACTTGACCCCAGCCTGGAGGCTCTATGTGAAATTAATTCAAAGAAACATTTTGGAATTAAAAGGACAAGACATTCTTAGGTTTATATAGATATATATAAGAATAAATTTGCTAAAGAGGGTTATTCTTCAATAGCACCATTTTAGATTCATATATAAAAGAGCAAGCCCCATCATAAACCTCCTAAGAGTCCCCTGAACCTATAAAACAGTAGCAGAAATGCCAAAAAAAAGGACACAGTATCAGGGCCTTAGAAGTCAGGTCTTCTGTCAACTTATAACTCAGCCAAATAAACTTAATTTTACTTTTAGATAAGAGGACAAGTTTCATATATATATATAGTTTTTAAACACTTTAAATCTCTTAACCTTTTGCTCCTGAAATGCACAGCAATGAAAAATCTTTTTTTTGCAATAAAATATATTAAATATGTTAAATATTCTATTGTAGAGAGCCTGCCCCCTCCCCTCCCTTACCTTACTGGACATCTTCAGTATGTCAATCTCTTCTCTCTGTTTAGACAGTGTCTCATTCATGCTGCACAGGTGGTCACTCATCATACTTAACTGACCCTCATAACTCCTCTTGGTAGTTGTCAGTTCATCCTAAATGGCAGGGAAAAAGAAACAAAAATTCACAACCCCATTAGCCACACCACTCTGAAGCTTTTTTAATTTATTTAAAAAAATTTTTTGGAAAAAGCAACTTATCTAAATAATCTATATGATCAATTAGTATGAAGGTTAAGCCAAAGGCCTAACAAGAGAACAAAGTTAAAAGAAATGGGGGAAAAGTTTTTCTCAGCCTTCCAAATGTCTTTACAAAAATAAAAGCATATCCTTTTATGCAAGGTGTAAAACTGTCACAAAAAAAGAAGCGAGCTGCTTGATCTTTTCAAGTTCCCGAAGGTTTTCCCAAGCCTTTGGTGATGTGGGGAGTCCGTCTCTAGCACCATCCCAGAGTTGGATGGCCCAGAGCCCTCTAGATAGGATGTTTGAAAGAGGCACCTTCCTCTCTCGTTCCATCTCTCGGGCTCCCTTCAGCCCCTTAAACTCTAATCCTGTGCTCCCAGCTAATCTAATAAACTAATCTGAAACCAGAGGAAGTGGGTGTTGCTGTGCTAATGTGTTTATTCTTTGCCTGTATCATGTTTATATTTAATAAAAGTTTTCTGGAAACAAGGGTTTAAAACAAAGGAGTAAGGGGAAATATTTTGCAGCCCTACCTTTCGGTTTAGGTCAATTTTATGAAACAGTAAAGAGAAGAAACAGAATAAAAATAATAGGACAGGGATTAGCAGGAAGGAAGAGAGAAAGACCAATGGGTAAATAAGTAGTATTTAAAGAAATGCTTTCATATTGACATGTTGTGAATCATACCACCATATATATGGAATGAAAACATGAAATATGCTCAGTGCTTCTGTAAAATACAGTAAATACCAGTATTTTAATCCATAATTGGCAACTTTGACATAAGCAGATAAATATTCTGTTGACTCAGAGAAAGTGACACTTTGTGGCTAAAATATCCCATCATTTATCATATTCTTTGAAATCGTGTTGGAAATTTTGGGAAGTTAAAAAATGTAAAGAAGTTGCATGAAGGGTATAGAATAGAGAGATGTAACTATTTGCGTTAACTACTGCATATACTCCATACTTCATTTAAAGTGGATAATGACAGCTAATATTCAGCTAAAAGTGCTGTTTGTATAACGGATTATCTTCTTATTTATGAAAGTAAAAGTAATTTTACTTACCAAAGAAAGACATGTTGACTACAAAACTATTTAAAATTAAAATCAACTCAGAGAAACAAACAACACAACCACTTTTTGCCTTACATAAGTAAGATGTTACTTTAAAATGAGTTAGAAACAACATGGTTAGGAAAATGTGTGTCTAGAGGTCGAGTGCCACTACTTTAGAAAGAAAATGCTGACTTTGCTGCCCAAGAACTTTGAATGAAATAAACCTATGAAAACTGCTTAGGTAGCACTTATGAACTCACCTGAAGTCTGCTGATTTTCTGACTGGCTACTTTCATCTCCTCTGCCAGGGTCTCCTTGGACTTTTCAGCCAAGGCCAGTCTTTTAGAGAGTGCTCGGCACTGTTAAATCAGAAAGCATTTCATTATCACAGGGGGCATTTCCCGAAAGCAAATTTACTTCCAACAAGATTATTATAAAAGAATCTCCCAAACCAAAGCCCTTCCTTCCTCCCTTATTTCCCCAAATATCTGCAGAATACCTACAGGCCTTGTACCAGACACTAGAATACACATAAGGAAGATGTGGCCCAACTCTCATCATGCTTAAATAAAACCAAAAACATTTATTACTGAATATTTTAAATGTATAAAATCCAGCAGCACTGAACAAGAAATAGAGATATGGCACCAAGAACCCATATCAGTAATGAAATAAGACATCACTACAGATTCCACAGACTTCTAGTGTCAACGTAAATATAAGAGGTAAACTGAGGCAAGCTCCAAGAACCAAAAATTGAGTCTCTTTGGTAACCACAGAGAAATTGCAATTCGGGACATGGACACTATAGTAAGCTACAGGTGAGTTCACTGAGGATTTTGAGCAAAGAGGAAGTAGGAAGCTACAGTCCAAGCACAAACTTCATTGTCTTGAGGATGGGGAGAAGCTCTTGGTGGAGGTTCATTGATCGAAGGTTGTTTCCGTTTTCTATAAATCAGGTGTTTATGAGAAATCACGCTTTCAGTGTTTAAATTTAGTTTACCTGACAACCCATATGTGAAACTCCCCATCTCATATCCTCCAATTCTCTTTTAGAATGAACTCTTTTCACAATAAATATAAATGCACGTTATGGAGAAAGAAGGTAATCCAATTTAGATAAAATGAACTAAATATCCAAAATTTATTTTCTAAGACAGCCTCAAGAATAAATAGATTGATGTAGTTTATTTATTTTTTTGTTTTGTTTCCTTTGCCCAAGAAGATATATCAGAAAAAAATATTGCTAAGGTCACTTTCATCATTTAAAAAGGAAACAGAATGTCTACTAACCAAGCTCATCAATGTTTTTTCCTAGCTCTAATCCACGACCAGTGGTTGCAAAAAACATAAGAAGTTTTTACATTTACCCAGGATTCATTTAGATTCAGACTGGACAAAAAGGAAGTGGTTATTTCAAACATTATCAATCATGTCTGACCAGGCAATATAGATCCTAAGATACTTTTCTTGTGTTTTAAGTCCTTTACTAAAGACCAATAAACGCTTTACAGTCCTGCTCTACAGATTATGCTTTATCTATATGAAAAAAAAGAATAAAAGTTAGGGCAGGAATGTAAAGGTCCCAGCTACTTTCTTTGGGGGTTTTACCAAACCTAGGCTACCCAGAGACAGAAGAAAAAGGAAAAATCAATTTCATTCTCTTGTTTAAAGAGGGTGTGCCATTAAAAGGATCACTAAACTTTCTGGTAAGGCCAAAAGACTGTCAAGGAGGATCTATTGAGACACATTTGAATGCTGTGTTGACATCTGATGCTCAGAGGAATCATTCCAGTAAAGTCATAGGGGGACACCACTTCCTGTTTACAAATGAGGAAAAACTAGGACAATTTAAAAATTCTTGTATCACAGTTGTGCTGAAGACGTCCACTAAAACAAACAAGTCTCTTGGAAATAAAACTGCCTCAAAAATCCCCACTCATTTCAGGAAAGCTCAGCCAACCACCCTCTGTTAACCAAACATCTACTAGTATGTGCTCAAGCACTAAACCTGAAAAAGGGAGAGAGTTTACAAGGTAGGAGGCCTCGTGAAGATAATCACATCAGGGACACCAGCTCAGAAGGCGGTTAGGGATCCAGATAAGGACATGACTGTGTGCTGCACCTCAGGCTCAGGTGGTCAGTACTCCAGCAGTTCTGCTGTAAGTCATCCAGTCTGTTGCCCTCGCATTTTCTAGAGCCCTGCAAGCTGTCACTGTCGATCCACTCATCAAACAGGTATGTAATGGTTGTTTGTGAACAACACTGAGAGGCACATCATTTATTTTAGCAGGAAACAAGCCAAGCAACTGGCCACCCATCAACTTCTCCATCTCCATAGTTACTGGCGAAAATCACAGTCAGTTCCAGTAAAGGATGTTGTTGTTTTTTTTGTTTTGTTGTTTTTTTTTAGTTTCTTTAACAATTACAGCATTATAATTCTCTATTTGACATCTACAGCTGACCTTTTAATTCGGAGACCTTACAGGTATTCTTATATGTTGAGCAACATTCAGTCTACCTTATCATTTGTTTCTTACTCTTTGATAGCAGTACCTTCTTCCTTCATTTTCTCCCCTTCTAATCTATGAATTGTGTATAATTTTATTGATTATCTTACATAGTGTTTTTCCAATTCTCTTAAGAGAATGAATTATTTAGTGAGGAAAGAAGAAACTATAACAAAAAGTAAGATTTTATACCTTTTAAAGGTTGGAAAAGGTTATATTTTTATCACAGAAACTAATTTCAACAAATTGTCACTCAAAAATTGGAAAGTACTTTTTAATAAAAGGAAAAGGGCATATTTTATTTTTTAATTTCCATATATGAAAATTTTTTGGCCAATAACTGTCTATAATTATCTAAAACAAGTAATCTATAACAATAATATTCCAAAACATGCATGACCATCAGAAAAGCTACCTATAAGTCTCAATAATGGTTTAGTAACTTAGAAATGACAAATCAGTCCTGTATTTACTGAAATGAAAATTTTTGGTTGGTATGTAGACCAATCAATACAAACTCCAACCAAATTCATGGATGAATAGATACTGACCTCTCTCTTCTAGTGAACAGCAGGAGACAGGACAGTGACCTAATTCCTGAAGGGGTTAGGAACAAACCACCAAATCTAATTAACTCTCCACTCACCTCAGCATAAAAATGCACTGACTTACTGTCAGCCAGCTGTAGCTGAGATGTCAGTTCCACTATCCTTGCCATGTAGTGATTTTTAATTAGGTCTTCACGAGATTCCACATCTGGAACCTAAATAGAGCATACATAACAAATTAAATGAATGCCACTGAGATGAAGCAGTTCTAGAAAAAAAAAATTAACATCACTTTAGGATACAGAAGAGACAATATTTTGTACATTTTTATTTGAAATTTGATGGGGGAGCATAGTTTTCTTACCCCTCAAAGAAACTTCAGACAGGGCAGGCAAATGAATACTCCAAATTTCCTTTTTTTTTTTTTTAATATATTTTTATTGATTTCAGAGAAGAAGGGAGAGGGTGAAAGATAGAAACATCAATGATGAAAGAGAATTACTGATTGGCTGCCTCCTGCATGCCCCACACTGGGGATCGAGCCCGAAATCCAGTCATAAGCCCTGACCAGGAATCAAACCATGACCTCCTCCTGGTTCATAGGTCGACACTCAACCAGTGAGCCACCACAGCCAGGTTCCAAATTTCTTTTTTCAACACCCTACCTAACTCAGAATGAAGCTATAGCTTCAAGAAAACAGAGCAGAAGTGAGGTATTGGGAAGCCCTGGCACCAAGTCCCTCCATTGCTTCATTAGCCACAAACCTGACTTTCAAAATTTCCATCTGTCTGATTCCTATGTCCTCCTCTAACTGGAAGAAGACAAGGGAAAGGGAACATGTATTGGAACCTCTAAAATCTGAACATTCTTTTCCCCCCAACACTATCTTAAATCAGGCTCTAATGCTCTTAAAAGATGCTAACAAATTAAACTACTTCTATAATGAACAGTTACGAGCCTTGTCCCAGAGTAGTATTTCTTCTAGTTACTCTAGCAATTACACACTATTGAATTCAGTTAAAAAATATATGCAGAGGTTCAAGATTAACTAAAGTATAGGGCCAATAAGGAAAGCAAAGAATTTAACAAACAACTTGAACTCTATTTACCAGGTCACCATACTGAGTGGTAAGATGCTTATTTATAAAGTTACATCTTATACTATTTCAAAACTCTAATGTGCAAACCTCTGTGACAAGCCAAGTCTGACCTGGGTTCACCCACTCGAGGGCTGGACTCAACTAGCAGGCACACTGTTCATCAAGCCTTGAAAAGCCCTGCTTTCCCAGCCTGCCCAGTGGGAGGGCCAAAGGCTCTCAGCCTCGCCCAGCATGCCAGTGAGCTAATGGCCACCCCTTGTCAAACTGCCAAGTCAAGTCATTCAACAAGACATTTACAAAGCAGGCTATAATTTGCTGGTGACAGTTGAAATAGAATCAAAGAGAAAAGCCAAATGGATCCACTGATGGAGGGGAAAACACTGGTTCCACATTAGCTAGAATGGTCAGAAAACACACTTAGACAAAGCTGATTGTTGTAAGACTTTGTCAACAAACATGCAGCCCAACATCTACTAACAAAACAACATGATGCCAAGCACACTTTACCTCAATGTCAGAAGTCCTGGTTAAAACCCCAATCTAGAACATAAGGAAAAGAATTCTTTAGAATAGACTGTTTACATTTCCAACACAACAATTTAAACAATGCAATACTTTCTCTTCTCAGTTCATACTTTTAAAGCACACTGGGCCTGGAGTACTAGGTCACTCTTGGATTGTGTTTTACTGCAAGGAAGCAGTACCTGCGGATAGGTAACCAACCACATTTACTATTTCTGCCATGAGGTGGTAATGGATGATCATCATCACTATTTCCTTTAACAAAACGCTGTTAGTCATTTTCATCACTGAAACCAACAAATTGGGAAGAGACAAGAGCTTCTGACTCCCGTTGTCATTTCTGTACTTATTTCCAAAGCAGTAGCTGAGATGGTGACCATCATAACAGTATATTCCAAACAGAAAATAAAAAAACACATGGGGGGGGAAAAAAAAACTGGCTGAAAATTCAAAAAAAGACAAAAGAAATACATGTTTGATACAATGTTGTTATATCAATAAATATTCATTTCATATTTAAATCAATGCAAATGTAATTTTAGACACATTAAAGTGCTGCCAGGCTTTTAAAGCTAAGCTTGGTTTTATATGGATTAAGACTTCAAAAACAGATAGTCATGCTCTGGCTGGCGTGGCTCAGTGGACAGAGCAATGGCCCTCACACCAAAGAGTCACAGGTTCAATTCCCAGTCAAGGGCACATACCTGTGTTGCAGGTTCGATCCCTTGCCCCAGTCATGTCTCTCTCATACTGATGTTTCTATTTCTTTCTCTCTCTCTCTCTCTCTCTCTCTCTCTCTCTCTCTCTCTCTCTCTCACACCTCCCCCCCCCCACACACACACTCCCACTTTCTCTAAAAATCAATGGAAAAAATATCCTCGGGTGAGGGTAACAAGAAAATAACAACAAAAGATAGTCATGATTACTAGATTAAGGTTACTGTTCATGTGCTTGGGCACAATAACTTTAAAGCTGCTGGAAACTCAGTTTCAAGGATTCTGCTCATCAGAGATGATACCCAATAAAGTTTTCACAGATTCTAAATAATATCCTTAAGAGTATTACTCTGAAGAGTGTGCAGCGTATCAATTAAACTGAATGTGTGCTAATGAATATTATGCCCACCTAACTCTAAAGGGTCTTTTTTATAAGACTTCTTTTGTTTTTTTAAGAGCCATAATTTCTACTCACTGAAGCAGGAGTAGCAATTAGTCTCTCCCTTTCAGTTGCAAACTGTTTACAGTAACACACCAATCATTTACTTTTATATATTCAAATGTGACTACATTTGGCATCCATTCTGCTCTCTGGCCTCACCCTCTCACTCCCCAGTTATGGTTTGAGAATGTGGGACAGCACACAGCTCCTCTTACAGATGTTTGTCCAAGTTCTACTCCATTAGATTGAAAGCAACTAAAGGAAAGGAACAGGTTCAATCCTATGAAAAATGAACGGAGGCCAACCATGTCCTGACCATCAAAGACCATATCCAAAATCATGGAAAATGTGGTGGTAAATGTGGCAATCTCAACTGTACCTTAAATGAGAGGGGAGAATAAGAAAAGCTAAAAAGCAGAAACATAAGGAAGACAGAAAAATGCCATGTCCTTTTTTTAAAAAATCTATTGATTAATTTTAGAGAGAGGAAGGCAGAGAGAAACATCAATTTGTTCTACTTATTTATGCATTCATTGGTTGATTCTTGTATGTGCCCTGACCAGGGATCGAACCTGCAATCTTGGCATAACAGGACAATACTCTAACCAACTGAGCTACCCTGCCAGGGCGAAAAAGCTCCTTATTCTTATCTATTGTCTCCAGATCATTTTTGGCAGGAATCCGCTATGTGTAAAGGGAAGACAGTTCGGTGATGAGCCCCTCCTCTAGGCCTGAAATAGTCCTCTCCTGTTGGACTCCTGCTCACTTTTGAAACACACTCATGCTACCTCTTCTGTGAGGTCCTCCCTAAGCCCTCCAGAGACTCTGTGGTCCTACGGCGCGCTGCACACCACAGGTCGGGGCATTGGAGATGCTTTTTGAAGGAGGCACCTGCTTACCAACCTGCTTTTTCTAAAGCACATGGATTATTCCTATTATAAACAAACACGTAATTTAGATGATTAACACTAAACACTAGGTTAGATCCTTACCAATTAACATTTTTTTTTAAAGACAGCACTTACCTCACTGGTGCTGTGAACTGGCTCCGACACAGCCTTAGCTGTTTCTTCCTGGTCTGAAGCATTCACCACAGAGGCATTCTCCTGGGCCTGCCCAGCCACTTGCCCACTACTCGTACTCTTCAGCTTGTCTGCAATTCGCTGGTTTTCTTTCTCCAACTTGATTTTGGCTAACTGTGCTTCCAACATCCAATGTTCTTTTTCCTGCTCCAGTTTAGAAATCTTCTCCAAACTCTGCTGAACCTGAAGGCAACAGAGAGGTTTGCACCTTAGAGAATGATGAAGGTAAAACTCGGTGGCCAAAAAAATACTTTACCTAAGAATGTAAACCAAAACTACCTAAGGTAAGAAAAAGCTTGACCCTAGAATAGGAAAAGATTTATTCAACAGGATCCATAAAGCACATCCATAAATTAAGAAACTGGCCCTAGCTGGTCTGGCTCAGTGGATAGAGCGTCAGCCTGGGAACTGAAGAGTCCCGGGTTCGATTCCGGCCAACGGCACATGCCCGGGTTGCAGGCTCAATCCCCAGCAGGAGGTGTGTAGGAGGCAGCCGATCAATGATTCTCTTTCATTATTGATGTTTCTATCTCTCTCTCCCTCTCCCTTCCTGTCTGAAATCAATAAAAATATATTTAAAAATACATAAATTAAGAAATTGAACTATAGTAAAATAAAAAATTTCCCTTCATTGGAAGGTATCATTAAGAAAGTAAAAAGGAAAGCCAAAAGGTGGAAGAAGCGGTATGTATCCAATAGAGAACTAATATTCAGAACATATTAAAGCACTTCTATAAATCAGTAAGAAAAAGACAGATAACCACACAGAGAAATAGGAGGGGGGGAAAAAAACCTGAATAGACATTTGAGTAAGACTATAAACATAAAAAGAAGGTACTGAAATGTAACGATCAAAGGAAAGCAATTTAAAATCACCCAAACGACTAAAATTTAAAAAAAAAAAAAAGTGAAGAGATTAAGAAGTATAAATTGGTAGTTCTAGAATAGTCACAGAGATGTCGATTACAGCATAGGGAATACAGTTGATAACATTGTAATAACTATGTATGGGGCCAGGTAGGTGCTTGAAATATTGGAGACTACTTTATAAAGTGTATGATTATCTTATCACTATGCTGTCTGTACATTTGAAGCAAATACAGAATAATATTGAATGTAAACTGTAATTGGGGAAAAAAAGAAAATACAAAGATGGGCAAGTTTGTGGAGTAACTGTAATAATCATAAACATGGTGCTGAGAGGAGTGGAATTTGGGACAAACACTGAAAAACTGTTTAGCAGGATCTTTTAAAACTGAACATAACCTATGACCCAGTAATTTCCCTTCTAGGTATATACCCAATAGAAATGCATGCATGTTTACCAAAAGACACGTATAAGAAAAGTTATAGTAGCACTATGATAGCCAAATACTTAAAACTACCCAAGTGCTCATAAGCATTAAGAATAAATATATAATATATATTCACACAATACTCAAAAGCAATAAAAAAAAGAGAGGTTACAATTACATATAACACAGATGAATACTACAAATATAATGTTGAATGGAAGAAGCCAGACTGAAAGAGTATACACTACATACTCTTATGTAATAAAACGTTCAGTATCAGGCAACAAACCTAATCTATAAATGCAGGATAACAGTTATCTTTGGGAAAGAGGAGAATAGCAACTGGAACGGGGCATGAGGAAAGCTTCTGGGATCCTAGTAATTTTTTTAAGGTATACCTTACATACATACATACATACATACATACATAAATAAATATTTTTTAAAATTTTTATCTAGGTGCTGGTTACATTAATTCATTGGGTATATATTAATGATTTGTATACTTTTCTTTAAGTGCATTATACTTTAATCAGAAGTTTAAAAAGCTAATTCTCAGGGCAAATAAAAGTTTGAGAATTACATCAAATAAAATCTTATAGAGAATTCCAAATGCTTTACCAACTATCATAATTGAGCAATCACCACGTACCAGCACTATTCATGGAACTTTCCTCCCGTTATCCCACTGAGGCCTCCTGACAGTCCTACAGTTTTCATTTCTCAAAGAGAACTAAAGCTTCCAACAGCTACACCACCTGCTGAGCCAGCAAATGGCAGAGCCGGGATTTGGGACTCCATCTGTCTTGCTCACCAGTCTGATTCTTTTCACTATATCACACTGCCTCCCATTGGCTCAATTAATCCTTACAAGACCCTGAAAGGTAGATATTGTCCTACCTTAGAGAGGCAGGAAGTAAGACCCAGAGTGTTTATCAGACTAGCCTGCAGTTGGTCAGTGGCTGACTGGGAAAAGCAATAGCTTTGAAGGCAAACAATTCTGTCCCTTAGTAGCTACTTTGGGTAAAGTCTGCTTCATTTCTTTGAGCCTTACTTTCTACACATAAAATAAGAAGAAAATCTAAAATCAATTCTTTAGGTATTCCACATTTTACTGTTTGTCTCAGGAACTGTTTTTCAGGAATTATTCTGTGTATGAAATTTTAGCGTACAAATATCGAAAATCGAAAAGTGATATGTGTCCTATGAAAATAAGGTCAGCATAGATAAAATATTGCTGCAGATGAATTTATTTTATGGTGTGTTTAAAATAAAACATTTGCAAAACTCAAAGCAAGCCAGTATTAAAGTGAATAAATCTCTGACAAAAGTTAAACTGCTGTCAGTTTGTACCAACTTGTACAAAGATAGTACCTTCTACTTATCTGCCTCCAATTCGATCAACCAATTGAATACTAAAATTTTTTCATTCCTGCTCATTTAAGAAGTAAAACAATTCACTGAGTCTCTAGCATCCTCCTTCCTTTGCCTTGTTATTTCAGACATTTAAATCTAGTACCTAAAGAAGAATTATCATGGCCAAAGTGTGTTGATACTAGTTTACTGGCAATTATAACACTGATTGAATCAAGATGACTTTAAATATCGAATACAAAGAAATGTCTTTCAATGCATTATGCTTATGGTGCTTTTTAGCATGTGTTAAACAGTTAACTTTACATGTTTACTTTATAGCCTTTTAAATCACGCTATGTATGTTTAAAACCTTTCTAAGGGATTTAATATTTATGCTCTTTAACAAGTACCATGATTTCGCATGTACCATACCTGTTGTGCAAGGCCTTCTCGACTTTCAGTAGAGCTGAGAAGGACCCGGCGGTTCGCCAGCGCTTCTTCATAAGGCACAGACTCCGAGAGGGGCTATGGGAAAAGCATCATAAAAATTAAAGAAAAAGATCGTATTAGCTTCATGATCCTACATATACAAATTAGAATGCTAAATGGGGTTTGATAATAAATTCAGATGTATGCCAAGATAGACTATTTTCTTTAATACATGTGAAAAGAAACCTCTTTAAGAAAAGATAAATAATGAAGGTGAATATCATACCAGTTACAAGCTACAATTAAAACCATATTGACTTGCACCAAAATAGAAAGATAAAGGAACAGGATAGGCAATCTAGAAATAGACAAAAGCATATACAAAAATACATTATGTGACAAATGTTTCATTTTTAAGTCAATGATGAAAGGGTAGTTGAGATAAATGGTACAAGAACAACCAGCTAATAATTTAGAAAAATAAGTAATTAGATCACTGTTTATACTCCTCATATCAAAATAAATGAACTTAAGATGGATTGAAAAGCTCAACCTAGCCCTGACTGGTTTGGCTCAGTGGATAGAGCGTCGGCCTGCGGACTCAAGGGTCCCAGGTTCGATTCTGGTCAAGGGCATGTACCTGGGTTGCGGGCACATCCCCAGTGGGGGGTGTGCAGGAGGCAAATGATCGATGTTTCTCTCTCATGGATGTTTCTAACTCTCTATCCCTCTCCCTTCCTCTCTGTAAAAAATCAATAAAATATATATAAAAAAAAAAAAGAAAAGCTCAACCTAAAAATTTACACCACAAAAATACTGGGGAAAAATATAAGTGACCATCTCAATTTTAGGAAGTACCCTGAGTTTCCAAGATTCCCCTAACTGAGTGAGCATCACCACCACTAAGAAAAAGACTGGTTTGATGACATAAAAATTAAAATTTCTATTTTGAAAAATTAGTACAGCAAACTGAGGGGGAAATATTTACAATATAAACAAGAGATTAAAATCCTTAATATAGAGAGCTTTCTACCCTAATTAGGAACATTTACTTAAAAACAGAAAAATGATTTGGACATGGAATTGATAGCATAAATATTCATGATAACTTTATGAAAGAATGTTCCACTTCAATAATAAGCAAAGAAATGCAAATTAAAATAACAATAAGGAACATCTTGTCTGAGATTGACAAGTACTGAATTTGTTAAATTTACACTCCTATTAATGATAAACTATAAATTGATAATCTCCCTAAAGTGTCAAAATATGAAAATGTGTCAAAACATGAAGTATTCATAGACTTGGAACCAGCAACTCCTTTTTTAGGAATTAATCTTAAAGGTATAATTAAAACAATTAGACAAATATAGAAAGGTAGGTAGCCGTATACATTGTTAGAAGTGTGTTTGTCTGTATGTACATGTGAGTGTGTACATACACACATTAAAATTTTTCGGATCCAGATATACTCTAGCAAAGTTAAGAGTAGCTAGCTTTGTGTGGTAGGACTTGGGGTGACCATAATTATCTTCATTTACTGCTCTATCTTCTGATTTCTTTTTGCAATGATTGTATATTCTTACTATATTCAGATAAAAATTATAAATGTATTCTAACTATTTTTCTGTTTCTATAAGTTTAAGATTTTCTGAAGTTTGACACTGGCTGCCTGGCTGCCTCCCCCTAAACAGTCTCCCAGGTAATGGGGACATGACTCCAACACGGGCTATGCATATATCACGTATTAGGTTTGGGTCTCTATTACCTCCTCCTCCTCAAATACCCACAACATCCACCAAACACCTGTGCCTCAAAATTGTGTAAAATGTAAACACTGTAGTATGAGTTGTGGGAAAACTCTTGTCATTCTCTGGCATTATTCCTGATTTTTCCTCTGATTTAAATGTTAACAGAAGGTCACAAACCTTTCTCAAAGCCTTCATGTAGGCAGCAGCTTTTTTCTTGTACTGTAGCATGCATTCGGCGGAAAGAGGATTAATGAATCCACTCGCTACCTTAGGCCCATAGCTCAGTGAAGCAATGAAGTAGTCCACATTGTTGCTGAAGAAAGATGCAATCTAAATGAAGAGTGACAAGAAGATAGACTTTGTTTTCCAAAAATATATCTATACATATAAAAAGCCAGCGACTGCAACACTGTAATGACTGGAAGGACTGGTCGCTATGACGCCCACTGCGGCCAGCGAACCAGCCCAATCAGGGGGTGGGGCCCCTCCCCCCAGCCGCCCTGCCCTGATAGGCCTCTCCCACCCAGATCAGGTCGGAGCAGCCAGCCAACATCCCTGCAGCCCTTCCCCCCAGCCGGCCCCGCCCCAGATGGGCCCCCACGACCCCGATCAGGGGCAGGTCTGGCTGGCCAACCACCCATGACCCCTCCCCCAGGCTGCTGGCCCCCAATTGGGCCACTCACCCCATTCGGGGGCAGGGCCGGCCAGCCCACTGCCCACAGCCCCTCCCCACAGCTGGCCCTAACCACCCATGACCCCTCCCCCAGGCTGCTAGCCCCCAATTGGCTCCCCCACCACATTCGGGGGCAGGGCCGGCCAGCCCACTGCCCACAGCCCCTCCCCACAGCTGGCCCCACCTCCGAACAGCCCCTACCACCCTGATCAGCCTGCAGTCCCTCCCCCCAGCCAGTTCTGCCCCTGATCATCCCCCCCACCACCAATCAGGGGTGGGGCTGGCTGACCAACTTCCCCCAGCCCCTCCCCTGGCCCCATCTGGGTGCGGGGCCAAGCTGGTCCACCGCCCACAGCCATTCCTGCCCCCAATCGGCCCCCCCACCCTATCGGGGGCAGGGCCCGCCAGCCAATCGCCCATGGCTGCTCCCTCCAGGTGGCTAGGCTCTGATCGGGTGATCTGGGCCGGCCGGCTGGCCAACCTCCTGCCGACTCCTCCTCCCAACAGGCCCACCTGATCCTCCAACTGGGGCCGGGCAGGCTGGACCCCACCTGTGCACGAATTCATGCACTGGGCCTCTAGTCTAACACACACACACACACACACACACACACATGTGTATATATACTAGTATATGTATATATATTAGCTTTCTAAACAAAGTTAAAGACACTGAGAATGGAAATGAAATTTCAGTACCTGCCTAAAAGCCCACATTTATTTATTTGATAATGCCTAGGCAATGATTTATATTAAAAAGACTATCAGTATAAATACTGAGACTATACTTCTGACAGGTCTTAATCTAGATAAATTTTTATTCTTCCTAAAAACCAAAACTGATTCTGATTTATTCAGAATATTCCTAGATGATGTTCATGCGCTCTGGATCTCATTAACTCTGCCACTGCTCTCAAAAATAGAAATATTTGAATTTATACATTCCATTTGAATTTTAACTTTAAACGTTTCATATTACAACATAACCCATGGCACAGGCATCTTGAATATGCACTCTCTACTTAAATTTAATTCTGTAAATCTCAATCTGTATATCACAAATGTAATAGAAAAGACTGAAAATTAAGTAGATCCTTGTTATTTACTGAGTTAACCTTTATTAAATCTACATAAGGAGTCACAAAAATCTGTAATTTTGTTGAGCCATAATTTTGAATCTACTGTGCTATATGAAATTCTGGTATAAATAAAAATGCCTAAGGAAGTTCTTAGCCAGAAAAATTATTCCATTTTGACAAATAAGGAAAAGTGACTTATGAAACAGAGTATTCTACATTGGCAAAAATTGCTCCAAAAGTAGACAATTAATTACTAATGATCTAAAAGATTATATTTTTCATTAATAATTTACCTTGTCAAATGAAATTCTCTATTAGACAGTATTCAAGAAAATGAGGATCTAAAACTCTTGAGCTATATGTTTCTTATGCATGACATAGACAATCATATACCCAGTGTTTGCATTTAGGTCATGGTAGTATACAGTGAGGTGTATTTACTCTTTCCTTTTTCTTATGTGTCTGTATTTCCCAAATGTTCTTTCAAAAGCATGTTATACTTTTTTATTGGGTTTTTAAAATAACAATAAAATTTATTTTAATCAAATCACACTAGCTACAAATTAAGCTACCACAGACTAACATTAGTTCAGGCACTTATTCTAGTTAAAAAAAAATTTATAAAAAATTCAGACTGAAAATTAAATACCTTTTCTTGAGACAACATTTTAAAGTTTTAGGCAAACCAAATCTAAAATAAGCTATGAGTATACAGGTATTTAATATTCCAGAGTCCTCATTAAAAAGTGGCAAATGCAGAGACCCTGTAAAATGCCAACAGTCTCTTTTTCTGGAATTTGCCTTAATTGAATCAAAGTTAGAATTATCCTCAGAAAGCTTCCGGCATGCCTGTAGATAAAAGTATTAAGGTTGAGGCAGTGGATATGGCCTTCTGTCTAAGGAATCCTGTAGGCACAGGTCTGTGAACTGACAGAACCTAAAGAAAACACCTTTTAATTATGGCTCCAAACTATAGCAAACTGGCACAAAGACCAGTCTGAGTTTGGGAAAAATAATACTTAATATCTGACACAACCTATGGTCATTTCTGACTAACTTAAATCACTGGAAAAAAATTGTTTCTATATGGTCAACCTGTCAGAAAAATAATGATATATAAATATGGATAGAGATTAGCATTTCCTTGAGAAATTATGCTGTCTGTTGAAACAAATGGGCTAAGATCGTCCTGAACACAGTCCTTTCAGCTTCATACATATGGGGACTTCTCATAGAAATCTTAACCTTTAAAGGCATGAATTCTTAGAATGCGACTTCTGCTGAAACCAGGTATCCAAGATAGGATGAGTTTTAAAGAAACTGCACTTTGGCCATCCTGTATAATAAAAGTCTAAAAGTCTAATATGCAAATCAACCAAACGGAACGACCACCAGGGGGCAGATGCGCACTGACCACCAGGGGGCAGACACTCAACACAGGAGCTGCCCCTAGCCCATAGGCCCCAGGCCAGCCAAAGTGGGTACCAGCAGGGGCCCTCCGATCGCCCCACTGGTCACCCCACAGAGGGAGGCAACCAGCAGCAGCGGCAGGCGGGGCTGGCGAGTGGACGGTGCCAGGCCGGCCAAGGCGGGTGCCAGTGGAGCCCCCCCCAAACCCCCGCCCGATCACCCCACCGGTGGCCCCACAGATCGGCCCTGATTGCCAGCCAGGCCTAGGGACCCTACCTGTGCATGAATTTTGTGGATCAGGCCTCTAGTTTCATAATAATACTTAAATACTTAATGATCCAAATGATCATTATCTAGTATTAAGAGTTCAATGAAAAAAACATATGTTAAAGGCACTTTAAAAGTACTTGGTAAGGTATAAAACCACAGAGGTAGCTTTACCACAAGTATTATCAAAATACAAACAAGCCCTGGCTGGTTTTGCTCAGTGGCTAGAGCGTTGGCCTGCAGACTGAAGGGTCCCGGGTTCGATTCCAGTCAAGGGCACATGCCTGGGTTGCAGGCTCAATCCCCAGTAAGGGATGTGCAGGAGGCAGTCGATCAATGATTCTATCTTGTCACTGGTGTTTCTATCTCTCTCCCTCTCCCTTCCTCTCTGAAATGAATAAAAATATATTTTAAAAAAATACAAACAAAAAATTAGAGGGGAAAAAAAATACTAAAATTTTTTTCTTTTTATGTACCCCAATTTTTAAATATACCCAAGAGTCTATCTATATTGAGACCACCTACAATCTTTAAATGACCAAATAACTCATTAAAACATAAAGTGTGAGTGATCCCTTTAGTCATGACAAATGCTTAACAGTAATTAACATATTTGTTTAAATACTGGGTAGGGAGGAGGGAAAGGGAGATGACTTTATTTTACAAAAAGCCTGATAGTCCGAAGTTCTTTCACGGGTTAATTTTCCTATGTCACTGAAGGAAGGAAAAAAAAGGCATTATTTAAATATTGAATTTAATGTCAATATAAACAGAAAAATTACCTTTCCTGCTCCATTTGTTAATGCCACTACTGATGACAGGATACAGTCATTTGTTGTAATGAGCTTCTGCGTTGCTGTTGGAAGTTCATGCTCTATTGTAGCTTTTTGACTATAATGTTTGGAAATATCTAAAAAGCAATTGAATGAAAACTCATTACTACCTATGTATAAGTGGCATATAGATAACTAATCTGTTACCTTCTCATATCTATTCTTACAAATTTATTCAAAAATGGTCCTAAATATTAAGATTGTGCTGAATATCAATTAGGTTGCAAATCCACGTGGAAAGAATGGAGAGAAGTGAAGGTCCCTTAATACCATCCTGACATCTCTATTACAGCCACCAGCTTGTACATCTATGTCCCTTATTTGAATGTTAGCCCTTATTCTAGTGTTGGGTAAATGATCCTGACCAACATTTAACCTGATTAAAAACCCTGACTTGATAGTCCAATAGGCACAAATGAGAATTTATCTTATATTTATATAGCAAACCATGAGCCTGGAACAGAACAGCCAACAGAGGCACAATGTCCCACAATCCTTACTGGGCCTTCACTAGTTTGCTAGTACACACTTAAGCAATGAAAAAATGTCTGCACAGACAAAGGATTGGATACTCCAGTGTCTGGCTTCACGTGCTGCTGCCTCCAGTCCAAGAATATTACAAGCAAGGTCTGTGGTTAGAAAAGCATAGAAGAGAGGCTTAGATATAAACATGTTAAGAGAAACTACAGTAGGTGAAACTGGCCAAATATCTAAGCTTGGAGTTTTCTGGGTCTCTGAGAAATAGAATAATTTTGTCTTGGAAGTAAGGGAAAATGGGAGAATTGTTAAGACAACATTGATTCACAAGGAAGGGTAATTATATTTTTAAATATAAAGTGTTTACCATAGCCTCCTTTGAACTTTTTTAGAATACTTTTGTTATACAACATTATCATTACCAACAAAGCTAAAAATAAATAAAACAATATGAAAATTAACTTTTATAGCAGGTGTGTAATTAGAGACTTTCATTTACTGAGAATCAAGTAATTTAGCTGATTTCAGACAGTAGATAAGAGGAAACAAGAAAGAAATGGTATTTGAGGTTTAACCTGATACAATCATGATAATTTAATATAAATTACTGCAAATTTTATGAATATTATTTTTACTAAAATTTTAAAACTAGGGTATTATTCTATTTATATATTTTATATACACATATAAACTTTTAATTTAATATAATTTAGATTTATAGAAAAGTTACAGCCAGTTTTCCCTATTGTTAACATCTTACATTACTATGATATAGTTGTCACAGCAAAGGAACCAATTAGTACATTACCATTATGTTTAATATATTCTTAAAAATAAATGATTATTCTCTATCTTCAGAAGAGTGAATAAAAATTCTACTGGAATGCTGAACATTTCTTTGTATACTGAACTTGCTAACCCCTAACACAGACATTTTCTTTCTATACATCACAGAAAGTTTTATTTAATATTTTACAGAAAGTGTACAATGCTATAATACAACTTGGTTGGTAGGCAATCTTGGTTGATTGGTAGGTGATTGAGATACTTATGAAAGATGTACAATACTAAAAACACTATGTAGCTTCTATTTGGATCAGTGCTGTTACAATTTGATAATTAATTATCCCAATCCAATTGTTTACTCTTTATTCAGTCCAAATATTTTAACTATTTAGGGTGTTCTTTGACATTAAACTTTAACTCCAAAAAGAACAAAGAAATCAGAGATTTCTTTTTCTTTTATGTTTCCTATGAGTCTACCCACTTTAGACCTGAGACTAAACATCAACAATTCAAACTTTAAATGTCCCTTGTTAAAGGACCAATTCACTCCTATTTTAAATCCATGTAGGATACACATTTTTTTATAAATATCTCTCTTTTTACACTCCACTGCGCTAGCCTCTCCTTTACAGGAATGTTGGAGGAACCACTAGCAGGAACAAGTCATAGTATCAGCATAGGAAAATTTAGAAAACAAAACCAAAAAACCTCGAGCCACAGAGCCACTTGTGGTTTCAGTGGCCTAATTCTAGGTTAAGTAAAATCCTAGACTACAGGACTACAGCTAAGTCTGAGCTTCCCAAACCAAACACTGCACAGGAAATGGGACCAGTCCCTTAGGTTTTCTATAAACCAGGCTAGGTTTCACAGGGTTGGGATGACTACCATCACCTGCCAACAAGACTGTCTACTCAAGCTATGGTTCCTGCAACCAGGGTTCATCCAACCAGAAGTTGGATAGACTTTTAAAGTTCCTTATAATTGAAGACAAGCCACAGGAAGGACCATTTTCTGGATTGAATGGTAAGGTGGTGCTGGATAATACAGCTGAGACTAAGAATGATTCCCAGTGCCATAGGTAATATGTCAATCTACAGAAAGGCCCCCAAAATACCCATCTTATGCACAATTTTAAGTTTTAAAAAATTATTTCTGTGACACTAGTAATTGGTCACTAACTGAACTAAACTGCCCAATGAATAATCTAAGCACCTCAGTCACTTCCAATAGTCCTTAGTAATTGCTCCGGCCCTCTCCTCCTTTCCCTACCCCAACAGTCTTCAAAATGAACAGAAAGGAGAAAACCTCACAGCCACAAAGAACTATAGATTTAAAATTTTCAGTACTCTGAATCACATGCTAAGCATGTGAAATGCTCTTCGGCACACTCTAGTCTTAGAAGCACACAAGCAACTTTTGAAAAGCAACCAAAGCTTAAAAACAGACCTTCATTTCTTAAGGCTGTGCCGAACAAAATACGACTTGAGATGGACACTTTACACATAAAAATGCACAGGTTGGTGGAAAGTCAGTGCATTCTTTCTGGGAACTTTAAGCCTTGGTTTCCTCAATTCCTTTCATGTTTGGGCTCTAACAAGTGCAATGTATTTTGCTAAATGCCTCTGAACCGCATGTCTGATTTGATACAATTCACACACCTGCCTTAAGTCAGTGTAATGTATTTTCGGCTAAAGTACTGTGCACAAGGGTTTCTCTTTAGCACTTTGTTTACCTTCAGAAATGAAGCAGATGGGAAAAGCAGAAGGCAGTGAACTGTGCACTTCAATGTAAGCCAAATGCTACTAAGCCTCTATCTGGGGTCTATTAACCTTCACGGTATTTGTTTAAATCTCATTCAGACTTAGAAAGTGGGATGAAGGTTTGAAGTCTGTGTTCTTTTTCAACCTCACCTTTCATGACATCATGAAATCCATCCAGAGCAGCACCAACATTTGTTAAGACGGAACTGAAGTTTGCCCGAAGGAGTCCATCTGGCTCCGTGCCTAGGAAACCAAAGTGACAAACCTAAGCATTTTCCCAGAAGACTTAGCCTGAAAAATTGACAGCCCACCATCTCCCCCTACTTTTGGGAAGACGGAGAATGAAGACTGTTTGTGATATGTTGAGAATAATGGCTCTTAAAATCATGGCAGACTCATTCAGATGTAATGGCAATAAACATATAGACATATCTGATCTGCATTCTCCATGTCCACAAATATTTTTAATGGTTAATAATCAAAATTAAATTATTAAGCAGGATTATATCTATCATGATTCTTTTAGAAATGAAGGTCTGTGAATTTTCACCTTGTTACTCTATAACACATTTCTCATTTTACTAGGTGTACTGGTTAATAATGGCAGATTATGTAATCAAAAAAACCACGATAATTTAAAGAGAAACATCAAAAGTGCTTTATTCAAAGTAATGTCCAACGCTAGCTACACATTTCCCCCATCTTTCAGGTAATTTGTGGACACCGTCCAGTAGAACTTTTCTTGTTTTGAGCAAATGCAAGTTGTTTTTGAGTTTGACACACATCTTCATCCAATAATGCTTATAATGTTGGACTTCAAACTTTTTCGGTTGACCTGGAAGTTCTTTGTCTTTCATATTGAAATCATCACTTTTAAAGCATTTAAACCAGTGTTCACAAGTATCTTGAGATGGAGCATGTTCACCATAAACTTCCTAAAATATACCATAACTTTTTCTTCAAAATAATGAATTAAAACTTGCCGCAAATGCTTTTTGGCATGAAATTCAACATTTTTAAGTATAAAATATCTATGATGTTAACACCTTCAGCAAATTTGACATATGAAGTTCTAAAGCTTGCTGTCAATACAACAAAATAGCATACATATCAAATCGCATATATATCAACATAATGTGTAACTCCATCTAGTGAAAAAAAAATCCATATTATTAACTGGTACACCTAGTATTATTTCCCTACACATTTTTTAAAAAATATGTTGTTATTGATTTTTTTTATTTTATTTTTATTTTTTTCCTGGTTCATAGGTGGACGCTCAGCCACTGAGCCACACTTCATTTTTTTTAATTTTTTTTATATTAAATCTTTATTGTTCAGATTATTACATTTGTTCCTCTTTTTTCCCCCCCATAACTCCCCTCCTTCCAGTTCCCACCCCACCCTCCGCCCTCACTCCCCACCCACTGTCCTCATCTATAGGTGCACGATTTTTGTCCAGTCTCTTCTCGCATCTGTTATTGATTTTGAGAGAGAGAGAGAGAGAGAGAGAGAGAGAGAGAGAAACATCACTGATGAGGGAGAATCATTGATCGGCTGCCTCCTGCATGCTCCACACTGGGGATTGAGCCTGCAACCAGGGCATGTGCCCTTACTGGGAATTGAACTGTGACCTCCTGGTTCATGGGTTGACACTCAACCACTAGGCCACAAAAGCCAGGCCCTACACATTATTATTTTTTTTATAAGCATCACTAAAAACACTATTACTCAAACATCACAGAGTTCTGCTTTTGGCATGACAACATGAGCAGCTGTACAGATCAGCTCTCCAGCACAACTGGTGAAAATTATTAAAAAGCAACCATTTAAAATTCTGGAAATGATGCTAAAAACACAGCAAGTGACAAAAAATTTACTCAAGAAAAATCTATAATAATTTGGTAAGAACAGTGAGAGTCTGTGGTATATGAACCAAGACCCACTCCTTTCTTCCCTCTCCCTACCAGCTTATACACTAGAAATCCCACTCCAAACTGGTACAGCCAAGAATACAGGGCTCCCTCTCCCAAACTGCTGGAGACTGCAGTTCTCATCTTGCCCTCAGGTACCTATTGCTGAGCAAGACTGAGAGATGGGGAGCCCTTCTTTCACCTAGCCCTGAATCATGGATGGAGGCTCTACCTGGGCACAGTGCTTCTGAGAATCTGGGGCCCTGATCACCCTTGCCCCAGCTCACCCATGCCCCAGCTCATCAACAGAAGTACCACGCTGAAAAAGGCAAGCCAAGGAGACCTGGGGCTGCTGTCCTACCCCCTCTACCAAGTGCTCACTTACTAATGCAGGTGTGTCACTCTGAGAGAAGTACCTCTCTGTCCCCCTCCCCAGCACCAGATCCATGGCTCAGAGATTTAACCCAAGTGGGAAGCAAGCCTTAAAACAGAAAGCTCTGAATCTCTTCCCAAAGGAACTGACTTAATTTGCAAGAGCGTGGAGGGCTCAAGCCAAGGGAAGCATGCTCTAAAAAATGATGAAGGTGGCAGTAAAAGCAAATAAGAGGAAATTGGCAGTTCATTAAAGATATAAGCTAAACTGTGGGCTGGTTGGTTTACCACAGGGAAGTAGAGGAAGATACAGCTAAGAAGAGCTCTCCCGGGTTCAGAATAAATCTCAAACACTATCCCAAAAACTATACCTGCTATGTACATGCTAGGTCTATAACTAACTATACCTACAAAGGAGCCCAAATTTAATTAGATCAGTCTGTGAAGCAATTTATGCCTCTCAAGGCATTGCTGAACACAAAAGAGCCATCAACCAGCAATTAGTGGAGCTTAAACCTGGGTAAGATTAAGGAAGGAGACAATAAAAGGAAGCGCTGTTAAAATCACTGTCCCCCCAGGGTGACTGTGCTCGAGTCTGAGCCTACTTAGAAGCAAATCAGGGTATAAAAATTATACTCTGAAAACTTCAAAATAATATTTTAAAAATTACAGGAGACCTATCTAGATGAAAAAACATACCATATTCATGGATCAGAAAACTTAATATTGTTAAGATGACAATACTCCCCATGTGCATTTCCTAGGGCTGCTGTAACCAAGTACCACACATGGAGTGATTGAGGGCTCTTCCTAAACCAGTAGGACCTCATCTTAACTTGATTACACCTGTAGAGATCCTATTTCCAAACAAGGTGGCACACACAGGTATTGGGGTTAGAACTGCAGATATCTTTCTGAGAGACCCACAAACCTCCCCAATGTGATCTACAGATTCAATGCAATCCCCATTGAAATACCAGCAGACTTTTTTGTAGAAACTAATAAGCTGATTATAAAATTTATATGGAATTGCAAGGGACCCATAACAGCAAAACAACCTTAAAAAAGAAAAACAAAGTGGACTCCACTTCCTGATCTCAAAACTTACTACAAAACAACAGTTATCAAGACAGTGTGGTACTGGCATTAAGAGAAACATATGGATCAATGGAGTAGACCAGAAATAAATCTACACATCTATGGTCAACTGAGTCTTAACAAGAGTGCCAAAACCATTTAATAGGAAAAGAACAGTCTTTTTAATAAATGGTGCTGAAACAACTGGATAGCCACATGCAAAAGACAAGTTGTACCCTTACCTCTCACCATATGCAAAAATTAACTCTAAATGGATCAAAGACCTAAATGTAAGGGCTAAAATTATAAAACTTTGAAGAAAACAGGGCGAACTCTTCATGACCTCAGATTTGACAATGGATTCTTAGATATGACACCAAAAGCACAAACAATGAAAGGTAAATAAACTGGACTTCACCAAAATTAAAAATGTTTGTGGTTCAAAGGACATCATTAAGAAAATGAAAAATAAACTTCAAAATGGAAGAAAATATTATAAATCATATATCCAATAACAGATTTGTACAGCCCAGTTGAAAAATGGAGAAAATATCTGAACAAACAGGTCTCCAAAGAATATATGTAAGTGGTCAATAAGGGCTTGGAAAGATGCTTGACATCATTAGAAACCACAGAAATGCGAATCAAAACTGCAATAAGATACCACTTCAAAAAGTCAAATAACCAAAATTAAGTTGGTTAAAATAAAGTCAAATAATAACAAAAATTGTAAGGATGTGGAGAAATCAGAGGATGTGTAGAAATTATACATTTTTGGTGGGAATATAAATGGTGCAGCCACCTTGGAAAAGAGTCTGACAGTTCCTTTAGCAGTTAAACACAGAGTTACCATATGACCCAGCAATTCCACTTCCGGGTATTATATACCCAAGAGAAGTGAAAAGATATGTCCACTCAAAAACTTGTTCATAAATGTCTATAGCATCATTACCAATAAGAGATAAAAGCCAAAAAGGTAAAAACAAAGCAAATATCCATCGACTGATGGGTAAATAAGTAAAATGTGGTATATTCATATAATAAAATGATATTCTGCAATAAAAAGAAATGAAAGACCAATAAATACTCAACGTGGATTAATCATGAAGACATTACGTTATGTGAAAGAAAGCAGTCACAGAAGACCACACATAGTTCCATTTATATAAAATGTTAGGAATAGGTAAATCTAAAGACAGAAAGTAGATTAGTTGTTGCTTAGCACTGAGGAGGGGCAGAAGGGGAAATAAGGGGATAACAGCTAAAGTGTACAGGGTTTCTTCTTAGGGCAATGAAAATATAGATTATAGTGATGATGTATGTATCGGTGACTATACTATAAGCCAATGAACTGTACACTTTAAAGAAATAAGTTGTATGGTACGTTAATTATATCACATTAAAGCTGACACCAAAAAAACAACACCAACAAATCACAGTACCAGGAAAATCACAGCATTTTTTAAAAACATCATTTAAACTGAGATCCATTCAATTACCTAAAAATACTGTTTTGAAATTAGACCAAAGGGAAACGAATGGCATTTTTACTACCAAACCCCCTAGGCTACTTGTTGGAAAGTTATTACAAATTCTTTTGTTTTGCCTGTCTCCATTTTTAAAAGAAGGAGGAAAGAAAGGGAATTAATATAAATGCATGTCTTCAATTACATCTTTAATTTAACTTAATAATCACAATTATCACCATTTTATAATGGGAAAATAGGTACAGGAAAGTACTAGTAAGGTGATTTTCCCAACTTCATAAATGTATAAGGGGTTGGAGGATTTGAATTTGAGTTTTTCTGATTCCAGATCCTAGGCCTGTCTCACTCACCCGAGCTAAACCATCTATATCCCTTCTCTGGCTTCTTGTTCTCCAAGTTCTTCAAGTTGAACTATGAGTGACAAACATACTCACTTGGCAAGGCGAGAAGGCTGACATAAGTCTGAAGCTTCTCAAACACAGCTGTCATCTTTTTCATGTCCTGAGACAGCTCTAGATTCCTGGCTCTTAATGCAGATGTACAAAGAGAAGATTCACATTCTTCTTCTAAACTAGGAATGGGCAGATATTTTTAAAGTGAGCATCCTGAATATTTTCAATTAGCTGTAAGAAACCATCTACATTCACAAACAACTCTATCCTGAGACAAATTTTAAAAAAAAATTGATCTCATTTATAAGGTTTCTTTTTTTTTTAATCCTCACTTGAGGATATGCTTTCATTGATTTTTAGAGAGAGAAAAATGAGTGTGAAAGAGAAACATCGATCTGTTGCCTCTCACATGCACTCCGACCAGGGATCAAACCCACAACGTAAGTATGCATCCTGACTGGAAATCGAACCCACAACCTTTTGGTGTACAGGACAATGCTCCAACTGAGCCACTGGCCAGGGCTGAGGTTTCATGTTTTATACCATGATATACACACCTGCTTGCTGCAAATGTCAATGGATTACTAGAGGACTAAATAGAAAAAAATAAAGACATATGTCCATTATCTTTTCATCCTGAGAGCAGCATGAAAATGCTTCCCTTAAAAATATTTTCAGGAGCCCTGGCTGGTTTGACTTAGTGGATAGAGTGTCAGCCTGCGGACTCAAGAGTTCCGGGTTCGATTCCGGTCAAGGGCATGTACCTTGGTTGTGGGCACATTCCCAGTAGGAGGTGTGCAGGAGGCAGCTGATCAATGTTTCTCTCTCGTCAATGTTTCTAGCTCTCTATCCCTCTCCCTTCCTCTCTGCAGAAAATCAATAAAATATATTTAAAAAAAAATATTTTCAGGAGAACAATATTTCATGGACTGAATTCCTAAGGAGAATTATTTAAATAGGAGCTAATAGAGAGAATCATTAAGAACTTTTTTAGTATATTAAATTGCAAAAGCCATACAGATTAGAATAATCTATAGACTCAAATCTAAAAGTAAATGGTTAACATTCATAAACTACATTGTATCATTTTCAAATTTATATGGTTACTGCAGAAAACTCAATTATAAAATTTTAAAAATCCTGTGGGTCCAAGCCAATGTGGCTCAGTGGTTGAGCATCTACACATGCACCAGGAGGTCACTGGTTCGATTCCCCATGAGGGCACATACAGTACCTAGGTTGAGGGCTCAATCCCCAGTATGGGGCGTGCAGGAGGCAGCCAATGGATGTTTCTCTTTCATCAATGTTTCTATTTCTCCCATTCCCTTTCTCTCTCTCTGAAATCAATACAATGTTGTTGTTGTTTTTTTAATTAAAATTTCTTGTGGACGCAGCACTTTATAAAAAATGTTGCAGGAGATCAAATAAAATGCTTTTTACTCAACTAGAGAAATTATTAGCACAGGAATCATCGTCATAACCCTTTCCTTAACCTTCCACTTTATTTATGGCAGACGGCTTCACTGAATACTAAGCCCATTTACCACTAAATAATATGTCATCTTGTCAAAGTGGTATTTAAACCAATGACCAAAAATTGCCTAAAAACATAAATACCTGGTGAGGTAGGACTGAGAGCTTATGAGTCAGAACGTTCCAAGAACAGAAATCTTAGATCAAGAAAGATTATCCAGTCTTTTAAAAAATGTAATAGTGAAAAAATAATAGAAAATAAAAATGCATAACTGTTTCAAGTAGTAAATACCACTTTGCAATGGTTCTAAAACAGATTCTTCTTAAAAATAAGCCAAATCATAATGTTATTTAAATTCTAGAGTCAATTTTCAAAAAAATTTTCATTACATTGAACCATAACATGTAAGGATATGAAAAGAAACTATAATTCATAATAGTTTTTCACTGATTCCTAAAATTGTCATATGCACAAATCATAGAATTTAGTTACTGAAATGCCTTAATAGGTTAGAATTAGGAAGTAAGATGGCTCTTAACCCATATTAATTTTTTTAACAATGAAATTTTACAAAAACCTATTACTTTAGTTTTATAAGAACTTAAAAACTATTATTACTTGTACATTTTCAAAATCTATAAGTAACTAATTTACGTATTTTCTAAATCTTAGTTGGTATTATACTACAATACATATATGTTCTTCTTTTATGTCCCATTATTCTTTTTTTAAATATTTTTTTATTGATTTCAGAGAGGAAGGGGGAGGCAGAGAGAGATAGAAACATCAATGATGAGAGAGAATCATTGGTTGGCTGCCTCCTGCACGCCCCCAACTGGGGATTGAGCCCACAACCCGGGCATGTGCCCTTGACTGGAATCGAACCTGGGACCCTTCAGTCCACAGGCTGACGCTCTATCCACTGAGCCAAACCAGCCAGCGCTGTCCCAATATTCTTTGATATTTTTTTAAAGGTTAAATCTTAGATGAAAATATTTAGAAACAGAAGTCTTGGTAGTTTTAGGTCATAAGTATCAAAATTTTTAAGCAATATTATCAACTTTCTAGTTACATAAATTATTTTCTCTTGCCTTTCCAAAAATATTTAAGATGGGATATTTAAGGTTACTTAAAGGACATATTCTTTAAGGGCTAGAGTACATTAAGTTTTTAGTTTATAACTTAAATAAACTACTCCTAATAAAAAGAAGAATATACCATTTCAAAGAAATCTAAGGACTATAGGTCCAACTGTAATTAACTATTGTAACCCCCCTAGATATTTACTGCAAGAAAATTACAAATACCCAAAACTGAAATAGTTTTTGCAACAAATGTGTCATTCACGATCACTGAAAAAATGATTCATATAGCATTATGTAGTTACAGTAGTAACCACAGTACAGAACAACAACAAAAAAATTCTAGCTGATGAACTGCAATTCGATTTTCTTAAATGTAAGTTTACACTGCTCAAGCCACGTTTTTCCTTTTTCACAGAAGCCCAAATTGGTTGTGGTGCAGACAGGTCAGGCAGATACAAGAGGCACATGCTACGATCTTATTAACTCCAGTGCAGGTCAGGTGATACCTCACAGTTCCCCAAGCTCCCAGGCCTGGAGGGATAAATACCTTTTTAACTGATAAGGAAGAATCTTCCTAAGAAAACATATGTAAGAGGTTAAATGCTCTGAGAAAGTTTTCAATTTCACAGTTGTCTCCTAAAAAAGAAAAAAAAAAAATTTGAGATAAATAGTGTTATTTGACAAAGAGGAGCTCCCGCTTCCAGAAGTAAAACAGAAGAAAATTACCAGGACAGTCACAGTATCTTCAGTAATACTTTCAAATAAATGAAGCATTCCTTCCTCAAGAGGGCGGACATAGGACGCATTTTCATGAAGGTATTGTGAGAACTAAATAGGAAGGAACTGAGTTAGATCACTGGAAACAAATGAATATCAACATATTTGTAAATAGACTCACTAAGTTAAAAACCTAAATACTTTTAGAAACTTTGTGGGGGAAAGTTTGGCTTTTATACAGAGATGCTCCCCTCTAACAGTCCCAGGTACTATCCCCAAGTCCCCATTCCAATATAAAACAAGGACCGAGAAGAGGAATGACAGTTAACAACCAGGCAGGGGAGAAAATGGGGAGGAGATACTACATTACAACCCAGCACTAGCATACCTTCTTCCCTAAACTCCTGCTTCTCTCCATAGGGGTCCCCGCTTAAAAAAAGTAAATAAATAAAATAAAATTTTATATATATTATATATATATTATATATATATAAATCAAAACTGTGTGACAGATTTCTGTGTTATATACTTCATTTTTTAACAAGTCTATTGAGTATAGCTTCTTTTACTTTTACTGTATACAATATTCAGAATTACAAATTCTAAGAATGTAATTATCAACAAAAAGATGATATAAAATTTTCATAACTGTCACTGATACCTGAATATTTACAAAGGATTAATTCAGCGGGAAGAATAGATTAAGAGAAGATCCTATAGGCATTTACATAATTTAGAAGCAAAAAGTTAATTTTGACTTATGAAACACTTCAATTACCATAATAGTTCAAATTTTGACTTCTCAGTATAAAAATAAAAGGTCTCATTCTGCAGAAATAGGATTCAGTTGACCCTACCACAAACTACTCAAACATATGGCCCAGGGAAATTCACTTAATTCTCTTTGGGCTTTGATCTTTAGAGCTATAAAATAAGATGAACTCTAACCTTACAGGTGTAAACATCTACTTTAAGATTCTATAAACAAATTTAAACATTCTAGTCATCTTTTAACAAATAGTTTTTGAATCTCCTTCAATATTATAGACTTACTAGAAAATCACATATCATAGGCTAAAGCATGAAAGGGAAAATATTGAGAAATATGTATATTTTTCAAAGTAATGAAGTGTTTCAGACAAAATTCCAATAATGGATAAAGAACCAGTATTGAGCAGAAAATATTTTTGATATTACAGGAACTATAAAAATACATATAATTACATTAAAATGTTATAATACTGTTTTCCAGGTCTTCTGATAGCTTTTTCCCACAGTGATATTAAAGAGCCTTTCAAAGACCCAAAATTTAATTTTTATAAACTTCAACGTATTTGTGGAGTCACACCAAAACTGATGAAAGCCAAGTACCTACCAAAGCTTCTTATATGTAAGGCATAATAATAACGTTGATGAGAGCCAACCTTTATTAAGTGCTGTTCTTAGTGCTTTACATGTGTTATCTCATTTAATCTTCATATATACAGACATGCCTGTAAGGTAGGCACTCTTATCCCCCGTTCTAAAGATGAGGAAACTGAAGCACAGAGAGGCTAAATAAATTGCCCAAGGGGACACACCTGGACCAGAACCCCAAAAGTCTGACTGCAGAGGCCAAGTCTTTGCTATACTAATGTAAATAGCACGTAGGACATAAATACAATACAAACCCTGGGAATACTGTGTGATACACAAGAACAAGCTAGGATGAGGCATTAGGTAAGTGGGGAAAATGGCATGACTCATTTCAGGCTGGCACTTAGCAAATGTTTATAGCAAGGTCCCTCAACTTCTTTCCTATGGGGACGGCCCTTAAGATGGCCTGAGGATCTCTGCCTCCTGCTGTTAATGGCTTCATGTAACACTACTGCAAAATGTCTCAGGGTTGGTCTCAGTGACAGTATAATATGGCAGAAGTGTGGTATGTGAAGACTTAAGAGATGACTAAGCCACTCTACCAAGAATGCATAAGGCCCCAGAAAGCATACCTATGCTTTCCTACTCAGTGATTTTGCTCATGTCTCCCTCTTCTACAGGCAAAAATACCTATACCACTTTTCTCCTCCTATACAAATCACACTCATTTTTTAAAAGCGCATTCAAATTGCCAAAGATTCGTTCCCAGACACTGCCACTGACAGCAATCCCCTTCCTTAATGACCACGTATCGCTTACTGGCCATAACCACTCACTCACACACTAAGGTCTTTTAACAATTCCTCTAGTATTTAACTTCTTAAGAATCTCCATGTTTGCCACACTTTATCTTGAAGGGGAAAGAGTATGAGTTTTTCCCCATGCCTTCCACAGTACTTTGCTGATGCACAGAAGTGGTATAAAAATAAATAATAAGTTTCCCTACTTGTTCAGGGCAGACAAAAGGTATCTTGGTTAAGTTTACCTTCTGATTCAATGGAGATATAGTGTCAATGGCAGAATCCACAGGAAATATCTGAATCCTCTGTTCTGTGTAGGTGTGAAAGTTCAGAAGAGCCATCACAAGGTCTTGAACAAAAGCCAGGGCCTGCCCAGCAATGTCTCGCATCTTCAGCTTTAAAATGAAAAATCTATAGTTAAAGTCAACTATCAAATTATAATTCTCAAACTACTTTATTAAGCCTGCTTTTGGAAAAAACATTTGAACGCTGGCACAATTATTCCTTAATTTAAATTTATTTGCTCCTACTTGAATTTTAATAGTCCCATGTAAGTAAATGAGAAAGCCACCAGTTTTGGCAAACACACCTCCTCCACTTTACCTGGACCATTTAATTGCAAGGTCCACCAACCTAGAAGGCAGGTATGGCTTATGAAATTAGAGTATCCCATAATTCAGTTCTAATGTTATCAGACAAGAGAGACAGCAAAAAAATCTATGTTATAAATTCAATAAACAGCAAGTTACACAATTTTTCAAAAATGTATAAGAAAGTAAAGCAAAAGTTAAACACAATAATTTAGTACACTAAACAGGGGCCCAAATCACTAATTCTTGCTTCTGAAAAGTTTGACATGCACATTACTGAAGAGAAAATATGTACTTCATCTTTACCTGATGTCGCCTGTTGTGGAGTGGAACGTTCAGAGCATTATACTGACTATATTCTACAAAACAAAAATAAATATATATTAAATCTTTCATTTTACATTTACAGAAAAACAGCTTAATTGCAAAATAATGAATTACTGCAGCAAAATCAGCTTTACATAAGTATTAAAAAAGTTCAAAGCCACAATCACAGTATAGGAGAATATGGAATTTACACACAATCAGTTGTTTCTCAGATAAAGTAATACCTCTAATTTTTTTTACCTTTAGGATAAAAAATTGTTTTAAATACTATTTTTTCTGTTTCTAAGAAAACCTTTTAAAACGTTATTTGGAGCCTAACAAGATGACTTAGGGCTCAGTTGGTTTTTACCTTGGTATATGCTAAATATACACAATAAAAAAAAAAAGTGAATTTTGGCTTTTTCCAAAAAGGCTGGCTTTGAAGCAGTTATAAGACAATTTAAAATCTCCCTATGAAAAAGAAAACAGAGAAAAAGAAGGAATAGAAAAATATTAATAAAAAATTTATAAATAAGTAAATCTCCCTATGAAATATGAGGGCTAAAGCTGATCAAAAGAACAAAAAGAAAGCACGCCTCTGTCGGGCCAATGAAGTTTACTGCCAAAAGATAAGAAATTATTTTAATTAGTTAGCTACCACAGAGGGGTTCAAAGTTGCAAATAATGAAAAGTTGTACATAATACCTACTTGTATCATTAAAAGGTACTTTTTCATTGATGATTGATAAGGATTCCTCTAATCTACCTGACAAATCTTCATGAAGATTCTTTAACTGTAATTGACTGGAAGAAGAAAATACAAAACCACATTATCACCAATCAGACATGGGTCCTCATTTACTTACTACCTCAACAGCTGGTATCAGGCTTTCAGAGAACTATGCCTGACATCGGAGATACTCTAGGTAGTAGAGAATTACTAAAAGATGGAAGATAAGAAAAATTCTAAGCCTTAATTCTAAAGCCCCTGGGACTTTTGTTCAATGATGTTGAAGTTTAGAAGAATTTGTCATAGTTTCGGTATTTTATACAATTTTGGGTTTATTTCCCCAAGCATAGAGTAATCTTAGAGTCATTGCAACATCACACATTTTGTCTTTACAACTCATAAATGTTTGCTTAAGTATTATGGTAACGTTTTTTCGTAGGTATTATATCATTTTTTTTACTTTGGCTCCAAATCTGATCACTTTTCTAATTTTGATTCAGTTATGAGGTATACATCAAAACCAAGCATGTAATGCTATCAAAGCAACTAAAAAAATTCACTTGACTGGTCCTATTGAAACTTAAAATATTATGTCATTTATCAAATAAATGTTGGAGAATGCTCTTACCACCCGTTGATATATAATATTTCAAGATTTAGGTATCTCCAACTTAGATCATATACCTTTATTTTATTCAAATTGGACCATTAAAGTTTGGCACAGTGGTTATTACTGTTTTCCTGACTTCGACTCCCTTTAGTATAGTCTGAAATGGAAAGTATCTAGTCTTTAGTACAGGAGCCCAGAACGCTATCTGCTATGGCCCAAAACATCTGCAGGCTGAGGACTAAGCCACTCTACCAAGAATGCATAAGGTCCCAGAGATAACAACCGAAAAGGACCCTGGAGATTACCTACTCCCACCTCATTTCAAATGCGAGAAAATTAAGACACAGGCACTGCTAAACCAAAACTCAGGTCTTCTGTTTATTACTTCACGTTTCCACATACCAATCTTCTGTTCGAAGTCGACATTCCTTGGCCTCCTTTTCTAGAGCCTGAGATTTTACCTGAATTTTAGAAGAAAAAGCAAAGCAGATGGGTCAGACTACAGATGAGAGCACACCTAGGAGATACTACAAGCAACTCTCACCTTGAGTGACTGACTTTATGTTCTATAAAGTACACAACCAACTTTATGTTCTATAAAAAGTACATACTTTTCATACAGGTATAGACACAACCAATCTACAAAAGCCTAAACTATATCTTAAAGTGTTCTCACTTTAAGTTTGGGCTTACTTCTAGTTTGGCCTTGTCGTTCTGCAGTTTCTCAATGGTTTCCATGTACTTCCGTGTCAGGCCATCAACCACGGCTTGGTGCTGGGCTGTCTCCGTCTCCAGAGTGGCCAGCCGACTCCTCAGCTCTGCTTCCACATGCTTGTGCTGCTCATCTGCTTCAAAAAACTGAAAAGAAAAGATCATTTTCTCATCTCACAATATCCTAATATATACAAACTAGAGGCCTGGTGCACAAAATTCATGCAGGGGGCAGGAGGGTCCCTCAGCCCGGCCTGCACCTTCTTGCAATCTGGGACCCCTCGGGACATGTCCGATTGCCGGTTTAGGAGTAATCCCCAGGCAATCAGACATCCCTCTCGCAATCCGGGACACTGCATGCATCAGTGACTATACTTTTCATACAGGTGAAAGGCATCTTGCTGTTGTATGGGCAGCTATGGTTTTTTTTGCCCTGATTATAAAAAGTAGTACATAACATGATCCTTCTGAGGCAGTAGTACCATTTTCCCCATCTTATGGGTGGAAAAACTGAAGCAGAGAGAAGTTAAGTAATTGGCTTTGTAACACGTTATAAGGGTCGGAATCAGGGCTGACCACAAAATGTGCAAGCCAGAGTCCATGCATGTCATCACTGCATCATCCTGTATTTTCAGTGTCAGAATAGCCTTGCCAGGTTTTAATTTTTAAATCTAAGAGAATGTTCCCAATATATAGGGTAGGGTCCTTAGGCCAGCCGGCGATCAGGGCCAATCTGTGGGGTGACCGGCAGGCGGGGCGAACAGGGGGGGCCCCCCTGCTGGCACCCGCCTTGACTGGCAGCCTGGCACTGCCCACTGGCCGGCCCCGCCGCCACCACTGGTCACCTCCCATAGAGGCGATGGGGGTGGGGGGTGGCAACTGTGAGACAAATGACCAGAGGGGCAACAGGTGTGGAGTGGCGGCACCCGCTCACCAGCCGGCCCCGCCCCCCAATTCCCCCTGCCGCTGCTGCTGGTCGCCTCCCTCTCAGGGGGCAGATGCTCAACGCAGGGGCTTCCCCCAACTGGGGCAGCTCCTGCGTTGAGCATCTGCCCTCTGGTGTTCAGTGTGCGTCATAGCAACTGGTTGTTCGGCCATTTGCTCCATTTGCATATTAGGGTTTTATTATATAGGATGAAGAGAAAAACAACAGCAGTGACTGTTCATTGAACAACTTCCATATGGTTCCATATGCTCACTATGCAAAACCCCTACAGGCATGATCTCACTGAATCCTCACAGTATGTCAGAAGTAGTGTTATCGTTAGCCCTCCTTTACAGATGGGGAACCGAGTTTAAAGGAACTCTATGACTTGTCAAATGTCTCACAGCTAAAATGTGTTAGGAATGAGATTGGAACATAAGAAACCTACTCCAAAGGCTACACTACACCTCTTTCCTCTCAGTCTCATGAATTTCTATTTCAATTTCTGGCACACAGATAATTCAACTGCCTGGGGTATAATGTTTCCACTGAGCTAATTTCCATAATTAAATAATCAAAATTCAAATAGATGGTTATTCCTAAAACAGGTAATGCTCTTTTCCTTAATGAAAATCCAATACTAATTAGGAATTAGGAATACTTAGCACAAAATGTACTAAGGTCAAAGTTCACTTTTTTTTTTAACAATGTCAAAGACTGAGAATTAATGCATATTTACTTTCACTGTTTGATTATGTTCACCATTTCACACACACACAAAAAATCAAAAAGCACAGTTGGATACACTACCCTTATATGACTCTTATAACATGCTGAATGTTTGGAGGCAAATATTGATTATTCAACATTCCATAAAGACTTGAGGTCTATGCCCTAACCGGTTTGGCTCAGTGGAAGAGCGTCGGCCTGCGGACTGAAGGGTCCCAGGTTTGATTCCGGTCAAGGGCATGTACCTTGGTTGTGGGCACATCCCCAGTGGGGAGTGTGCAGGAGGCAGCTGATCGATGTTTCTCTCTCATTGATGTTTCTAACTCTCTAACCCTCTCCCTTCCTCTCTGTAAAAAATCAATAAAATAAAAAAGACTTGAGGGTCTGCCGTGAGTGTGACCCTGTTCTGGGGCTGGGCATACAAAGTCAACATGGTCTATATTCTAACAGTCATTATAGACTAACAGGTGAACAGTAGTAAATTAAAAGGCAAACACTACTTACTCATAAGCCCGCATCTAAATGATCCATCAATCATCTAATCTAATAAAACAGAAACATGCAAATTGACTGTACCTTCGCTATACCCACAAGCCACGCCCACCAGCCAATCAGGAGCGAATATGCAAATTAACCCAACTATGATGGCGGCAGCCACAGAGCTAGAGCAAACAGGAGGCTTGGGTTGCCCCAGGCAATGGAGGAAGCCAAGCTTCCTGCCTGCCCTGCCAGCCCTGAGCTCCGCTCAAGACTACAAAGTTTCAATTATAGAAGATAAATAAATCCCAGATATCTGCTTCCAGGCCGTGGCTGTGGCTAGCCTGAAAATGGCCATCAGCCTCTCACCCAGGCTGGCCAGGCATCCCAGTGGAGACCCCCACCCTGAAGGAGCTGTGGCCAGCCTGAAAATGGCCATCAGCCCCTCACCCAGGCTGGCCACACCCCCAAGGGATGAGGGTCCCCGCTGGGGGGTTTGGCCAGCCTGTAAACAGCCATCAGCCCCTCACCCAGGCTGGCCAGACACCCCAGCGGGACCCCCACCCTGATCCAGGACACCCTTCAGGGAAAACCAGCTGGCCCCCACCTGTGCACCAGGCCTCTATCCTATATAATAAAAGGACAATATGCAAATTGACCCTAACAGCAGAACAACTGGGAATGACTGGTCACTATGACACACACTGACCACCAGGGGGAAGACGCTCAATGCAGGAGCTGCCCCTTGGTGGTCAGTGCGCTCCCACAGGGGGAGCTCTGCTCAGCCACAAGCCAGGCTGATGGCTGCCAGCACAGCAGTGATGGCAGGAGCTTCTTCCGCCTCCTCAGCAGCGCTAAGGATGTCCAACTACAGCTTAGGCCTGCTCCTCGCTGGCAAGTGGACATCCCCCGAGGGCTCCTGGGCTGCCAGAGTGATGTCTGACTGCCAGCTTAGGCCAGATCCCCTGTGGAGCGGGCCTAAGCCAGCAGGTAGACATCCCCCAAGGGGTCCCAGACTGCGAGAGGGCACAGGCTGGGCTGAGGGACCCCCCCCAAGTGCACAAATTTTTGTGCACCAGGCCTCTAGCTTCCTATATAAAATAAATAGTGCTCAGTATATTTCTATATTGTCAAGTTATAAAGTTATTCTGCTGTCCTCTAAACAAATGTATACTTCGAAGCACACATCCATATTAAGATATGAAAAAGATGTAAGAAATGAATGGCAGTGATATATTACCTAACAACCATAGGAAACATCAAAACATCCATACATACACAGAACACTCTATCTTGCTTCCCCCCCCCCCCATATTCTAGATCATTTGACCCATTTTTAAATTCATATGGGAAAACAGAAAGATCTTCTCACTTGTATGTGCAACCGCTCATTCTCTTCTATCTTCTTTTGCAGATCTTCATCAAAGACACTCTTCTGCTCTTGGCTCAACTGAGAAGAAGTGTCTCCACTTTTCTGATGGAAAGAATAAGTTATGTCCACATAACTTTCATCCTTTAGAGAAATATCCTAAGGTACACAGATTCTCTATCACCTTAGTAGCTTGTCTCTTCTACGTGTTCACCATTCTCAAACAATCCTGCAAAAGGTATACAGTCCATCATTTAACTTTTCCTATGTGATACAAGTTGGAACTGCAAATATTGCAATGGGCAGGAAAGCTTTAAAAAGAGAGAGAGAAAAAAAACAAATAAGGCTCACTATTCTTTACAGATGAATTCAGGAGTATTTCTGTTGGAAAACAGAGAAGACCCAAAAGCTAGTGATGTAAATATGCTAATAAATATCATTTTAATTTGTTTTTGGGTTTTGTTTTGTTTTGTTTGGAAAATGAAAGTTTTAGCAATTCCATGAGTCTGAGTTAAACTCCTCTAAGATATTATAATAAGTTACTTAACATTCACAAAGATAAATTTATACAAAAGTTCACATAAATTTCTAATTAAAAAAACAAAGCTATTATAAACAGGAGAAAAAAGCTCAAGGACTATTTAAAATATCTTCCTTTTGCTTTATTTTTTTTAATTAATATTAACTTTTCTACACAGAAGAATAGCACTATTTAAAAGACCCAATAATGAACATTTGTTTTCATGGAATACAAGAACTGAGGCTATTCAAGGGTCAGCCTAACAATGAAACTGTGTTCAGACATCAATCACCGCTCTTCTCTGCCTTTTTTTGTACCTTCACTCCTCACTTCAAATGAAATCCCTTACTAATGCAATGTAACCCAATGATTAGGAAACTCTTTGAAAATAGAGTAGCTATATTAAAAACATATTAAATACCCATCATGTTTGGGACACAAGAGGTGCATAAGGAACTGCTGATTTACATACTCTGTGTCCTCAGTGTGTACAAAGTTGGATAAGTTTAATTAACACGATTTCAGGAGTGTTACATCCAAACCTCTGCTAAACAGCCCTGGGAGGGGATCTCACTAACCTGGGAAGCACATTTCAAGATAGATGGCTATTCCTGCCCGAAGGGCCTTTCAGATTTTGCAGAGCATGTTTATTTTGACACAGTTTTCCCAAGTGATTCTAATACACACCTTTTTGTTTGCTCTGTTCCCATTTGAAAATAACCACTCTAGAAAATTCTTTCATGTAGAGGAAATGCATATGGAAAGGTACTAACATATAATTATGCGGATTGCCCATCATTTGGCAAATACAGTCCTAGGCACCTGTACATGATCCCATGATCGCAACAAGAGTATCACCCCCATTTTGCTGATGGAGAAACTAAGGTTGCAAGGCTAAATATTTGCCGTTAAGTCATAGACTATAAATGGCAGACCAAGAGTCCAAGCTTGGGCTTTACGCCAAAGCCTGCGCTCTTCCTGCCACACTGTGCTGCTACAGAGTTACTGTGGGTCGTCTTCTTCCCTCCTACAACTCTGTTATTACTGCCTCACATCCACAATTTGGGGGTACTGTTCAATATATATACATACACACAACTTAAAGATTCAATCACTAGCCCTTACCCTTAAAAAAAATATGCAACTTCTTAAAGTACCAGATCATCCATCTTACAGCAATAAGAATCTTTCTTCACCACATAACCATAAGGGGAAAAGTTTTTTTTACATCTTTGGACAAGAATACCAAATTAGCTTCATACAAATAAACAGTAAGAAAAAATCTATAGCAAACTTATAAACCTAGTACTTTCACATGAGCAGTTATACTTTGACAATGTTTCTCATTTTATTTGCCCTACCTTGAGTTAATGGCAACTTGGTATAACTGAAACATATCAATAATTTTGACCAATATGAGATATTCCTTTCATTTTTCTCAGCCACTTAAATAAGTGCATGTCTGCTCTTAATAAATTCTTTTAAACTCACATTCATCTGAAAATGCCTCTAATTGGTATATATTAATAATAAATATCTGCTTTCTTGACCTGATATCCAGGTGTAATAATGGAACATTAGAGAATTTGAAGGTGACAAATTCATCTGTTATAAGCAGGATGGCCTACAGATGTCTGTACCTAACAACAAGATTACACTACCTTGCTTTTATCTGACTTACCTTGTTTTTCTTGCCTCGGGGTTCACTTAGAGCCAGCTCATCTTGAAGCAGTTCTACCCTCTTGGCAAGCTGCAGATTTCGAAATGTCAAACTGTCCATTTCCTGCTGTAGTTTTCTCAATGATTGATCCTTCATTTTCAGTTGTTCCTACATCAAAATGAAAACAAACCGTTCTTTATAATTTAGCCTGAAGGTTTAAAAATAAAGAAAAAAATTATTCCTGTTTCACCAAAATATAATCAAAACCTCTTGCTTTAAGGAATTCAAGTTGTACGTTCATCATTCCAATTCCTATGTTGTTAGCTCTGTTTTGTGGCAAAATCATTTTCTGACCAAACCAAGTAAATTTAAAAATAAAGAGGATCTATACTAAGTAACAAGATAGTCATCAACTTAAAGTAAAATATCCATAACTATTTGTTGTCATATAATGTCATATATGTGTCTGGCAGTGAGGAGACACAATGCTTGAGGCTATAATTTTAAAAACTTGAATTTTTAAAGAGAACCTCCGACTCAAACTAATGATGTCCTTCAGTAAACAAGAACAACCAGAAATATATTTGTATTCATGTTTTCTATAAATCCTCCCTGAATTTAAGTCAGTCCAAATGAAGTCTTTTTAATACACTTAATTTTACTTTAAAAATCATTACTATCCTAACACAAGAGATAAAATCATTATTATCCTAACAAAAGAATATTTTCAGCTGCTGTTCTATGTTAATTTCCTCTAAAGGTAAGTGAAAATAGAAACAAAATCTAAACAACATATCTTCTGCTTACCATTCTGTATTGTTTATATCATAATAGGGTAAAAAAATGGGGAAAATAGAGAAATATTTAGTTTCACTCTATTTTTTAAAAAATATTATTCTAACTACATTTTATTTATGATGTTCTGACAACTCTGTGTGCACTGGTAATCAAACACAGATGGCCAGATGCTAATGTATATTTAAAGAACTGTACTTTTATTACTTTCACTGTAAAATCACTGTAAAGCGAGGAAGAGGTCAAGTTTTAATGAATAGGTGATTTAAGTCTATTGAAACGGCAAACTAAAAACCATAGGCTGGTGCCTGCAGTCTACTGACATTATTTATATGTTGGGAGCAGGGCTAGAGTGATAGAATAATGTGTTTCCAATAAGTAGAAAAACATTGTTCTTTTCTATTGTTTGTTTAGTAGCCCTTTTTCTTTTAATGGTAAACTTAGTTCTACTCCATGTCCAAATTATCATATGTTGCAAATTAAAGAAATTCAAATCAATGAAAGTATATTGTATCCACAACTCATGGAGGCAAACCCAATATAATCAAAAGTCTACTATAACAGAAGACATCCTAACATTCCTATTGAGTGAACAACAAACTGTCATTCTTACTGTAATTACAATGACCACTGCACTGAATAGTAAAACAAAAGTAATTTCTTTACATTCTTGTAACTAATCACTAGTTGACAAATGCTCTAACTCCATCATCCAATCATTAATTTCAGAAGACAGCTCTCCCAACCTCTCTGTAAATCCTAGTTTGTGCAATGAGGATGATGACAATGTTACGTGCCCTCACAGAGTTATTGTGAACACTAACTGAGCTCATGGATATAATGTATTTAACAAAATGCCCGACACACAGTGAGTGCTCAATAAATACAACCTGCAGTCAACATCACTACAGTCACCACCATCACCACTACCACAAAGTTAATCAAACATGACCAGCAACAGGAGAGTGTCAAACCAAGAGTGGGGCAAAGACAAGCTAGGAAATACTTTCCCCAGGAACAGGTTTTAAACATCATTAGGAGAGATACTATCATTTCTTCAATGATTTAGGCAAAATAATAACTTGACTAACAAATTCTGACGATAGAGCTTATTTTTAATAGTCTTGACTTGGGCATAGAGAGCTTTGGAAGTATGGGTAAGGCATCCTGAACCATATCAGCCCCTGAGGAGGGAGCACTCTCAAAAGACAGACTTCTCTAGTGTAGGGTCCAACAATGGCTAAGTAAGATAACATGCTTCTGAATCTCAGTTACCTGAATGAAACGATTTAGGCTATGTAACTGGTTAGGGGCTACTCCAGAAAGAGGTAAGGGTAAAGGGAATCCTATTCCCTTTGGTCTGAAGAAGGAGCAAGGAAGAGAGCAAAAGAATGAGGTAAGCAGTATAGAGGTGTGGACAAAAGTAGGTTTACAGTTGTAATACAAATATGTAATACAATAATTAATAAATAATAAAAAAAGAATAAACTGTTTCAGTTACTCACAACTGTAAACCTACTTTTGCCCCTGCCTGTGCTTAACTGAAACTCAGTCAAGAAAGAATCCATATCCTAGAATTAATTTATTCAATTAAAAGTATCACTAAGCAATATTTATTACATGCCAACTAAGATGAGGCAGAAACAAATTCCTTCTTCTACTACATATTTCTCCTTTAGTTAACAAAGGTGCTAATGGTAAAATGTATCATCACGCAGTGTCCTGATTAACACAGGTTACTACTATTAAAAAGTTCAACCCAAAAGCAAGATGAACTAAATGATTCACAATTTCAAATACATTTATTAGGGAATAACCATCTGCTGAATGCTGGGGATATAAATATGAATGTGAGATGGCCCTCCACAGAGTTCTGTCAGTGATCAAAACAGATAAGAAGCCCTATTAATTCAAATGCCAAATAAAGGTTTAAGAGAAATGCATTAAAGTCAAAGAATACATTTTTAAAATTTTTAGCTAAGGAAATCAAAGCACATAATATTCACACTGAAGGAAGTGAGAAAGTTAAACACACACACAAAAAACTGTATTACTCATCACTATTCCTAGTGAATTAGTGTCAGAGTTGGGACTTTAACCCACAAAATCAGCTAAATTCCCGACTTTAAGCAACACCAAACACTCACTTAACCTCACAATACAAATATCCTATTGCATACCTTTAAAGCAGCAGAATTTGCTTGTTCATCTACAACACCTTTTTTCAGGACCTGATTCTGAGCCCGAAGCTGCAAACAGAATAAGCAATAGTTAATTTTTAATTTAAAGCAATCATTTGTAGCGGGGGAAAAAATGCCATTACTTTACAGGAATCATAACACTGAGTAACTATCTTCTCATGTATATATGAAAACAAAAATATTAGCCCAGAGAGGATAGTAGGTACCACCATTCTGCCACTTTTCAGTGGCTAGGCTACAAACTGATATAAAACACATAATATGTGGCAAAATTGTGACTAAATCAACTTCCAGCACCTGGTTCTTTCTAAGAAACCAAGTCGCCTCCCTAAATAAAAACTACTACTTTCCTTGAAACTCTGGCACACCATTCCTATGTAAAATATATACAATTAGACCAATTACGGAATAATAATTCTACAGAAAATCAAAGTGTAGGACATCAACATACCCAGCAGGACTCTGTGCCTAATATCAATCGTGCAAGTATCATTAAGAATGCAAACCTGCTATCAGGCATCAGCTGAGGCCATGTACCAAAAGCAACTAAAAAGCAGACCCAATTTAGAAGTTAATAATAATAGGAGCTAACATTTGAATGCTCATACCAGCACTGTCCTAAGTGTTTTACTTACATTACTTCATTAAACCTCACAACCCTACGAAATAGGTACTACTACAGGGTGGGACAAAAGTAGGTTTACAGTTGTTCACATGGAAAAATAATGCAATAGTTAATAGATAATAATACAAGAATAAACTATGCTTCATGTTCTCACAACTATAAATCTACTTTCACCCCACCCTGTATATTACCTCCATTTTACAGATGAGGGTCATCCGATACACCAAGGTTGCGGGTTCGTTCTCTGGTTAGAACACATATAAGAAGCAAACAATGAATGCATAAATAAGTGGAACAACCAATGGATGTTTCTCTCTCTCCCTTTCTTCTTCTGTTCCTAAAAATGAATAAAAGTTTTTTAAAAAGCGGTCCCTGTTTTCAAAGAGCTTATAATTTAAAAGGGAGGATGAAAGATTACTAGCAATCCTATATTTTCTGCTTTAAAAAAAGAAAAGGAAAAGCAATATAATCATTAAATTCTCTAGAACAGGGATTGACAACCCTAAGGCCTATGGACCAAACTGGCCTGCAGCTTATTTTAAAGTTTTACTGGAACAGAGCCACACTCATTATTTACATATTATCGATGATTGCTTTTGAGCTACAATGACAGACACAAGTAGTTAAGAACTGTATGGCCAGAAGCCTAAAATATTTACTATTAGGTTCTTTCCAAAAAAAGTTTGGGGACCTCTGTTCTAGAAGTCCAGAAGAAGGAAATACCACTTTAATATTAACTTCCATCATGTATTATTTTAGTTTTTAAGCAATATCAACATATTCTCAGATAATGTGTTATCTAAGTAGCATAATTCGAAAAATACTTTCAAACCCAGTTAGCCAAAAGGCAGCAATACTACTTGGGAATCTAGGTTTCATTTTGTACCCCTGTCCTAACTTTGATCTATGGTGTCTTCTTGGTGTGGTATTTAGAAGCTCCTAGTGACTGCTTCAAAGGCTAAAGATAAAGCTTGAAGTCCATTGAACTGTAAGTTTTGTGTAGGACCAGAACTAGAGCAATAAAAAAAAAATGAACCTCGCTGATTATAATGAGAAATTATTTGAATTTTCCTTTTGAAAATAGTTTGCTAAATTAGTAACAATTCAAACATGGTTTCAATGAAACTGCTTAACAGAAAATGCAGCTTTTAGAAATATTTATCTAAAATACCTTTCTATTACTTAGTAGGTAGAAAAGGATGACAATGATAAACGACATACTCCGTTGCTATGTTAATTACACTTTGTGGCATTTGGCATCTTCCTGCATTTTAGCATCACTACTGCCACCCTTCTGCACACCCAACCAGCAGCCTGTCAGATGCTGGCACTGCTGTGATCAGTCTAGTCTTTTAGAATCTACTTCTCCTCACCAGCCTTTTCCACAGTGGGGAGGCAAATGCAGACCGTTCCTGTTTTAGAAATAGACATAACATCACCATGGTCCTCCATTAGGACAGGAAAACTCTCCAGAAGGTGATATTGCTTGTTTCCAGCGGCTGTGCACCTAGCTCTTCCATTCCATTCAGCAGAGGAACAGTACCTCTGAACCCCATCTCTGAAGCCCTTAGTCCTTTTGCACCTCATTTGTCATTTTCTTGTAATCTGATTACTCTGAAAGCACAGCCCTTCCTCTTTGTGACCAACCAAATCCCAGCTGTTCTTCTAGGCGTTTACTTCCTACCTCTGGTCCTACTTCCCCCATAAATTTTTCCTAACCACTCCCTGTGCTCCCAGTATGGTCCACAGTGAGCTTGCCCCTCAGTTCCCTTGGCACTTACTAGTATAGTAACAAGGCACCTCTTATTAAACTGTGCAGTTTTAATTTTACTTTTAAAGCAGTAAATTTTACATTAATTCATGTGTGATTTATGATTAACTTACGATTTCTCTACTCATCTCCCATCTGCCAACTAAACTGTCCTTCATGGTAGAGACTACAGTATAATTCCTTGTGTCTCCAGACTACAATGAAAGATCAATGCTAGGAATAGAGAGGGCACTCATATTTTTAAACAATTAAATACTGTATGTAAATGGTGTTTAAATATAATGCATTATACAATTATAAGAGACTGTCGTTACTCTAACAGTCCCTAAGACCCTTCTCCAAACAATTTGAACCTCAAGTTCCTATTAGACACCAAGCAGTCTCAAAATCCCTGAGCTAACTCTGCAATGAGCACTGTTTGGACCTGTTCTAGGTAACTTTGGTTCTGGAACAGCCAGGCCTGAGTCAGGCTTATCACAGAGCTGTTTTTCCAAGGACAGAGAATGTAGTGGTGATCTCTCTCATGCCACTTTGACAATCTGTGGTGAGATAACGGGCCCAAGATTCAGGATTTACTATCTACGATCGCAAGCTGTTGGAAGAGTTTGTGGGGAAAGAGAGACAATCATCTATATACATTTCTCATCTAATCCTCAACTATCTTCTGTGTCAGAACCACTCTCACATAGCTATTTCCATACAGTGGGCACTTTAAGACTTATACATGTTGTACAACCCTATAAAAACAATCTTTAAACATATAGCTTTTTTTCCTTACAAGTGAATGTGTGCAATAGACAACCTGGAGCCCATTCCTAAGCTTTACCAAAACCTTCATTTGCAGCTTCAGAATACTAAAGTCATTTGCAGACCCCAGCTACAGTAACTCAAGCCTTGATAATCCCTAAAATTCCTTTCAGAGCAGAACCTGAGGCCCCACCCCAGACTTACGAAACCAGAATCTGCAATTTAGCAAGGTCTTCAGGTGAGTCACATAGATTTTCACATCTGTGATGCTCTAACCTAGGGCCTAAGCTGTCATTGTCCAACATGTGCCTACCTAAATTATTTGAAATTAAATAAAATCTAAAACTGAGTTCAATGGCACTAGCCACATTTCAAGTGCTCAACACCCCCACATGGCTATTGGTTACCCTACTGTACAGCATTTTCATTCTTGTGGAAAGCTCCATCGGATAACACTAAACACAAACAAAGCTGTCTTCCAATCCAACTTTAGTAGTAGTCAACCCTACACCTCAGGGTGGGGAAAAGCAAGTTGATATTTGATTTTAATCCAATCCAGCTCCTGAATCTGTTTCTCTTACAGGAAGAGTCAATTAATCAGGTTTCCAGGCCCCACTATCTGGAAAGCAAACACACAGAATCACAACTGATCTTTTCCCAATATGAGTAGCTCTATACTAACAGCATAAGTCTGTAAATTTCCTAAAGACAATATCCTGTGTAACTAAAAGAAGCATCAATTGCCAAAAAAACTGTTCAAGAAATAATGGATGTTTGGTTTTCCCATTGGTTGCTAATTGCCTCGAAAAGAATTTTTAAAAGATCATAATGCTATCATTCCTTGAGCAACAGTTCTCAAACTCTGGTGTGCATCCAAATCACCGGAGAGGTCTGTTACAACACAGACTGCTGGGTCTGACCACCAGTTTCAGATTCAGTGAGTTCAGGGTTGACCCAAAAATTTGTATTTCTAACCTTTCCCAGATCTAAGGATGCTGATCCAAGGGCTGCACTTTGAGAACTACTGACCCAGAGGAACACAAACTTTGGAAAGACAGAACTTGTAACTTGCTTACACACATAACATGGTACCAGGCAAGAGTGCAGGAGCCCCTGCAAAGAAAGCAGACTGAAATCCATGATGAGATATACCAAAGCCTCAGAAGCACAGCAGGCCATGGAAGAAACACCAAGAAATGGTCTTTGATTCTTCAACAGTGCAGCAACTAAGGCTTTGATTAGCTTTCCCTCACACCTCAGAGAGGTAGCCTCCACCTGTTAACTTCAGAAACCTCTGAAAATCAGCTTCTACACATCTTTCTCCTCCACTAAACTCTATAAAACCCGAAATTTTAAAAGTTTCCAGTGATGCTCTCTTAATTGCCCAAACCACTAAGGTCTTAATGTCCACTTTCACGTTATGTTTTAGCATCCTGTCTGCCTCAGCAATTCTCAACTGCTTTGGCCTCCACGGTTCATCTTTTATCTAACTAAACTCTCAATCTCTTTAATGGGAGCTCCTCAGACTGTTTTTTTCTTCTCAAGAGGAAAGACAATTATGACCATGATTCTTACATAAGCAATGGGCTCCTTCCAGGAACATAGGCTGAGATCTAATTTATATAAGAATGAGAAGATTCTGTAAATGTCCTTGGATTAGGAATCTTGTTTGTTCCTCTCTTGATATGTGGGCTTCCTTCTACAGAATAAGAGGAAATCTTTTTTTTTTCTTTTTTGTAAACTAACTGGATTTCAACATCAGCCCACAATTTCTCCACCAGGGAAGGTAATAACAAGATAGAATACCCCTTCCATAGGAACAAGGTTGAAGATAGCATAGATTTTATCTAGAAATTGCTTGGCACTAGAATTGACAGGAAATAAAAAAACAAATGAAATCTTTAGACCAATCTCTTGTGTTCTGAAATTAAATAAAATCTAAAACTGAGTTCTTCACATTAAAATTAAAAGGATGAAAAATGGTCTGGCCCAATAGGAGAGAATACCTCAAGTCTGGCAGACCTGTTAGTCTTCTTAGCATCTCCTTTTCCTGTCACATCCTTCCCACAGATGTTCCCCAAAGAATCTACCTAAAGTGTTCTACCCTGATTCACTCTTATAGTTCAGCTATCGTCTTTATGGGAATTATTCCAAAAGTCCTGGCCTTTGTCCGGACTTTTAGCCAGTCCATCTCCACTAGAAATTTTCTCCAATTATCTCAACATCAATCACCTCAAACTACATATAAATAAGATAACTTTAACATGCCTTCCAGCCCAAAAATTCTATGATTGCATCTAAACTTTAATCCACCCCTTCATTTCAAATTGGCTGGCCTTTCTGCCCACCCTCCTGTCAGTGGCAGTCATGTTCCCTCATCTCAGAACTTCAGGGTCAACCCTCAGTCTTCTTCCCTCATTTACCATGTCCCACAGAATGAATGAGACACAAGGATGAGCACCTCATACAGTCTTCATATCCGTCATAAGTTTAGTGCTATGCGAAAAGCTGTCACTCAGCAAAGAAGTAAGCTAAAAAGTATTTTTTTAACCATCATTCCTAAATCTAGGCCCCCTCTTCATCTCAACTGTCACTATCTTTATTTAACTCTATATTACTCTCCCTCAAAACTATTCCAACAGCCTACAATCTGGTCTTCTTTTCACCAATCTTTCCCTACTTAATCCATTCTCCAAATAGTTACCTTTCCTTCCTGAAAGTGATATTATGCCCGTTTAAAAACCTTTGATGTTTCTCCATTACTGAAAAACTAAGGTTCAGACTTCTTATCTGACATCCACAACTCTTCATGATCAGGTCCAAATTACCTCTCCAACCATATTCCACCACTCTCCGTCATGCAACTTCGTGTGCTTTCATGTCAGCGAACACAGCCTTGCCCCTTTGCCTAGAATGCTACCATCCTTCCCTCCCTCTTCCCTACTCCCCAATCTCATAACTTCTACCCTCACCCTCCATCTCTTCTGTGCACCCACTGAACTACCACTTGTCATAGTGTATTACAATTACGTACAACGTTTGAACATTCTATTAAAGGGATCTCCTTAAGCTGGAACTCTGCCTCACTCGACCAACTCTGGCAGACTGTTTGCAGGGGGCACATAGTGTCTGTTGAATGAAATAGCTTAAATGTCCAAAAGAACAAACTATTTCAAAGTTTTTATGACTTTCTTTGGGAGTTTATACAATTTTCCAGCAATGCAGTCATTGCCCAGAACATTTTTGGGAACTGCCTTCTGAGCTTGTTCACTCTCCGGAGAAGAAAACCAGTCCCCTTACTTCATACTCATGAAACATCTTTCCCCAAAATAGCGGAGTCAAGTTTGTGTACTATTGCCATCCTCCACCCATCCCACTTCATCATATGGACTTGTTCCAAGCTACTTCTGGCCCTTTCAAACAAGAAAATATCCCTTCAAAGAATGAAAACTGTCATCACTGACATTGTGCCACAGGCGCTCAGGACAATTTCTAACAGAAATGCCAACAGTCGCACTGCTGGAGTTAGTGTAGTATCTCAAAAGGCTCCCCCCATTGGATGGTGAAAAGACCAGTGTGTATGTTTAGGCATGGGTTTTATTTTTTCATTTCACCTTGCTGAATATTTGTTAAATGAAATCGTAAGAAATAAATGTGTCTCGGTTTCTCCGAATTGTAAAAAGGTGCCCAAGTCTTTCCATTGCCATCATGAATGCCACGACCATGGAAAACTAAGCTTAATGACTATTAAATCGATTTCCATAGATGTAAGATTCCGCTTTTATAACTTCATTAGAATATTCTTAAGGCAGAAACGCCCTCCCCAGAAGCGGCCCTTTTACAAGGAAAGGGTTCCATCATTTAAAAGACTTATACCATAAATACGACAAAAGGCACATTTGAACATGTACTGAACACCTGCTGGGTGCCCTGCCCCACTCCAGGTGACTGAGAGAAAAGAGAGGAAAGGGCACAGCCCTGGGATTCAAGCTTTCAAAATCACTTCCACACATCTTGCTAAATCACTGAATATATAGTAACCACCATGCCCGGTGGGGCAGTTTACACGCATGACTCTACTTTCCCTCCCGAATTGAATGGAGGTAGATATAGCTCTTCATCCTCATGTTATCCCTGCGGAAAGGGAGAAAGCTTGATCATCCCCATCACTGGGCTGGGATCATTGAGGAAGCAGCACCCTCCGGCCAGCACCGCAGGCAGAAGACAGGATTTCTGACACCCAGTCCCAAGCCCGCTAGTTCAGTTAAAAGGAAGAATCAAACTCCTGCTCCTCCCCACAGAAGCCACACGACCCAGACACCGCCCTGCTCCATCTCCCGGGAGCTGCAGGTGGAGGCTCGGTAATCGTGGACAGATGAGGCGAAGGAGAGAGGTGGGGTGCGCTCGCGTGACCCCTCCGCGGTACCCCCACTCCCGACAAGTCAAGGCAACCCGAGGCCGCAGGGCCGGGGACCCCCTAATCCCCGCCCATGATGGGTACCTTCGAGTACTCCTGAGCCAGCTTCTGGTACTTCCCCTGCAACTCTGCGGAGGCCATGGCCTCCCCCGCCCCGTCCAGGCCAGGCTGCCCAGGCCGCTCAGCCCCGCCTCCCACCCCCAACCCCCCACACGATCCCGTGTAAGGCTCCGCCAGCGCCTGTCCGCTTGGCCAACACCGCGCCTCCTCCTCCTCCTCCTCCTCCTCCTCCTTCTCCTCCTCCTCCACTTCCGGGTTCGCCCAGGGGCGGGGCGACCGCCGGAGGCGGAGCCACGTCTTAACGTCACCGCCCCACCCTCCCGCGCCCGAGCACATGCGCGCGCAGCCTCGCTGGCTCGCCGGGGTTCGGCCCCTAGGACCAGGGGGCGCCATCTTGACGCATGGTCCAAGATGGCGACTTCGAACGGAGACGGAGGGTCAAGAGGGGAAGAGAACGACGAGAGGACACAGAATGGGCGGGGGACCGAGGAGAGGGCGGCGGCTGCGAAGAGCCGAAGACCGGAAGAAGAAACATTCTAAGCCTATTAAGAATTCTGGCCGACTCCCTGTCCCCTCCCCCGCTGTTTCCCATGGCAACCGTCTGGCATTTGCTGGTTACAGCTTCTGAGAGCGGCTCCCGGAGAAAGACTTCTGTATTCCGCTATCTCTGTGTCCGGGTGTGGTAGCACCGGACATGCCTTGCATTGTAAACTCTCAGACCTCCCCCAAATGTATGACAATTGCTGCTGCCACGCTCCCCTGCTCTACCCCAGACAAACCTCTACTGTCTTATGTTTTGACATTGGAAATTCTGTGTGTTCTCTCTACCCATTCCGTCCGCTGCCCCCAGGCGCACACCCGTCCGAGCCCTATGGGGCGGCTGGGGGAAAGCTGCGAAAAGGCTCAGGAGTGACGCCCGCCACGCGTGCACATAGGGCGGACGTGAACGACAAACAGCAGGAGAAGGAAACAAGAAGTAGTCGGTCGGACATTTAGGCCGCTTGGGCTTAAATTAAAAGCCTGCTTCTGCTCATTTATTAAATAATTTGTGAGGCCCTATTATGTCTTAGATGTTATTCTAGCATTGCATTTATTGCTACGCAGAAATGTTCATTGATAGAGGAATGAAATAAACTCAGAGTATACGTTTGCCATACATTACAACACGGCGGTTAAAACTGATGACCTCGATCTGTATATCTGTCAACATGACAAAGCATTATTTAAAATCAAATTGCAGTATACTATAGTATGAACAGATATATTTAAAAAGCACTAAGCAGTATTGTTCATGAACATGTGTTAAAAATAGAGAAACAAGAACGGGAAGGGTACACATTAAATTCTGGAAAGTGGCCACTTCTAGTGAGAAAAAGGAGAAAGAGGAATGGGATAGGAGAACAAAGGAGCATGACTTTACTTTTTATTTAATTTTAAAGTAAATATGGCAGGATGTTAACATTTATTATCTAGGTAGTAGATCGAGGGATGTTAGTTGTATCAGCCATTAGAATGCTTGACATTTTCTATAGTTAAAAAAACTATTTGTGCTTTCCTGGTTTCTTGTTTGGCTATGAATATGCCTGGGGTTTTATAGTGAAAGCTGAGCTTGTATGCATTTTGCAGCCACTGTAATGCATAAGAGGATTAAAAATGTTTTAAGATGTTTATATTTTTCTATTTGCTAATTAATAGCCATATCCTATTATTCAGAAAACTTTAAGAACAATAGTTTTATTGCTATTTTTTTCATAGAACCACCAAGCAGTGAAATTAAATATTATATGCATATTTCTGTGGTTTGTAATGTAATGGGATTTTTAATCATATAAAAATAAAATGATTGAAAATCCATTATAAATATCTCAGAAATAACATTCCAAAGAACGAATGTGCAACTTTGGCTATAGAGCCTGTGTAAGCTCATTTTACTGAGTTGAGAAATTTATTTTACATTGCTTAATCTAGTTATTCTGTCAGATACATGATTTTCAAATCCCAATTGATGTCTGAATACATTAAAGTTAAGACTCTCTTCCTCAAAGACACCATTAAGTGAGTGAAAAGGCAAGGCCGAGTGGGAGAAGATGCTTGCCACATAGATATCCAACAGAGGTCTCATCTAAGTATATAAAGACCTCTTACAAATCAGTAAGGAGAAAGGCAACCAAATAGAAAAATGGGCAATAAACTTCAACAGGAATTTCACAAAAGAAGATATACAAACGGCCATTAAACGTACAAAAGGGTGTTCAGTTTCATTAGTAATCAGGAGGAAGTGAAATTAAAGCCACAATAAGAAACCATGCACACCCACACAAATGGCTAAAATTAAAAAGACTGACAAGTGTGGTGATGATATGGAACAAGATCAACTCTCCTTAAAATGTTGGTCGGAATGTAAACTGGAACAATCACTTAGGAAAAGAATTTGGCATGTTGACTCACCTGAAAAGACACATATTCATGATCTAGCAAGTCTACTCTTACACATACACTTAAAAAAAAAAATGTGTGCACCAAGAATATTCATAGCAGTATTATTCATAAAAGCCAAAAAGATGTCTATCAACAGAATAAAGATTGAACATTCATATTATGGAATACTAAACAGCAATGTTATAAAACTGAACTACAGATAAATTCAGAACAAAAGAAGCCAGATCCAGAAACAATTATATTGTACGACTTCGTTTATATAAAGTTCAAAAAAGGGCAGGATTCAACTATAGGGTTTAGAGGTGCATGTTGGGTAATAAAACTAGAAAGAAAAATAAGGAAGTGATAACCATAAAGTCAGGAGCTGGATTACGTTTTGGAGGGAAGAGGGAAGTAACTATTGAGCTTCAGAGGTGAGCCAATATTCTAACTCTATGTGATAGTTATACAGGTGTTAATTTTGTGATAATTCCTCATGGGAGACATTTTTTGCTTTGTGCACTTCTTTGTATGGGTGTTACATTTCACAATAACAAAATTTTTTTAAAAAAATCTTGATTGTCTCATATGCTTTCCAGCAATAGTTGCCAACCTATAAACATAGTATACCTGTGGGGAGTGGTGTAACTTAAAGTAGCTTGGAGTTATTGTAAATATGCAAGTTCTGTGATGATCATTAAAGCATTTAAAAACATACTGTAGCCCTGGCTGTTGTGCCTCAGCTGGTTGAGCATTGTCCTGTGCACCAAAGGGTCGCCAGTTCGATTCCCAGTCAGGAATCGGTTGTGGGCTCCATCCTCAATGTGTGTGTGAGCGGGACAGAGGGAGAGAGCATATTTAAAAAACAAACAAACAAAAAAAAAAACACATAGTTTTAGGATGTTTCTTTTTTTAGTTGCAGGTGTCAGAAACTGACACTAGATTGCATTCAAAGGGGGGAATTCACTAGACAGATATATGGATAGATCACAGAACAACAGGAAGAAAGGAGCTGCAGGACCTCAAGTACAGCTTGGACCAAGGATCATAATGCTTCTGCAACGTCCATCCTTTGTCTGTGCTGTCTGAGCCAGGCTGCCTCTACTTCTGCTGGATAGTGAGCACACAGCACCCAGGTCCTGAGCCTCTCATCTCACCATTTTACCTGCCGAGAGCAACTAGGTTGCTTAGTTCCAGTTTGGGGGAAAAAAACCCAAGGAAGGTCCCCGCTGGCCCACCTTGGGTGAGGTACATCCCTGAGTCCGTCAGCTCTGGCATGAGGTCTCAGGCACACAGGACAGGGAGGTCCGCTGGGAGAACCCCTAGGTGATGACCAAGCCGCGAGAGACTGGATCGCGCTTTCCTCAGATGAAGGCTTCTGTGGCAGGTTAAGCAAAGCTGCAGTGTCCGCTCCCCACTCCCACGCCCCCCTGAGAGGGATAGAACAACACTCAGAACAAATGAGCCTTTTCTGAAAGGAGGGGCTGTTGTAAACTAAAAGAAAACTGTTTTGACTGAAAAGACTGGGAAATTATTAACTGGTGAATTAGGCTTTCCCTTTCAAATGGAGAGGAGATTGGGGAAGACCAGATCTGTCACAGAAAAGGGAAAAGCTCCATTTTCTCTACACATCTACGCACAGGATGAGTCAATTATGATCACACAGCACTAGCAAGAGAAAGTTTTGGAGTGTAGCACTCATACTCCATCCTGAACAATAAAAGATCTGGATGAAACAAGACTTGAGGACTTCCTTGTGCATGGTGAAGGAATAATGATGGAGAACAGAACTGTTGACTATTAGTTCAATGTTGACGAATCAACAATATATATTAAATAAGGTGTCTTTTAAACAGAAGCACACCTAAAATAATGTATTGATCAGTTGAGTGGGGCTTGCAGGAACCTACCCCTTTATTTTCCCTGGGAGCAATGTTATCTGCTAATTCAGTGTTTGTGGTGATTTGATAGAACTCTACTGCAGATAATGGGAATCAATTCTATGTACATAGAGAACAGTGTGGAACTTCCTGTGGTCACACACAGTCATCAATTACACCATTGGGTTACTTAGAGGATATTGTCTGTGTGGACGAAAGGGGCCACATGCCAACCTGACAAGCTCAGAGGAGGCCTGCATGGCAGCCTTGCAAACTCAGAGACCTAAAGTAACCACAAAGGATGGTCTGAAATTAAACTTTAACTAAAAGCAGTTATGGTGGGCAGTTATGTCCTAGGCCAGTATCTTCACTGACAAGGTCAACCTTTACCTTAACTGAGCCTATCTGTCTTTTTGCATCTATGATAACATACCCTTGAAGTGTCTGGGTAACTTGTAACTTCCCTTTTTTCCGCACCCCATGGGGCACAACCAAATATGCTGGGCGCCAGGACAGATACCACAAATTCCTTCATTATCATGTTAATTGTTCCTGCACCCCCCTAATTATGTGTCCATCATTTTACTTTTTATCCAATCCCAGGGTCCCCCCCCCCCGCCCCGCCCCCGGTTTTACTTTCTCCCGCCTCTCTAGTCTATCACCAATGAATTTCATGTAACTCACTACATCCCTTTCCTTTGATTGCAATGTATAAATACAGATGTAACCCACCATTTTCCAGAGCATTATCTCAATTCCTTGAGGTTCTGCTTCCCAGCATATGTTGACATTTTGGCTCAAATAAACTCACAAAAATTCTTTACAGGTTTCAGTGGTTTTTTACGTTAACATCAGTCTCTGAGTTAGTATTATTTCTTGGTACAATAGAGTTGCGTGTTTTCCATATTTACATACATCTGAAAATTAAGAACTTCTTTCAGCCGAAACCGGTTTGGCTCAGTGGATAGAGCATCAGCCTGCGGACTGAAAGGTCCCAGGTTCGATTCCGGTCAAGGGCATGTACCTGGGTTGTGGGCACATCCCCAGTAGGAGATGTGCAGGAGGCAGCTGATCGATGTTTCTCTCTCATCGATGTTTCTAACTCTCTATCTCTCTCCCTTCCTCTCTGTAAAAAATCAATAAAATAATATATTTTAAAAAAAAAAAAGAACTTCTTTCAACCTTCAAAGCTCTATCTCCTGAAATCATACATTCTACTTCATAATAACCTGTGGGTATGTAGCAGCTACCACAGTGACGTCAGAAGACCAGCTAGCCCCACCAGCATCTCCCCACTCAATCAGTAACATAACTAAGTAAAGGCTGGCTGCCTTGGCTCAGTGGTTGAGCATCGACCTATGAACCAGGAGGTCACAGTTCGATTCTCGGTCAGGGCACATGCCCGAGGTGTGGGCTTGATCCCCAGTGTGGGGTGTGCAGGAGGTAGTCGGTCAATAATTCTCTCTCATATTTCATGTTTCTATATCTCTCTTCCTCTCCCTTCCTCTCTGAAATCAATAAAAATATGTTTGTTTTAAAAAAAATGATAACTAAGTAAAGATTTTCTCTGGCCTGGTTTCACAGTCCCCAAGGCTGGTCACCACTCTGGATTACTGAGATAATGGACAACAAATAGTGTTTATATAAGAAAAGGGTTAAAGAAGGCAACTTGGTATATTATCCTTGTTGTTATTTATATTTTTAACTCAGTGGGAAAAGCCTATCAATCTACCATGAAGTTAAAAAGAAAGGGGGTGGGAGGACTTTCCGCCACATGATTTTCTCTTGAGCAGCTAGCTCCCAACTTCAGGTTTTGTAATGAGTACTCAGTGAGGCAAAATCTGTAGATTTGTAAGTTTGAGGAACTCTACTAAAAATAGAAATTCTGGACTTGGAGGTTTTGTAACTCCTTCCTCTGGCTGTACCCTCGTGCTTTGCCTAGCACCTCAGTGGCAGCGAGACACAAGAATGATGGGTTAGGCACACAGCCCTGACATACCTTGTCCAAGTCACAAGGCAGACATTGCAGAAGCAGAACTAGAACCCAGGTCCGTCCCCTCTACTGTAGACTGTGTTTTCTCTGTTAAGTGCCACGTGTGGGAATCCCTTTACCACTCAGCCTAAATGATCAGAAGGTGAATGAGTCCTAGATTAAGGGGAGGATGCCAAACGGTGCTTTGTACTCCTTGATGTTTGTTTGGACTTGTCCCTTCATAAAACAGATGCCATTAGAGCTGTTTAAAAGGAAAGGGGCAGGAGCAACATGTTCATATTGATCATCTTGATAACCTATTATTATACTTTGATATTAAAGAGTTGCATTTTCTTAAGCATGGATCCTTCTCTTTCTCCATTCTTCTGCTCCTGCATCCTGATTTTGCCCTTTCTATTGGAGTGTTGCCCTGTAAACTGCCTGTAAAACAAAGGATGTGTATTGAAGAACAATGGGTGATAAAACTAGATATGGGAGGACAGGACCTACTGGCTTTTAAATCTGGCCTTTCCGCAGGGGGTTGGGGAGAGGTAGAAGAGGTGGAAAGTAAAGATTTAACTTGAACATTTCTGGCAGTCCACTGCTGAATTCTACAGTATGGGCATCCTCAGTGTGTGTGTGTGTGTGTGTGTGTAGTAAAACATGCCTAACATAAAATTTATCATTTTTCCTACATAGTTAAATTTCATTAAGTAGATTCCCCTTGTTGTGCAATCATCACCACCCTCCATCTCTAGAACTTTTTCATCTTTTCCAACTGAAAACTGGCAACCATCTTTCTGTTTGTTTCTATCGATTTGACTACTCCAGTGTCTCATATAAGTAGAATCACACAGTCTTTGCCCTTTTGTACCTGGCTTAGTGCATTTAGCCTAACATCTTCAGGGTTCCTCCATGTCATAGCATGTGTCAGATTTTATTGCATTTTAAGGTTGAATAATACACCTCATTTTATTTATTCATGCATGCATAAATGGACATTTTTTTTAAATAACCATAGTCATAATGGGTATAAAGTGGTATCTAATTGTGGTTCTAATCTGCGTTTCCTAATGATTTGTGATGTGGAGCACCCTTTCATGTGCTTGTTGGTGTGCTGCATTTTTAAAGATGCTTTACCACCACCCGTTGTTTATTTGCTTACTCTACTGCAAATCTCACCACCTTCTTCCTTGCCAGTGTCACAAGGGGGGGGAAGGCCCCAGGTCTCTCTGACTCTGTAAGAGGACAGGCTGTGTCGCCTTTTTCCACACCTCTACAAACAGTAGCAATCACCAGGCCTCCCCATGGCAACTGGTCTCCTAACTGTCCTCCCTGACTCCAGGCACCTCTCCTTCTTGCCACAAATTGCTAGCTTCATAAATTAGAAACATAATAAATTCTTAGTTCCATAGGAAAACACCTGGGCCCTACTTACCTTTCTCACACTCTGCTTCTCTGGTTGTGATTTTCAATCAGTTTCTCCAGCACGCCTCTGTCTCTATGCACACCCACTTTCTTGCTCTACATGGCTTCCCTGCTCCCCACCACCTGCACAAATGCTTCTCTATGTTAACTCCTTCTTTTTCCTTTCTCTGATATCTTTAAGAATTGCAAAAATCTGAACCATTATTGGCACTAGAACCTAGGTCCTTTAATTTTCTTTAAATTGTGAATTGCCTATCTACACTAATAAAAGGGTAATATGCTAATTAGACCAGATAGACTGGACATCTTCTGGGTGTCCTTCCAGATAAAGCCGCAGTGGATGCGAGGGCCGAGGGCAGGCAGCTGCAGCTGCCGGCAGTGGCAGCAGCAGCAGCATCAGAGGAGTGATGGGGCGGTGCCTTCCCCTGATTGGCCCAGTCGCCTCCCGCAGAGAGAGGCCAGACTGCTGCTTAGGCCCGCTCCCCACGAGGAGCGAGCCTAAGCTGTCAGTAGGCCATCCCCTGAGGACTCCTGGACTGTGAGAGGGGGCAGGCCAGGGTGAGGATTCCCCCTTGCCCCCAGTGTATTTTCATGCACCGGGCCTCTTGTTATACCATATTAGACATGTGCCCTCAATTAGACTGATACATCTTTATGGCAAGAACTGTGTCTTATTCAGCCTTTCAAGGCAAAGATTATTTGAAACCATTAGATGAAAGGTTGGTGGGGAAGTTTACAGCAGGAGGTGGGTGAGGCTGCCACCCCCTGGATCCACTGATCAGTCATAGCATCATAACTAAGGGTAGGGCAGCCATGCCACATGTGCTTTCCAGTGAGATGTGGGATGAACTACAGAGCACCACGTCTGATGCATTCTTGCCAAAGTATTTAAACTGAATCTCATCCAGGTTTTAGAGCAAACTAGTTTATAGGAAACCCAGGGTTAAAGGGACAAGTTAAGAGACACTACAAGGAAGCTGAGGGACAAATGCAGAATGTAGAACTAGGGACAACTGAAAAAGTGGAAGAGCAGGAAAGAGAAGAGACTTGGGGTTTTCTTACAAAGTTAAATATACACGTTCACTGTGAGCAGTTATTCTACGCAGGGGTATTTACCCAAGGGAAATGAAAACACATGTCCACGTAAAAATTTATGCAAAAATGTTCATAGCAGCTTTTTTCATAATACCCCCAATTGGAAACAATTCGAATGTCTAGCAACAGGACTGCACATAAGTGAATTATGATACACACATACAATGGGATTCCACTCAATAAAAGGAGCATGCAACAATGTGGATGAACCTCAAAAAAAATTGTGCCGAGCACGAGAAGCTATTCACAAAGAGGTACGGACTGTATGTTTCCATTTTATATAAAATTCTAGAACAGTCAAGACTTATCTATGGCGAAAGAAATCAGAGTGGGGGTGAAGGCACAGGAGGAAAGTTTCTGATGTGATGGAAACGTTTTCTATCTTGATAAGGGTGTGAGTTACCTAGTAGATGCATTTATTAATACTCACCAAACTGGATGCTTAATTCCTGTGCATTTCACTATCCAGGGCAAAAGCAGGCTTACAGTTTTTCATATAGAAAATAATTTAATAATCAATAAATAATAATGCAATAATAAATGCTGTTTTGCATACTCACAGCTGTAAATCTCTTTTTGCTACACCCGATATATAAGGATAAGTTAAGAGGGAAGGAGGAGAGGTGGGAAAGATGGAGATGGATGCCTTAAAGAGATTATAAATTTTTAGGTGTGATAATGGTATGTGGTTATAAAAAAATGCCCAGTTTTTAGAAATGTATTCTGAAGTATAGTACAGTATTTAGGGCAAAGTGACATAACATCTGGGTTATAAAATTTAAGGGCAAAGAGAAACTAAAAAATTAGTAGTATATATAAAGTGAGAGTGATAAAATGCTGATAACTCCAGAATCTAGGTGGTAAGTATATGGGGATTTATGAGTTTCATCTCTGTTTTTGTGTATATTTGGAAATTTTTGGAATAAAAAATATTGAACTGCCCTATACAAACAAAGAGAGAACATAATACCCAGAATGTGTAAGCAGAAAGTATATGGGATCTCTCGAAGTTATGTTCTCTTTCCTTTTTAGACCAGAAATCAATTCTCCCTGCTATTTTTCTGCTTTAGCAGATTTTTCACTCTTGATTAAATTCACGCATTCCAAGATCATGATTACGAATGGATTATACTAATCACTTTAATTTCATATTGCAACCAACAAATACTTATTGAGAAATAAGCATTCATGTGCCCCCCTGAGTACTTTCCGCAAACCGCACCTATTCTCATTTATTCTCCTGCCAGAGGAACCGCTCACTCAGCAGAATGGTTCTTTCTCCCTGGGATCGCCTCAGGTGACCAGCAGGGGGCGCGCCCTCACCGAACTTGCTTCGGAAAGATAAAATCAGCCGCTCAGTCTGAGTAGCAGGTTCCGTCTTGGCACGCCCAGGACCAGTGTTTGTAATTGTTTAGGCACGTCTCTGGCGACCTCGCCCCAGGACACCTGAGTCTTTTTGCGGAAACAATTAGCCGGTCTGAACAGAACAGGTAAGGCAAATTAGTAACTGGAAAATTACTAAGTCGTCCTACAGGACCTGTTGGAACATCCTGTGTTTCCTTGAGCTCAGCGTTTGGGTGTGGATCCTTCTTGGTGGCTGGGAACGGAGGCGGAGGGAGTCACCCCTCTCCACGGGGTGCAGCCCCTTCTTCGTCCTGGGCGGGCGGAGCAGGAGTGGAGCAGCCCTTCCTGGCCCGGCTTCCCTGGGACAGAAGAGGGGGCCCTCCAGCGACCAGCCCCGGGGCCAGGAGGTACGGTTTTCAGAAGCCTCTGTGGCGGAGAAGCCTGCAGAGAGATGGGACTGCTCCCAACTGCCATGTGCTCAGCCAACAGCAGGAGCGGATTCCCGGCCCTCCGGCTCCGTTTGGCCATATGCTGAGAGACCAGTGGCTTCCAGGCCGTGTTTCTGCTCCGTGACCAAGGCATCGAAGACACAGGACTTGAGAGAGAGGATGACAAAGGGGGGATCTCTCTTTGATCCTACTATTGGCTGCCTCTTCAGTGAGAGTGGGAAACTTTGATGGCTCCCTGTGGCTTTTAGGGTAAGGAACAGATCCTGGTCATGGCCGGCAAGGCCTGCACAATCCGCCCCCTCCTCTCTCTTCCATCTCACCTTGACCACTCTCCCATGTTCCCTGCAGTCCAGTCAGCATGGCCTCTGAGTTCCTGGGCTGCCCTGTGTGCCAGTATGTGGCTTCCTCCGCCTGACACTCTGCCCTGTCCACCCCCTACCCCAGCCCCCCGTCCCCCCCCCCCCCCCGCCCCCCACCACCACCACAGCTGACCTCCTCCTGGAAGAATTCTTCCCAGACCTGAGATTTTCCTGTAAAGCTTTGCCACGAACCATAGTTCCATGCTGCTGACTCCCCCACTGGACTCCAAGTGACATAATACTTTTTGACAAATTCAACACACTTTATTTTTTTTTAAGTGGTGATCCAGTAAGTGAAGATACTAAAGGTTCCTGCCACCCAGCACCCCCAGGAGACATGGAAACAATCTAAGTGTCCATCATCAGATGAATGAATGAAGATGTCACACACACACACACACACACACACACACACACACACACACACAAATGAAATACTATTCGGCCATAAAAAAGGAGATCCTGCCATGTGTGACAACATGGATGGACCTTGAGGGCATTGTGCTAAGTGAAATAAGTGAGACAGAGGAAAAAATACTGAAAGATCTCACAAATGTAGAATCTAAAAAAAAAAAAATCAAACTCCTAGAAAAAGAGATTAAATTTGTGGTTACCAGAGATAAGGGTTGGGGATAGGGGAATTGGATAAAGGTAATCAAAAGATACAAACTTCCAGTTATAAAATAAAAAATTACTAGGGATGTAACATACAACATGATGACTATAATTAACATTGTCATATAATAAATTTGAAAGTTGTTAAGAGAGTAGATCCTAAGAGTTTTTATCACAAGGGAAAAATGTTTTTTGTATCTCTGTGAGATGATGGATGTTAACTAAAGTTATTGTGGTAACAATTTTATATTATACTAGAGGCACAATGCACGAAATTTGTGCAAGGGCCTTGACCCCAGGCCCGCCCGCCGCCGCTGCCGCAGCCCCCACCTGCTGCTGCTGCAGCCGGGAGCCTCTGCCACCTCTGCCATGGCCCCTGCCTCTATTGCCTCTGCCTTGGCCCCCACCCGCTGCGGCTTTGTCTGGAAGGACATCCAGTCTAATTAGCATATTATGCTTTTATTATTATAGATGCAAGTCAAGTCATTATGCTGTACACCCTCCAAAGCTGTGGTGTTCTGGTAAATTGAGTCTCAAAAAAAGACTTGGTTTTTTATCATTTGCCAATTTTTGTGGTGTAAATATTCCCAACATGGCCTATTCCAAGCTCCCCATGTGGCTGGGGTTATCTGTAACACCCTCATCTTTCAACTTAAGTAACACTTTAGTTAAGGTGTGTGTGATGTGAGGAGAAAGGACAGGTCAGTACTTGGTGACTGGCACAACACAAGCCACGGGAAGCCCAAATTGGACTCTTACCAAAACTGTGCAGAGCCTTCCCATGAAGTCCAAACACCACCTACACCACAGAATCCAGTTATTACTTACTCAAGTGTAGTCTTGCATTACTTTTCATACTTACAAGGTTTATTTCGCCAGGTAGCCTGGAAGTGTGAGTTCAGGGGCTGACCTAGCCAGGGCTGGACTCTCAGGGGCTCTTGGGGATAGTTCCTGTTCTCAGATGATGATCCAAACCCCCAAAGCAAAAAAACACATGACCACCTTTCATAGTAAAACTCTGAAGAGAGTGTTCATCCATTTCCACTAGAATTGGACTCTGTAAGAGAGTTGGACCAGGAGAGAGAGAGAGCATGGGTGTATGTGCGTGCCTGTTGGTAAATGTGTGTCTATTTTTTGAGGATAGAAGCATATCCCATATAATAAAAGCGTAATATGCAAATCGACTGAACGGTGGAACCACCGGTTGGTGGGGGTGGGGCCAGCGAGCAGGCGGCGCCAGGCCAGCCAAGGTGCATGCCAGCGGGCAGAGGGAGGGGATGGTGATGGGGTAGCAGGGGGTGACCAGCAGTGGGGCGAAGGGGGCTGGCGCCATCTCCTGATTGCCTGCCCGGTTGCCTCCCTCAGAGGGAGGCCACCAGCGGCAGTGGTGCAGTGGGGGGGCGGGACAGGCTGCTCGCCACCCAGGCCGTCCCTTGATTGGCCGCCAGCCACCTCCCGCAGAGTGCACGAATTCTTTTGTACTGGGCCTCTAGTATAACTTTAATTTACTAGATGCCTACTGGACACCAAAAACTTGATATTCTCATTGAATCCTCCTCACAACAGCCCAGTGAGAAAATGTTACAATGGAATCTGATTAACAAATCTGCTACAAACTAGTCTTGGGAATGACATGTGACTTTTTGATTCATTTTCTCTTTGGAGATGTTCAATGGTTTTGACAGCTAGGCCAAATTTTTTCCACTTTACTACTTTTATGAGATTACACTGTAATTCAGAGTCAGCTATGTATGATAACCACGCTTAATAAGAAAAATACAAATGCATTGCGGCATTGAAACATTTTTAATGAATGGTAACATTAGCCATGAACAGCTCTAAGTCAAAAGAGTTTACTAAAAGAAAATGTTCTCTTGAGTAACTGTAGATCATGAAAAATAAATCTTGAGCAAAAAAACAAAAATATAAAAATAATAATAATACTGTCTGTTTCAAATGGGCATGCATGTGCTTTGGTAACTTGTACTAAAATTTCCGGTAAGAACACATGTTACTAAATGCCTCAGTTGCTACACTGACACTCAGGGAAGCAGACACTTGCCCAGGGTCACACAAGCTCAGTATTTTGACTCCCTTTGTCCGCCTCTTGCAGGAGAGAGAAAGTCATGCAAGCAATACAGCCATCTCTGCCCTCCGTGTGGGCACGAGCTGGGGCCTGGGCTCCTTGCCGTGCAGGTTGGAAATCCCCAGGAAACAGTCATCATAAGCCAGTCCTAAGCCAGGAGCAAATGAGGATGAATTTTTCAAAAGGAACCGCTATTCCAGAGTTCACATGGGGGTGGGGGTGGGGCATTGCTCACTGACCCTCACTTCCTTTCCGGACCTGAGCACATTTCACAACAAAGGGTTTTGTAAGAATGAAGATTCCAAAAAGTAGCTGGAAAAGAGCCCCTGGCAATGATAGCATGGTCATCAGGCAAACACTTCACTTACCACATCCTCAGAAATAATGACACCCCCTCTGGTGTTTGCTTTCTGTTGTCCTGGCAACAGCCATCTCCAAGCAGTCCCTCTCCCCTGGATCTCTTAAAGAAGATGGGCAAAAGGCTGGGGCAGGAGGATTGACCAAGATATTTACTGACCTGAAGTAAAAGTTGCTTGACATTTATCTGGGGAGAAGGTGAAGATTTAAAACACCCTGCAAGACTTGTGTATATGTGCTTGTTTTACACCCCTCTTACCCACTTAGGGATTCAAGGAAGCAGGCATAGCTCCCGGCAGAGTTCTACCCACAGAGAAGACTTTCAAGCAACATCTGTGGATTGGATGGGACGGAGTGACATGATTTTAAGAGGGCTGTGACATTTTCCCCCTTTAACTGTTTCACAGATGAGGAGGCAGACACAGAGAGGTTAGATTACTAGCCCAAAGTCACAAAGCAGCTTAACCACGGAGCCCAGCCCCAGAGTGCTCTGCTCCAGCTATCTTCCCGGGAGGATCCCACTCGCCTCTGGGTTTGCACAGGGCTCTCTGTCCCCCCGCTTTGCTGGGCCAGGCTTCATGAGGGACACTGCTGCTTTGTGTTGCCTTCCTTGGCACAAAATGGAATCAGGTGGTCCCCCTTCTTCCTGTTCCACTCTGCCAAATCCATCCGAACACATTTCCTGTGCACAAAGCCAGCTCGCCAATTATCTGCTCCAATTAAAGAGTGTGAGATGTGGCTAATTTAGTCACTCCTGTGGGGTGACCAAGGCGAACGGTGGACTGGCCGTGCTGCTGCAGGTCCCCGTGGTGGCCTGGGCTGTTCTGTTTCCCCTGGCACTCTTCCCCTACTCCCAGATGGCCACTGTGGTTTCTTCACCTCCTTCTCCTCCCTTTCTGAGTCTCTGGAGTCCCAGAACTGTGCCTTCCTCTGCATCCCCCTCTAACAACAGACCATTCTGTCCTAATTCTGTGTCCTCTGACAAACCAATGTGTGCAGAGTCGTCAATGGTAAATCACGGACTAATACTCAAATCTCTCAGAGACAATTAGCTCTCAAATGACATTGCATACGAGGCATCTTCTGCATTGATATCCAAAGCCAGACATGCCACCAATGAATGTAAAAATCATGCCTGTTTTACTTAGACATATAGACCCCAAACACTCAGCTCTCTATCACCAGTCCTTTCTGCCTCTTAGCACCAAAGCAAAGAGGCAGACAAAGGCTGAGTGTAAGTCTAATTAATTAGGACAATGGACACTGTCAAGATCAATGTCAGCCCTCCTCCCCTCTTCGTAGAGAAAATATTATGACCCTATAATGAAATACTAGTATACAGATAATGCGCCTACCCATACATACCTTCTCAAAAGTAAAATCAGCAAAATGATCTTGACTGGAAAGAGTCAAAGGAGAAATAAAAAGGAAGGTAAACCTATATTCTAGTAATAAAGAGCTAATATGCTAATTAGACCGGATGGCAGAATGACATTCCGGAACGACCTTCCAGAATGACCAGTGGGCAGAGCGGGGGGAGGGAGGGTGCAGAGGGGGAAGAGGACTGGGGACACGAGGCAGCCATGGCCAGCCGCGAGGGCCAAGGCAGCCGGAGCTGCGAGGGCCGAGCCCCTTGCACAAATTTCGTGCATTGGGCCTCTAGATTATAATAAAGTCATATGTATTTCAATATGGAAATGCTTGGGTCCAACTACCTTAGAAGGTAAAAGGAAGTAGTCAAATGCTGTAATTATTCATACATTCACCATGAATGGGACAACTATAAACATAGATCAATAAAGGTGTGTTATATTGCATATAATTAGTGTTACCATTGGTGATGTAATTTTGTGAATGGTGAACAAATCTTAGTGTGTTCAAAAACAAAACACAAGATTTCTTGGTTTTACATGGCAGTATATTCCTGAAAATCATGCAAAAAATACATTTTGTTTATATGTTAGATTCAAGTAATTATAAACATTTTATTGTTGTTGTTTTAAATCTACATGAACATCTGGAACAGGACATCTCAGGCTCTTGTCTACTATATACAAGTAGTACTCCCATTTATTGTGATTAAAAAAAAAATACTCCCTTCTTTCCCCCAAAAAAGAATTTCCAAAATGCTCCTAGAGGGTAGTACTGTGCCCTTAACTCCAAAAGAAGTCATTCCATTAGCAATTACCTTTGACCTCTACTAAAATAGTCCTGGACAGTAGCTTAAATAAGATAGGGGTTTGTTTTTATCTCAAGTAAAAGAAATTTGGAAGCAGGCAGTCTTGGGCTGCTTTGTCCAAGGCTCCTATCTTTTTTGCTGTAACACCCCTAGTATTGATTTCCATCCTCAAGTTCATGGTCACAAAAGGGCTGCTGAAATGCCAGCTATTGTGTCTGTGATCTGGGTAAGAAGAAAAAGAACAGAGGAAGCCAGGAAGAGTAAAGCCACCCAGTAGTTTATTCAGAAACTCCCTTTATATCTTACTAGGGTCTCTCAGCCTGGCCTGCACCCCTCGGGGGATGTCGGATAGCCGGTTTCGGCCTGATCCCCGCAGGCTTGATCCAGACAGGAGGGAGCCCAATTCTGTGTGTTAAGCTTCTGTCCTCTGGTAGTCAGTGCACGTCATAGCGACCAGTAGACTGGTTACTCGGTCATTCGGTTGCTTAGGCATAGATAGATAGATATAGATAGATAGATAGATAGATAGATAGATAGATAGATAGATAGATAGATGATAGATCGGCTACCCCGTCCTCTAAGTTTTAAGTTAGGTGCCTTGCTGTCTCCAATAACATTGGGTTCTCTAGAGAAGGAGCAGAGTGAATGGACATTGGGTAGCAGCCAGCCATCTCTACCATATTGTTTCACTGAAAATGTCCAGCTGAAGCCCAAATGCAGAGTCAACACACATGTCCTAAGAGTGGCATGTGACCTTTTGGGTTGCTTGATTCAGGGCCTCAAGTTTATACGGGCTTCAGTTTTTTGTCTGCTATCCCATGCAAGGCAACAGCATGAAGCCTCCTCACAATGATCTATTCTGAACAGATCCTGGTTACTGAACAAATCTGGGGACAGCAGACTGATCTGAGAAGGGGCTCAAAATCCCAATCTAACTGAGCTTTTAGTGTGAGAGATCAAGACCACAGTGGTTTAGCCCTGGCTGGTTGCTCAGTGGTTAGAGCATCAGCCCCCAGACCAAAGTGGTTTGATTCCCAGTCAAAGGCATATACCTCAGTTGTGGGTTCCAATCCCTGGTCCCAGTCAGAGCACTTGCAGGAGGCAACCAATCGATGTATCTCTCTCCCATCCATGTCTCTCTCTCTCTCCCTACCTCTTCCCTCCCTCTGTCTGAAAATCAATGGAAAAAATATCCTCAGGTGAGGATTGAAAAAAAGAAAGAAAGTCAACAGTGGTTTAGCTTCTCACATTTGACATTAGTCATTCAAATGTATGTATGTGTGTATGTTTTCCAGAGTTTGTGCCAAACCCTTTCCCTAGGGGAGTTTGGTTCAACTTCACGAATATGTATTGCATCTACTGCATTTCTCCTGCTGTGTGCCAGCAATGCAAGATGAAGCCAACAAAGGCTCTTCCCTGAAGAGTCTGGGCATGAAAGAGGGGAGAAAAAGGGGTGGAGGGAGGGTGTTGGCTGGCTAAAGTGGTCAGTGCAGTGGAAAGGGATGTGCAGGCATTGTCTGTCCATGACAGCCAGCACAATGCCATTCCTTGTAGATGCTCAATAAATAGTTGTATTTTGACTTGTAATTCTTCTCTGTGATGCTTGGAGAGGAACCTGTTCTATTCCAAGCAGGGGCTTCCTGGGCTGAGGAGTTACCACTGCTTCTGTTACTGAGTGCTCTGTTTTTCCTTCTATTTCAGTCAACTATGCCCTAGAAACGGTTTCTGAAATATGTTTTTATTTTCAACCTTGCAGAAATCCTTCTTGGGCTGAAGCTGTGCCAAAACTCTTGGAACTGGGAAATATCCAGAGATATGCAAAGATGATTAAAAATAATCTCTGTACTTGGAAATTCTTAATTCTTCCTTAGCCTCAAAATCCCTCCAGAAGGCAATCTGGCAACAGTTTTTGAAGTTTTAAGGAAATGTTCATACCCTTTGACCCAGCAATTTCTGTTCTAAGAACTGTACCAAGAAAATAATTAAGGATAGACACAAAGATTCAAAAATAAAGATGCTTGTTAGGGCTGGTTTACAATCATGAAAGACTGGAAAGCACCTAGAGGTGGTTGTTTCAATGTATTCCAACCAATAATAGATCAATGAATAAATATAACACATTCCATACAACAGCACATTGCATCCACTTGAAAATGATTCATTTGACAATTGCATATTGATTACCTGTTATGTACCAGGCACTGCTGTAAATAGAAGGACACATTAGTGAATAGAACAGACAGTGTGAATCTCACAAGTGGTTAGGTGCCATAATTATATATATTGACATGAAAATATGTTTAGGATGTATTGTTAAATAAAAAGTCAGGTTATAAAATTAATAATTATTACAATAGCTAACAATTATATATAGCATTTATTATGTGCTAAACATCATGCTAGAAGCTTTACCTGTATTAAGTCGTTTTATTTCTATAAGAAGCTGGGGATGATCCAGCACTTGTTTAAAAATACTTTTGTGTTTGTTACTATTTTGTTGAACAAGCAGAGCACAGGTGCAATAATAAAGCAAGTGTTTCATTTCTACCACATTTGCTTCAAACCAGCTCTCTGGATTTGTCCTTTTCCTGTCCCTGGATGAAACCTCAGGCAGGCCTCAAAGCTTTTTGGTCCCTTTCAATCAGTTGGGCAGTCTTACTTTGAAAATTAGAAGGGCGAGTCTATTCTAAACTTCTTTCCAGTCAAAGGGAATCTCCTCCTTCAGGCCAACCTGTTTCCAGCTTAGAATCGTGGAAGGGCTAGTGGGTGCTGTCTCCCTCTCATAGTTCCTCCGCTTCCCTTGTCTCCGATTCCTCCAAGGCTGGGCCCCTGGGATGGGCCTGGGGGAAGCCTTTCCCGTGCATACGGCAGATGCACCTTTGCAGCCTCTTTCTCTGGCAGGCATCTTTGCAGGGTGCTCCCAAGGTTCTTTGTAGAGGATGCATATTTCCTCCAGCTGGAAGCTTCTAGTTCTGCCTTCACCCATGGAGTTTCCAGCACTCTCCCTCACCCTAACCCTCTCCTGGGGCCCTTTGACCTCCCACTCAGGAGTCCTCTTGTGTGGTGCCCTTTTAAAACCCACCCAGACCGATGCCCTCCTCAGGCCCACAGGGCCCCTGGTGAAGCGCATGCACCTTTGCCTGCCACTGTGGAAGTGCAGCCCCTTCCTCCTCGGTGGCAGGCAGGCTGAGGTCCAGCCACAATCTTTCACTGTAGGCTTCTCTTGGCCAAGGGGACTCCAGTCCCCAAACTCCAGGAGGCACATGCCAGGCTCTCTCATGTGGCTTGAGATGAAGAGATGTGCCCCTCTTCTTCCGCTAGGAACTGGAGCAGGGCCCAGCCCAACAACTGGCTGTTCACAAAATTTTCTCTCATTACTTTTCAACTCTCACTTTTATAGGCTAGAGGGGTGATTGCTTAATGTTGGCAGTACCTCTTTTTCTTTCTCTTTCTTTCTTTCTTTCTTTCTTTCTTTCTTTCTTTCTTTCTTTCTTTCTTTCTTTCTTTCTCTTCCTTCCTTCCTTCCTTCCTTCCTTCCTTCCTTCCTTCCTTCCTTCCTTCCTCTCTCCCTCCCTCCCTTCCTCCTCCTTCCTTCCTCCTTCCTTCCTTCCTTCCTTCCTTCCTTCCTTCCTTCCTTCCTTCCTTCCTTCCTTCCTCCCTCTCTTCCTCCCTCCCTCTCTCCCTCCCTCCCTTCCTCCTTCCTTCCTCCTTCCTTCCTTCCTTCCTTCCTTCCTTCCTCCCTCCCTCCCTCCCTCCCTCCCTCCCTCCCTCCCTCCTTCCTTCCTTCCTTCCTCCCTCCCTCCCTCCCTCCCTCCCTCCCTCCTTCCTTCCTTCCTTCCTTCCTTCCTTCCTTCCTTCCTTCCTTCCTTCCTTCCTCCCTCCCTCCCTCCCTCCCTTTCTCCCCCTTCCTCCTTTCCTTCCTTCCTTCCTTCCTTCCTTCCTTCCTTCCTTCCTTCCTTCCTTCCTCCCTCCCTCCCTCCCTCCCTCCCTTCTTTCTTCTTTCTTTCTTTCTTTCTTTCTTTCTTTCTTTCTTTCTTTCTTTCTTCTTTCTTTCTTTCTTTCTTCTTTCTTTCTTTCTTTCTTTCTTTCTTTCTTTCTTTCTTTCTTTCTTTCTTTCTTTCTTTCTTTCTTTCTTTCTTTCTTTCTTTTTCTTCTTTCTTTTCTTTCTTTCTTCCTATTTCAAAGAGAAGGAGATAGAAGCATCAATGGTGAGAGAGTATCATTGATCAGCTGCCTCCTTCATGCCCCCTACTGGAGACTGAGCCTGCAACCCGGGCATGGGCCCTGACCTGAAATCGAAGCATGATCTCCTGGTTCACAGGTCGGTGCTCAACCACTGAGCCACACTGGCTGGGCGAGAACCTGTTTCATAATCTCTCAATCTGCCCTGCATAGGTTGCATAGGAGACACAGCACCTCAGTTTGGATGTTTAGGATGTAGGATCCTTGGGTACCTATTGTATTGTTATTAGTCGTTAGGGCATCAGCTAAAAGTAAGCAGAAAGACTCCCATTTTAACATCCTGTTACATACATATTGGTATATACGTACACATATCTGAAAGTTTCACTTCAAAATGCTATCAGTTATCTTCGGGTCATGGAATTATTTTCCTCTTTTTTGTTTATCTTTATTACTACCTGCATTGAACATATATTAAAAGAAAAACAATTCTTAAAAGGAAAGTATTTGTCCACAGGCCAAAAATAGAAAAAAATGATTCGAGACCCAGACCTCACACCCCACACAAAAATTAACTCAAAATGGATTGTAGACCTAAATGTAAAATGGAAAACTGTAAATCTCTTAGAAGATTATATGGGAGAAAATCTAGATGGCCTTGGGTCTGGCAATGACTTTTTAGATACAACACCAAAAGCACAGTCCATGAAAGCAGTAATTGATAAGCTATGCTTCACTAAAATTAAAGCCTTCTGCTCTGTACGAGACAATGTCAAGAGAATGAGAAGATAAGCCACAGTCTGGGAGAAAGTATTTGCAAAGACAATCTGATAAAGGACTATAATCCAAAATACACACACACACACACACACACACAGAGAAAATACCTCTTAAAACTCAACAATAAGAGTAAAAACAACCCAATTAAAAAGTGGGCCAAAGACTTTAACAAACACTCCACCAAAGAAGATATACAGACAGTAAAATAAGCATATGAAAAGATGCTCCACATATGTCATCACAGAAATGCAAATTAAAACAAGACACCACTACACACCTATTGTAATGGCCAACATCTGAAACAACACCAAATACTAGTGAAGATGTGGAGCAATAGGAGGTCTCATAAATTGTAGGTGGGCATGCACAATGGTACAGCCACTTTGCAAGACAGTTTGGTGGTTTCTTACAAAACTAAGCATACTCTTACCACATGATCCAGCAATTGAGCTCCTTGGTATTTACGCAAATGAATTGAAAACTTATGTTCATACAAAAACCTGCCTATGGAAGTTTATAGCAGCTTTATTCATAATTGCCAACACTAGGAAGCAACCAAGATGTAGGTGAATGAAGAGGTAAATTGCAGTACTTCCAGACAATGGGGTATTCTTCAGCACTAAAAAGAAATGAACTATCAAGCCATGAAAAGACATGGAGGAACCTTAGTTGCATATACTAAGAGAAAGAAAGCCAATCTGAAAAAGCTACAGACCTTTTGATTCCAACTACAATACATTCTGGAAAAGGCCAACCTATAGAGACAGTAAAACGATCAGTGGTTGCCAGGAGTTGGTGTGTGGGGAGGAATTAATAGGTGAAGCACAGAGAATTTGGAGGGCAATAAAAATATTTTGTATGATGCTATTAGTGATGGATACATGTCATTATTAATTTGCCCAAACCCATAGAATTTACAACACCAAGAGTGAACCCTAAGTTTAACTATGGACTTTGGGTGATTATGATGTATCAGTGTAGGTTCATCAGTTTGTAACAAATGTACCACTATAGTGAGGGATGTTGATAATGGGGTAGTCAATGCATGTGTGAGGACAGTGAATATATAAGAGATCTCTATCCCCTACTCTTAATTTTCTGTGAATATAAAACTACTTTAAAAACTAAACTCTTTTTAAAAAGGAAAGTATTTTTAAAGAAAAAAATTTTTATTTACACACATTTATTTTCTATTTCTTCTTGAGTCAGCTTCAGTAATTTTTGTCTTTCTAGGAATATGTCCTTTTCATCTAAGTTATCTAATTATTGGCATATTGTTGTTCAAGTATTTCTTTATAATTCTTTTAATTTCTGTAGGATTCATAGCAGCTTCCTTATTTCAGTCCTGATTTCAGTAATTTGTATCTTCTCTCTTTTTTTTTTTCTTGGTTGGTCAGTCAAGCTAAAAAAGTTTGTCTATTTTCTTGATCTTTTCAAAGAATTAATTTTTGATTTCATTACTTTTCTCTATTGATATTCAATTTATTTATTTCAACTCTTTGGGTTAGTTCGCTCTTCCTTTTCTAATTTTTTAAGGTGGAAATTTAGGTTATTGATTTGAGACCTTTCTGCTTTTCTAATATAGGCATTCAGCTATAAATGTCCCTCTCAGTGATGCTTTAGCCGCATCCCATAAGTTTTTGTACACTGAGTTTTTGTTTTATGCATTTATTTTCCTACTTTTCTTATAAGTTTCACTTTTTATTCAAATCAACTAAAGCTTAGTTGACCAGACTCAACTTAATGAAATGGAGACTAGTCTAGATTCAGTCTACCTAGTAATGCCGTTAGATGGTATCCTACCCTGCCATGCTATTTTGGCTGTCTTGGCTCTCCTTGGGATTGGTTTGAATAATGGAGGCTGTTTTACATACCTATTCGCTGCTTAAAATTGCTCTCAGGGCATCAAACCCCCTTCTGTTCACTGGTTCACATGGCTGTAGCCAGCTACCTCTTCAGTACTAAAATATAGGCAAATCTCCCATGTAACAGAAGCTTTGAAGATTTAAATGCATTTTTGTGTTTATTTTAAAATTTTACCCTTTTAGTCTCTCAACAAATATTTACTGAGCTAAGTACTGCAACAATCCCTGGACACACAAAACTCTTAAGACCATTGGTTTTTCATTTTTTAACATTGGGGACCATATTAAAGTACTTTAATTAAACTCATGAACTTTACATGTATAGCACATTTATCTAGAAATGTAGAAATTTGAAAAAACTTTCCTCCACCCCTCAGTCAAAGGATTCTAATACGTTACAGATGTTACAGAAATTAGTTTGTCAATTACTTTCCTCAGATATTGAATTTTGGCTATCCAAAGGTGAAAAGTTTCATTTAGACATTTTTCATAAGCAATCTCAACATTCTACAGATATACAAGGACATCAGATTCAGACTTGTTGTGGATACCTATCCAATTTACACTAGTTAAATGCAAACAAGGGGTATATGGATCAGGAAATGGACCAAATGTTACAGGGAGATAATGCCATATCCAGGTGCTTAGGGATCATGCAAGAGGCACACCTAGATAGAGTTTTGGGGTCAGAGAGAAAATGACATCTACTGAGATCTGAATGTTGCTTGGAAGTCAGCCCTTGAGAGGGGCCAGGCGTGTGCAGCATCCTGTGCCACAAAAGATGGTCACAGTTCAGCTCAGCAACTGGACTTGTCTAAAAAATACACACTATTTTAGAAGCTGACATAGTGGTTGAACCCTTTGGAGTCCCTTCTACCCTTACCCTGTCACCTCTTCATGAGAGAAAATCCAAGAATTTTTTTTGTTTTTTAAAAGAAACAAAATAAAACAACTTGAACTCGATGAATCTGTAAATCCAGTTTGGAAACAATACCACCAGTCAGATCTGTGTCTGTCCAGCCCTGTGCTAAATTCTCTAGCATAGTCAAGTGAATAAGATGAAGGATAATATTGTAGCACTTTATGGATAGTTGGAAAAATAAGCTGTATTTGCAGGGCCCCCCATCCCAAGAGCTCACACAGCAACTTTGTTTAAATCAGGGAAAAGCACCCCCTTCGGGGAGAGAAGTTACAAAACGGCACCCCATTAGGGCAATAAATTAAAGACACCTTTCTCGAAACTTCCCGAATAAGGGTCCCATGGTACACGAGCTGATTTCAGCTCCACTCCCCTCCCCCACCCAATAGCATGACTGTCCAAGGCACAGACTACATACCCACGTGATAACCTGGCTTATGGGGAGTAATTGAGTAACAGTTCTAAGCACACAGAGGAGATAATCATGTGGCTTATCCCATGACCCATGTGAAAAAGAGGCTTTAAAATTTTCTAACTTTGCCAATATTTTCTTTAAAAAATCTTTTTTTTTTCAATTACAATGTACATTCAATATTATTTCGTATTAGTGTCAAGTGTATAGCACAGTAACTTTACCAATCTTTTCAAATCAAGTAATGTCCTTAGTCCTAAACAGAATGATTCCTCCCATTGCGTCTGGATATGGCTGTAGGGGAAAAGCTGCATTATTCATATTAGTCCTTTTGTCCAGAGATTACTGCCATATCAGCAACAAGAAACCGTGACAGAGTGAGGGTTAAATGTTTGAAATTCTCTTCCACTGAAGGCCGATCCTGTTGCCTAGTGACTGCTGCGTTCCTGCTGCTGTCACTCACCTTGTCTCCAGAGAATTATCCCCCACTCTCATAAGGAAGGTTATGATTGGACAAAGGTGACATCATAACTCTTAGAGGAACAGCATCTCTTTGTCAAGACAGCACCAATAAGATGACTCAAGAGTTGGTAGCAAAGTGTTTTGGTTCCTTTGTTTTGTTTCTATAATATAGCGTTAACAAATAGATGAAACACTTCCTTCATTTCTCGCAAAGCCAATTTTGCAGGTGTTAGTGGTGGGTATTTGCACATAAAAATATTCCTTGACAGCCCATGTGGATTATCTTCACATCCATGTAATCAATGCTAGCCTAGTCAAAGCCTGTTCTCCCTCAAGTACTTGGTCAGCACTTGCAAAGCTGAATAGATTACAGGCAGAAAATGACTACCCCGCAGCTCACTATCACACCATTGGCTGCAGAGTGGAATTTGACACAAGGCAGGTTCTTCTGGGTGCTTATCTGAGAGGTACCTAAAGTGGTTCCAGAGCATCAGTTTCAAGGACAGCCCCATAGTAAGACTTCAGGGTGCATACTTAAGGCTTCAAAAGAATACAAAACAGAATCTATTAAAGTTGAAAGCAAGTCTACTTTTAAAATCAAGCAGTTGGAGAAATATTACTCATTTTAGATCATAAACAAACATAACCTTTTTGATTACTTTTGAAATTACATCGCCCATGTTGATACTGCTTTGAAAACCAAGCCTAATAGTCTTTATTTTTTTGTATGGATTGAGCTACCGGTGTGCCCTTCAATATTTTAGCCATTGCGGACTAGCTATGTGATTGGAGTGTCAATTGCAGATTCATTATGCCAGGCTGCTATATTAAATCATCTGTTAAATTTGTTCTTTTCTTGGTAAATATTCAGTATACAGTATAGGCACAGCTGGTATAATTGGATAATTGCTTCCAATTAATGCTCTATTTTGAAAGCTGCAACTCCATATAAAACTTATAGTTGAGCTGTAACAAAGGCAACCCCTCCTGGGAAACAGGGGAGAGAATTCCTTTCTGCATTTCTACTGGAAAACAGCTCCTTAAAGAGAGAGTGTGTGTACTAATAAATTATATATTGCTCTGCTTTTACATCCACTGATAAGAGACCCTGTAGTGTGTCAGCTGAAATACGTAAGTATACTACCTCTCCCAAGAGCTGATTGCAAGTATTTGAATATTGTAATTTCTTGTTTGAATAATCAACATGGTTCTTAAAATGAAGTAAAGCTGACCATACATTTCCTGGGGGAAAAAACCATCTATAAGAAAGGAAAGACAGATAGTATTTAATAGAATGAAGTTTCAAGAAATCATTTATTCACAGAATTATCATCCAACACTTACATTCAAGAAAAACCAATTTCATAGAGAATTTCCTTTAAGAATTCAGATTGGTGTGCAAGTGAAAGCAGAATATGGATGGGAGTTCTTTAAATGAAATCTTAATAGATTGGAAGGAAAAGTTCTGCTGCTGACATGGTTCTTGCTCATTAGACTGGAAAGATACCAAGAATCTGGGCTTTTACAGAATTTGCTTGGTAGCAGTAAGTTATGGTGTTCTAGAATAGTGTTATAATTTGATCAAGATTCAGTTTTATATTTACTTTTATTTTACCCATTAAGAGATTTCATACTGTCAACAACAACATAAACAGAGTGTAAGCAAATATGCCTGACCTTTGCCCTAGAGGGAGCCATTATCTTTATTATCCTGGATAACAAACCTGTCTTCCACCTTAGAGGGAGACACTATTCCTGTCTTCTCTGGCTGGTCACTATACAATCACCCTTGAAAATACAGGGTGGAGGAAAAGTAGGTTTACAGCCCTGGCATGTTTGGCTCAGTTGGTTGGAGCCTCATCCCGTGCACAGGTTGTCTGTCTGATTCCTGGTCAGGGCACATAACTAAGTTGCAGGTTCAGGAGGCAACCAATTAATGTTTCTCTCTCCCTTCCCCTCTAAAGAAACACACACAAAAAAATATCCCTGGGTTAGGATTCAAAAGAAAATTTTTATTGCACTTATAGGGGTGACATTGGTTAATATTATATAGGTCTCAAGTGTATAATTCTATAATACATCATCTATATATTGTGTTTGTTCACCACCCACCAAATGGCTACAACTTTTATTTTTAAGTATTTTTTTATTTTATTTTATTGTTACTTTGCTTTACCACAATTTTTTAAAATTTAAATTATTGTTTAAAGTATTACATATGTCTCCTTTTTCCACATTGACCCCTCCCTGGCTGCTCCCACCCCCCAGCACATGCCTTCACCCCCCTGCTGTCTGTGTCCATGGGTTATACTTATATGCATGCACACAAGTCTCTGGTTGCTCTCTTACACCCCTCCCTCCCCTGCCTACCATCTGAGGTTGGATGGTTTGTTGAATGCTTCTGTTTCTGGATCTATTTTTATTCATCAGTTTATGTTGTTCATTATATTCCACAAATGAGTGAGATCATGTGATATTTATCTTTCTCTAATTGGCTTATTTCGCTTAACATAATGCTCTCCAGGTCCATCCATGCTGTTGTGAATGGTAAGCATTCCTTTTTTTTACAGCAGTGTAGTATTCCACTGGGTAGATGTACCACCGTTTTTTTTTAATCCACTCATCTGCTGATGGGCTCTTGGGCCGTTTCTAAATCTTAGCTATTGTAAATTGTGCTGCTATGAATATAGGGGTGCATATATTCTTTCTGATTGGTGTTTCTGATTTCTTGGGATATATTCCTAGAAGTGGGATTACTGGACCATTTTTAATTTTTTGAGGAAACTCCATACTGTTTTCCATAGTGGCTGCACCAGTCTGCATTCCCATCAGCAGTGTACGAGGGTTCCTTTTTCTCCACATCCTCGCCAGCACTTGTCGTTTGTTGATAGCCATCCTGACAGGTGTGAGATGGTACCTCGTTGATTTGCATCTCTCAGATGATTAGTGACTTTGAACATGTTTTCATATGACTCTTGGTCTTCTGTATGTCCACTTTCAAAAAGTGTCTATTTAGGTCCTTTGCCCATTTTTTTATTCGATTGTTTATTTTCCTTTTGTTAAGTTGTATGAGTTCCCTGTAAATGTTGGAGATTAAACCCTTATCGGAGGTAACATTGGCCAATATGCAGTGGGTTCTCTTGTTTTGTTGATGGTTTCTTTTGCTGTGCAGCAGCTTTTTATTTTGATGCAGTGCCATTTATTTATCTCCTTAGTTTCCATTGTCCTAGAAGCTGTATCGGTAAAGACATCACTACCAAATGTCTGGTCTGATATTTTGCTGCCTATGGATTCTTTTAAGATTTTTATGGTTTCCTATCTTAAATTCCTTTACCCATTTTGAGTTTATTTTTGAGTAAGATGTAAGTTGGTGGTCTTTCATTTTTCTTTGCCTGTATCTGTCCAATTTTCCAAGCACCATTTACTGAAGAGATTGTCTTGACTCCATTGTATGCTTTTGCCTCCTTTGTCAAATATTAATTGAACACAATGGCTTAGGTTGAGAAGGGAGAGGGAGATAGGAACATCAATGATGAGAATCATTGATCGGCTGTCTCCTGCACACCCCTTACTGGGAATCGAGCTTGCAACCCGGGCACGTGCCCTTAAACAGAATCAAAGGCGGGACCCTTTAGTCCGCAGGCCGATGCTCTGTCCACTGAGTAAAACCAGCTAGAGCAGGCTATAATTTTTAAAAAAATATATTTTGATTTTTTTACAGAGAGGAAAGGAGAGGAATAGAGAGCCAGAAACATTGATGAGAGAGAAACATCGACCAGCTGCCTCCTGCACACGCCCTACTGGGGATGTGCGTGCAACCAAGGTACATGCCCTTGACTGGAATCGAACCTGGGACTCTTGAGTCCGCAGGCTGACGCTCTATCCACTGAGCCAAACCGGTTAGGGCATAATTTTTAAATGACTATTATTTCAAAGGGATGCCTTGAAAGGAGGGCTTAGAGAGGGTGGTGGTAGTTTAAAATAAAGATTACTGTCTCGGAGAGAACCAAGATGGCGGCATAGGTTAACGCCGGAGTTTGCTGCTTTGAACAACTACTTCAAAAGTGAAACTAAAACACGGAACGGACATCACCCAGAACCACAGGAACGCTGGCTGAGTGGAAGTCCTACAACTAGGAGGAAAGAGAAACTCATACGGACACTCAGAGGAGGCGCAGTGCTGAAGTCAAATTCTGAGGTGCGGAGTGCGCGGAGCGGGCTGGCGGCGGAGGGCGCGGTTGTTGTTTTCAATCGGGAGGGAGTCGCAGACTCTGAGCACCAGATCAGGGCGAGTCTTTAGGGACCCAGACTCAAACGGGAGAAGCGGGACTGTCTGGCTTCGGTCAGAGCGAGTGCAGCTTTCTCTCCGAGCTTTGCAGCGGGTGCTGGGACTCAGAGAGGCAGAGCCCCTGGGGACAGGACTGAGAGCCGCCATAACTGCTCTCTTCGGCCCACCCTGTTGATCCTGTGCGACCTGCCCCGCCCAAGCCCTGCACAGAGGCATTTGCCGGATAGCCTCAGGCAAAGGCTAGATTAGCACCTCCCTAGAGGACAGAAGTTCTCTCACTGCTGACACAGCTGATTCTCATAGCCACTTGGCCTGGAGGTCAAACCCTCCCTGGAATTAGCTACAACAATAAAGATTTAACTATAAGACTTCGAACAAAGACCACTAGGGGGTACACCAAGGAAGCATAACAAAATGCGGAGACAAAGAAACAGGACAAAATTGTCAATGGAAGATATAGAGTTCAGAACCACACTTTTAAGGTCTCTCAAGAACTGTTTAGAAGCTGTCGATAAACTTAATGAGATCTACACGAAAACTAATAAGACCCTCGATCTTATATTGGGGAACCAACGAGAAATTAAGCACACACGGACTGAAATAACGAATATTATACAGACGCCCAACAGCAGACCAGAGGAGCGCAAGAATCAAGTCAATGATTTGAACTGTGAGGAAGCAAAAAACATCCAACCGGAAAAGCAAAATGAAAAAAGAATCCAAAAATGCGAGGATAGTGTAAGGAGCCTCTGGGACAGCTTCAAGCGTACCAACATCAGAATTATAGGGGTGCCAGAAGATGAGAGAGAGCAAGATATTGAAAATCTATTTGAAGAAATAATGACAGAAAACTTCCCCCACCTGGTGAAAGAAATGGACTTACAGGTCCAAGAAGCGCGGAGAACCCCAAACAAAAGGAATCCAAAGAGGACCACACCAAGACACATCATAATTAAAATGCCAAGAGCAAAAGATAAAGAGAGAATCTTAAAAACAGCAAGAGAAAGAAACTCAGTTACCTACAAGGGAATACCCATACGGCTGTCAGCTGATTTCTCAACAGAAACTTTGCAGGCCAGAAGGGAGTGGCAAGAAATATTCAAAGTGATGAATACCAAGAACCTACAACCAGGATTACTTTATCCAGCAAAGCTATCATTCAGAATTGAAGGTCAGATAAAGAGCTTCACAGATAAGGAAAAGCTAAAGGAGTTCATCACCACCAAACCAGGATTATATGAAATGCTGAAAGGTATCCTTTAAGAAGAGGAAGAGGAAGAAAAAGGTAAAGATACACATTATGAACAACAAATATGCATCTATCAACAAGTGAATCTAAGAATCAAGTGAATTAATAATCTGATGAACAGAATGAACTGTTGATTATAATAGAATCAGGGACATAGAAAGGGAATGGACTGACTATTCTTGGGGGGGAAAGGGGTGTGGGAGATGTGGGAAGAGACTGGACAAAAATCGTGCACCTATGGATGAGGACAGTGGGTGGGGAGTGAGGGCGGAGGGTGGGGCGGGAACTGGGAGGAGGGGAGATATGGGGGGAAAAAAAAAGAGGAACAAATGTAATAATCTGAACAATAAAGATTTAATTAAAAAAAATAAATAAAAAAATAAGATTACTGTCTCACTGGACTTGTTTTAAATGAACAATTCTATTGTAAATAATACCATTTAAATGACCAGTGCAGAGCTTCAAAGGGAAATGAGGGGGGAAACTAAAAATCAAGATGTTGGTTGTAAATTATTCCATTTTACAATGGATGCCTCAATATTTAAACATATGGTATTACTGGTATTTTAAAATAATCTTAATAATTTCATAAATTCAAATTTTCTTAGTTATATTTTAAAACATCTCATGTATTTGTGAATTAGAAGTTCAACGTTAGGAAGAGAATAACTTAACACTACTTTAGCTGTCAATGATTAAGATGACATGTAAAAACCAAGAAAAACAATACTTAAAAAAAAAACCAGACTTGCAAATTTTCAAAATGAAACTTTATTTTCCATCTGTATATTCCAACTTTGTCACCCTAAAATGGAAAGCGTGTGTTTGTATAGGAGTATGAGTCACATACATCTATACTACCCACACCCAAAAACAGAGAAAACACAAAAATGTTATAAAACAAGGTTTATTCTGTAATAGTTTGTCATAATGAATTGCATTTCTTTGATAAAAATAAACTTTATAAACATTTTAATAATCAGAGATTAGATACAAAAACTAAACATCTGTTAAGTTGTTTTAATATGAGCAAAGATTGGCAACTGAGAAGGGGTTCATTTGGGCTGGTCATCTACTGGCAGTTAAAACTCAAACTCAGGGCAATTTTTATGCTACATTAGAAAAGGGGATAGGGAAACAGTATGATTCAAATTTCTTGAATCAAACAGCATTCTTACACTTTAATTAGAAATAAATACTAGTTACAATGAATTGGCAATTATACATTTTTATACACTATATGAATGGCAACGCAATACTTTAAAATTAAGCACTTTAATGAGAAATGTACAACACTTTAAAAATAAGTTTTGACAATGGCACTGGCAGTTAGATGCAAAAAAAAATTGCTTTAAGAAAAAAAAATGGCAGGTATAACATTAATATACTTTGTTTTTCAATAAATATTTTGACCACATCATTAAAATATTGAAGTAAACTTTAAACATTTCAAACAAAAATTATAAAATATATGTAAACCAGAAAGCCTCAAAGTTCTTATTTAAATGCTACGGTCTTCACAAGTTTTTTAAGTTACTATAGTATTTAAGACGATAGTCTTTACAGATTTGTAAAGCATTCACATCTGTTGCTTAAATTGCTGGGAAAGGCTGGAGAAGGCCTCCTGGTCTACCAAGACACACACGTTTCCTCTTTAACTCTTTCTCTATCTTTGAATTCATGCTAACATTATGTTTAACTGACCATCTGGTATGAACCTTTTTACTTAATGTCTCAGAAAGTAGCAAAAGAAAAAAAAATATATATCCTAAACTTTAGTATATACAAAGAAACCTAAGTTAAGAGAAGTCATGCTGGCTATAAGGAGAGCAGGAAAGGCTCAGAGGTGGAAAAAAGGAGGTGATCCACCGATAATTAGCTTTTCTATGAATACGAGTAATGTTTCCTTTTTCTGAATTTGAAGATAAAATGTTAACTAATTTAGTAATATATTGCACAAATAAATTTGAAAAACACATAGTATTCAAGAAACACTGATTATATTTGGGATGTGAAAGATGAAGATTGTGTTGAGGCAAAATCTTTACTAGAGATCTACTTATAAACTGGAATTGGTTCTAACAATTTATATTGGTGTAAGGCAAATTATAAGTTAGCTTAAATCAGTTTTAAACTATGTTGAAAAATATTTACTTCTCCAGGATTGTTGCTTTTATTACAGTAAGAGTTGTTGTTGATATATTATTTATAAATACAATTTCCAGTTCATAGAAATTCAAGTGATTTTCCTTAACTGAGTGGTTATTAGCCACGTTTTTATTTCAATTCACCTGAGAAATGGGATCATGTCTACGGAAGTAATAACGGGGGACAATAATTATAAAGGTTCTTGCCTTTGAAAATAACTATGTTGGTAAATGGAAAGTTAGGCACTGAATTCTGTACAAGAATTAAGTGTAAAATATTGTGTAACTGTTCTGTTAGTTTTTAGTGCAAAATTGTTTATTGCCCTTGCTAGTGATAAATATAACTTCAATTTTTAAATTTCTGGGAATACATGAAGAGAGAGAGAAAATCAATCTAAAGAATTATTGTTACTCATATTAAGACAAAATAATTATGAAGAACTCTATTAGAACTGAGAATGACTCTCCCCCTCCTTATCTTCATCTGCCTTTACTTAGAATAATTATCTTACTAATGGACAGGAACCAGAGAGAGCATTTTTGGTACAGAATTTCAGCAGAGCCAGGCTGGTGTGGTTCAGTGGTTTAACACTGACCCATGAAGTAAGTCACTGGTACGAGTCCAGTCAGGGCACATGCCTGGGTTGCGGACTGGAACCCCAGTATGGGGTGTGCAGAAGGCAGCCAATTGATGTTTCTCTCTCATCGATGCTTCTATCTCTCTATCCCTTAACCTTACTCTCTCTCTCTAAAAATCAATAAAAACATATTTAAAAAAAAAGAATTTCAGTAGAACAAAATGAACTGGAATCAGGTCATTGAAACACTGTTACTAAAGTCTATCGAGAGGGCCATGGTAAATGGTTTAGAAATATTGTTACTAAAATGATGTTTTATAATCTGTACTATTTTATACTGTGGTAAAGCAATTTTTGGTGTTAATATTCACTGTCTACAGTAAAAAGTGTCAACTTGAGTTAGCCACTTTCTGTAGTAGATGTGACATATATGAAGAAAAATCCAAATACCTTATCCTGCATACTTAAGGACTTTTTCATTATTAGCAAATTTAAAAATTACTAAATTTCAACAGCACCGATTCTATTAATGTAGCTATCCAGGTTCAATTATAATTAACATAGAAATAGAACAGATGACGTTTTGCCCTAATAAAATTTAGAAGTTAAAATATTTATCTCTTAAAAAAAATTCCAAAAAACGCTTTGTAGTCATAGAAATAGCTGAAAGTAACAAATCAAAATCATAAACCTATGTGTGTGTATAAATGTATATACATATATATATGAAATTATCAGAAAATGAAAACAAGATCACTATGAAATAAGATGTTGGAAAGTTGCTTCTGTCATTCTAAAAAGATATATATAATGAATAAGTTTACTTTTATTACCATCCCTTATACCTTCTAAATAATATAGTCAAACTATACAAATGATATGAAAAAATGTCTCATACAAGCAGATTTGTTCAAATACTTAAAATGCCTTAGTCAATGCACATTTGGAACTGTAATATAAAACCTTTAGGCATGGATTAATGGCACATAATAGGTATTATACAGCCTTCTCAAAAGGGTATAATGTGCAAGATTTAATTTTATATAAATTTTGAGATCCATGAAGGTATTTTGTCTCTGTAGTTTTGTTACATCATTTTTAATTGGGTGTACATACACATTTAAGTCATACAAAGCTTGAATGGATTTTCTTTCCTAAATGATCTACCTTTATTTATAATGATGTAATATTCAAAATATTTGCACTAGAATACACTCCATTCGTACTACAAGATTTCCAGAATGCACTACATTTAACAAGCAAACAAAAAGATTCTCTTATTGCAAGTGTGTCAAAATGGGTGTTAATCCATAACACATTCTATGGCTATGTCCTCTCATTGGATAGTTCCTACTCAACAAAGATAGCTAGTGGTTAATATTTAAACAATGGTTGCAATGCACTCTGGGAAAGAATAATTCAGTAAATGCTAAAGTTTTTGGAAAGTAAAAAAAAATTCAAAGATATTATAATAGGAATTGGAGTGCTTTTAAATGAAATTACATCACAAAATGGCCTTTTCTACATCTTATAAATCCTTGCTTTACTCTCTGCCTATGTAACCAAAAGGAATATTCTAGGCATCTAGGGTCTTTTCTAATTTATATTCAACTTTGTCATGCTTCCACAACAAAAATTAAAAACAAAAATTAAGATAAAATTAAAAATCCAAATATTATCCTACTGGATTGCATGTGTCAAGAGAGGAGTATGTGAGATTGAGCAAAATTTTTAGCTACATCAGCAGTTGATTACAGACTGAAAAAGAAAATGGAGTTGCCAATTATTACATTTTGGCACAAAAAGAGAATAAAAGATTTCTCCTACAAGTTTCAGATAGAAGCTATGGATTTTCTTGTATAAAAATTTCAAAAATCTTAGAAACACATCACAAAAATTATGCTTTTAGGACTTCAAATCATATTTATGGTTGGGCATGATCCTAATAGCAATTATTTAATGAAAATTAAAAAACAAACAAAAATGCTTTGAAATAAACAATTAGCATACCTCCCCTCCCCTCCCCGAAAACAAAAATAAGTCCATATGGCTTTGATATCCCTTGTAAAGAATTAAGTAGAACAGTATTGCCACACTTTAAAATAATTTCACACTAACAGGTATTTCTATTTTTTCCGCTGCTTTTGATTGTGTGTCTTTGCAGTACTTATTAGGGAACCCAGACATGTACGAATTCCAGCAAGGTGGAGTAGAGACCCAGCTGCCTCTTTGAGCTCCTCATCAATTTCCTGACATGACATTTTTCGCATCTTTTTGCCTGGCTGCCCCTTTGCAGAGTTACCTGCACAAGGCTGTGATACATAGCCGCTGTCTCCAAGAGGATCATCTTCGTAATCAACATCTGTATCTTCTTCACTGTGAAATCCTTCACTGCCATCACTTCCCACATGACTACTCTTTGGGATAAATTCAAATACTTCATCCACAGAAGACAGAGAAGACACGCTAGACCTGGATGCGCAACGCTGTGCTGCCATGCTATTTGCACTGTAATTGTGGTCTTCTTTTGGGTCAATGCTGGTGGCTAGAGAATCACTCTCTTGTAATCGCATAGCACTGCGATGATTAAATGCACTGCCATAACTCCTTTTTTTCTGCATTGCTGTTTTAAGAGAAAGAGGCTTTTCACCTGTGGAAAATAAAACTTTCAATAGGTCAAATGCATTTGATTACAAAAACAAGCCATTTAAAACAACTATATAATTCCTGAATAGTAAGGGCTGTAAAGTTGGAATGTTTTGTAGGTTCTTTAAAAAAACAAAAACACACACACATGTCTGCTGACACGGCTCAGTGGTTGAGCATTGACCTATGAACTAGGAGGTCACAGTTCGATTCCCAGTCAGGGCACATGCCCAGGTTGTAGGCTTGATCCCCAGTGTGGGGGCGTGCAAGAGGCAGCCAATCAATGATTCTCTCTCATCACTGATGTTTCTCTCTCTCCTTTCCTCTCTAAAATTCAATAAAAATATATTTTAAAAAAACCAGACCAACCATATCATTCTGTGGGTATTAATCTGAAACATTTTAACACCACTTAATGATATGTCTTGACCTTTCCAGGGAAAATGGAATTATTTTGAACTGCTTGCACAGAATGCCTCAATATGTATGTCACCACTACATTAACTACCATTACAATGGTTTGCTAACCATCTCCTGGTTGGTATTTGTAGGTCGTTCCCAATTATTCATTACTACAAATAACATTGCAATGAAAATTCTTCTAGATGCCTTTTCTCACACATATGCAAATATTTTTTTAGGAGAAATACCAAGATATGGAATTATTAAGTAAAAGGATATGCACATTTAAAGTTGCAATTGTTATTTCCAAATTGCCCTCCAAAATGGCTGGACCAATTTTTATCCTACAGTCTATGATAATACACTGTTCCCATACTTAACACTTAACACTATAAATCATTTGAATTTTTCATAATTACATAGGCAAAAAAAGCATCTCAATATTGTTTCATATTGCATTTCCTTGATTTCTAGAGAAGTTGCATATCTTTTCAATTGAGTGTTGTCAATGTGTATTTCTTCTCGAGACCCATCTATTAATATATTTTGCTGGCTTTTTTGTTGAACTGTTTTCTTCTATTCTATTGATTTCAGAGAGGCAGGTAGAGGGAGAGAGAGACAGAAACATCAACGATGAGAGAGAATCATTGATTGGCTGCCTCCTGCATGACCCCCACTGGGGATCAAGCCCACAACCCGGGCACATGCCCTTGACCGGAATCAAACCCAGGACCCTTCAGTCCCCAGGCCAATGCTCTATCTACTGCAGTGGTTCTCAACCTTCTGGCCCTTTAAATACAGTTCCTCATGTTGTGACCCAACCATAAAACTGTTTTCGTTGCTACTTCTTAACTGCAATATTGCTACTGTAATATGAATTGTAATGTAAATATCTGATATGCAGGATGGTCTTAGGCGACTCCTATGAAAGGGTCGTTCGACCGCCAAAGGGGTCGTGACCCACAGGTTGAGAACCGCTGATCTACTGAGTCAAACCAGCTAGGGCTGTTTTCTTATTTCCTATTTGTAGAACCCTTTTAAATACATATACTCAATATGAATCCTTTCTTTTACATAGAATAAAAAAATGTCCTCCCAGTGTTTTGCTTGTGTTGCTTTTCTTAAAGACTTGTTTTGTTGTCAGAACTCTAAATATTTGATGTCTAATATAATTTGCTCATTTTTTTCTTTCACGCATTTTGTACTTTTATCTTTTTTTTTTAGTTTATTTTTTATTGGTGACTAGAGGACCGATGCACGAAATTTGTGCACTCGGGGTGGGGGGTGGGGGTGGTCTCTCAGCCCAGCCTGCGCCCTCTCCCAGTCCGGAAGCCCACAGGGGATGTCCGACTGATGGCTTTGACCCACTCCCCTAAGCCGTCAGCCAGACATCCTTAGTGCTGCTGCGGAGGCAGGAGAGGCTCCTACCACCACCACTGCACTCACCAACCGTAAGCCCCTGAGCGGTGCTCCACCTGTGGGAGCACACTGACCAGGTGTGTCTGCTTCCTAGTGGTCAGTGACCATCATAGCGACCAGTCTTTCCGCCATTTGGTCGATTTGCATATTACCCTTTTATTATATAGGAGAGTATTACAGATGTCCCCTATTTTCCTCGCACTTCCCCACTCCACCAGCTCCTGCCCCAACCCAGGTCTTCACCACACTATTGTCTGTGTCCATGGGCTATGCATATAAGTTTTTTGTTTAATTTCTTCTCATCATCCTCACTCTTCTCCCCTCTGAGATCTGTCAGTCTGTTCCATGCATCTATGCCTCTGGACCTGTTTTGTTCGTCATTTTATTTTGTTCAATAGTGTCCACATATAAGTGAGATCCTGTGATATCTGTCTTTCTCTGACTGGTTTATTTCACTTAGCATAATGGTCTCTAGGTCCATCATGCTGTTGCAAAGGGTAAGAGATCCTTTTTTATAGCTGCATAGTATTCCACTGTGTAGATGTACCACAGCTTTTTTATCCACTTATGTACTGATGGGTACTTGGGCTATTTCCAGATCTTAGCTATTGTGATAATGCTGCTATGAACACAGGGGTGAATACATTTTTTCTGATTGGTGTTTCAGAATTCTTAGGCTATATTCCCAGAAATGGAACTGCTGGGCCAAACAACAGTTCCATTTTTAATTTTTTGGGAAAACTACACACTGTTTTCAGTAGTGGCTGCACCAGTCTACATTCCCACAAGCAGGGTACTATGATTCCCTCTTCTCCACATCCTCACCAGCACTTGTTGTTTGTTGATTTATTAATGGTAGCCACATTTAAAGAAGGCTTTTCCTATTCCAAGGTTATAATTATACTTTCCTATATTTTCTTATGTATAGCTTTCATTTTTACTTTTAAATCTTCAAGCTTAATTTCTAAATACACTATTTCTTCATTTCTTGGTCAATGTAACATGATCTATCATAGCATTAATCTCAATCTTCCAATTGCTCACTAAGGAAATGGAAATATAGTAAAACAAAAATTAAATTATTAGAATAAAAATACAACTTAGCTGGAAAGCATAATTTGCTGTAACATTTAAATACCTTGCATTCTAAATTATAATGAAAAAGGCACTCACAAAAATGTATTTTAAAAAGAAAAGCATGATTACTTACATTCTAGAATTCCTTGTTCTATAGAAGTATTTAAGAGCATCATTGCAGTAGCAGCATCAATATCAGATTCTGGAAAAGGAAAACTAACAATTTTAATGTTTTCTATTATAGGCATTTGCATGCACCAAAAGGTAACCAACATTAAGATTTTGGTGTATATTCTAATTTATAAAAAGACTAGTGATGGGAGGAGACTTGACTTGGGGTAGTGAACACACAATACAATTATGTAGATGATGAATTATAGATTTGTGCACCTGAAACCTATGTCATTTTATTAATCAATGTCATCCCAATAAATTCAATAAAATTTTTTTAAAAAGAAAAAAATTTAAACAAAATGAGGTACATATTTTGCCATCTGCTTTTGTTCACTTAAAATTATGAACAGTTTTGTGATTAGTATTTTATATAGGAGGATTGACAGGTATAGAAATAATAAAAGTTTTATTCTTTAATTATTTACAATGAAAACAAAACCCTGAACTCCAGTTCAATAAGGTTTGTCCTTAAACAGACTAAATTACGTAGGAATGTACATTAAGGCATTATTACGTTTTAACATTTAAAAAAATCCTTATTTATGCATATCTGCAGTTATAAAGTAATGAATTAATCACATGCTAACGGAAATAAAAATAAATGTAATTGGGCAGTCTGGATCATATGAATCTACAAATGCTAAAGGAATAATTATTGCTGGCACAAAAAATATTACTACTTATGTCTTTAGTCATAATTATATATAAGCCTATATGTACGATAGGTTTATATAATACTCAAGAGGTCAAACATAATTATGAATATTCCATAAGAAAAATGGGCTGGTAAAACCAGCAGGTTCTATTCCAGATAAGGTCTGGAATAAGATTTTGTTCTCATATCTATTTTTCTACTGAAAGGTCCTCTCCATCTTAGTGATCTATTAATCTGAATAACTGTAACTCAATAAAAGTGAAATGGTATAACCTAAAATATCAAGGAAAAGTTAGAAAATATTTAAACTTTTTAGATTATAAAGGATACGTTTAAAATAAGACTCAGACATGAAACCTCCCATTTCTATCTCAAAGCTAGAAAATTTTTATTATCCCAGTTTTCCATTTTACTTGCAATATCTAATTATAAAGTTATTTTAAATAAAGTCATAAAGATACTGACTTGTTCTTCCCCCAACTTTACTGTAAATTCTGTAAAGGCAGGCAATGTTTGTTACTGTCTGTAAGTAAATCAGAAGATGGTTGCTATGAGGGAGTACACATAATATTAGAGTTCTTTCCCTTAAATAAAATGTGACCTCATGAAACAAAGTCTCTACGTGAACATCTTTCCAATTAGACTGTCAGCTTCTTCAGGGTAGGAACATTATCTTACCTTTTGTCTTCCATAATACCTGGGAACAATAGTAGGTCCTTAATAAATGTGGAAAGAGTAAGTATATTATATCTTTGCCCTCCTTTCCTTAGATTAAACTGAGTACCACTAAATTACTAACTAACATTGAGCACTTTCAATCATCTTGGCATACTTTAAGTATTATTAACTCATCTAATTTTCACAACTTTATGATATGTGTATTATTTGTATTTCCATCTTAAAGATGGGAAAACAGACACAGAGGAATCTCTAGGAATGAGAGGTAGGATTTGAACCTCAGTGGTCTACCTCCAGAACTCAGGCCCTTAATTTTTACTCCACCATCAACCCTTAATAGGAAATTCTGCAGAAAATTACAGAATATGCTGGAAATTCTTGATTCTGTTATTCATTCAATAAACTAAGTGTCCTGTTATAAGCCTGACATCATTTCATACAGCAGAAAACAAAACAGGAAAATCCCTAACCTCTCAAAACACAAAGAAATAATTAAAGTATAGTAAGCCAGAGAGTCATAAGCACTAGGGAGAAAAATTAAGAGAAAAGTGGTTACAATTTTTAATACAGAGGTTAGGGAAGAGGAGAGGGTAACAGTTGAGCAAAGACTTTAGGAAGGTCAGAGAAGAAGAAGCCATGTGCATATCCGAAGGAAAAGCATTTAGGCAGAAGAGCAGCTAGTGAAAAAAAAAACACGAATCAATAATTCCCACATGTCATAGCCAAGAAGATAGCAAAACAAAGACCTCTCCTATTCCTTTTAGAAAGAGACTTGACTACGACTTTGATAGAGTTCAGTATTCTAACGTGTCTTTGAAGTGAAAAAGGTGCAGCCGCTAGACCATATTGTATCTCTGTGTGAGTTGGAAAAAAGGCAACTCTGTCTCCAGGTGAATGCTTCCCTGTATCAAGGCACACAGCTTGAAGACTGGAAGGTGGGCTGGATTTCAGACCCCACTCTTTCCTCAGCCCGGTGTCCTTATGCAGGACACAACTTGCATGGCATTATGCAAATGTACAAACAGATTTTCCTGTTCCATGAAATAACTTTTCTTTTAATAGAAAAAGGTCTTCCTTATTTCCAATTTTTATATATATATATATATATGTATATGTATATGTATATGTATATGTATATGTATATGTATATGTATATATGATGTGCTGGGGCAGGAGCAAATCTAATACTGAAATTCATTATGAGGAAATAATTTCAGAAAATTTATCATCTTATAAAACTTATAATCTTATAAATGTAACATATAAAACCTTATTAAAATTTAGTGTATCTCTAACTTCCATTACAATTCAGGGAGTCATATTTCTGAACACTATATCTAAAACTAAAGAAAACTGATAATAGGCTTATCTTGGCAATTATAAATAAGCTGCATGAACACCATTTCTTTTCTTAGTTTTCGAATATTTAAAGTGATAACAAAGTGAGGTACTATTTTTGTAACAGTAGAATAATAGATGTATTCCTTAAATAGATTTATTTCTTGTAGAAAATTTATTATACCTAATTAATTTGAACTCTCCCCATAAAATTAACTTTATAGAACCAAAAACTTCTTTGCAAGAAGATTTTATCTACATTTGATTTGTTTGGTTTAGAACATTTATAAGTATGCTTCCCACAATGCCTTGCTAATTAATGCTAACTCTGAATAAATGTTTAACTTCACCATTAAAATATTCATTAGAAATAGAAACCATAACACTTGGTAATCAACACCTGATTATTAATGATTTGTCCAAGATACAATTTGAACTTCTTAGAACAAAAACTCCCTGTACAGCTTTACAACAATTTTTTTTTAAACCTCACCTGAGGATATGCTTTTATTGATTTTTAGAGAGAAGAGAGAGAGGAAGAGAAAAACATCGATGCGAGAGAGAAACATGTGAGAGAAATATCAATTGGTTGCCTCTCCTATCTGCCCTGACTGGGAATTGAATCCCCAACCTAGGTATGCTCCCTGACCAGGGATCAAAACCCACCACCTTTTTGGTGTATGGGACAATACTCCAACTAACTGAGCCATCTGGCCAAGGCTACAACAATTTTTATTTATAGTACCCAATCTGTCTTGGTATTAAAATTAAATTGAAGACTTATTTATCGTCACAATGAAAAACACCTCATATTTTTGTTATGAAATGTGGGATTTATGAAACTGGTGCAGAAGTGACAGTCGGACACTGTGAGGTTCGGAAAAGAGCCTTTAATGCAGTGCTGCTGGTTCAGGGGACTCTAAGATCCAGATCCTGAACAGCCTGGACAATGAGATTTTCTCTCTCTATATTGAAGGGGTTAAAAAGAGCAAAAACAGGGCAGAGAAAGATTTATTGTGCTTAGCAGATATCTTGTAGAAAGCTTGCAGCATTGAGCACAGCATAGCTCAGATACCCAGGAGACACCTGGCATGGGAGGAACTAAGGATGGACCAGACCCATCTCCCACATTCTTTCACAAATGGAGTTAATTATAGGCTAGCAAGAGAGTACAGTAGAAAGCAGGTTACTGGGACTAATTCAGATTGCTAGCCCCCTGAAAATGTCTCATTTTCCCTATAATTTTTTCACTGATAAGTATTTAACACTATTTTAAACACATACTATTAGCTATATTACCTAACATACCCAGGTCATGAAGAAAAATATTTTTGTTTTTATATATCTTTTGTATATATTTTCTGACACTATACTTAGATTAAGCAAATAATTCACTTCCAGCTGAAAGTCATTTGTCATTAGAACCATGAAAGTGATCCAAATAGTAATTTTAAAAAACAAAAGTTCAAAGTCATATTATTTCCCTTTTTAGCCTTCCTAGTTCTGATTGGAGTTCAAAACATATTACTGATTCAATGACTGGTTCAAATAAATTTGTCAATAGTGTGAACTCCCACGTTTCCTTATCCTTATTGCTGGGAAATTAATAATAGTTGAGAAAAAATTTAAAAGGCATAAGTTTTAGCCCTGTGAAAGTGAGGATTATAAGATAACAAGTTTCTATTATCTGATTCTCAGTCCATTTGCTTAATGAATAATATGAGAAGCATAGAGGCAGAATTTAAATGGACATAAGCACAACAATAAGTATAAGAAGATTTACTGCCTTCATCAAAACTAACATACACATTTACAGAGCATCCAAATGGAGAAGCTGTCTCTTGTGATTCTTTAAAGATTCTTTAGGAGAGCAATTTCAATAAATTACAACACTTCAAGCTGCCTGGACCATGGATTTACTTTCATTTCAATAAAGATACAAATTATGCTAATTTGCAATCTTAAATTGAATTGAGATTTGCACTTAGCCTCTAACATTACCATTAACTATCTAAATTTTATATCTGTTGTAGTAAACTAGTGCTTATGTATAAATACTAAAATCTACTACTAGTAATCAGAATGTAAGTTCCATTTTTGTCTGCATTGTTTTTCACTGATGACTTTACTACAAATGCACAGCACACCAAACTTTGACAAAAAAGGTTTTGTTTTACTATCTCAGTATGAGATTCCTGTGCCACCTGCTACTGTTATACAATACTGTAACATAGATGCTAATATATATAATTAGTCATTTTAAGGCAGTGGTCGGCAAACTCATTAGTCAACAGAGCCAAATATCAACAGTACAATGATTGAAATTTCTTTTGAGAGCCAAATTTTTTAAACTTAAACTATATAGGTAGGTACCTTGTTATTAACTTAATTAGGGTACTCCTAAGGCTTAGGAAGAGCCACACTCAAGGGGCTAAAGAGCTGGATGTGGCTTGCGAGCCTCAGTTTGCTGACCAAGGTTTTAAAGTGAACAGGAGAGACAACTATACTTTTTATTTTATTTACTAGAGGCCTGGCGCATGAAATTCATGCATAGGGAGTGTGGGGGTCCCTCAGCCCAGCCTGCACCCTCTCGCAATCCGGGACCGCTGGCTCCTAACTGCTAGCCTGCCTGATAGCCCCTAACCACTCGCCTGCCTGCCTGATCACCCCTAACTGCCTCTACCTCGGCCCCACTCTTTCTCTCCTAAGAGGCCTTTGCTGAGTTACCTCTAAGCTTAATTTGCCATTCTCTTCCTTTCCCGCCAGTGTGCTCCGCATAATTCTAGCCAACCTTCTTCAATTAAACTGCATGTTTTCTGAGATCAGGACCTGGGTCTCTCTCATCTCTGTATATCCCAAAGTGCCCACTACAGTGTCTAGCACTGCGTAAGAACTCAATAATTACTTGTAGAATAAATAACTGTTTATTCATTTAGTATTGTATTTTTCAAACTTTTCCCCGGAAATATAATATCTAGAGAGAATAAAAAGCAAATCTCCTCAGAATTCTATGAAAATGCCCTAAAGCAACCTTATTTAAATATACATTTTCTTAAGTTTTGGTGAAGTCTTTCGTTTTTCTCTTAGACTTCATATTCTATTCCAGGCTAGATCTGCATTTTTATTTATTTATTTATTTTACCTCAGAATACCAACACCTTCCCCACCAAGTTACTTCTTATTAGGGGAATAGGTCTAAGACTTATGAGTACAGGTATGAAGGGAAATAAAGTGTTAGAAGCACTGGGGAGATGATGCATAATATATATAAATCATTAAATGAAAGGGAAGTACCTACACAAATTATAAAAACCGGGATTAAAACTAGCAGGAGAAACTTGTGAAAGTGTCTGCTCCCCAAAGGGAATTTAGAAGCAGAATTTAGATAATATGAGATAAAAACAAGACAAGATTCTAAATAAACCCCAGAATTCAGAAAGAAAATGTTCTCAAAATGTGTATATGAACTGAGCTTGAAAGAGTGTCAGAAATTAATGAGATATACAAAGATAAAGGAAGTTTCAACAATACATAAATGTAAAGAGAAACCACATATACCCATTAGGTAATAGAAAAATGGATACTTACCTTATGTTAAACCAGAACATATCTGAAGTGGACTCCATATACACTAAACTTCTTTGCAAAGTTCTCTTAAACATTTTCACATTCTCTCCTTCCCTTGTTTTTATAGACCAACATTATAATGCTTCCTATGCTCAGCTTAGTGAAATTCCAAAGAGACAGTGTGTCTCTGATATACAGAAATGCTTTTGGTCTATGAATTTCTATTTTTAAAAATCATAGAAATTTATCTAGGCTCCAAAGCAACAATGCTAGAAACTTTATATTAACACATTACTAATCTCTAATATCAATTATGAGTAGGGGGAAAACCCACTGAAATTCAGAACTTTTAATATACTTTCAAAAAGAAGTTTATAAAATTTTATAAATTAACTTATTGTCTTCTTAAAGTTCTTTTAACTTAAATAAACTATAAAAATCATTTTGAACTTTATTTAACTCAGGGGTTGGCAAACTTCTGTAAAGGGTCAAGTAGTAAATATTTTAGGCTTTGTGGGCCAAGAGGCAAAACCAAGGATAAAATACAGAGGTCTCTGTTGTAACTACTTGACTCTGCTGTTGCAGCAAATTACTTAAGTTCTATATTTTTATTTTTTCAACTACTTACAAGTGTAAAACCATCCCTAATTTATAGGCTACGCAAAAACAGGTGGCAGGCCAGATATGTTCCATAGGTCATAGATTGCCAACCTCCTATTCTAGTCTAAGACGTACTTTGAGAATTATCTTCAAGGAAAAATACACGTTAAAGGAAATGAAAATGGGATATAAAACAGTGTATATGTAGTATGAGCGCAGTATTTGAAGAAAAGATATGTCTATGTGTGTCTGTGCATACACACAAACATACCTACTCATGAAAAAAAAAACCATAAAAAGGACCAAAGCAATTGTATCAAAATGTTTACAGTAGAATAAAGGGTTAGGTTTTTAGTTTCTCCTTTATAAATATTTTTATTTTTCAAATTTTCTACAATAAACCTATAAATGCTTTATAATTAGGAAAAAAATTTCAATCCTAATTTTTTACCTAAAATTCTATAATTTAAAATACTGATCTTATACATACCTTTGAGGGTTTGCACCTGATTCTGCTTGAGTACAGAGCTTAAGTAGTGAGGTGATAAAGAGCCACTGAAAAAGAGATAAGACAAAAGTGATTATAAGAATCTTTATTTTGCTTGTTACAGAACTCAGTTACAAACACAACTAATTTCTAAAAAAAAAAAAACCCCAAACTATTTTTACCTTGTTTTCTTTGTTTAATACTACTCAGTTTAGGAAGAGAATGCCAAAGCAGAAAGAGCGTAAGATTAAGATTAAATCACAACTTTTTGGATGTTCTTAGGCAAAATAATTAATCTCTTAGTTTCTTCATCTGTAAAATAGGAATAATTAAACCTCCCATATAGAGATGCTCTGCCAATTAAGTAAGAACAATGCATTTAAAATACCTGAAACAATAAAAACAAAAAATAAAATAAAATACTTGGAACAATAGCAATACATAATAGTTACTACTTGGTGTTGTATTGGATGCTTAAGTTTGACATTATATCACTACTAGGGGCCTGGTGCACGAAATTCGTGCACTGGGTGTGTGTGTGTGTGGGGGGGGGGGAGTGTCCCTCAGTCCAGCCTGCCCCCTCTCACATATTGGGAGCCCTCAGGCATTGACCCCCATCACCCTCCAATCACAGGATCGGCCCCTTGCCCAGGCCTGACGCCTCTGACAGAGGTGTCAGGCCTGGGCAGGGGACCCTCATTTCCCCCCATCACTGGTTCTGCCCCCAGCCCAGGCCTGATGCCTCTGGCCCAGGCATCAGGCCTGGGCAGGGGACCCCCAAACCCCTCCGATTGCTGGCTCTGTCCCTTGCCCAGGCCTGATGCCTCGGCCAGAGGCGTAGACCCCCATCACCCTCCGATCGCCTGATCGGCCCCTTGCCCAGGCCAGACGCCTCCGCCAGAGGTGTCAGGCTTGGACAGGGGACCCCCATCTCCCCCCGATCACTGGCTCTGACCCCCATCCAGGCCTGAGGCCTCTGGCCCAGGAATCGTGCCTGGGCAGGGGACCCCCATCTCCCTCTGATCGCTTGCTCCACCCCCCGCCCAAGCCTGACGCCTCTGACCCAGGCTTCAGGCCTGGGCAAGGGGACCATCATATCCCCCCAATCCCCGGCTCTGCCCCCGGCCCAGGCCTGATGCCTCGGCCAGAGGAGTTGACCCTCATCACCCTCCGATCACCAATCACCGGATCGGCCCCTTGACCAGGCCTGAGGCCTCCGGCAGAGGTGTCAGGCCTGGGCAGGAGACCCCCAGCTCCCTGCGGTTGCAGGCTCCGCCCCTGCCCAGGCCTAACGCCTCTGGCCTAGGCATCCGGCCCGGGCAGCGGGGACTCGCAGCTGCAGCGGCCCCGCGATCGTGGGCTTCGCTTTAGGCCCAGGCAAGGGACCCCTAGCTCCTGGGACTGCCAGCTTCGACCGTGCCCAGCTCCCATCGCTGGCTCCACCCCTACTTCCTGCTATCACTGGCCAGGGCGGAAAAGGCACCTGATTCTCCGATCATGGCTGGGGGGCAGGGCAAAGGCGGCCCAAGGGCCGCCTTTGCCCTGCCCCCCAGCTCTTAGCTCCCCCCTGGGTTTCCGATCACTGTCAGTGGCAGGGGGCTTCTTCCTGCTTTCCCTTTCGCCTCCCTGCACTGTGCCTATATATGCAAACTAACCACCACCTTGTTGGCAGTTAACTGCCATCTCAGTTGGCAGTTAATTTGCATATAGCCCTGATTAGCCAATGAAAAGGGTATCGTCGTACTCCAATTACCATTTTTCTCTTTTATTAGTGTTGATAGGTATTACCACAAAAATTGAAGAGTTTATAAAAACAAACATTTAAGGAGCACTGAATGGTAATGATGCAAAACAGATTAAGTTCCTGATTTTATTAGTAAATATCATTATCACATTGAATTTTCTATATCCATGAAAAGAGACCAGCAATTTCTTCTTAACTCCAAAGATTAAAACATTTTTGGGACAAACTACTTCTGTTTTTTGGAGTTTGTGACAGTGTAAGAAATGTATTTTTCTAACTAAATTAAAAGTCTATTTTCTACTCACAGTTTTATATATACTGTATCTCATTCTCTTCCTCAGAATTACCAATTATGATATGAAAGGGCCACACAAAGGCAGGTCAGCTGGAACTATCATTTTGCCAAATAATGTAAAAGAGAAAATGTTTCTAAAAATAGTTAGGTGCCCTAGTCAGTTTGGCTCAGTGGATAGAGCATCAGCCCACAGACTAAAGGGTCCCCAGTTCAATTCCAGTCAAGGGCATATACCTCAGTTGCAGGCTTGATCCCCAGCCCTGGCTGGGACCTATGTGGGATGCAACCAATCAATGTGTCTCTCTTACATCAATATTTCTTTCTCTCTCTCTCCCCCACCCTTCCACTCTCTCTCTCTCTCTCTCTGGGAAAAAAAAAAAAAAATCAATCAATGGAAAAATACCCTCAGGTGAGGATTAACAGAAAAAATAAATTAAAAAGTAAACAAAAATGCTTAGTAATGTTTCAAGGTCAAAGATTATAACCTTTATGTTGTCATTATTTTATCTACCTATTTTAAGCCATAGATCATTTTATTTACCTTTAAACATGATAAAGTTGAAAATGCAACATACCAAAGACACAATGAAGTGTGTTTTTGTTGGTATACAAAAAATTGCACCAATTCTCCCATTTAATCTTTTTTTCTTTAAATCCTCACCTAAGGATATTTTTCCCATTGATTTTCAGAGACTGGAAGGGAGGGAGAGGAGGGGAAGAGAGAGAGTAACATCAATATGAGACACACATTGACTGGTTGCTTCCTGCACCCAACGCATCCAGGCCAGGGAAGAATCTGCAACCGAGGTACGTGCCTTTGACAGGGAATCGAACCCTCTATCCTTCAGTGCGTGAGCCGATGCTATAAACACTTAAGTACACCAGCCAGGGCTCCCATTTAACCTTTAATTTAAAAAATAGCATAGCTAAATAAAACACATAAGTGACCTTCACTGAACTTATCAGTTTCTAAATTTAGAATGTTGGTGCTTTAACCAGAACATAAGCACCAACATTAACTAATAAAGATATCAACTCCTAAACAATGAAGATATATTCTGATAACTTCTTTTCTAGATTTCATTTGTAAGAATAAATCACTCAGTTTTTGTTACAATGATCCTTTTACTTACTAATATGGTAAACAAGCTTAAAATCTCTAAGAGTATCCTAGATAATAAAAGGCTAATATGCAAATTGACTTAACAGCAGAACGACTGGTCACTATGATGTGCACTGACCACCAGAGGGCAGATGCACAACACAGGAGCTGCCCCCTGGTGGTCAGTGCGCTCCCACAGGGGACTGCTGCTCAGCCAGAAGCCCTGAGCCAGGCTCACAGCTGGTGAGCACAGCAGTTGGCAGGAGCCTCTCCCACCTTTTTGGGAGTGCTAAGGATGTCCAACTGCCGGCTTAGGCCCACTCCCTAAGCCATCAGTCGGACATCCCCCCAGGGATCCCAGGCTGCGGGACCCCCGAGTGCACAAATTTCGTGCACCAGGCCTCTAGTATGTACATAAATTTCAGCATTAGCCTTATTGTTTTTTTACTGTATTTTAGCTACCTGTAAAAGTTATCTAATAATATTTTAAGAAACTAGTATATGAAGTGGTGATAATTGTTGCAGCTGGGAATTCTTTTAACTTTCTCCCTACTTTTTTGTATGTTTGAAAATTTCCACTTATTACTTTAATTAAAAAGGTTTAAAATTTTTCCAAAAATCACATTAACCATTACAGATAACTCTTAAAAATATCTTGACAAAATCTGGCATTTTTAACTCAAATGAATGTACATTAATAGAATTCAAAAAGATTCTAAAGGCTTCTCTAGAAAAAGGAAACCAAATCAGATTTAAGGAAGTCATATCATTTTCAGATACAATTTAAAATGGGAAAGCTATAAGGCCAATAGGAGTCACTGAGTTTGAAAGCAAAAGGCAAGGAAATACTTTACAACTGTATTTACCCGTAAAATCAAAACAAAATGTTACAATGACAATCATCTTACTTAAACATTTTAAAATATACCTTTAATTTCCCACATCATTAGGTCAGCATTAATATTGCAGACAATTCAAATGATTTAGTCTTTTGTAACTAAAATCATATAACTGTCTTTAGAGTTTAGTTATAATATTAATTGAGTACTGACTACATTTCCCAGAATTTATGTTACTTATCCAATATCCTGTTTCCTAATAACACAAGTTAGACTATAAGTAAAACTGCCTTACGCTAATGTCTTATCCATAAATAATTGAATAATTGTCAATAAAAAACGCCAAACCCCTACAACTTTGTTGAATTTCTCCATCTCATACAGGGAAATCTTATAAAGCACCATTGATATATATATATATATGAAAGATCCTGTACCTTTCTGGAGATGTTAATGCTGAAGGGAAAGGTTGCTTCTTCAGAGCTTGCATAAGGTTGGGTTTATATTCTGGATCAACACACCATAAGGAACCTTTCCCATTAACCTAGAATAAAATACACAAGAATTAATAACCTGAAACTTTGTGAAAATAATATAACCCCTAGTTATATGGTGACCAGCATGGACGGCTGTACAAAATGGCCCTCCACACTTTCCGATATCAATAAATGTTAGCCATTACTAGTATTATTGTTACTGAAAACTCAAAAAGAAAAGGAAACTTTCTATACAGCATCATAGGGAATACTTTAGGGAATATGATACTAAGTGAGGCATCAAAGAATAATTCCTATTTTTTAATGGCATTAACAGCAAACAATTTAATGAAGATAATGGCAAATTCCTCAAAGAGAAGTAAGTTGGTGACACAGGTATGGAAAAGACTCTTGTAAAAAATTATAAAAGCTCTGGTTGGGGGTTCAGTTTTTTGTTGCATCATCCTATACAGCAAAAGATCTTGAGTTTGATTCTTGGTCAGGGCACATACCTGGGTTGAAGGTTTGATCCCTGGTCAGGGCGCGCACAGGAGGCAACAGGTAATGTTTCTCTTTCACATCTATGTCTTTCTGTCTGTCTCTCTCCATCCCCCTTCCTTTCTTGCAATATATCCTCTGGTTAGGATTAAGTATACACACGTGCGTGCGCAACACACACACACACACACACACACACACACACACACACACGAAAGAAGCATTAATTCCTTCTCTTAAGATGGTTAAGTTTCAACAGTTGAGGGACTTCTGGATAATATGGCTGGCAATGGGTACACAAGCTCAGAGGCCATGAAAATAAATATTCAATGTTAATGGAATCTAAAAATAATGGAATTTGTAGGATTCTGGAAACTAGAGAATCCTATCTAATAAAAGAGAAACATGGTAATTGGCGTACGACCGCTACCCTTCCCATTGGCTAATCAGCAATATATGCAAATTAACTGTCGGCCAAGATGGCGGCCGTCAGCCAGGCAGCTTGAAACTAACATGAGGCTTGCTTGCTTCAGTGACCGAGGACTCCAACGTTCCCCGCCTGCTGCTGCAGGCCTCTGAGCCTGCAGTTTCAGACATTGTAACAAATATAGACGCTAAACAAAACCCCAGAAACCAGCTTTCAGCCTGCTGGGATCTCAGAGCTGGAGTTGATACAGAGTTTCGATTATAGAATCGAAACAAACCAGATACCTGCTTTCAGGAGCAGAGGCCTAAGAGCTGGAGCCTCAGAGCTAAAGCTGGCCCAGAATAAAAAAAAAAAAGAAAAAAAGTAGCAGTTGGGAGCTTCAGTCCCAGCCTGAAAACAGCCCTCAGCCCCTCACCCAGACTGGCCAGGCACCCCAGTGGGAACCCCCACCCTGAAGGGTGTGTGACAAGCTGCAAACAGCCATCATCCCCTCATCCAGGCTGGCCAGGCACCCCAGTGGGGACCCCCACCCTGATCCAGGACACCCTTCAGGGCAAACCAGCCAGCCCCACCCATGCACCAGGCCTCTATCCTATATAGTAAAAGAGTAATATGCCTCCTAGCACTGGGATCAGTGGAGCTGAGAGGCCTCCCGGCACCGGGATCAGTGTGACAGGGGGCAGCGCCCAAACCCCCTGATCGCCCTGCGGCTCTGTGTGTGACAGAGGGCGGGGCCACAACCTCCCTATGGCCCTGCTCTGTTCATGACAGGTGAAGGCGCCCCAACCCCCTGATCGGCCCTGCTCTGTGCCTGATAGGGGGGAGCTCCCCAAACCCCTGATCACCCTGCGGCTCTGTGTGTGACAGGGTGCGGCATCCCAACCCCCTCACCCCACGGGCCCTGCTCTGTGTGTGACGGGGTAGAGCTATAACCTCCCCATCGGCCCTGCCCTGAGTGTGAGAGTGGCGGCACCCCAACCCCCTGATCGGCCCTGCTCTGTGGGTGATAGAGGGCAGCGCCCCAACCCCCTGATCTGCCCTGCTGTGTGTATGACAGGGGGTGGTGCACCAACTCCCCTATCGGCCCTACTCTGTGAGTGACAGGGGGGAGCTCCCCAACCCCCTGATGGGCCCTGCTCTGTGCGTGACAGGGGGGAGCTCCCCAACCCCCTGATGGGCCCTGCTCTGTGCGTGACAAGGGGGAGTTCCCCAACCCCCTGATGGGCCCTGCTCTGTGCGCCACAACCTCCCCATCGACCCTGCCTTGAGTGTGACAGGGGGCGGTGCCCCAACCCCCCAATCGGCCCTACCCTGAGCGTGACTAAGGGTGGCATCGCAACCTCCCAATCCGCCCTGCTCTGTGCATGACAGGGGGCGGCGCCCCAACTCCCCAATCGGCCCTGCTCTGAGCCTGACCAGGGGCTGCACCTAGGGATTGGGCCTGCCCTCTGCCACCCGGGAGCAGGCCTAAGCCAGCAGGTCGTTATCTCCCAAGGGGTCCCAGACTGTGAGAGGGCACAGGCCGGGCTGAGGGACCCCTCCCTCCCCCCCCGAGTGCACAAATTTTTGTGCACCGGGCCTCTAGTCTATTAATAAAAGCACCTACTAAATTACAAATGGAAGGTGCCTGAAACAAAGGCTTACTTGATTTATAGTTCCCATAATAAGAAGGAACAGCTTATGAAGAAGGTAAGTGAACAAGATACCTGAAGAACCTCATAATATTATCTAACATGCAGGAAAAAGGCCAGGCTATGAGGTAACTCCTTTGAATAGGTTTGAAGATGCTGCATATTTTACCTCCCTCCTTCTTAAATTACACTACATATTTGTAGATTAGGAATCAAAACAGTCCTGCTATAATTAAACCTGCTTTATGTGGTTCCCCAAAATTATTTGACACAGAACCTCTTTATCCCAGGTAATATTTAAGAAGTTAGTGTTCTGTGGGATGCTGATGAGAAAAACTGATGTAATTAGCGAACTCTAATAGAATATACTTTCCAAATATTAATGGGGAAAAAACTATAAATTTTGACTATACCATGAAGAAAAATTAATTCCCTTTTAAAGATCCCAATTTTGGACTCCAACACAAAATGAAAATAAAAATTAACAATCTCACAACAAAGTTCGCTGACCACTTGGAAATTTATAACCATTCTTGGATTAAAAAGCTATCCAAACTAAAATTACAGATTATCTAGTATCTAAAGCAGGGGTCCTCAAACTTTTTAAACAGGGGCTAGTTCACTGTCCCTCAGACTGTTGGAGGGCCAGACTATAGTTTAAAAAAAAACTATGAACAAATTCCTATGCACACTGCACATATCTTATTTTGAAGTAAAAAAACAAAACGGGAACAAATACAATATTTGTATTTGCATGTGGCCTGCGGGCCGTAGTTTGAGGACCCCTGATCTAAAGGGTATATGAAACATTGTTGTATCGAAACTAAGCAGATGTGGCCCTAGCTGAACTTAAAGGCAAATTTATATCCTCAAACATTTTCATTCTTTTTTTTTTTTAAAATATATTTTATTGATTTCTTACAGAGAGGAAGGGAGAGGGATAGAGAGCCAGAAACATCCATGAGAGAGAAACATGGATCAGCTGCCTTCTGCACGCCCCCCACTGGGGATGTGCCCACAACCAAGGTACATGCCCTTGACCGGAATCGAACCCGGGACCCCTTGGTCTGCAGGCCGACGCTCTATCCACTGAGCTAAACCAGTTCTGGCAACATTTTCATTCTTAAACAAGAACTGCAATATCTGAAACAAGCTTTTGTCACATCTACAGGGGAAAAATAAAAAAAGAAAATTACATAATATTTTATAATGTAAATATATTATATAAAATCATATAAAAAGAAAACTGATAAATATATAAACTAAAAATTGGGAAAAGAATAGAATTAATAAATTCAAGAGAGTTTTTAAAAAACCATCAGTATCCCATACACACTAGTGAGCTAGTCAAATGAAATAACTGAAGGGCCCTGGTCAGATATCTCTGTTGAAACGTCGTCCTGATGTATATCAAGATTGAGGGTTCCGTCCCAGGTAGGGGCACATGCAGGAATCAAACAATGCATAAATGAATGGGCTGGGCAACAAATCAATGTCTGTCTCTCTCATTCCCTAATCAATGAATAAAAATTTTTTAAAAAAGGAAATACTGAAGGACTTTAGGAACTGTCATATCACTCATTAACTCTTCCTATTAATTTTCCTATTTCCTTAGCTGAACATCCCTACCTACACATCCTGAACAGAAGCCCGACTACAAGCATATTTCTACACATGTACCACATTCACAAACAGAACTCCATAGCCATGCAAAGAGCAAGTCCAATGGCAATCTCATCCCACTTCCCCAGAGCTAAAGACTATTCATACAGTGATTAAGAAGGCAAGCCTTAGAATCAGGCTGCTTACTTTAGAAACTGGTTCTATCACTTAACAGCTGTGTAACCTTTAGAAAAATGTATATGTTCTCTGTGTATTAGTGTGCTCAAAATATCTCTATAGAAATTGTACCTACTTCAAGAATTACTTTATTATAAGTTAATTCACATAAAGTGTTTAGAATACTGCCATTCAACCACTCAACAAATGTTGGCTACTAGATATTTTTCTCCACAAATGTAAAAATCATTTACAAGTATAACCTTGTCCTCTCTCCTACCATATGATTTTCAAAACTTCCTCAGAACCTCAGAACTAACTCAGAAGATTAGTGAAATTCAAACTATTAATTTGTTAACCCTTTCTTTAATTTGATTTACTTAACAATTACTTAGACAACAATAAAATTTACATGTTTTCTGTTCCCCTGCTCCCTGTTATTTATATAAAATCTTATCCTATCTAATAATAGAGAAACATGGTAATTAACCGTAACTTCACTACCCTTCCCATTGGCTAATCAGCGAGATATGCAAATTAACTGCCAACCAAGATGGCGGCCGGCAGCCAGGCAGCTGAAGCGAACAGGAGGCTTGCTTGCTCCAGTGATGGAGGAAGCCAAGGTTCCCCGCCTGCTGCTGCTGGGCCCTGAGCTGCAGTCTAAGAAACAATGTTGAAATTATAGAAGCTAAACCATCCCCAGAAACCTGCTTTCAGCCAGCTGGGATCTCAGAGCTGGAGTTGCAACAGTGTTACAATTATAGAACCCAAACAAACCCAGATACCTGCTTTCAGCAGCCGAGGTCTCAGAGCTGGAGCCGAGCCTCAGAGCTAAAGCCGGCTCTCAGCTCCAGTGACAGCCATAGAAGGTAAATAAATCCCAGAATAAAGAAAAAAAGGAGAGGTTGGGAGCTTCAGTCACCCGCCAGCCTGAAAATGGCCCTCAGCCCCTCACCTAGACTGGCCAGGCACCCCAGTGGGGACCCCCCCACCCTGAAGGGTGTGTGACCAGCTGCAAACAGCCATCATCCCTTCATCCAGGCTGGCCAGGCACCCAAGCGGGACCCCCACCCTGATCTGGGACACCCTTCAGAGCAAACCAGCTGGCCCCCCACCCATGCACCAGGCCTCTATCCTATATAGTAAAAGGGTAACATGCAAACTGACTCTAACAGCAGAAAGACTGGGAATGACTGGTCACTATGACATACACTGAACACCAGGGGGCAGACGCTCAATGCAGGAGCTGTCCTGCTCAGCCACAAGCCAGGCTGATGGCTGCCAGTACAGAGGTGGTGGTGGGAGCCTCTCCTGCCTCCTCAGCAGCGCTAAGGATGTCCGACTGCAGCTTAGGCCTGCTCCCCGCTGGCAAGTGGACATCCCCCGAGGGCTGCCGGGCTGCCAGATTGCCATCTTAGGCCCAATCCCCCCAGGGAGCAGGCCTCAGCCAGCAGATGGTCATCCCCTGAGGGGTTCCAGACTGCAAGAGGGCACAGGCCGGGCTGAGGGATTCCCCCCTAACCGCCAAGTGCACAAATTTTTGTGCACCGGGCCTCTAGTATAATATAAGCTATTATAATTGCTGAAGATTTGATGTGATGAATTCTAGAGTACTTCCATTTCCCTAAATCTTTTGCAAGGTAATATTAATCTATTACTGAGGCTCTTTTATCTTTGAATATCGTGTCATAATTATTATGGCAGAGTGGCACAATGAAAGAACACTTCTACAGGTTTAAAAACTGAGGTCCTGCCCTAGCTGGTTTGGCTCAGTGGAGAGAGCATTGGCCTGCAGACTGAAGGGTCCAAAGTTCAATTCCAGTTAAGGGCACATACCTCATTGCAGGCTCCTCCCTGGCCCGAGGGCTTGTGCAGGAGGCAACCAATCAATGTGTTTCTCTCCCATCGATATTTCTCTGTCTCTCTCCCACTCTCTAAAAATCAATGGAAAAATATCTTCCAGTGAGGATTAAAAACACACAAAAAACTGAGGTCCTAGAAAACAAAACAAAAAAACACTGAGGCCTTGGCCAGTTTGGCTCAGTGGATGGAGCGTCACCCTGTGGGCTGAGGGGTCCCGGGTTTGATTCCGGTCAAGGGTGTGTGCCTTGGTTGCTGGCGCATCCCCAGTGGGGGGTGTGCAGGAGGCAGCTGATCAATGTTTCTGACTCTCTATCCCTCTCCCTTCCTCTCTGTAAAAAAATCAATAAAATATATTTTAAAAAAACACACACAAAAAACACTGAGGTCCTAAACAGTGCTTCTTGATTGGCTATGTGATAATCAACAAATCATATCTCTAAGAGTCAGTCCTCTCATGCATAATTTACCTGTAAAATAAAAAACCAGGCCATCACTAAGTTGTGATGAGATTCAAAGAAGGTAATTCATATGTAAGTGACAGAGATAAAAAATAAGTTAATACTAGGAGGATATTCTAAAATTGCATATGTAAAGTGAGAGATTATATGGTTTAATAACAGTATATTCTTATTCCTTTACTTCTAAGAGATGAGGTAGTTTTAAAAAACAGTAAGAACAAAAGTCAATTAATTCCAGCCCGGTTGGTGTGGCTCAGTGGTTGAGCATTGACCCATGAACTAGGAGGTCATGGTTCAATTCTTGGTCAAGTCACATGCCTGTGTTTCGGGCTTGATCCCCAGTAGGGGGGCATGCAAGAGGCAGCCAGTCAATGATTCTCTCTCATCACTGATGCTTCTATCTCTATCTTCCCCTCCTTTCCTCCCTGAAATCAATTTTTTAAAAACTCAATTAATTTGGAATAAGAAACAAAGTCAGGTGGTAAAGAACAAGGGGTAAACTAAATTTAAAAAGGAAAAAAGCCCTTGTCTGAGGAAAGGTATGGTAATTGATGTAAGGCAGTGTTTAGCATCCTAGCAACTTAAATACATAGGAAAAGAAAAACCATGGGTGTCCTATCACACTGTAATATAGAAAGAAATATACCACATATCAGGTAAAACGTTTTTGTTTTTTTCTTTCAGTGGCAAGATACCACATGAACTATGCTAAACAAATATTTGAAATTTTGGGGTTTTTTTCCCCAAAGGAAGTTAAGTTTACAAATATACTTTTAGATTAAATGATGGAACTTCTTAAATTAAATATATATTTAGTCACTTGGCCCAAATAATGTTTTGGTGGGGAAACAAAATTATAAAATGTAAGCACCCACAAAATGCTTTGCCCCCAAACCATTCCAGTTTCAGAGAGAAAAGATATACGTAAATTATTTTTGATATATTTACTAAGACAATTATTTTAATAATTCTAGCTATGTTCTATCTTGATATTTCTGAGATTACACTCCTAGAAACTGTTTTCAAATTCTATTGTGAGAGAGCTGCAAATTGTTTTGATAATGGTAGAATCGCTATTTCCTTGAAATAACAAATTAAAAGAACTGGTACTGAAAACTTGAAGTTCGGGGCAGTTAAGTATCTTGAATAAGGTCTCCAAATAACAGTCTGGTTTATGTTACCATGGCAGCACTTCCTTTCACGGGGTCTGTTCATGAACTATCAGTAACAAGAGATAAAACTATGCATTTGCTAATCTATGTTTTAGAGTCTATAAGAAAAAAGAACTTATTTTTAACTAGCTCACTTCTTAAAAACTTGGCCTCTTCATTATTGTGCTTAGATGATAGAACAAATAATAAAGAGCTTTAGAAGTTAAGAATTGTTTTCAACTAAATTTACAAAGAACAAGATAAATCTTTTGTGCAATGGAAACAGGAAATGTGTATTCTCTCATTTACTATTATGCATTTGGAAACACTAAGGCTTTTGGACCTATTTGGTAGAGAAGGATGAAGGTTCTGAAGAAATGAGCCAAATTTTAAAAAGATTTATCTTTTTTTTTTTTAAACTTTTTTTTAAAAAATATATTTTATTGATTTTTTACAGAGAGGAAGGGAGAGAGATAGAGAGAAACATCGATGAGAGAGAAACATCGATCAGCTGCCTCCTGCACATCTCCCACTGGGGATGTGCCCGCAACCCAGGTACATGCCCTTGACCGGAATCGAACCCAGGACCTTTCAGTCCACAGGCCGACGCTCTATCCACTGAGCCAAACCGGTTTCGGCTAAAAAGATTTATCTTAATGGAAGTTGTAAATAATAGATAGGGAGAAAGGGCAATGTTCATTATTCCTGAGATGTTTTTAAAGTACTTGCCCCATACATTTTAGTAGAGTTCCCCCTCTTGACTACGTTTTCAGTGGTTTTTAGAACCACTGAATTAAAAAGAATTAACAAGTTAAAATGGTATTCATATCTCTTGCTTATAGCATGAACTTTTATAGTGGTTAGCATGATTCCCCCCACCTTCCCCTGGGACTCAGCTATCGAAACACGTAATCATCATGCAAATGTAAATTGTACTAGACCAGGTAAAATGTCAAACTTCATATTTCCCAGCTAAAATCCCAGTTATAATATTTTAGTTTGGCTTTATAAAAACGTAAAAAGTAGATATAAGGCTTGGATGCTAATGTTTAAAATGTAAAAACAAAAACAGAATGACAACCACAAAAGAGCATGTCTAACTTTTATAATTTTAAAATCCCAAGGCAGAAAAATACCATGCCAAGATTTTTAGACCTGCCTTTTGAGGGAGTAACTATGCTATGAATGATAGGGGAATCTATCCAACCAGCTATACCAACTGGTTTTTTTATCATTACCACTTTGTAGTCTGACCTGGACGTTGCTATCTTGCCTTTTTCTTTTAAAATTAATCCTCACCCGAGGATATATTTTTATCGATTTTTAGGGAGAGTGGAAGGGAGAGAGAGAAACATCGATGTGAGAGAAACAGCAATTGGCCGTCTCCCGCATGTGCCCTCACCAGGGTTCAATCCGAAACCTAGGTATGTGCCCTGACCCAGAATCGAATTCACAACCTTTTTTGGTATACAGACAACACTCCACCCAACTGACCCATCTGGCCAGGGCCACCTTGCCTTTTTTTAGATTACCATCTCTACTTAATGATCAGTCATCAGAAAAGTGCTGTCAAGGTTGCCAAATTTATTTCCAACATTTAATGGAAGTAAGTATAACCTACTTGCCTTCTGCAGATTAGAAGCGAAATACTATCCTTCTGAGGCATTGATTTTAAGAAGTATTTCATAAATTAAAAAATCCATAAACCTTCCTAATCCTACTTAAATGTGTCACTTTCTGCATCCATATTTCAGACACTTAAGCAAAGTGGTCTATTAATTTTTGTGATGATTGTCACCTATGATTTCCTTTCCTTCCACCCTAACTTGTGGTGACAGCCTGATAATTTTGCCTCAATATATAACAATTTCTATACTTATCCTCATATTCCGTGTTATTTGATAGCATAATTTTTTCTTCTTTATCACACTCTCCCTGTAATCTGGACTTTATGCTTTCCTGTTTGCTAGCTCTTACTTCCTTAATTACTTTCTTTCTCTGAGCATTCAAAAACACTCAGGTTAATTATATAAATAATGCACACATTTAAAATTTATAGACAAGAACAAGTCCCTTTTGATCATTACCACAAATCACACCACATTGAACACTTTATTCTACAACATTTATTACAAATAACACCACAGTGAATATTCTCATATACATTGCCTTGCATTCAAGTATGAATGTTACTTTAGGGGAGAAATCAGAATCTGATCCACTAGATCAAAGGATAAGCACATTTCTATTTGTAATAATTTCTGTCAAGTTGCCTTCAAGTATGATCATATTAATTTACACTCCTTTGTAATCAAATGTGTGAAACTATTGATATTGTTTTATTTCCCCATGTCGTCCTCATCTAATTTGATACTATCAAACATTTAAAATTTTTTGCATTCTAGTAGGTAAAAGTGGTCTTTGATTACTAGTGAGGATGAATATCTTTGCATATATTTATGAGCCATTTGTATTTCCTTTTATGAACTGCCTGTTCATATTCTTTCCCATTTTTCTATTAGGTTTTATTTTCCTTACTAGAGGCCTGGTGCACGAAATTCATACATGGGTACGGTCCCTAGGCCTGGCCAGCAATCGAAGTGTGAGCATCTGGAGTGGAAGGGCAGGTCCCAGCTGACCTCTGGGCCCTGAGCAGACCCTCGGCCCCCAGACCCCCGTGTGCCTCCCTCCACCTGAGTCACAGTGTCTGAGTCCCCACACAGAGATGCAGTGAATGCAGCCAGACACTGCAGGCTGGGATGCAGCATGGGCCTCTGGGCCACCCAGTGGTGCTGCAAGGAAGCCGGGCAGGCAGCACTCTCTCCCAGCCGGCCTCACAGACCGGCTCCTGCGTGAACCCATGGAGGGCCCCAGCGGCTGCAGCCTGGCTCACCCGAAAGGAGGCCATGCGGGTGCGGGGTGGGCTCCTTGTGGGCACCTGGCACCTGAGACCGGGGGCTTCCTCAGTGTGCAAGCCCTGGCGTCCCTGCATTTTCACCACACATCCATCCCTGTCACCCCCACCCCCAGGTAGCTGGCGAGGCGTCGCAGCACGTTTCCAACACTGGCCACGTTCTGCGCCGCCCCTGGTGGTCAGCGCACGTCATGGTGAGCGGTTGAACTCCCAGTCAAACGACTGCCTGAGGGGACAATTTGCATATTAGGCTTTTATTATATAAGGGTTGAATTATGAGTCCCTTAAATATAATGGTGTGCTGCTGACTGTAAACATCTCATCAACTTCACATTTAATGTTGGTAGCTTGAAACTGGCCATGACGGAAATATCTGTATTGTGGATATCTGCAAAAGCTATATCCCCGCTCCCACCCAATTATAAACATTTACCACCAGTACACCACTGCTTATATATTTTGACCCTAATCTTTTGTATCAATGAATTTTTCTTAGCAAATCATTTCCAAGTTTTTTGCAACATTTAACACTATTGCTCATACACACTTACCTCAACTGCCTTATTTTCCATTACACCCTTATTTTCTTAGATTCGTCTACTGAAAATCAATGCTGACTTATACACTTAGAGCTGTAATTCCACAACATCCCCACTATTCCTGTAGCTTATTTCTAAATACCTAGTAGATAGTTCAACTTTTATGTCCCACCATAAATGTAAACACAAACTAGAGAAGAATTAAGTGACATAATTAAAAACTAAACTCTAACGATGCACATGGGAAAAGACTTAGAATCTGCTTCCAAGATGGCTCACTCTCCTGGCTATTGAAACAGGATCTCATTTCCTTGCCACATGAGCCTCTCCATAGGGACACCTAAGTGCCTTTAGGATATGGCAGCTGGCTTCCCATTGAACAAGTTATGCAAGAGCCCAAGATGGAAGCCATGTTTTTTTATGATCTAGTCTCTGAAAAGGCAAACTCCCTCATTTCCACAATATCATCTGGGTTACACAAGTCAGCCCTATTCAGTATTGAAGGAGACTCTCCAGAAAGCGGGGCTCATTTGGGGCCATCTCAGAGGCTAACTATGACAGAGATTGATCCGTTAAAATTATTGAGGCTTTTAAAATGGCCTAATACATAGTTGGTCTTTGTAAATATTCCATGTATATAGTACAGAATATGAGACAGCAATTTGTTACATGGCAATAAATAACTAATACAACCTCCTGTAAGTTAGCTATAAGATGATGATATTTCATAATGTCTTGCTACTCAGGGTGTGTCCATGGGCTAGCGGCATCACGATCACCTGGTAGCCTGTTAGAAATAAAAGCCTCATTCTCCATCCTAGATTTGAATCATAATCTGCATTTTAACAAGATCCTTCTACATTTAAGTTTGAACAGCACTATCCTAGAAAATCCTTCAATCACCTAAAAATATAATTACTTACTCTTTTAACTTTTATTTCACTTAAGAATAGACTTCTGCTGCCAGTTAGGGAATAGTAAACTATAAGAGAACATTACTCTCAGTCTAATTAAAAAAAAAAAAAACTCAAAATAATCTACAAAATCATAATTTTTTATGAGTCCATCTGAGAGCTAAAACTGCAAGACAACTGAAGGAACTGAATTCTAAACTGTGACAGGGACCTATCAGGAGAGATGGAATATGTGGACTGTTTTAATGGAACATGTGAGCTGTTTTACCATTGGCAGAGCATGGAAGAAGTAGTAGTCATAAAGAAGGTAAGAAAAAAAACTACTCAAAATTTAACAAATTCTTAAAAGCCAAGTGTGAGCTAGCAAGATAAGTTAGCATCCTTGGCATTCCCAGGCAGGAAAAAGTCTTCATCCACTAGTCAGTATTTTTCCATGAACCTCCATGCTATGCTCCAGAGAAAGACTGTGGGCAGTGCAGAAGACCTAAAAGAGACATCCTTGGAAATGAAGATAGATATATAGAATCTAGCAAGACAAACCTCATCCATACTGCTGGCCCTGAATGAGCGTAAGGTGAGATCAGGTATTCCTGTGGGATAGGCACACAACCTGTCTATATTCTGGACAAAGCTCCAAAATTAAGCAAAAGCTGTCTGCTACTGAGAGAAAGACAAAATACCCTACTCACCTCAGTCCTAGGCAAAGGACGGCTGCTGCTAGAAGAGAAGTACAAAACCAAGTATCCTCATACTTCATTGACACTAGGCAATGTGCCATGTGTCATTAGGAGAAGGGCAGAAAATCTGCTCATGCCCAGCTCCCCCAATAACACAAAGCACAAATCTGCTACACTGAGAAAAGAAATGGTCACTCACTTGTACCTAAGACATCCCACTGATATTAGCCAGTTTATCTACCATAATGGGAATAAGCAGGAAGCTGGCCTGAGCTCCGGAACAGCACTGTCCAGTAGGACTTTCTACAATAACAGAAATATCCTATATCTATGCTGTCCAATATACCAACCAGTAGCCACATGTAGATAGTTGGCTAGTGATGAATGCAGCTCTAGACTCCACTCTGAATAGACGGGAGAAACTGTCTGCTCCTGGAGGAGGCAAGAAAAAACCCACTCATGAGTCAGAGGCATTCATACGCCTGCTAAGACTAAAATGGGAACAGAAGAACTAAAAAACCCACCTTAAAAAGCCTTGTACCTCCCTAGATGGTTTGGCTCAGTGGATAGAGCATAGAAGATAGAAGGGTCTGGGGTTCGATTCCAGTCAAGGGCACATGCCCGGGTTACAGGCCACGAGAGGGCATACAGGAGGCAGCCGATCAATGATTCTCATCATTGATGTTTCTCTCTCTTTCTTCCTCTCTGAAATCATTAAAAATATATATTTTTAAAAAAAGGCAAAGTAGCTATCATTTTATTTTTTTAAATATATTTTATTAATTTTTTACAGAGAGGAAGGAAGAGGGATAGAGAGTTAGAAACATCAATGAGAGAGAAACATCCATCAGCTGCCTCCTGCACACTCCTCATTGGGGATGTGCCTGCAATCAAGGTACATGCCCTTGACCGAAATTGAACCCGGGACCCTTGAGTCCGCAGGCCGATGCTCTATCCACTGAGCCAAACCGGTTAGGGCAGTAGCGGTCATTTAAAAAAAAAAAAAAAAAAGCCATGCACCAAGTAATAAGCAATAACAATCTATTGCTATTGGAGGGGCAAGAGCATGAAAAGAAATGTCCAGACTCCACTCCAGCCCCCAAATGTGGCACAAGCTGAAAGATAAAGGTGAAATAGAAACACTAAGAAAAATCATCTGATACTCCAGTTCTCACACTAAGCACAAAGTATTGGCAGTCCATCTCTGTAGGGATCTGAAGCCTGTGGTATGCTGAAGGTAACTATGACAATCACAAAACCCAATCCCAGTTCAATTATTAACTAGATTGACCAATGCCTGTTCACACTAACAACCTAATAAAAGTAGAGGCAATGTCTACTTCTGGGCAGAAATATTATTTACCTTAGTCTCTACCAATATCTTACACTGACATTCAATCCAAAATTATGAAACACACACACACAAAAAAAACAGGAGACAAAACAGTCAACAAAACCAGACCCAGAGATGGAACAGATATTGAAATTATTGGACAGATACCACAACTATGACTAATATATTTATAGATCTAGTGGGAAATTTTAGCAGAGAGATGGAGAATATTTTTTAAAGGTAAGTACAAATGCTAGAAATAAAAGGTATGACAAATTCTTTGTCAGGCTTATCAGCAGAACGAACACAACAGAGGAAAAAGTGAACCTGTATAAAGAGCAATAAAAATTATCCAAACTGAAATAAAGGGAGAAAAAAATAGAAAAAGGGGCACAGCAACTAATAGGTGAGACAATAGCAAATGGTCTAACATATTTTTACTTAGCGCCTCAGAAGTAGGAAGTGAGCCAAAAGAAATATTTGAAGAGACAATGAGCAAAATTGTTCTAAACGTAAGAAGAAAAACTAACCACAGATCCACAAACCTCTGAAAAACCAAAGTAGGATAAAAATAAAGAAAAATACAACTAAGTACGTCATAGGGAAACTACTGAAAAGTAGTGATAATGCAAAGAATCCTAGAGGGTAAATAACTGGAGTGGGTTCCACCACATCTCGAGGAGGCACTGCTGGGGCACGGAGGCTCTGCCAGGCATTGATTTTGAGGGGTTCCAGCAATAGGGAGGACAGGATGGAGGAGTTGTGGGCCTGCTGGCCTGCTGGGAACAAGACTTCTATAAGGACAAATATGTCTGGAAGGCTGTGGTCCAAGACCATTTTTGCTGGCTATAAGCAGGGTCTCTGGAACCAGAGGAAGCACACAGCTCTTCTTAAAATTGAAGGTGTTTGTTTATGCTTGATGAGATGAAACAGAATTCTATCTAGGCAAGAGATGTGCTTATGTGTAGTACAAAGCAAAGAACACAGTGACTCCTGGTGGCAAACAAAACAAAACCAGAGTAATCTGAGGAAAGGTAACTTGTGCTCATGGAAACACTGGAATGGTTCGTGCTAAATTCCGAAGCAACCTTCCTGCTAAGGCTACTCGACACAGAATCCGTGTAATGCTGTACCCCTCAAGGATTTAAACTTACTAAAAATAAATAAAATGGATCTGTTTTCCTGTGGGGGCAAAAAAGAATCCTAAAGACAGACAGATAGCTAAAAAAGAAACATAACAGAGGAACAAAGAATGCAGTAGACTTCTCATTAGAAACTAAAGACAAGAGAACAACATCTTTAAAGTACAGTAGTTCCCCCTTATCTGTGGTTTTACTTTCCACAGTTTCAGTTACTTGCAGTTAACTGCAGTACAAAAATATTCAGTTTCCTCAACCATTGATATCATCTGCTCTTGACATCAAACTATCAAGATTATCATGGTCCAATGATCCAGGATCACCTAAAGCAGGTGATTCTTCTCTGATGTATGGTCAGAAGGTCAATAGTAGCCTGGCATTAAGTCACAATGCCTATAACATTTATCTCACTTTATCTAATCCTGTAGGCATTTCATTCACAAAAATAAGAGTGATTATAGTAAAGTAAGATATTTCAAGAGAGAAAAAGAGAGGCCATACTCACGTAACTTTTATTACAATATATTGTTGCAATTGTTCTATTTTATTATCAGTTATTGTTATAATCTATTACTGTGTCTAATTTATAAAATTAAACTTTATCATAAGTATGTATGTATAGAAAAAAATAGTATATTCATATATATAGGGTTCCATACAATCTGCATCCACTGGAGGTCTTGAATTATACTCCAGCAGATGAGGGGACTACTATGAAAACGGCCAACCTAGAATTCTATAGCCCTCCTCCATAAAATGGTTGAAAAAAGTATTTCATTGCTAGTGGACGTGAACTACAAGAAATGCTATATAAACTTCTCCAAGAAAAAAAAGGATCCAGATAGGACATCAGGATTAGTCAAGTTTTTCTGTAAAAGTCCAGATAATAAATGAAATGGTATAATATTATTTGAAGGTAGAATGTGATAAAGATATATACAGAGATACATGTATGTATATACCTATATATACATACATCTTTCTCTCTCTCTCTCTCTCTCTTTCTCTCTCTCTCTCTCTCTCTATATATATATATATACTGAAAATTATATAATAAATTGCTAAAAAAATTTAAGTAATAGCTAATAAGCCAATAGTAGAGATAAAATTGAATCATAAAAAATATTCAATCCAAAAGGCAGGAAAGTGGAAAAAGGGAATAAAAACACACAGCAAATAGAAAATAAATAGCACAGCAATAGATTTTAATTCAACCATATCAATTGCGTTACTATAAATGATCTACATTCCAATTTTAAGGCAATGGTTGCAAGACTACATAAATAAGAATAATATACTGATAGTGATAGAAACACTATACAAACAGAAAACTGGACCATTAAAAACACTAATTTATGTACCTATGGTAGACTGAAAGCAAATCTACACTAATAAAAGAGAAAAATGGTAATTGGCGTACGACGCTACCCTTTTCATTGGCTAATCATGGCTATATGCAAATTAACTGCCAACTAAGATTGGCAGTTAACTGCCAACAAGATGGCGGTTAATCTGCATATGTAGGCACAATGCAGGGAGGCGAAAGGGAAAGCAGGAAGAAGCCCCCCAGCCATGATCGGAGAATCAGGTGCCTTTGCCGCCCTGGCCAGTGATAGCAGAAAGTAGGGGTGGAGCCAGCGATGGGAGCTGGACACGGTCGAAGCTGGCAGTCCCAGGAGCTGGGGGTCCCCTGCCCAGGCCTGACACCTCTGTCAGAGGCGTCAGGCCTGGGCAAGGGGCCGATCCTGCGATTGGAGGGTGATGGGGGTCAATGCCTGAGGGCTCCCAGTATGTGAGAGGGGGCAGGCTGGGCTGAGGGACACTCCCCCCCACCCCCCCCCCCACACACCCAGTGCACGAATTTCGTGCACCGGGCCCCTAGTGATGAATATAATTAAGATCAAGCTGAAGTAATCTGACTTGGCTATTTTTGTCTTCCTTTGATTTCCCCATATTTTAAGGTCTCAATGTTAGCTCTCCCCAACCTCCCCAAATATAGCAATGTTCATAATACTGACCTTGCCATGGCTTCTTTCCACTTTCTGAAAACATTTATTCAGGGACAGATTATGTCGAACAGAATTCTTCCAGCCTGTTGGTGCAGTAGCAAAATATGGGAAGCGGTCCAGAATCCAGCTATAAATTTCTTTGACAGGCAGACATTTATTTGGAGAATGCTCTATAGCCATATAAATGAGAAGACTAAAAGAGTATGGGGGCTTTGAAGTTGCTGATTTTTTTTCTGGGTTCTGGTAGCAAGATGGTCCTAATGATGGCATATCATCTCCCTCTATGTCATACAAAGGACTAACAATTGGAAGACCCTCACTTCCAAAGCTGAAGTTTGTTAGAAGATTAGTACTTTCATGAAGCCAGTTCAAGTTTGTAAGCTCATCATCTGCTGATTCACAGTCCATTAGAGTGGCCTTTGGCCTGGCAGCATCAACAGCTTCAGGCAAGCTTCCCATTTTGTAAATCTGGCTTAATCCTGCAACCTTTTCAGCTCCTGGAGTTTCAGCTCTCTTTTCTGGAGTCATTCCAATTATTGGACCCATTTACTCTTATAGTTCTGCAACAAAGGAAATAAATACCAATCAATGTAATGCTTAAGAGTCTTAGGCTCATGAAAAAATAGAATGCATATTTAAATATCCCCAAATCAGAGAAATTCTGCAATTATCCCACATAATATTTAAGCATAGTATTTATATAATTAAAATTTACACTATGAGAAAGAGAATTTCCTATTTTTTGATATGGCTGTAAATAATGCAGCATTATAGTACCATATTGTATGAGTGATATAAACAAAATTAAATAATGTATTTTGAGTACTTAAACAATATTCCAAATAAACCCTTTCCTGAAATCTAAAATATTATGAAGAGAGAAACCATTTCTCATATTTTTACATTATAATACTGTAACAATATTTCTTATTCATCATCAGTAAAATTATATTTATTATGTTATTTCTTTTGTAAATTCCAGTGTTTTTACATCTGCATTCTCTATAATCTTATCAAGTACTGAGACTGTAAGGGTGACATTCTCTTAATAAAGTCTGAAGTGTTACTATATTTTCAAAGAGAAAAAAAATTTCTAAACTGTTTGTTTGTATTTCTATTTTCTCAAATGACTTCTCTTTTGCTTTTTAAACACACTTCAACTCAAAACCCCTATCGTGGGAGAATAACTGACCAAAGAAGAAAGTGATAGAGCTAAAGTGCTATTTAAGTTATTTAATGATTCAGAAAAGTACCTCATTTCTGAATTCAGTGAAAAAACTTCTATGTTTTCCATCAGTCTAGTCAATATACTTATGCTTATATAACTGAAAGATAAGTATCTCCAAAGTTTTCCTTTACTTAGAATATAGCTGCCAGGTTATCCCAAGAATTATGAAAATTGGTCAATTTTAGATGTTGAGCAGTATTTGAATTCTGGTAGCTACTAGTAGATATAGTCTTAGAGAACTCCATTTTCAATAGCAGTAGTTAATAATTTGGGAGTCAGCTATTTATTATATCTCAAATAACCATGAGTTAAACCCAGAATGTAGGCACTATTATTAACCCAATTTTATAGATAAGGAAAATGATTCAGAGAGGTTAAACATCCTGTTTGAGGTTGTCTGGCTAGCAACTGGATATGCCAGCAGACTGACTTCAGAACCACTACATTATTCTGGTGACAGTATATATACACCATTTTTTATTTTATCATTGTTCTCTCCATAATCAGTTCCTATCTCTCTCACATACACCTATATCTATAACTTCACACACCAAGACATTGTAAAAAGGAAAAGATAAAACTATAATTAATTTGATGTCTATTTCAATTAGTAATGAAAACCACACACACATAAACATATGCCCATGTGCATGCAATAAGTCTTCTACCCATAGAAAAACTTTAAAACTGTGATGGATGAAAATTAATTTGTTGAAGAAAGTCTTGTTTCCTTTAAAAAATCTTAGTATTTACTGTACAAAGAAGGAAATGACTAATTTCTAATGGTCCACTTTTGCCTTTTCACCTATATCTCCCTCCATTTATCTTCAATTACATATAGAAATTAGAGAGTACCAAACAGCACTGACTAACATTTACTGAGATTTTACTATATTACAGACACTATGCTATCAGCTTTGAAATGCATCATCTCTACTTACTCCTCCCTACTACTTAGCTCTATGTTTCATCCTTTCTTTTTGACTGTGAATTCCATATGGGGCAAGAGTCTTTTACTTCTGTATTCCTAATGAATCTTAACAAAATGTTGGGCATGAGTAAGCAATCAAACCATAATTATTTAAAACTGAAATTAACCAATAATCAATATACATGTCTATTCTGGACCAAGTGCTATGCTATCTACCTTTAAGAGTTATTTATTTTTGAAAAAAATTCTTAATGCTAGGAAACATGCTCACTGGTAACAATCAGAAAATTGAAATTCATTGATTATAAATAAGGAAATGAAAATGAAATAAGGCATTTGCCTAAGTTCTAAAGCTAATAAAAAGGAGAGCCAAAATTATAAACCAGGCTGAGTTCAATACTCAAGTTTTTTGTCCATTAAAGTACACTCGATCTCTTAAGGAATTTGTATTTTAGCAACACTATCTAAAACAAATAGATACTGTTGACAGATATGAGAATATATAGTGACAGAAACTAATTTAGATGGTTGCAAATACATGTTATTTCTCTGAATTACAAGTTTAGAATAAAATCTTATTATTTGAAGCTATAAAGTAATATTATGTCATCAAATATGTCAAAGATTACAGCCAAGCAAAGTTAAAAAATCAAGTACTGGCAGTGAAACGCTAATATGCTCTTAGGTTTGAACTGTCACTGTATTTTCAAGGAGAGAAGAGGAATGTTTCTAAACTATCATTTCACAATACTTTTCAACACCATTCACTTAGAACACTAAGTCTATCACAATAAATAGGCAAATAATCTTTTTCACAAATATTTATATAAAAATAAGTATATAGCCGAAACCGGTTTGGCTCAGTGGATAGAGCGTCGGCCTGTGGACTGAAAGGTCCCGGGTTCGATTCCGGTCAAGGGCATGTACCTGGGTTGCGGGCACATCCCCAGTAGGAGGTGTGCAGGAGGCGGCTGATCGATGTTTCTCTCTCATCGATGTTTCTAACTCTCTATCTCTCTCCCTTCCTCTCTGTAAAAAATCAATAAAATATATTTTTTAAAAAAAAGTATATAAATAGAAAATAAATGTAGAAAATATTGAACTCCACTGATGATCACAGAAATGCAAAGCAAACAAAATGTGATATTAAATATGATAATTTAATACAGTACCTAGTATGCAGTAGACACAAATACTAGTAGTAATAAAAGTAATAGTATCTATCTTTGCCCAAATTAGCAATGGTTTACAAATATATACAATTTGGGGCAAGGGTCTCAGGCCATTTTGGACAGCCACCTGGCAATATACACCTAGAATCATTAAAAATGTCATATTCCTTAACCCAGTAATTCCACTTATGAGTCACTTCAGTGAAATAATCATATGTAAGATAAGAGATCCTCTCTTCTCTTTCTTCCTCTCTCTTACACAACACACACACAGATGTCCATCCAAGAATTATGAAAGATAATAGAAACTATAAACAACTCACATTTCTTATTATAGAGTAACTAGTGACCTGGTGCAAGGATTCGTGCACATTGAAAGGAAATTAATTAGAAGGTGGGCGGTGGGGTGGGACAGGGCAAGACAGGCCAAACACGCCCTGGAGCCAACCTCCCTCGGTCCCTCCCCAGCCTGTTGCACCTGGGGTGTCTGCAGAGTGAGTGGGATCCCTCCGGCAGGTGGGGTCCCTTGGCCTGGCCTGCAGGGATTGGGCCGAAACTGGCTCTCCGACATCCCCCAAGGGGTCCTAGAGTGCAAGAGGGCACTCTGAAAAGTTGTTGTTGAATAGGGTGTGGAACGCAAATGCAAGTGTGCAGGAAACCAGATTCGAGGAAAACAGTGCCCCAACAACAACATAACCCACGCCCAGCCAAAGGTGGAATCGCGCGGCCCCATAAGGTATTGGACTCCCTCCTCTCTGGTTTTGGGGTGCGTCACCTGAGAACCATCACTGCCAAGTCACTGCAGCTCAGCAGCTCCTGCATTGAGCACCTGCTCCCTGGTGGTCAGTGTGCATCATAGCTACCGATCAGGCAGACACTTAGCATATTAGCCTTTTATATATATAGATACCTAATAAAAATAAAGTACACCTATTCAATCTAATATTTATTTAGCAGTCATTAAAAATTACTGTCTTAAAGACTACACGGTAAACAAAAAAGCTTTGTTAAAACTAGTTTAAAAAAAAGCCTAATAACAACTCCATGAAGAAAGTGTATAGATTGGACTTCAGTATCAAACAGATTTAGATTTGAATTCTGAAAAAAACACACACAAAAAACGGTAAAAAACCCAAAAAAACAAACAAATATACAAAAAGCTTACTGTAGCCCAGCCAGAGTGGTTCAGTGGTTAAGCGCCAACTAATGAGCCTGGAGGTCAGGGTTCGATTCCTGGTCAGGGCACATGCTGGGGTTACAAGCTCGATCCTCAGTGTGGGGTGTGCAGGAGGCAGCCAGTGATTCTTTATCATTGATGTTTCTCTCTCTCTCTCTCTCTCTCTCTCTCTCTCTCTCTCTCTCTCTCTCTATCTCCCCCCCTTCCTCCCTGAAAGCAATATATATATATAAAATAAAACAAATAGCTTACTGTAGTTTACATTAGTAACTTGGTAATTTTTTCTTTGTTCTTCTATTTTCCAGTATTTCTGTAATGTGTTCATTATTTTTATAGTTTAAAATAAAATAAAAAAACTCGCCCTGGCCAGTTTGGCTCAGTGGATAAAGTGTCGATCTGCTGACTGAAGAGTCATGGGTTTGATTCTGGTCAAGGGCACATGCCTGGGTTGTGGGCTCCATCCCCGTAGGGAGTGTAATGTGCAGGAGGCAGCCGATGATGATATTCTCTTATCATTTATGTTTCTATCTCTCTCTCCCTCTCCCTTCCTCTCTGAAATCAATAAAAATATATTTAAAAAATAAAAACTCAAGAGGGAAAAGGTAGTGCTAGATTACTTTTAGTTGTAGTGTTTTCATTTCACACAAAAATCAAATCATAAAAAGATTTGGACTTATCGAAGTCCTCAAGTCAAAAACAGAAGTCACCTCATAATTTTAGTACAGCCTATTCTATCACCAAGCTTTTCTGTAACACCAATTAGTTCATGGGTAAATAAGGGAATTATTTTACTACAATGTGAAAATCACATTGGTTTGTACATAATTTTTCCCAGCCTATGTTTTTGCGCTAAATAACAACAGCTGAACTCCAAGAAGGCTAACACAGTGGAAAGCAGCAAGCTGCTGAAAACACAGTACTGTACACAATTCTCATTCAACCCATGTTCTTCCTTTTGGCACAGGTTGGCCAGATGTATTTTCCTGTTAGTGCTTAATGAGCTCTCTTCTCAAAATTTTATGCATTTTACTATGACTTCCATAACCCTGTATTTGCACACACTTCCATCAGGCTAATTTCACCTTTTTAAGTCCTAAATCAACTACATTTTTTATTTGTAAAAAATTTAGTATAGCTTTAAAAATATTCTAGTATTCTTATTAAGATTTATTTTTTTGTTAGTGCTCTGGTTACCAACTTTCAGATGTTTTGGGTGAGTTACCCCAGGAACTGTACACAATTTTAGTATTTTCAAAAATATTTATATGTAATATCACAACAGAAAGGTCTGTAGATTTTATACCCAAATCAAGAAACCTTTACGCTTTATTTATTTGGAAAATTCTAGATTTATGAGCAACTACTTCTTAAAATGAACTGAAATCATTCAGTAGCAGATCATTAATAATATGTATGAAAGTTTGTTTCATAAAGCAAAACAATTAAATAAAAGGAAATCTAAGCTAGAGATATATTATTTCCTTTTCTTAATCCTTTAAGAACAATCCTTCAACAAACCACATAATAGTTGTTGCACATAATAAACGTCACTCAAAATGAACATTTAATGCCAAGAGAAAATAAAGTGGGATCTGAAAAAAAATGTACTCTAATTTCTTAGGTTTATAACTATCATAACCCAAGTAATCAATACACCCACTAATAAACTAATTTCTAAAACTTAGACATTGCTACCAAAAAAAAGTAGGTAAACATACAAGACAATTTTAGCAAAATACACATTTTGCTAAATGTAGACTCCAAATCTACATTTCAGAAAGAACAGTTTCTTCTCACAGGAGAATTTTAAAAGAGTTTAAATAAACCCAGTACAATCTCTCTAGAACCCCTGCTAGAGCTTCACTGTAGAAGGGCCACGGCAGTATCTTCAGAAGAGGGTTCAGAATTCAAGTGTACCATTTTTTCCATAGCTGTGTAGCTCATGCATCTCTCAAGGTGTCTGCATGTTATGTTCAATATTACAGTGATAATCTATTCTAGGACAAGAAAAATAAAATGCCATATTGGAATTCTTATATCGTTTCCCAAAAGATTAGAGGAGAGCACTTTTGCTTAGGTTGGTTATTAACACTGGTGTGAGAAGAAATGCATGACAGAGACTAAACAAGAGAAGGAAAACTGAGCCACAGAATTATCTAAAAATAAAATGCTGTATTATACAGTATTAGAGGTGTTGCCCCAAATAACCAAGGAATCCCCTAAACATAAAATGGTAGTTATAATCACTTACCACTCTTTTTACCATTCCTTTTTTAATTTCAGACTTTCTAGATCATTTCCTTTCTATTTAAAAAGAGGTCTGCTAGGGTACTTTCAGGTTTTATTTCTTTGAGCATGTATTTATTTAGCCCTTGTTCTTAAAATGTATTTTTGCTAGCTATAGAACTCTAACTTGAATTACGAGTCATAGTTGTTAGACCTATTTTCACTGAGTATATCATTTTGTGGTCTTCTACTTCCATTATTGTTTTTGAAACCTAGTAGTCCTTTGAAGGTGTTCTGTGTTTTCTCAAAAAAATTTCTCTTTTATTAAGCTCTTTTTATTTTCCATTTTGTTGTCTCTCTGTGTTGCTTTCTGGACTTTTCAGATTTATCTTTCATTATATTATTTTTTATTCAATGGGATCTATTTGCTTTTATCTCTCCCTTAATTTTAATTGCTGTATATTTTCATTTCTAAAACTTCTGATTTTTTACAAAGTGGCTGCTCTTTTCCTCACTTTTAAGTTTTCATTGAATATATTAAAAATACTTATTTTATATTTTACAACTGATAATTTCAAGATGAACTATTTGCAGGTCTGATTTTTCTAATTCTCTTATATTATGCCCTGTTTTCCCTAGATGATTTATACATTTTTATTATAAGATAATCAGTTTCATTAGAACTTCACCAATGGGAATTATTTGATGATGATGATTCATGTTGCTTATGTCAGGCTCCTGAAAGTAACAATCCAGGATCCTTTTACATTCTTAGCTTGAGGTTTAGTGTGAATTCAGGTTGCAAGCCAGTGTGAGGGCTCATTTGTGTTAATACATTTTCAGCAGAGATATTATTTTTCCCTTAGCAGAAATAATCTAGAAAGATCATTTTGTTATCCTTGGTGACACTAAGGCAAAGAACTTCTAGATCACTCTTACACCTAAAATGTATAGACCTATGGAAGTCCAAATTAATGGGGAAGACTATTTCCTGCTTGATGTTTTACCTCGGCTGGGTCTGGGTTTTGCTTCCTAATCCCTGAGCCCCACAAAGCCAGAAAATAGAAGTTCACTTAATTTGGTAAATACCTTCAAGGCAATAGCCAGCTTCAGCACTCAGCTTACCTCTCACTAGGTTTCTAATTAGTGTTTGGTCTAAATATTCTTTATTCTGTGCCAGAACATTGATGCATGTTAGGTTATTTTCAGCAGAAAGGCTGGTCCAGATATGTAGTTCACCATTCTGCGGAAAACAGATATTTACATTAGTTTCCAATGGCAATATCTCTAATATGCATTAGCCTGTATGTTAGAGCATTGGCTCTTAAATTTCTTCTGCCTCTGCATACTGGAGGAATTTGATTTACTGCTCATTATGACAGTGATTCCCAACTGGAATTAGGTACAGAACATTTCCCTGGAGGCTGAAATTGATTTTCAAAAATTCGGTGCAGATTTTTAAAAAGAGGATGCTTTCATCACTTTTAAAAACCATACTCTTTAAATACAGTAAAGCTATTTCAACCCCTTAACTATGATTCAGTCCATAATTATAAACAAGTATTACTCTCCTGATAAAAATAATACTTATAGGGGATGCTAAAGTATATAGGACTATTTGCCAGTTTATCAGTGTTTCTCAAATAAGAATGTCCCAAGGATGTTCCTGGGGACAAAAGCTTTGTAAATTTTCATTTTTTTGCTTTCATTTCAATAACAGTATAAAAATGTATTTTTACTGTTTTCAAAGAGAAAAATAAAAAGACTTAAAACTACTCGAGGAACTAAAGTCAGTGATTCCTCAAAATGGGATCTATAATTTTTTTTCTACAGAAGGATCCATATATTATTTAAGTTAAGAAATATTGCTCCACACTAAAGGCCTCATATTGCTAAGTTTGAGTTACTGGATTAATCTTAGTTCAATATCCTAGCCCTCATTTGTACTGTAGTCACTGTACCTGATTATACAGGTGTATGACCACTTAGCAAAAATCTTTAAGGACAGATACATTTCAGAATTCAGAGTATTTTGGAATTTAGAAAGGGACTACAATGCAAATATATGTTATGTGATGTGTCAGTGAAGTCTGAGGCAGCACCCCATAACAAACATGTTAATATTTCTGTAGCAAAATGTATATTCACACTAAAAGGGGGTTAAATAAAGCTCACCAATAGTCATATCAATTCAGATCATGTTTTGGCAATACAGTGGGGCCTTGACTTACGAGTGTCCCGACTAACGAGTTTTTCAAGACACAAGCCGTCTCTCGGCCGATTTTTTGCTTTGAGTTGGGAGCTAAAATTCGGGTTACGAGCCAGCTTCAGATACCCCGCCGCTAATTGGCGCAGCGAACGTCACAGTGAATGCCACAACATCAGCCCAGCATCACGTGCCTCACTCGTTCACTTTATGATTTGACATACGAGTAATTTGAGTTACGAGCTCCGTCACGGAACGAATTAAACTCTTAAGTCAAGGCCCCACTGTATGAGAAAACTTTAGGTTTTTCAGAGCATTTTGGATTTCTAAATCATGAGGATGGAATTATAGAACCATTATTTACTGGAAAGCCTGATAAATTTCATTAGAATTTCATATAAGATCATACTTAAGAAAGATCAAATAAGGGTAAAGAGCTCACCTTAAGGTTTATAAATCTAATGCATAAACTTGGTAATTTTTTTCTCCCAACTACTTTGTAGTCTCTTTTTGTCTACTTGTGGCTTAATAGTGGAAGATACAGAATAAGTAAGCTCCTGATAAGCAGAAAATATTATATTATTAATTCTAAAATGTCAGAAGTACCTAAATGTAATAGGAATTTAAAACTCATTCCAAAGCCAACATATTAGCCAAACTGGATTATGATTACAATGTCTCTTCAGCTAGCAATGTGGATAAAAGGTAGAGAGAGAGAGAGAAGTGTAGTAAATATATATTATTTAGAATAACCTTTCCTGATCCTTTTCTAAGAAGCTTCAAGATGAAATCTCTTACTCCTACTAAACTCATGGCCCTGTTGTCATAGTTGTTAGATTTTATGGTGAAATAGTGTACAACTGTAAAATGAAAGGCTTCTTCCTTAAAAAAGAACTTAATATGTTTAACACTAAGAGAAATTAAACAGAAACTTAAGGGGGCAGTATATTTGAAGTTATAAAGAATAAGCAATTTCATATTATAAAAAAACCATAAAAGAGAAATTTAAATCATTATTCTTGATATTATAATCACATCTGGAAGCAGTGAAGCAGAGTGTTAAGAGCCTGACCTGTGAAGATATATGCGTAGGTTCAAATCCCAGCTCTACCAAACAATAGGTTATAAGATCTGTCAATTTAGAATTTTAATAGTACCTACTTTCATAAGATTGTTAGTACACATTAAATGAGAATAAATATAAAACACTTAGAACAGACGTAGTACAATAAATACTAGCAATAGAGATGGTAATTATTATTATTGTCATTATTAATTTTTAAAAATTATTATTACATTTTTTCCTAAAGTAATAGGTTTGCAAATGTTACATTTTTCAAATAAAAAATAATGGCACAGAAAAAAAAATATGGCACAAAATTTAAAAAATCTTCTGGTATTAAGGATGGGTCTCCCTCATGACCAATGATACCCATTGGCAAAACAGCCAACTGAAATTAGGCCTTTTTCAGAAGAGTGCTGCAATAAGTATCATCATTTTCTTTTTCTTTTCTTTTTTTTGGTATTTTATTGATTTTTTACAGAGAGGAAGGAAGAGAGATAGTTAGAAACATCGATGAGAGAGAAACATCGATCAGCTGCCTCCTGCACATCTCCCACTGGGAATGTGCCCACAACCAAGGTACATGCCCTTGACCGGAATCGAACCCAAGACCTTTCAGTCTGCAGGCTGACGCTCTATCCACTGAGCCAAACCGGTTTCGGACATCATTTTCTTTATGACGCAACTTTCACTTCCTTACTCTATTTGATGCACTTTTTAGGTTATGTCAATATTTTTTTTGCCCAATCATGCAACATGACAGAACCCTTCAAATCTTTCTAGTTAAAATAATATAAAAGAATCTAACCTGGCCAGCATGGCTCAGTTGGTTGGAGCATCACCTGTAGTCCCTTACACCAAAACATCACAGATTCAATTCCTCAGGGCACATACCTAGGTTTCGGGTTTGATCCCCGGTCGGGGATGGGAGGCAGCAACTGATTGCTGTTTCTCTCTCACATCAAGTTTCTCTCTCTCTCTCTCTCTCTCTCTCTCTCTCTCTCTCTCTCTCTCTCTTTCTCTCTTTCCTCTCTCTAAAAATAAATAAAAACATGTCCTTCGGTGAGGAGTAATAATAAGAGTAATAATAATAATAATAATAATAATAATAATGTAAACTTAAATCACATAAACTTTAAGAACTTTTGCCGAAGCCTGTTTGGCTCAGTGGATAGAGCGTCGGCCTGCGGACTGAAAGGTCCCAGGTTCGATTCCAATCAAGGGCATGTACCTGGGTTGCGGGCACATCCCCAGTAGATGTGCAGGAGGCAGCTAATCGATGTTTCTCTCTCATAGATGTTTCTGACTCTCTCTATCCCTCCCTTCCTCTCTGTAAAAAATCAATAAAATATATTAAAATATCATCTTTTTTAAAAAAAACTTTAAGAACTTTTTTAGTATTTTATTATCTAGTGTCTCCCTCTGGCAAAGTCTAAATTCCTTTATTTACAGCTTTGGCTGATAACATTCTTACACACACACACACACACAAATACACAAATCATAAAAAATAAAGAAAATAACTACACTATCTCTGAAATAAAAATGTTGAGTTTTCACTAGTAACAACATTCTCAATAACAAAAAGAAAAGATATATGGCAAATATAATGCTATAATCAAAACAGGACAAAAATATAAATACCTACATATATTGTTATATTCATTTGTATCCAACTAATTCAGAACCTACTATCCTGTTACAAAATTTTGATCATGTTAAAATAGTCAAAATAATAATTTTTCTCTACTCTCAAGATATTACTCATATTGTGAATTTCAAAATTAATCTAAAATACTTTCAAAATATGAGTTCATGAATATAAAATTTAGTGACAAGAAATCAGGCTCTCAGTCCAGCAATTCTCATGAATATAAAGTTAGTGTATACTTTAATAAATAATACAGCGCCATAGCAAATCCTATATAATAAAGATGTAATATGCAATTGGTTGTTAGGTGGTGAGGTGTAACGACCGACCACGTAACAACTGGATCACGGATCAGCAGGAGGGTGGGGCAGCGAGCTACAAGTGGGTTGTGGAGAGCTACAGGAGTGGGCAGGGCAGCAAGCTATGGGGGGGCGCAGGAGGTGGAGGGAACTACAGGAGGGTGGGGGAGTGAGCAGAGAGCTACTGGAGGGTGGCAGCGAGCTACTGGCACAGGAATTCGTGCGCAGGGCTACTAGTAAGATACACTTCTAATCAACTCAATTCTGTTAATGATGTTTAAATACTTTTAAAAAGTGCTTTTCAAATTATATTATTGAATATCTTCATGTCACATTTTTTAATTTTAATTGTTTTTATCTTACCCATATTATAATTAGAGCCAAAATCTGTTATTATTTGCAAGATAATGTAATAGTTAAAAATTTATATTTAATCCATTACATTACTAAATAATACTGAAAAAGGATTAAGATCAAAATAAAATATGATAGTCAATTTTTTATATCCCAAGGCAAATTAATTACAATTAATTTTTTCCTTGCACCCCTGACACAATCATTGAATATTTCTTTCCTCATTACCCAGAAAGAGTAATAAGGAAAATCAATTTTGCTGTTTCTAAAAAGCTTTTACTACACTGGCATGAAAAGGAACCCTACCACCTGTTATGTTCTACTAGAACTGGGAAGAAGTTGAAACCAACACTTGAGCAATTATACCGAGAGACCCTGAAGACTTGTAGTCAGCCCCACGCTTAAAGCAAGAGATGATTAACCATGAACTACATGGCAACGTATGACTTACAGATGTAGTTGTTTTATCTTTTCATCACCTACTAGTCCAACTTCCTATTTAAAATCAGTCTCACTATACTTACTTTAAAGATCTGAATTCCTGAATCATGTGACGAATGATCACTATATTTTTGGTTATGTTCAATTAAATGAATCTCCAATTTCCAATTTGGTCAATTTTACATGGTCTTAAGACATTTGGAAATTTTATTTTTATTGACTTGCCATTTTACTTCCCATCAAGAACTTAATGTCATCGGTAAATCAAACAATCTTATAAATGTCAAAAGAGCAATCAGAGATTAGACCCCTCCCCCCACTTCAGATTTGTGGCTTTCCCATACAATCACTTTAAATTAAGCAATATTAAAAACCATTTGATTTGGGCTAAGACACCCTAACAAAGGGAAATAGGCAATCATTCACTGAATTCAGATTACTAAACAGTGTTTTTCATAGAAAAAATATATATGACAGAGCTTGGCATACCATAGAAATACAAAATGTGCGATTTTATTAAAACTGCCTGGCAATTATCTCAATTCTTTATTGTAAGTTAAACATTGTCTTTGATTAAGCTATACTATACAATTAAAGAAATTTACATTCAATTTCCCTCTCCTTTCATCTCTAATCTCCTTTAGAACCATTTTTACTTATTAATTATAATGAGGTACCATTTCTCAAGACTGAAAGCCATTGCATTATATTTCCTATAGTTTTTCAACAGTACACTAAGTTTATTATAATAAGCTCAACATAAAATATTTTAGCAGTTTACAGATACTAATAATTTTCTAAATCTTGGGAGTTATTCCTTTTTTTTAAAGGAAAACAATTTTCTTCTTGTTAATTTATCACATCAGTAGCAAAAATCAAGTGTAACATTTATTGAGCACATACTATCTGCAAGGCTTTGTGTAATAAACCTAACAAATGCTAAAACTTTAAAGATATTCTATTAACTCAAAATACCTGTTAACTTTGGTAACCCTCAATAGAAAAAAAGATATATAAAAGGAACTCACAACCTTTTCTATTGAATTAACAATACATTCTTTGTTTTTATTAAGATTCTCAATTATAAATACTGTCCATCCCATAAAATCCAATTCTGAGATTAGGGGGTAGATTCAAATCCCAAATGTACTGCAACAAGACGTATGTTTGATTAAAATGCTACATGATGTCATGTATCCAGGACAACTGAAGCATTATGGTCTCTTAGGAATAAAACTGCCTCTTGGTCATAGATTTAGGTGACACAGCATGTGATCCATTGTCTCTAAACAAAAAATGTGTGCAGCTGTATTTTCCAGTCAAGAAAGGGGGGTGAGGAGCAGAATACAAAAGGGTCAAAGATTTGTTTCATAGAGAAACTGTTTTTCAAATAGGGGTAAAAAAAGAAAGAAAATTGAGTGGGTGGGGGGGGAACCTTTCTCCAACTCATACTAAAAGCAGAAAACACTAAAATCTGGGGGAGAAAAATCTGTTGTGGTAGACTACTGAATCCACTTTTCTCCTACACTAACTTGCCCAGATACACTGTGTAAACCATGGCTTAAATGCCACTTCTATCTAAATAATTTTGTACTCTTTGTACACAGTATATAGAGTTCTCCTATACATTGTTGCAGCATTTGCCTCAAAAAAAACCACCACCACCACCACCACCAACAACAACAAAAAACACCAAAAGTCTCAATTGTTCATCAGTTTCTTGGGGAAGTTAAAAATGAAGCAATACCTTTATTTTTTTTTTTTTTAAAAAGAACACATTTGCTTCTAAGCAGTAACAAACCTGATATTTTCTGCATAAAGATCAAATACTTCTTTTTATAATGGATCCCTAGCATAGGTAACTCTGCCTTTCACACAGAAATACTGATTTTAAAAAGCAGTGCCACAAGATATCTAAATTGAGTGAAAATTGTTTTCACTAATAAAAAGTTATTTCGAATAAATGTTAAAAAAGTTGATGACACAATAACTTGTAAACTTTCATCAGTATCTAAAACGTAACACTAATTACTTTATATGTTATTAAATATAATGATAGAAAAGAAGCACTACTAGCTCTCAAGAGTAAATCTAGTTTAGAAACTCATCTCCTCAAACTTTGGGATAGCAATCAATGTGGTGTCCAAACAAAAATATTTTGGAGGCTGGAAAAATTGATCGCACAGAAATAAAAAAACAAAAATAATCAGTAATGAAATTAGAAGTAATATCATCTGTGCTACAAACCATATAGTGACCAGTTAGCCAGCCAACCAGCACTTTGGTTCTTTGAGAGTCTTGTACTCTGCACTTGTATAATAACGTGGAAAAGGAACAAAGTAACAGAAACCTAAAAGTCAACAGATCTAATGTCCCAGAGTACAAAGGTAAGTATGGTTAGCATTGGAATAGAAACAGCTGGTATTCTTTGTTGTCATGATTTATTTCTGTGTAAGATTATTTTCAATGCCTTGAACACAAGCCATTATTAGTCAGCCATGGAGTAAGCCTCTCCCAGCCAATTAAATTCCACTGAAAATAAGCATTTTTTAAAAGCACACTCATGATCAGAAATACATTTAATAAAAGTATAAAACGGCATCTTACCAGTAAGTCCCTTTTGTCAAATTTGGAAAGCAAGAGTAAAACTTGGTATAGTAAAACTATACTGGTTTATTTAATATACTGATTTTATATGTAGTTCTAAAACAACACAAAACTACAATTAGTTTAACACAGAATTAAGTTCATAAGGACTAAACGGACCCTATATGTACACTTACTGAAGTAAAATATATTTATGCTAAAACCTATTAAAGATATTTGTTATTAATTAGATGATCTCCAGAGCATTTTAGAAAGTAACGTTTACCCTAATGAACACTCAAGTTCCTAAATAAATTTGAATGGAATATAACCTAAATTCTAAGTAGCCATATTAACAGCAACTATATACAGTTAAGTAGTCTAGTTGTCACTACTAGGAGACAGGATCAGCAATAGAGTCGATGGTAGTTCTACTTGATAATATAAAGAATACTGAAAGAGAAACGGGCTATTTTTCTTCTTAGAGATCAATGTATGTCATGATTGTTTTTTGGTAGGGTTTATGTTGTTGTTTTGACCTATTGAGTTTGAGATGTTAGTGAGACAATCAAGTGGAGTGGGTATTTGGGATACATGCGATCTAAAGTTTAGGAGACAGGTCTGGTCTGGAGATAGATTTTGGAGTATTAATATCTGTAATCTGCCCATCTCTCTCCATTTTCATGGTCCACTATGCTCCAGGTCAACAGTATCTCTCATCTTAACCACCACAAAGGTAGTCCACATAAATGGTACGACCCTGTGGTTGTGTTCTAAATGCACACACACAGTGGCTCTGACAGTATCTTCCTAAAAGAACAACCAGAGAGTAGAGCCCCCATTTCTGATTTGTGGCTTTCCCATCCAAAAGTCTAATCTCCTTGAATCTATGCCTGATCCTCTTTTTTCTCTAGAACAAAATGTAACTAGAATAATCTTGTGAAATGCAACTCTGACAATGTCCCTTTCTTGCTCAAATCATCAAGGGAACCCTTGGATCAAAATGTAGGTAAGTAGTTCTTGACATGTTATATGAGAGGTTCTGCATAACTTTGCCCCTGTGTAATCTCTCTGGACACATCTTTTACCACTCTTTCCCTTGTCTCCCCACTGTAGATTTCTGAAAAGGCCTTGCTTTCTCCTTCTTCGGGGCCTTTACAAATGCTACCCACTTTGGCTAAAATACTCTTCATTTCACCTAGCCCTGGATAACTATTTATCACTCAATCTCAGCTTTAAAATCTTAAGGGAAACCTTCTCTAATATCCCACACTAGAGGGGACTCCAAATTATATTCTTTCATAATATCCTGTACTCTTTGATAACATTTATCACACCTAAGGATGGTTTAATACACATCTTTTCCTGACTTACTGAAAGCTCCATAAGGCAGATTTGGTTGTCTGTTTTGCTTACTGCTCAAGTTATTTGTTGTCTAACAGATCTTGGTTCTAGCTATGCCACTACATAACTCTGACATCTATTAATGAGATGAATGGGCTTTCATTCTACAATAATCTAGATGCTATTAAAAACTGAAATCCAAATACTACTAGCTTTCCTGCAAATACATACATGGTAAAATTTACAATTCCTACCTATATGTACATTTCTTACATGCCTGAGTGTATGTGCCTAAATTATGTACATATAGTATAAAGGTAAGAACTAGTACTTTCATATATGTGTTGTTTTAAGTGTTTCACTAGTATTAACTCCTTTAATCTTCATAACAGCCTTACCAGCCTTGCTATTAGTAGTGCCCATTTTCTATATGGAAAAATACATAGAGATGAAATGATATGCCCAATATCACAAACCTTGAAGAGGCACAACAGGAATACAAATTCAGGGAATATAGCTCCAGAACTCACATTCTTCATACTACACTAGCTGACATCCTGCCTAGATAGCTTCAGAACTACAAAAGAAAGACTGAAAAAAAGTACATACTACCATCAATAAATCTGACTCAATATCTACATCCTCAAACAAATTCTCTACTTGAAGCTAGTGCAAACTAGACTAATCTTGTTCAAATACTTCCTTTGTGTTTCTCTACTTATATGCTTGCTCCTGCTATTCTAACATCCAATTGTTTACACCTTGCCTACTACCATTCAACCAAAGGCCTAAACCCAGTGACAACTCTTCCATGTAATTTCCACCCAAACATCTTTTAGAGATATTTTTCTCTCCCCTACTATGTCCAATTGCATTTATATATCTTCTTTTTTACTGGAGTTGTTTTTGTCTCTATAGCTCAAAAGAAACAATAGACACAAATTACTTTATAAACACTAAAATTCTATACCTTATAAAATACTTAATCCAGACTAAACAGAAAAACAGAGGAGAATAAAAAATATCAATGAACACAACACCCTCAAGCAGATTGCTTCAAGCAAGTACAACCTGGCTCTAACTTGCTGCCAACTGGATTAAAAATGCAAAGGGAAAATTATACCCAAATGTACCACATCATTGCATTTTCTTCAACTAAACAAAGGAAATATATTTGATCAAACTATACGTTTAAAAAATTGAGTGAAATATGATACTTATTTAAAAAATAGTTACTGAGCAATTAACATTAAAGTACAAAATACTATGCTAGATACTATGTTTCCATTCTGCTTTGTGATCTTTTCACTTCCTAAATTTCAGTTCTCCACTTAAGGATTACTGATATACCATTAATATAGTAAACCTCTATCATGGCTGTATTTCCTCTTTTAAGGTAAAGAAACAAACTATAAGAATATAAGTTTATCAACTTCCTGAATTCTCTACCTCCAAAATTATTAATATAATTTAAAATTTTACATTAACTGTGTCAAAATTCTAATTTAAATATTAAATTATGCTAAGTGGGCTATTCAATATAGTATGAAAGGTATAACTGTACTAATACACTTTAGAAAGAATTTCAATAGGCGTTCAAAGTAAGAGTGTTTTGTAGTTAACCAAGTTAATTAAAAAAACAAAGAACTGAAAACCTCATTCAACAAGTCTTTAGTCAGATTTTATTCTCCAATAAAATTGTTATTTTTTAATTAATATTCCCATTGTTAAAATGGCATCACTTTTTTACTCTTCTATTAAGTGACTTCCTTCCAAAAAAAGTTTATCATCAGTTTCAAAATTTTGATTAATGTTCTTTATTTAACTCGACCTCATTTTTTTTCCCAAAAATAATCATAGCATCTCATAAAGAAGAGCGCTCAGGATCTGTTTTCCTAATGTGCTTTTCCCGACATACCTGTTAAACTACTTCTCAGGGGGAAAAAAGCTAAGTGGAAAAATTACCGAATACCTATGAAAATAGGGATCGGGCCTAAACTGGCAGTCGGACATCCCTCTCACATACCGGGACTGCTGGCTCCCAACCGCTCGCCTACCTGCCTGATTGCCCCAAACCACTTCTGCCTGCCAGCCTAATAACCCCCTAACCACTCCCCTGCCGGCCTGATCGAAGCCTAAATGCTCCCCTGCCAACCTGGTCGCCCCCAACTGCCCTCCTCTGCCAGCCTGGTCGCCCCTAACTGCCCTCCCCTGCCAACCTGGTCACCCCTAACTGCCCTCCCCTGACAGCCTGGTCGCCCCTAACTGCCCTCTCCTGCTGGCCATCTTGACCACATGGGGGCGGACATCTTGTGAGGGCATGGCAGTCAATTTGCATATTACCTCTTTATTATATAGGATTATGTTTATAAGTGCCATTAAAATCAAGGCCTTTATTGAGAGGATACATTTTATTTTATGTTGCCCTGGCCGGTGTGGCTCAGTTGGAGCATCATTCTGTGCAATGAAGGGTTGCAGGTTCTATTCCCAGTTGGGGCACATATCCAGATTGCAGGTTCAATCCCTAATAAGGATGCATATGTGAGGCAACTGATTGATGTTTCTATCTCACATTGACGTTTCTCTCTTCCCCCTCCCTTTTCTCCCTCCCTCCCTCCCATTCCCTCTGAAAAGCAATGGGAAAAAATATCCTCAGGAGTGGATTAACAAAACAACAAAAAAATTCTACTCCATGTATAAATCAGGCAAACTCCAAAAGAGTAGAAATAAAGAATCTTGCTCCCCACTATATTCTTAGCACTTAAATACAGTAGCTGCTCAATAAATAGCTATCCAAGTTTAAATGTTTATTTATTGAAAAGAAAATCAGGTTGAGGAAAATAAAAAAATACATGAATCTGCCCTGGCCAGTGCAGCTCAGTTGGTTGGAGTGTCATTCCGTACGTACATCTGAAAGTTTCGGGTTTGATTCCTGGTCCGACCCATACCTAGGTTGCAGGTTTGATCCCCTTTGGGGCATATACAGGAGGCAACTGATGGATGTTTTCTCTCCCCAACCCCCTCTCTCTGAAGGCAATTAAAAAACAAGTACATGAATCTAGGTTAAGGCCTAGAGCATGGACTGTGCTTAGTGACTTGCTTCCAGAGCAGAATATGGAATGAGTGGATATGGGGGTGAAACCTAGCAAACAAAGACCTCAAAAAGGTGATCATGGTTAACATAATTTTATCATATTATTTGCAAGTAACCTTGATATATTGTGATGAGAATGGCTCTTCACCTCTGTTGTCTTGCTCCCTAAAAACCATGACTCCAGTCTAATCAAGAAGCATCAGAGATATCACCTCATACCTGTCAGAATGGCTATCATTGATAAATCAACAAATAAGTGTTGGTGAGAATGTGAAGAAAAAGAAACCCCTCATGCACTATTGGGGAATGCAGATAGGTGCAGCCACTGTGGAAATCAATACGGAGTTACCTCAAAAAATTAGAATGGCCTGCGGACATCCCCTGAGGGGTCCTGGATTACAAGAGAGCACAGGCCAGGCTGAGGGACCCACTGGTGCACTATCGGGGCCGGGGAGGGACCATAGGAGGGTTCCAGGGCGTGTCCGACCCATCTAGCCCTGTCCTGATCACCCGGACCCCAGCAGCAAGCTAACCTACTGGTTGGAGCGTCTGCCCCGTGGTGGTCAGTGCACATCATAGCAACTGGTCGAATGGTCAGACACTTAGCATATTAGGCTTTTATTATACAGGATAGCCAAGATTTGGAAGCAGCCCAAGTACCCATCAGTAGATGAGTGGATACAAAAGCTGTGGTACATTTACACAACGGACTACTACTGAGCCATAAAAAAGGAAGGAAATCTTAACTTTTGTGACAGTGATGGATGGACCTGGAGACAATTATGCTAAGTGAAATAAGCTAGTCAGAGAAAAACAAGTACCATATTAAGTGAAACCTAATGAACAAAATAAACAAAGTGGAGACAGTCTCATGGATACAGAGAACAGACTGACAGCTATAAGGCAAGGGGTTGAGGGCTAGGTGAAAAGGGTGACTCAGGGACACAGATAATAGTATGGTGATTGCCAGAGAGAAGGGAAGGTGGGGAGAGATAGAAGAGGATAAAGCGAGTGGGAGGATAAATGATGGACGGAGACTTGATTGGAGTGGTAAACAAACAATACAATATGTAGGTGATATATTGCAGAACTGTGCACCTGAAACTTGTATAATTTTGTTAATCAGTTTCACCCCAATAAATTCAATTTAAAAATTTTTTAAAAATCCCAATCGAGGAGCAGTCTATAAAATTTCTGACTAGTACTCCTCAAAATTGTCATAGTCATCGAAAACAAGAAAAGTATGAGAAACTGGAATTCTGGAACCAAAAATGGGCACTAAGGGAAAACTAGTGAAATCTGAATAAAGTGTGTAGTTTAATAGTAATGTAGCAATTTTGTTTCCTTAGTTGAGACAAATGTACCATAGTAATGTAAGAAATTAACAAGAGGAAAACTGGATGAGGTATTACTCTATGTACTATCTTGCAACTTTCTGTAAATGTAAACTAGCCTAAAAAAAAAAGTTTATTTAAATTTTAATAAGTTTAGGATAAGGGAAGTAAGGAATACATAAATCAAAATCCCTTGGAAGAAAATAATAACAAACATTATTTTGGTCCCTTTATATTTGGTGGTAAAAATAGAGATAGCATTCTCATACAGTGGAAATAAAGTTATTAAAACAATACCATAGTTATTATACAAGTCTATATTATGAAGTCACATGTGACCGAAGCAAATGCCCCCTGAATTCTAATTTCTCACAATATCTTTTTCTCAGTCCTCAACACTTCATTAACTCTATGACAAAAATTCCTAACATAAGCTGTCAGCTCTATATTGACTGAATTATCCCACACTTCCAGCTTCTAGTCACGAAAGGTCAAATTCACCTTACACTCAACTAAACTCACCACTCTCTTTGTGATGTTCCCCTTCTAAATCTCCTTCTCAAATTTTTCTTTTTTCAATATATCTCTTCCCTTCTCCGTCCTCTTCAGTCCCACAGTTAATAATTAGTCCTACACACTGCTGTCAAATGAACCTTCCTCAAATAAGGATTTTATCACATCATTCCAGGCTCAAATGCCATATTTAAGTTCAGAAGTGATGTTTTCAAGGCCATCCATAATTGTTTATTCTTTTGTACCCATCACATATAAAGAAAGACCTTTCCATCATCTCTCTACCTTATAGGGTAAGTCCTGCTTTTCCTTTATTCACAAAATAATAAAATATCCACTAAGCATATAACATATATCTGAGAAGATAAGATTTTATAATCTTCTTGGAGTAATAAAACTTAAAAAGATAACTAATAACATGGGAATTTGTCTATTCAAGGATGTATCCTCAGTTCCTATAAGAGTGCCTGGCACATGGTAGGTGCTGAAAAAACATTTATTAAATGAAAACAAGGCAGTACAGAATGTTACAGTCCAAAAGAATTTGGTGTTAATAGTGATGAGAGTTTTCAGTTGGAGAGAGAAAGGCAGATCTAAAATTGTATTATTTTAAGGCTCTCAGGGCAATCAAAATTACAACTAAACCTCAAGCTTGAGCAGATCTTCAGCAGTTAAGAGGATGTGTGCAGGTGCACGTCAACAGAAAAATGTTATATCAACAAAGGTAAAAAAAAAAAAGAAAGAAGTAAAACTGGTATATCATGTTGAAGTAGTGAATAAACAGTTCTTATAGGTTAGTGGAAAAGATGGGAGAAGACAGGAACCAAAGTTTGAAAAGTCTTGAGAAGAAATTTGGTATTCATGCTTGATCTTCAGGAAGATGAATTTAATGGGAGTAAAACTTTAGAAAGCAAGAGAGCCCTGTTTCTTCAAGAAGCCTCCCCTATCTACTCAAACCTCTAGTTTTCTTTCCCTCTTAACTTACAGCACCTGCCTGCATCATACAATTTAACTCTTAACTATATCATCTCACATTGTAAACTCACTTTCACATGTTAATCTTGTCTCTTCAACCTAACAGGGATCAAATCTTAGGCCTCTTTTTCTTCCCTAAGAAATCAGCAAAGCATTAGATCTTCAAAAGTTTGTTCTTGGAGGACCTTTTTGCACTTATGCAAAAATTACAACTGAAGAGCAACACATACATAGCTAAGCTATAAACTGGCATAAGAACAAGACTATTTTTTAAAGTTTCATTTGATAGATCCCATAATTAATAATGTAGTTATCTTCCAGTGTATGTTTTCAATGCTTTCTGCTTTATGTAAGTATTTCATTACCTCATTTACTTTTCTTTCTCACCTAAGCATTGCTCTCAGTGGTGAGCACACATATTCATCTCTCAATCCCATTATCTTTTCTGCACTGAAGCCTTCCTGATATTTTTATCTGTTAACTTCATGAAGAACCATTATCATGGTGTAATTAAAACTCTAGTAAATGTTGCTGCTATAATTTCTCTACACAATTCTAAATGTTTCTAAATTTCTCTACACAGCCTTAATGTTTCCTGTGGTTTAGCACTCTTCCAGTAAAACTGGTTAAATAAAAACATATGTTATGGAAATAATTCAAATACACAAAGTATTCACAAAATGAAACGATGCATTAGTTAGTAACCAGGGATTGTATTTAAATTCTAAAAGTTTCCAAATGCTCCAAAAGTTTAGATTTTAAAGTTTTCAATCTTTTGACATTTAATTTTTATATAGTCTAAAAATTAATTTTCATTCCCTTAAAATCTGTTCATGTTAGCATTCATATTAATACCTTTCCAAAAAAAAAAAAAAAAAAACTTAAGAAAGTGTGCACACATAAACCAAACGAGCGTTTATTTCAGCCCTAAACAAGTACTTTCAACGGTAACAATCTTTTCAGGTCACGACTTCTTTGTAAAAAGAAAAAACTTTAAGATTTTATAAAGCGACCAAAAAGAAATCCTCCAGAATGTGATTATTGATGATTACACCAGAACCTCTCATTAATGGCTTTAACATTCAAACATCGCCCCAACTCCCGAGGTAGGAAACCCCATCCATAATGTACCATTTTATTCCCCACTACTCTTTAATGGGTACTTCATGCTGCTAAGATTTTAAAAATGAATCATCAGAACGGCAAAGGACGGCAAAAATGTCAATATATACCTTACAAGGACTGCAAGGAAACAGATAAGTCTTTCGATTTGGACATGTACAGTTCAGCTTTTTCCACTTCCCCATCTCAGAAAACACCAAAATAAATGTGGATGGAAAGCTACGGCCCGGTTACAAAGCCCCCGGCTACCGGCGAAGTGGCACCCTAGTGGCACTAGGACAATCTCTTACACTCCGCCGGCCACGTGGCTGTCACAATTAGGAGGACGGGAGAAACAGCGTAAACTAACCAGAAATAAATAATCGCACTCCTCCCCCCGCCTTGGAGTTCGGGTAGAAGCAAGTATGTGTCATTTCTTTGCATGTAAAGACTTTTTTTCCTGTAAGGAGAAAACTAAGTGCAGAGGCCGCTACAAAGAGACTTGAAGTCGAAACAGGGTCAAAGGAGATGCCGAGAGTGTGCCCCCAACGAACTGGGTACCCCAACTCCCTTGAGCTGCGGTGGGAAAAAGCATCCCGAAAAAGGGTGAAAGGGGTGGAGTTGAGGAAGATGAAGCACAGGCTCGTGGGCCGCTTTCCCCGGACTCCCCCCGCCCGCCCCGGTTCCAGACTCGCTGCGGCGGCGGCCGTGGGGCCAACTGGAGGCGTAAGAGCCGCACGCACGCCCTCCCAGCTCACACCCAGGAGGGAGGACCGAGGGCAGAGGTAACCGCGGCCCCAAGAGCGCAGGCGAACAGGAAGTGTCCATTTTGTAGCGCCGAAACACTAACTCCCATCCCACCTCGACAGCCACCCTCGGAGGCCCCCAGGGCGTCCGCTGGAGGAGGAGCCAGAGGGTGCCGGGGTCGGCCACCCCCACATCCGGGACCCGAACCCGGCCACCCCAATGCCCCGGCACCCAACCGCCCGAAGTTCACTCCTGGCGGCGCCTTCCCGGACGCTACTTGGCCGGGCTCAGCCGGAGTCCGCCCGGGGCCGGGCGAGGACTCCGCGCCCCGCACGTCTGGCTCCAAGACGAGCCAGGGGAAGGGGCGTTGCAAAGACTCCTGGGGGGCTCGGGGCAGCCACTTCCTCGCACAGTGGATTCTCCCCAGTCGAACCCCAAGCGTCCTCGGGGTCACCTCCAGCCTTTCCCGAGAGACGGCACCCTTCGCCACAGTTTCCTCCGCGCGCCACCCGCTCCCGGGCGGCCAATACCTTTCAGGGAAAACTCCGAACTCCTCCCGGGGCCGCACTCCCATCAGTTCGACGCCCCCGGGGAGCCCACGCACCACCCAAGCGGCGCTCTGGGGAGATCCCCGAGCCGGAGCCAAATCCCCAGGACGAAAATGTCCGGGCGCGTCACGGGACAGCCGCCTCCGGGCCCCACGCCCGGCGCTGGCCGCACGCGCTGCTGGTGCCCGGGAGCTGCGCCGCGACCCCGGGCGGCGCCGGACGGAGAGGGCGCCGTTCCACCTGGGACTCACCGTCAGCTCGGCCGCCGCGGCGGGGAGGCAAGGGACGGGAAGGGGAAGACACAATATGGCAGAGCACCGCAGCTGCTCCCGGCAGTTTCCAGCAGCCGCCTCCGGGAAGACGCGGCCACGAGCAGGCAGCAGCAGCTGCGGTGCCGGCCGCGGCAGTACCACATCCCCCCCTCCCGCTGGCTTCCTCCCTCTCCCCCCGCCCTCCCCCCCGCTGCCATGGCAACGTGGCGCCAAGGAGATTAGCCCCGCCCCTCCCTCCCTGGGTTCCCGCCTCCCGCAGCCTCTCGGGAGGAGCGCTCGGCCCGCCCCTTCCCGTCCCCTCCCACCTCAGCTGAAGGGCCGGGCTCGGACCCGGAGGCGGCCTGGGAGGGCGGGTAGGGGAAGGAGGAGGCTGCGGTGTCCGGAAGGGCGGGGCTCGCACGGAAGGTAGGGCGGAGACGTGGTGGGCCAGTGCGGGTTTCGGGCTGAGGAGAAGCTGGGGAAGGCGGGAAAATGGAAAGGCCTCGCGTCCCGGGAAGGACCTATAGGAGTGCGGCGGGGCGCGGCGCGGCCGCTGACTGGCCGAGGAGGCGCGGGGCGGGGCGAGGGTGGCTGTCCCGGCCGGTCGTACCGGGACCGCGAAGCCGGTGTTGGCCCTGCAGGGACAGCCCCCAACAGCCCGAGCCTCTGTGCTTTCCCCCGAGAGCCTTCCTCCCTCGGCCAGGCTTTTTGAAAGCGCTGTAGGGACGATAAAGCATGAATATAAACTTAGGGCATTAGTACCCGCGCTGACTGAAATGTGATGTGGAAACTGAACTCAAGGTATTTGTGGTGGGGGAAAAAAAATGACTTTGGAATCAGAACCAAAATGTAATGAGCATAGCATTTGCAGAGTGCACACAAAGTGCTAGGGACAGGGCTGTCTTTACGTGCATGGTCATCACCATAACGCGAACCTAGCGTTGCCAGATAAGATACAGGAGTGCCCAGTTACATCTGAACTTCGGGTACGGGTAGCATAATTTTTTAAATATAAAATGTTCCACTTGGGCTATTCTTTCTAATTTCTTTTGTTTGCTAAATCTGCCAACCCCATCCTAACTCTTACAAATTTCCAGAGGAGGAGACTGAGGGTTAGAAAAATAACCTGTCAGATATAAAGTAAGTGGCAGAACTAAGGCCCTATTTTACTAAAATGATGATGCTGATAGTGAAATCTCTGAATATCTATATCCACGTCCCCCAAAACTACAGTAGTGATTCCTACCTCCTCACAAATGCGTTGAGAGGGTTAAAAGAACAGGTATATGAGAGAGACCTGCGCAGTGCCTGATGCATAGTAGGTGCTAATGGAAGTTTCCTTCCTTCCTGAACAACCCATGTTAACTGGATAGTCACTGTGTGCCAGGCTCTGAGTGTAAGTGAGCTGAGTATGGAACAAGCTGCCAACTAACAATAAAACAAGTCCAGCTGAGGGGGTGACAGTGATGAAAAAGAATTAATAGGCATCAGGATATATAAAAACAAAAATGGAAGTTTGATCCGTCTCATTCCACAGATGAAAACACTGCATTTATATGATTTGTCCAAAGTCATCTGCTAATTGCATTTGTTTTTCTTTTTAATCTTTATTGTTGAGGTTATTACAGATGTCCCTCTTTTTTCCCCCCTATTGCCCCCCTCCACCCAGTTTCCCCCCAGCCCCAGGCCTTCGTTGCCCTATTGTCTGTGTCCATAGGTAATGCATATATGTACATAAGATCTTTGTTTAACCTCTTGCTGCCCCCCACCCCCCTTCCCTCTGATAATTATCAGTCTGTTCCATGTCCATGCCTCTGATTCTATTTTATTCACCAGTTTATTCCATTTATTAGATTTCTTATTCGTCTATTTTTAGATTCACTTGTTGATAGATGCATATTTGTTGTTCATAATTTGTATCTTTACCTTTTTCTTCTTCTTCCTCTTCTTAAAGGATACTTTTCAACATTTCATATAATCCTGGTTTGGTGGTGATGAACTCCTTTAGCTTTTTGTTGTCTGTGAAGCTCTTTCTCTGACCTTCAATTCTGAATGATAGCTTTGCTGGATAAAGTAATCTTGGTTGTAGGTTCTTGCTATTCATCACTTTGAATATTTCTTGCCACTCCCTTCTGGCCTGCATAGTTTCTGTTGAGAAATCAGCTGACAGTCGTATGGGTATTCCCTTGTAGGTACTAACTGCTTTTCTCTTGCTGCTTTTAAGATTCTCTCTTTGTCTTTTGCCCTTGGCATTTTAATTATGATGTGTCTTGGTGTGGTCCTCTTTGGATTCCTTTTGTTTGGGGTTCTCTGCGCCTCCTGGACTTGTAAGTCTATTTCTTTCAGCAGGTGGGGGGAGTTTTCTGTCATTATTTCTTCAAATAGGTTTTCAATATCTTGCTCTCTCTCTTCTTCTGGCACCCCCATAATGCGAATGTTGGTACACTTGAAGTTGTCCCAGAGGATCCTTACACTATCTTCATATTTTTGGATTCTTTTTTCTTTTTGCTTTTCTGGTTGGGCATTTTTTGCTTCCTCATAGTTCAAATCATTGATTTGTTTGGGGCTCCCTGACCCAGCTGCATCTTGTTTGAGAGATTTTACCTTGAGCAAGGAAAGGCTATTTATTTGCAAATGCTGCTTCACACAGCTTGGATGGGGTTGTAAATTGGGTGAGGCGGGGTCTTAGGGAATCACCAGGATGGAGCAAATAGAAATGGCTGCCAGTCAGCCCTGCAACTGGGGAGGTCCCAACATAGGAACAATGATCCCTGCGAGCACCTCCATCTGGAAGAATACTGCCCTAATGCCAGATAATCCATCTCCTCCTGGTATGTGTCTGTGCTCCCCAGAGCCTCTCCCTGGTGTTGGAGCTCAGAGGAAGCAGGACCTTGTAAGTTCAGTTTGTAGTGCCGGGCTTTTAAGAGGAACAGCTGGGTCTCCTCTAGCCTCTGTGTCACTGAGCCCCAATCCACGCCAGTTTTTACAGCCCATATTTCTTACTGCCTATAGGGACTTCTTTTTCCAGCTCTGGGATCCTGGGCTGGGGCTCTGGTGTGGGGCTGGGACCCCTTGCTCCTCCAGGCAGCCTCCACAGAGACAATCTTCCTCCCGATTAAAAAAGAGGCACACATGGGTGCAGGATCAGCCCATTCCACACTCCGCGTCTCCTACCAGTCTCAGTGTGCTTTCTTCTTACTTCTCTAGTTGTAGGACTTCCATTCAGCCAGCTTTCCAGCAGTTCTGGATGATGTTTGTTCTGTATTTTAACTGTAATTTTGATGTGGTTATGGGAGTTGGCAAGTAAAGGCATTTACCGATGCTGCCATCTTCCCCCTCTCTCTGCATTTGTTTTTCTAAATCTCTCTCTGTCTCTCTCTCTGTCTCTCTGTCTCTCTGTCTCTCTCTCTCTCTCTCTATATATATATATATATATATTTTATTTATTATTGATTTTTTACAGAGAGGAAGGGAGAGGGATAGAAGGTTAGAAACATCGATGAGAGAGAAACATCGATCAGCTGCTTCCTGTACACTCCCTACTGGGGATGTGCCCGCAACCAAGGTACATGCCCTTGACCAGAATCGAACCTGGGACCCTTGAGTCCACAGGCTGCTGCTCTATCCACTGAGCCAAACCGGTTAGGGCCTCTGCATTTGTTTTTCATTACGTTGTCCTGAAGAGCCTCAGAACTACATTCAGAGTCAGAAACCACAAGTATTTAATAAACTTTATTCAAAGACAAATGAATTAGAAAATATATTGTTTAAAATGCCCTCATGTTTAGGATAGAAAGTGAAAGAAACTCAAATATACATGTTTAGAATTTAAATGTGTTTATAATTGTACAAAATGTATTTAACAAAAGACTTTTTGATCATGAGTTGATGATTCTAAAAATAACCAGTTTACCAATAAGGTATCGAGACTTTTAGCCCCTTGAGGTCAGTGACCATGTCTTTCTCATCTTTGTAATCTAAATTCTTAGAATAGCTTTTGGAATAGGGGTGATGTTCAATTCTTGTATTCTTATCAGTAAAAGAATTCTTGTTAGTGAAAGAAGTAACCTTCCTCAAATTACATGGTACCAAGGCTACCAAAAACATTCCTAAGTACTAATCTGCCATCCGGGCTAAAAAAGTATAATTGTGAAAAAGTCTAATTTTTCTTCTTTAAGGATTATTTTCATTGTACTTTTAAAATAAAAGGGTAATATGCTAATTAGACCAGATCGACCGGATGTCTTCCAGATGTCTGACTTCCTTAGGGACAAAGCCATGGTGGCAGGGGCCGAGGCAGAGGCAGTTAGGTGCGATCAGGCTAGTAGGGGAGAGCGGTTAGGGGCAAGATCAGGCTGGCGCGGGGGAGCAAGCAGTTAGGGGTGTGATCAGGCAGGCAGGCAGGCAGATGCGGTTAGGGGCAATCAGGCAGGCAGGAAGAGTGGTTAGGGTAATCAGGGCAGGTGAGCGGTTAGGACCCCTGTGGGGTCCTGGATTGGAGAGGGTGCAGGCCAGGCTGAAGGACACCCCCCCACACACATGAATTTAGTGCACCGGGCCTCTAGCATTTAATAATACCTACATTTCTATAAGTCCTGGTATTGGCAGTAATATGGACCAATCCTCCTACTGAGGACACTAGAAAAACTCAACAAAATATCATCTCAAAGGCATCAGAGAGCTTACAAAATAGGAATTACCAAACCATCATCTGAGGAGCAAAGGAAACCTAGGGAGGTCCATTTATTCATTCCATAGAGGGTTGCTGAGAGATGGGGGGTGGCAATTAGAGTTCGGGGTATGCTAAGGGGCTGGGGACTCTGTTGAAGACCCATTGCTTTGGATTGGTAATTCAAATGGCTATATCCTAGAAGTGAAGGGGTTAAATCTATTTTAAATCATCTCAATTCCAAGATTGGATTCAGATAATTCCTTTGAGTTTAGGCCTTGCTCAAGTACTTGGTGGAAGCAAACTAAAATTCTATGTGGAGGAAAGTAATGTCATTTCTATAAAAAATTTTACAAATACAATGTCTAGTACACAGTAAAATATAACCAGTTACCCAAGGAAACAAGAAAAACATAACAGGAACAATAAAGAATAAAAACAAACCCCAAAGGGATTTGGATAGTGAAATTATCACAGATTTAAAAATGACAAATGCTTCCTATCTATACATAAGTAAAACACAAGTTTAAAAATTGAGGCAGAGCACTAGAAACTTAAAGAAATAAACACATGAAATTTTAGAAACAATAAATCCTCATCTACTAAATGCTCTGTACTGGTCTTTTCTACTCATTGATTCGCCTCAGAGAGGCTGGGCCCATTTAAATAATCTCTGTGGGCGAGGTTCAGGTCTCTTAGGAAATCTGTCACACTTAATTTCGAGGTAACTAAGTGTGACAGATTTCCTAAAAGATCAATAAAAACATACTTTTTATTGATCTTTTAGAGAGAGAGAATTGAAGGAGAGAGAGATAGAAACATCGATGAGAGAATAACACCAATTGGCTGCCTCCAGCATGGCCTTCACTGGGGATGGAATCTGAAAGTAGGGCATGTGCCCTGACTAGGAATTGAACCAGCAAACCCTTGGTGCATGGGATGATGTCCAATCAACTAAGTCATACTGGCCAGGGCCATAGTGGCATTCTTTAGGCAGAAGGAAAATTATCCCTGTTGTAAGGTTAGATATACATGAGGAAATAAAGATCAATTAAAACAATAAATATGTGGGTAAATAAATGAATATTGATATTGTCTATATAAGATAATAGTAATGTCTTCTATATTTAAAAATACACAGCACTGGCATAAAACTCAGGAGAGGGTAAATGAAATCAAGTGTTCTAAAATCCATACATTGTCTTACAGGTTGGAAGAAGTTACAATTAATAGTAGACTCTGATAAGTCAAGAATCCATCTTGTAATCTCTAGAAGAATCACTAAGACAATTGTAAAAGATTAGTCAAGGGTCACCAGAGAAACAGAACCAACACAATGCATATGTGTGTGTGTATAGATAAAGAGAGAGACTTATTTTAAGTGATTGTGGAGGCTTAGTAAATCCAAAATCTTCAGGGTAGGCTGGCAGGCTGGCGACTGAGGGAAGAGTTGCAGTTTGAGTCCAAAGGCAGTTTTCTGGCAGAATTCCTTCTTGCTTAGAAGTGGTCAGTGTTTGTTCTATTAAGGCCTTCAACTAATTGGATGAGGCCTGCTCATATTATGGAGGATAATCTGCTTTACACAAAGTACATTGATTTAAATGTTGATCATATTCAAAATACACTCACAGAAACATCTAGAATAATGTTTGAACAAATATCTGGGCACTGTGGCAATGCCAAATTGACACAAAATTAATCATCACACTATGCAACTTTCCATCTAAAACAGGGAGAAGAGGAACAGAGTAATAAAAAGTAATCAATCTTGCCCTAGCTGGTTTTGCTCAGTGGATAGAGCGTCCAACTGAGGACCCAAAGGTCCCGGGTTCGATTCCGGTCAAGGGCACGTACTTTGGTTGCATTTTACTATATTTCATAATTTTGTGGGTCAGGAATTTGGATAGGAAACCAGAGGGACGGCTCATCTCATCTCTGGGTGATGGCTGCTGGGTGAAATGTCCTAGATAACCTCTTTACTTTCATGTTGGGCACCTCAGGTAGGATGGCTTCAATGGTGGGGGTTAGCTGGACCAACCTGACTGAAATCATATGTGTGGGTCCTTTATTCTCATTGTTAATCGGGTCCTTTGGTTTTTGTTCAAGTAGTTCCATGACTTTCTCTTCTTCACATAGCCTCTCCAGGCAGATAGGCAGACTTCTTATACACAACCTCAGGGTTTTCAAAAGGACTTGGAGTTAGCATATTGTTACTTTTCCCACATCTGTTGGATAAAGCAAAATACATGTCCTTTCCAGAGTCAAAGGGAGGGAACTATATAAGGGTGTAAATGTTAAAAGATCTGATAAACCTGGAACTACCAATCAATTTATGACACAAGACAAAAAAAAATCACAATTCAGCTACATGCTGTTTATAAGGGATATGTCTAGAACATACTAATGCAGAAAAGGATAGAAAAAAAAAACTAAACCATGTGATATTTTCTAAGGAAAGCTGGAATAGCTATGTTAATATTGGATTAAGTAAACTCTAAGACAATAAAGCACTACCAGAAATAAAGAGAGACTCTTCATAATAATAAAGATTTAATTTGCCAGGAAGATTAAAAAATTCCAAGTTTTATTACCCTAATAAGATATTACATAAAACAAAGTTACACCACTACAAGGAGGAATACAAAATTGATGATTTCAGCAGGAAATGTTAATATATTATTACTAGAAAAAATACGCAGAAAATTCAGTAAGAATATAGGTTTGAACAACACTGCGAGCAAAATTAAGTGTAAAGGCATATTGAGTACATTCCTATAGTCCCTTATATATATGAACAAATTTATCAGATTATATTATTTCTGTTTTGGCTCATGAAATTGGAAGGGACATCTGAGGATTCTGAGCCTTCAGGCTGGTGAGAGGCTATCTGTATTTTACAGATATAGTGTTAAAACAGATATAGTTTTTAGTTTTACCTTATTCATTAAATAAAAATATTAAATTCCTACTATTTGCCAGGCCCTGAACTTAGTAAAGATGAAAACTATAGTTAAAACTGCTGATAAATCAGAAAACGCAATGTGGTTTTATAAGTACAGTGGTAGAGCTTTGCATAAGGAGCAATGAGAACCAAGTTCTAGCTCAGGAGATGATGCCTGAGCAAAGTTTGAAGAATGTGGAATAGTGGCTATGTGTGGGTGGAAAGTGAAACTGCACCTAGCAAGGCCTAGTTCTGTGAGAGCTTGACTGTTCATCAGAGAACTGCGGTCATTTGGAATGTCAGATGTATAAAAGGTTGCTGGAGTTAAGAGTTATCTGGTTGCAAGAAACAGAAACTCATGCCAGTTGGCTAAAATAAAGGAGTAACAAATATAAAAATAGGCAGGGATTATGTGAGACACAACTGTGGGAAGCACAGCTAACATTACAAGAAGTCTTGTTTCCCCTTTCTCTTTCTCATTGGCCGATTTCTAGTTTTAGCTTTTCTTTGTGTGGCTGCTTCATTTCCTCAGCAGACTGGCTTTTCTGCTCACTTACCTGCTTGCATGTAGGCTACTATTGCTGTCCCAAATAGTGGCCCCAGCTCCACCTCTGGCCACACCACCCAGTTTGCCCAACTTTCCAGCTTAGCAACCTACAGTTATTACTTAACTCCATCTCAGGATCTCAATTCCATATTCCCAGAAGCTGTAATCTGACTGGTACAGTTTCAACATGCATGTAAATCAAGGGTCAGCAAACTATGGCCAGGGGGTTAGGAGGGGGCAATCTGGCCTGCCTTACACTTTTGTAAGTAAAGTTTCATATTGTCTATGGTTGCTTTGGCATTAAAGGACAGAATTGAATAGCTGTGACAGAGAACATATGAACTGCAAAGCTGAAAATATTTACTATCTAGATCTTCATAGAAAATGTTAGTTGACCCTTGCATTAGACAGTTAGATGTGGGGATGTAGTGCTGTTTAGATGCTTAAGCCCCTGTAATTAAAACTCGAGAGTTGTTGTTTTTTTTTGCAGAAAAAGGATAATATGGAGAAAAGGGCAACTGAGGAAGTATTTTGAGAAAGAAACTGAAGGCTCTAACATAGGAAATATAATCAAACTCTCAAATATGCACTAAATTTTGAACACAAGGTGAAAGAGTGTGAGACAGTTACTTCTTAATCTGGAGAAATTCATTAAGATACTAAATTTAGGAGAGTGTGTCATCCTAACTACCTTTAAATATCTCACTTGTGGCAAATTTCCCAGACCCTGCGCAGTTAGTTCTTGGTGAAATGAACTGACTGAGGCACAATGTTCACTTTACAAAAAGATTTTTAAATGTATGTCCAGAAGGTTAAATGTCATTTAACTTTCAAAAGAGAGAGCAAGAGAGAAAAGAGGACCTGAGAGAATGAGACATTTAGATAGAAAAGACTGAGGCAGATAGACTGAGACTTGGGGGAATAGGAGGAGATGAAATCTAGAATTTACATTTGGTAAACTTAAGATTATTGTGGAGAAAATCTTTCATAACTAGTCTTTGGTTGAGTAGAAAAATGATTTGAGTTTTAAAAACCTTAGAGATCATTCTAGTCCTTGCTATTCAAAATGTTGTCTGAGCATACTCAGCAGCATTGGCATCAGAAATGCAGAATCCCAGGCCCAACCCCAGACCCACTGCATAAGAATCTGCATTTTTAAAGATCCCACAGGTGATTCATATACACATTAAAGTATGAGAAATTGAAGCACTGAATTAGAATAGTAGCTTTTAGAGTCTTCAACGTAGAATAGTTGTGGGTTATTTTGTTTGGAGCCCAACTCTATTAAATAGATCAAAGTGGACCTGCTCTGGTTGAAGATGTGCAGATTCTAAAAGGCAGGGAAGGGCTTGGAAAACCTAGGCATTTGCATCCTCTATTCCTCAAGGAACATAGTTTGAAAACCAATAACCTGGCAGAATGAGCAGAAGTAATACCAGAATCTTCAGGGCCAGCCTTTGTCAAACTCCCAGGTCTCTTCCACTTCTACCTCATTGAGAACTTCTACTACAATGAATCCCTGTTAGTGATGGGATATATTCTGCCTTTAGAGAGTTGGAATTTTTAAAAACTTAGAAATCAATGTTCTCGGTCCCTTGTCTGAGATTAAAGATGGGGAAACTAGGGCGCAGAATGTGGCCAATGAAACTCCATTCAAATACATTTTAAAATTATATATATATCAAAAGGAGCTGCTATAGACAGTTTGTTTCTCCCCAAAATTCAAATGTTGAAACTTAATGTGTGGGGAGCCGATATAGAGTTAAGCCTCGGACTGACCTGTTAGCAAAATCACAAACAAGTCTTCTTCCGAGTCTTAACTCAATCCGAGAGATGGCTGCTGATTTACACACACTGTCATTTAAAAAATTAAAATGGGGGAATTTGCCGGAAGCCAGTCCACCCTTGCTGCTTGACACAGTTGCTGCAGGGAAGAAACATCTGCACAGCTTATGTTTCAAGGGACCTGGCATATATGGCATATGTTTGCTCCCCCTCTTAGCGCTATGTGTTTTAAACAGGACCACCTCCCCGAGAAAGGTTGTTTCCCCAGGTTAGGGATTAACAGGACTAAGGAAGAGAATAAATCAGTAAATCCCCCTAGTGTTACAGAAATACCATGTACTACTTATGAAGAACTTGGACTAAGACTGTTGGCAATAAATTTGGGACTTGTTGGGCCCACATCCCCAGGGGTCTGCCCACCAGGGAAAGCACAAAGGCCTATACCCCTGGAGACCCACCGACACGGCAGTCCCAGGGAAGGCAAGCAGTGAGGCTGGGAGGACATAACCTTTACTGGGTAGGATAATCTCCTTCAGTCACTTCCTTGTAGCCTATCAGTAGAGCAGTGACCTTGGAATAGCCCTTGTAATGGAAACACAGAGATTAACCTAGACAAGATTAAAATCAACAGGACTAGATAGAGACAGGATTTTTGGCAAAGGTCAGATAAGAAACAAGGAACTATAGAACCTTACCCAAAACATACCATGATGTGATTATAGAGGCATGCTTATAGGATCAAATGGTATAAATATAGATGTAACAGGACAATAGAAAAAAGAACCTTGCTATGCTGATCAACTGAACTCTGTCTCTGTGTCCTTCCTTCTTCGCCGACTCCGTCCACACCTTTGGGAACCCCTGGACCTGCTGGGGCTGGACCCCAACATTAATGCCCAATGTGATGGTATTAGGAGCCCTATGGAGTGGTATTAGTGCCTTGATAAAGAGATGCCATTGAGCTCCCCTGCCACTTCTACCATGTGAGCTTTTAGCAAGAAGATGGCAATCTTCGAACTAGGAATTGGGAACTCATCAGACACTGAATGGTGGGACTTTCCAGTCTCCAGAACAGTGAGAAATACATATTTGTTGTTTATAAGCCGCACAGTCTATGGTATTTTGTTATAGCAGTCTGAATGGACTAAGACAGGCAAATCTAAAGCTTAAATAATTCTTAGAGACTAAAGGGTTTCAGAGCAGACCTCCTCAAAGTGTGCCACTTTGGTATGTGAATTATTTTGAGCTGAAGGCAGTTGTAACCCTGTGGGCTTACAAGAAACTTCACCTCTCTTTTAAGTTTGGGACCTAACCCATAACAAGATTTATCACCAGAAATAACTTTTTTATGTCATATCTATGTGGTAGGACAAACTTGTAATTACTGAACATCTGTTCTTATCATTCTGTGAATGATCTTTCCTTGCTCAAAAGCCCTATGGTGTCTTACCTCATTCTTAGCTCAGAATGCCATATATACCTCATTTTAACTTTCTGTCTTTGAACCTCTCACATATATGGGATCTCTGACTCTCTCATGTATATGGGGTTCCCATATGTAGGTATGTAATTAAATTTGGTTATTTTCTCTTGTAAAGTTGTCTCATTTGGTGATTAGACCAGCTGGAAGAACCTAGAAGGGTAGAGGAAATTATCCTCCTTCCTCACAAGACAAGAAGGTGCTGAAGTTCCATATCCTTCACTGGTCCTTCCTGACTTAGCAATCAAGTAGAGAGACCATCTGTGCAGTTTTTAAAACCTCTAGACCTAGAGAGACTCAAATTTGAATCCTGGCTCCATTGCTTACCAGCCCAGGCAAAATATTTCAATATTTTCTTAACCTCTTCATGTCAAAAATAAAGATAATAACTTCAGCCTCAGAGGGGTGCTGTGAAGCAAATATATGTGAAACAATTTAGCACATAGCCTGGTAAATAAGTCCTCAATAAATGTTACTATTAATATTATTTTTAAAGGAACCATGACTAAAAGGTCAACCTACAACAATTTAGAAATTGCTTAAAAGGATTACCCATATGAAGTTAGAGAAGACTGTTTTCTTCTTCACTGCTACTGCTAAAAGAGTAAAACAAATTATATTTATAGCAATAGGCTATCTAGTATATGCAGTTTATTCTAAATTAAATACTACAGTTGTGAATGGTTTTTGATAAATGAGGTAAATGTTTAGGGAAGACAGTGAGTATTAAAGGGATTCCAAATTATATTATAGCAAATGCAACTTTGTTTTCCACAGTAGTATTGCTTTTAGAGTCAGGCATTTTTAGTAACTATGATCGATGGCTTCAATCTGTCTTTTTTTTCTTTTTCTTTTTAATCCTCACCCGAGGATATGTTTTATTGATTTTTAGAGAGAGAGTAAGGGAGAGAGGGGGAGAGAAACATGGATTGGTTACACGTTTTCTGCAACTATCAACTAATTCAGAAAAAAATTATATGTGTATAGAGAATATGGAGGAGTGATAGAGCAAATGTAGTTAATTGTTAATGATTGATAAATCTGGATGAAGGGTGTATAGGAATTCTTTGTATTATTCTCACAACTTTTTTGTAAGTTTAAAATGACCTATAATAATAAAAGCATAATATGCTAATTAGACCAGATGACCTTCCGACCTTCCGATGAAGCCGGGGTTAGAAGGAAGCCTGGGCCCCGGGTGCCAGAGGGAAGCTGGTGCCAGCAGCTGGGGGAAGGAAGGCCTATTCTTGCATGAATTTCTTGCATCGGGCCTCTAGTTTCAAAATAAAAAGTTAAAAAAAAAATAAAACCAATCATTGAACAAAATTCTCCCTCTATCCCTTAGCTTCCAGCCAGGATCCAGCAACCACCAACACAAATAGGAAAACCAATTGGAGAGAAAAAAAGGAAACAAATGACTTTTGCCTTACTACTTGTCAGGTACTGTTTTTCTTTGTTTTATTTCATTTTTGTAAGACTCTTAGAGCGCTGGTTCTTGACCTCATCTATACATTACAATCACCTAGGGCGGTGGTCGGCAAACTCATTAGTCAACAGAGCCAAATATCAATAGTACAATGATTGAAATTTCTTTGGAGAGCCAAATTTTTTAAACTTAAACTATATAGGTAGGTACATTGTTATTAACTTAATTAGGGTACTCCTAAGGCTTAGGAAGAGCCACACTCAAGGGGCCAAAGAGCCACATGTGGCTCGTGAGCCACAGTTTGCCGACCACGGACCTAAGGAGTTTAAAAACTCCCTATACCCTGGCAACAGCCCCACTGATGAATTTAGAAGCTCTGAGTGGTGGAACATAGTCATCAATATGTTTAAAGTTCTCTAGGTGATTCCATTGTGCAGCTAAGGTTGAGACCACTGCCTTGCACTAAAACTTTATTATCGCCCTTTTACAATGGTCTAAGTCAGCAGTTCTCAACCTGTGGGTCGCGACCCCTTTGGGGGTCGAACGACCCTTTCACAGGGGTTGCCTAAGACCATCAGAAAACACATATATAACTACATATTGTTTTTGTGATTAATCACTATGCTTTAATTATGTTGGATTTGTAACAATGACAATACATTCTGCATATCAGATATTTACATTATGATTCATAACAGTAGCAAAATTACAGTTATGAAGTAGCAACGAAAATAATTTTATGGTTGGGGGTCACCACAACATGAGGAACTGTATCAAAGGGTCGCGGCATTAGGCAGGTTGAGAACCACTGGTCTAAGTTGAGGTCTAAGGAAATTCAGCAACTTGCTCATGGTTACATAGCTTGTGGAAGTGGCAAAGAAGGTAGAGGTGGACATGGTCACACAGAAAGGGGGTGGTGATCATGTGACCCCATTTGGGGGCTCTCTTCACCACACCCGTTGGTCTTCTTGGGTCTTCAGCTGGCTTTCCCCAAACCTGGCCAGAAGGCAAGGAACTGAGATGGATGCTGCAAAATACAATCAGACGTGCTTTGGATTTTAAGGAACTTATAAAATGACATAAGCATATGAAAGCGAGTGAATATTAAAAATTCTATAAAAGTGCATAGGTGCTTTGTGAAAGGGTAAAATTAGCTAATGGGAATAAGTTCAATCAGGAAAGGCTTCTTAAGTAAAGAGACATTGACATCACTAAATATTCGTTCTTGTGAAAACATATCTCCTTTCAACCTTTTCTCCCAACTGTTTTCCTCCCAAATGTAAGGAGCAACTTCTTACATTTTCTTCAACCAGACAAAACAGACCTAAATTTTTAAAATTGTAAAATAATAATTTTTGAAAAGGCTTCACTCCAAATTTAGAATAATTAAATGTTTTCTTTAAGCCATGTTTTTTTTTAAATAACTTCTAAAGCATTAGGATAAATTACATCTCATTTTAGTTTAGCTCATCTATTAATTTTTCATATTGCTGAACAGATAATGTTCATGTAATAAACCATAATTGTTTTTCCAAATTTATCCTAGCTTTCCCAAACATTGGGGAATAAACCTTTTCAAGTGCTGTTTAAGCCCAACAAGAGGAAATTTGACCCACAGTTTGTCACTTACCTCATTAGCATACTAATATGATTACAATTTGCATTTGACTAACGGGTTGTTCTTTCACCCTTGTAGTCTTGTTGGTGGAATATCACAGTTTTTGGTTGATTTTTAAAACAAATTGTCTAGGGAAAATAGGTGATGTTGATATAAGAAGTTTGGACGTGAATTAATTGCTCTTAAACAATTCATGTGAGTTTAGCCCCTTCTGTGGTGTAATTTGCACAGCTCTCATAAATGCTCAACTCACATTGCCACTGAAACAAAATCAACCCTAAAATATTTCTCACACTGTGTAATGAACGATTATTTTTTTCTTAGACTCAAATTACCTAGGTCCTGCAGTGATTTAGGATGGCTCTACTTATATAAGTAAAAGTGTGGCTGTGGCTTTCCAATAGTTTTTTCAGGTAACTAGTTCAAAATGAACTAACTCTTTATTAACCATTTACGGTGCAATCTACCTTGATGTGGGTACACATAGGAAGGAAATTAACTGGACCATGTTGGTGACAGTCTTCCTGGTATCAAGATTTTTATTATTAAAATGTAATTAGATATTTTAAGTAATAACAAGGCCTGTAGTGAAAAAAACCACATTCACTGTAGAGAGAGGCAGGATATCTCTGGTATAATGACGCCATTGCATTCATATGAGCTATAGATTGAGTATTTGTGGCTCCCCCAAATTCATGTGCTGAAACCTAATCCCCAATGTGATAGTATTTTGGAGATGGGGACTTTGGGAGGTGATTAGGTTGTGAGAGTTCAGATTATAAAGATCCCAGAGAACTGCCTTCCCCTTTTCACGGTGTGAGGACACAGCAAAAAGATGGTGGTTTATAAAACAGGAACTGATTCCTCACCAGACACCAAATCCTGCCAGTGTCTTGATCTTGGAATTCCAAGCCTCCAAACTATGAGAAATAAACTTCTGTTGTTTAAACTACCCAGTTTATAATGTTCTGTTAAACCAGCCCAAATAGACTAAGACTGTGTGTGTCCCAGGTACACCAGTGTAAGGAGATAATAGATAGATAGATAGATAGATAGATAGATAGATAGATAGATAGATAGATAGATAGATATTTTATTGGATAATAATATAAATATAATATATATAGCAGGTCCTTTAATAACTCTTTTTATTCAACATCATTTTGTTATAATGTTGGTGAGTTAAAAAAAAAAATCAATTACCAGAGGAACCACTCTCTGTGTTCCTCAACTGGCACATTCTCCCCATGTTTGCATGGGTGTTCTCCCAGTACTCTGGTTTCCTCCCACATCCCATGGATGCACACATTAGATAAATCTAAATCATCTCAGTATGAGTGAGCCTGGGGTGAGGTATGAGTGCATTGTACAATGGAGGAGTGTCCCATGTAGGGCTGGTTCCCGCCTTGTACCCTAAACTGGAATAAGTTGGTTGTAAAATAATTATCTTACTTGTTTTTATTCATCTTTTTAACATATATTATAGTATAGCTCACATTTATTTTAGTGTTTAATTTAGAAGTGTTTGGGCTCTTTATTTAGAAGTTTGGTGATGTTTTTGTGGCCGTAAGAACTTAACTCTTGTTTATATCAATTAGCTTGTGATAAATTGGTTTTGTTGCACATCATTTCTTTTAAAGTCATAATTTCCAAGACCTTATTGACAACATTAAGTAAAAACGTACAGTGTGTGTGTGTGTGTGTGTGTGTGTGTGTGTGTGTGTGTGTAGTGGGGGTTTAGAATGAGTCACCTGAAGATGTGCCTCTGTGGTATGTGGATTGTTTTGAGCCAGAGGCAACTTTAGCTTTGGGCTCAAGAGAAACTTCTGCTCATCCCTTAACTGCCTAGAATTTGAATTAGGGGCCAATAAAAAGGGACCATCAGAGATAACCTCTTTTGACCTACCTATAGGGCAGGGAAAACTTCTATTTACTAAATATCTGCTCTTCTGCTCATCCTGCAATGATCCTTTGGAGCCCCCAAGGCAATTTACTTCATCCCTAACTCAGAATGTCAAATATACCCATGTTCCCTTTCTGTCTCTAAATTTGTCATGCATGTGGGGTCTCTGACTCTCTCATGTATATGGGGTTCCTATACGTATGTAGGTATTAAATTTGATTATTAGACCAACTAAAAGAACCTTGAGGGTAGAGGAACGTTTCTTCCTTTCCCAATATAATATATATTTGTCAAAGAGAAACATTTCTTTCTTTTTAGGAGACATCAAATACTCACTAGGTCCCTTAGCTCAACTGGTAAGATTGTCTTTTCTCTGTCCTAGGACAAAGTGCCAAAACCTCCCTTGCAGTAGAGAAGGGACCTACAATTACAATACCTGTCAATTAGGAGTACAAAATAATTAATTGGTAGAGGTAAAATTCCTAGAATGCTGAGAAGAAGATATTAATTTTTTTGAGGGCTGTGGTGGAGGTCTTTTGGTCACACAGGTGACTTTCTATTGCATCTCTACTTAAGAAAAAGTACCTGACAGTTATTCAGGGAGTGGGAGGAGAATAAAAGAGGGATGACACTAATCATTACCAAGCACCTACTCTATGCAAGATACAATAATAAACACACTTAATCTATGTTATCCTGCTTAATTCTTTTTATTTAGAAGTTTGGTGATATTTTTGTGGCCAGAAATATGCTGTAGAAACTTAACTTGGCAACCATAAGAGAAAGGACTGATTTCTACACCTGTCAAATTGTGGAGTTATAGTAACTTGCCTAATGTAACACAGTAAAGTGATATAGCAGAGGTTTAAACCCAGTCTTATGGTCTCCAAAGCCTGTTTTCTTTTTACTATACCATGCTGCTGTCAAAATGTAAGACGGTTCAGTAAAACCTAATAAGAAAATAAAACTGAATATTTGGTAGTCTGTTGAAGTAAACACAATAAGTTTTGGGATTAATATGGCAAAAAGAGTATATTGCTCAGGGCATGGGAGGAGAAGACAAGAAGATAGCTAGAAATAAGAACAAGAGAATCCAGACTTCTCAGCAACCCAGAAGTGAGAATAGAATGTGCTTTGTTAACTGAACATACTGAAAACTCTCAGGACAGATTTCTTCTAAGTTGAGCAAAGATGAACTATGAGCCTGTATATGCTGACCTATATGTAGCTATGGTTTTCAAAAAATAGTCTCATCACTGATAGTGGCTTTAAGAGAATTAAACTAAGTGTTTGTGGATGTCATTGAAAATTTATGAAGAGGAGGAATATAAAAGAAAAGTGGGAGTATGTAGGAGGATATTTCTTTAGAGTATATACAGGGGAATGAAATTATTGGAGCAATGGGTGTGGATCTGCATATTAACTGGATATTACCCAAGTGAGGGAGGATAGCTGTTTCTAGGAAATCTTTCCAGGAATATCACTCTATGGGAGGAAAGGAAACTGCATTCACTCCATTAACAATTCACCAACCTCATCAAGAGCCCATTATGAATGTGGCACTGGATTCTGGGAGATGCTAATAAATCCTCAGGATAGTTCCTGCCTTTGAGGAGCAGATCATATGATGTGGAGCCAGAGCATGGACCACTGAAACACTACATATTCCTCTGGTGATGAGAATATGTGAAGGGCCATCTGGGAGGTCATCGACAGGAGAGATGTGAAGAACCTTGTGATAAGGAAAGCCTTCTTAGGGACTTGAGCAGGGCCTAGAACAGTGATGGCGAACCTGTGACACGCGTGCCAGAGGTGACACGCGAACTCATTTTTTTTGGTTGATTTTTCTTTGTTAAATGGCATTTAAAGATATAAAATAAATATCAAAATAATAAGTCTTTGTTTTACTATGGTTGCAAATATCAAAAAATTTCTATATGTGACACGGCACCAGAGATAAGTTAGGGTTTTTCAAAATGCTGACATGCTGAGCTCAAAAGGTTCGCCATCACTGGAAGGACAGGAAGGTGGGAGGAATTAGATTGGGACAAATAAAAGGAACGAGAACCAGGTGGGAATATCCAGGCTTGGGTCTTCTGAGCCCTAATGCGCACACATGACATATTCACCATATACATCTGATACATGCATGAATGTTGGCATGTATATATTTCTTTACACTTTCTGACTGAAAGGCTCAGTGCAAGGAGCCCAAGAGCCAGGATGACTACCTAAGGCTATTGGTCAAACTATACAGGTGTATGGCCAGATGAACCAACTCCACCTTCAACCACATGGTACTGAAAAGGTTGTTCTTAATTTGCATCAACCGGCCACCTCTGTTCCTTTCCTGAATGATCTGGAAATGAAGCTTCCTAGCTGGGAGGGCAAAATCACTGTGGTTGTAGGGATTATGATTGATGACTTGCGTGTGCAGGAGGTGCTCAAACTGAGGGTGTCTGCACTTTGTGTGAGAAGCAATACCCAGAGTTGTATCCATAAGGTTAGGGGGAAGATCCTCAAGTTTGACCAACCGGCCCTGGACTCCTCCAAGGGCTGTGGCATCATTCTGCTCTCTGGTCCTCTCAAGGGCCAAGAGGTGTCCAGGTATTTTGGCAAGGCCCCAGGAGCCCCTCATAGCCACACCAAACCTTACATATGCTTCAAGGGCAGGAATTCCAGCACACAAGAGGCTGATGGGCCATTATGGCTGCAAAAACTACCCCAGATCCTACCTTGTTATTAAAAAAGATTTTTGAAGCTGGAAAAAAACAAAAAACAAAACAAAACAAACAAAAAAAAAAAACAAGAAGAAGAGTACATTACACATATTACTGGTAGGAGTGTAAATTAATACAACCACTTTTAAGAGCCATTTGGTAATATCCAGGTAATTTGCACCCTTTGTTTCAATGATTTTGTTTCTAGATATATACCCTATGGAAATTCCTCCTCATGCACACAAGGGAAAATGAATAGAATGGTTATTGCATGTTATTGCATGATTTTAACAATAAGATATTAGAACCAATTTACATGGCAATTCATAGGAAAATGAATAAATTGTGGCATATTCATCCACTAGAATATTAATGATACAACAGTTAAAATCAATGAAGTGGAGCTATATACATCAACATGAATAAATTTCGAAAACATTAGTGAGGGATATAAGCAAATTACAGAGGAATGTATTCAGAATGATTTCTATGTAAGGTTTAAAAACATGCAAAACAGTTCTTTATGTCACATATATGAAGTGAAAATATACCACAATACAGTTGTCCCTCTGTATCTGTGGGAAATTGGTTCTGGAACCCCTGAGAATACCCAAATTTGGGGATGCTCAAGTCCCTTATGTAAAATTGTGTAGAACAGAGCATACAGTTAACCCTCTACATCTGTGGATTCTCAATGGCAGATCAAAAATATTGTTTTCGATCCATGGTTGGTTGAATCTGCAGATGCAAAACCCAGGGATACGGAGGGCCAACTGTATATTTATTGAAAAAATGTGCATATAAGTGGACCCACACAGTTCAAACTCATGTTGGATCTACTGTGCTACATATCATTTATTATGTGGTAAAAAATAAAATTTACAATAGTGGTAACCCTGACCATGACAAAGTTGAATACAACTGGGAAGGAGACTTCAACAGTTTGTGTAATATTTTATTTTTTAAAATGTGTAATGGGCATATGAGTGCTTATTTTGAGGGGACATAAACATTCAGTTCATAACAAGTATCAAACTCCAAAAAATCATTTCAAATAATTTCAGAATGCTAGGGCTGAAGCACTACAGACGGATTATTTAGATTCAGTAACACATTTGCTTGCTTTAAATGAGTCCATATTTGTACCAAAGTTATACTTCCAAGCAGAACTACTAGTATATACCACTTGGTAAGATTCTGCTTTATTAAACTAACAAGGTAATTCTTCGGTCCTAGGTGATTTGAGGAAGATACAAGAATCTGCACAAAATAATAGCAGTAATCTAAATACAGCCAAGTCAATTGTATCTGCTGTGCACTAACAGAAAGATGCCTCAGTTTTAGTAGATAGCCCACTATGTAATCATCCTAGTTGAATAGCCTCAGATACTTTGTTTTGAAAGGACTGCAGAAATCCTGCAGGTTTAATTGCCAATAAATCAGCATGACCTCTACTCCCTGGCAGTCCTTTTCTACAATGATCTTTTCAACCAGAAAATGAAGAGATAGATTTTTCAGGGTATTTGTACTGCCTGTGGTAAGATAACAGAATTACACTTGCTGTTTTCTCCATTATAGGCTGTGCTAGATAATGAAGGACTCTATTAATGATATGTTCTGTTTGCTGTTAGGTTATTTTAATCTTGTAGTTATTTCTCTTTGTTGTTATGGAGAGCTGTCCTTCCTGTTGTGTTTTTTTTTTTTAAAAAACAAACAAACCCTCTATCATTTGTTAGTTCAATATTTTATCATCACCAGAGATTTTATTCCCTAGTTAATTCACACAAATTTGCATTAAAATATTCTAGCTCACTTAGAAAGCTATTTATAAACTGATTGAATTAGATGTTGCTCTTAGCTGATTTTCAGATTTGTTTTAAAAAGTAGTTATTTTCAATCAATATTTCCAATTCATGACTATAACTAATACAGAAATCTTAACACTCATCCATACCCAAATGTAACATAACCCTGCTGTTTGTACTTTTGAACTATTCATTTGTTTAAGTTTATTTTACTGTGAATGAGTATTATTTGGTGGTATATATTTATACATTTAGACTTTTAATTATATGAACTCTCTAAGAAAACATCAAAATTAAAACTACTAAACAATAGGTTGTATATCCTAATTCATTTTGGAGTGCTCCTGCCACCTATTTTACCCTCTGTTCTTTTAAAAATATATATTTTTATTGATTTCAGAAAGGAAAGAGAGGGAGAGAGAGAAAGATCAATGATGAGAGAGAATCACTGATTGGCTGCCTCCTACACACCCCTCACTGGGGGTTGAGCCTGCAACGTGGGCATGTGCCCAGACTGGGAATCAAACTGTGACTTCCTGGCTCATAGGTTGATGTTCAACTACTGAGCCATGCCGGCCGGGCTACCCTGTGTTGTTGAGAACGAAGATAAATAAAAAAACCCATAGTCTTGAGTTTGAATTAGAAATATCAATATTAAGTCAGAGGTATTTATGTTTAAAAGGGTATGTTTTTCCGTATCTGTGTGTTATTTTATTTTATAAGAAAAAAGTCTCTTAAAGGAGGTTTTCTTTTTTATTTTGCATATCTCTGTCCACTGAAGAGGCCCAGAAACAGTGAGCATCCTAACAGCCAACTGTGGTCTTGGAATACCATACTACTATCTCTCCCTAAAGAAACGTGAGTTTCATGGAGAAATGGCTGATTTCAGCTTTTGGGTAGTGTATTCGTTTTCTAGGGCTGCTATAACAAAGAACCACAAACCAGGTGACTTAAACAACATAAATTTATTGTCTCACAGTTCTGGAAGCTAGAAATCCAAAATCAAGGTTTTGGCAGGGTTGGTTCTTTCTGAGGGCTATAAAGGAAGGATCTATTCCAGTTTTCTCTTCTTGGCTTATAGATGGTTGTCTTTTTTCTATGTTTTCTTACATTGTTCTCTCTATATGTATCTCTGCATCCAAATTTCCCTTTTTTTTTTTTTTATTAGGACATGAGCCATATTAGATTGGAGCCCACTCTAATAACCTCTCTTTAATTTAATTACCTCTGTAAAGATCCTTTCTCCCAAAAAGTCACATTCTGAGGAGGGAGAGGTTAAGACATCAACATGTAAAATTCAACCCATAACAAGCAGTAAATAAGGTTTTCCCCATCTGAAAGCAAAGCATTCCTATGAAAACTTTCATAGTTGAAACGGTTTGTATAAACTGAAGCAATTACCATAAGACACATCTTGCTAACAAATACACAAAGTAAAGCAAAATAAAGCACAGATGCTCACAGACACAGGTCAAAGCTACTGAGATGCTGAATGTAGTTCCTGGGGCAGGAACTTGGGGATAGCACTCTCACTGCTCTGGGTGTGCGCTGCCTCTACAACAGCTCACTGCAAAAACAAACACTGAACACCATTTTCACTTTTTTTCATAAAAGCAAAAATCCTCTTTGGAATTTTTTTGTTTAGTAAAACAGGTACTAATATAGGTCTTTTGTAAAAGCAAAGTGGCGTAAAGTGAACTTTCAAAAAGCTGGGGATACCTGTAAACAGAATGAAAATAAAAACGTGCCGATAGTGAGGAAGTTATCAAGATTTACCAGTGTCATGTCTGAAGACCCAGGAGCTAACCTTTGGTGAAAGAAAAGATAGGACAATTGCAGCTTGAGCTTCAAAGTTGATGCGTGTGTGTGTGTGCATGTGTATGTGCGTGCATGTGTGTGTGTGTGTGTGTGTGTATGTGTGCGCGACAACCAATAAATGAAAAAATATGATTGAATTAGAGTACCATCATCTTTCAACTCTCAACAAATTAATGGATATAGACACTGAGCTGCGAACATCACAAAAAGAGAGACAACTAGACATGTGCCTCCCAGTGAAAGAAAATATCAATACCTAGTGTCTTAGTCCATTTAGTCTTCTATAACAAAATACCACAGACCGAGTGGCTTATAAACAGCAGATATTTATTGCTTGCGGTTATGAAGGCTGAAAGTCTAAGATCAGGGTGCCAGCATGGTTGAGTTCTAGTGAGAGCGTGCTTTACACTTCATAGATGGTCATCTTCTTGCTGTGTCCTCACATGGTGGAAGTGCAAAGGAGCTCTCTGGGGTCCCTTTTATAAAGGTATTAATCCCATTATGACCTAATCACCCCCAAAAGTTTCCACCTATTAATACCATCACCTTTGGGAGTTAGGATTCAACTTACAAATTTTTGTGTGTGTTGCAGGGCGTGAGGGGGGCGGGGCGGGGGGAGTGGGTGGGACTACACTCAAACATTCAAATCATAGCACTTAGTTTTCCCAAAGGATCAAACTTGAATCTGATCATGCCTCTGGATCCAGCTGCCAATATGCGGAAAATAAGAGGACAGAGAAACTTGAACTGCACTGTGTGTATTCAGTCAGCAACATTCAGAGTGTAGGAGAATGTACGGGTTAAACCGTCTGGATTCTTCAACAGATAGGGTGTAAAGAAAAGAACTGGAGGAGGAACCTATAGATTAAAAGAGATTTGAAAGTAAAAACTTTCCTAACAAACAAATAAGATTAAACAATAGTCTAGGGTTGCATAATTGGATGTTTTGTTACACTTGGGTGTTAATATTGTAAAAAGAGCCAGATTGTAATACTCAGAATAGTGGTTACTTTTTGGGAGAGTGGGGGTTATCTTTGGAATAGGTATTATGGAAGGGCTTCTGCATGGGAATTGGGATTGGTAGAGTTCTATTTCTTGGCTTTGATGGTGGTTACAAAAGTATTTACTTTAATGACCCATCAAGTTATACATTTATTTGTGTGGTTTTCTGTGCCTGTTTTGTTTTTTCAATAAAAAGGTTTGTCTTTTAGTGTTAGTGTTTTAAGAACAGTGCAAAACATGAAGCTCTTTAGAAGATATTGTGCTGTATACTGCTTTAATATCAGGATACTTGTTCATGGCTTTAAAGAGTCCTAATTTGACCCCCTTTCTCATTAAATTCAACAAAGCCTGTTCTTGGGTAACAGACAAACACTCATTTCTGCTGCAACCTGACTTAAGGACAGGCCAACAAAGCAGAAAAGAAAAATGTTTGCCATCTAAGCATATTCCTGTAAAACATTGTATTAAGCTAAACCAGGAGGGCAAAGGCATGGCAGCATGTGTAGTGGTATTGCAAAGCCTCTTTGAGAAGTTAGAGAACCCTTCACTCTCTGTTCAGGTTTACAGCTTCACTCCATTCAGATTAGACCAAGACATCACTTTTATCCATTCAATCCATTGATCTTTCAACTTTAAGCTGCAAAGGGCTACCTGGAGATAAGTTTGCAACCCAAGTCAGTCTTTAAGTTATCGGCAAGCACTTCTCTGAAAGCTAACTTCCCTGAAGTATTCATTGAAGCAGAGAACTGGAGTCCATTGTGCAGAGCAATAACACATTCCCTGCAATGAGTGAAAAGGGGGTCTTGGGGTCTGTATCAGACAATTTGCAATTTATTGAGCACGGGTTTTTTTTGTTTGTTTTTGTGGGGTTTTTTGTTTGTTTGTATAGTCTCAATTTCAAATATGGAGCTGGAGTTCCAAATATATGGTCATCATACCCATACTATAAAGTCATTCTTTGTCTTCTTTCTTCCACTCCTAATGAAAATGGTGCTGTACTTGCAGGTGGATCTGACAGATTTAACACATTCTTAAATTTTAAAATTATTATAACCAGCCCAAGAGATTCTGAGGATGTGCCCTAAACCCCCAAGGTGCCACTTGGAATAGTGGGGTTTATAAGCAGGCAGAGTTATTTAAATCCTATCAATTCTTTAAGGCTTGCCTCAGCAACATCTTTCTGTTTAAGAGCATAATAGACTGAACCACTTCCAACCTAGCTATCATTATTGCTACTGTTACATATTGTTCTCCAACTATTTCTTTTTCCTTACAGAAGCATTTTATTTACTTATTTCCTTTTTTATTGAATTTATTGGGGTGACACTGGTTAATAAGATTATATAGATTTCAGGTGTGCAATTCTATAATACATCATCTGTATATTGCATTGTGTGTTCACCACTCCAAGTCAAGTCTCCTTCCATCTCTATTTATCTCTCCTTTACCCTCTTCTACCTCCCCCAGCCCCCTTTCCCTCTGGTAACTACCATACTATTGTCTGTGTCTATGAGGGTTTTTTCCTTTGCTTAATCCCTTCACCTTTTTCACCCAGCCCCCCAAACCTCCTCCAACTACTTTTTAATTATTAACTTTGTGACCCTATCTGGTTACAAAGCTTCCTGAAGGCAGCAATTATGTCTTATTTTTTCTTTATTCTTAAAGGAAACACCCAATATTCATTGATCTCATTGCTTTGATCCTTTGATTCATCCATTTATTAAATCAACAATAGTATTTATTGAGGACCAACTATGTGCTATTCTCTATGCTGGGATCATAGCTATGAGCAAGTTCGTGCTCTCATGAAACTTCCATTTTAAATTATTGGAATAAGGAAAAAACCCAGGGAACCTTTTATTTTGTTCAAAATTATGGACTCTAAAGTGACTAACCGCCCTTTCTACTCATTCTGCTGCTTAGTGGTAGGCAAACTAAAAGAAAAGAAAAACAAAACAGGTTTAGCAGGTATGAATTCTTTCTGATTGCTCTTCCCTGCAGTGACCTGCTTACTTCAACAAGCCAAGTAGAGCCTTTCAAAATCCTGAGGTGGGCAGGGTTTCAGTTTCCCTTTGACTCCCTTTCTTATTTATCCCCATTACTTTCCCTCAGCCATATTCTATTTATATACATGTATATACTCATGTATGTGTATGTAGATATGTGCATGCGTGTATGTACATGTGTGTTTATATTATAAGGTTTGTCTCTCTCTTCCCTCCTTCATAGCGTTTCTAGGGAGACTTTTTAAAGCAGTAGTTACCCTAGTGCCCTTCGCCCTCTACAAAGATTTCTTAAAGTCAGGGCTGTGCCAAAGCTATAAACCTTTGCCTTTGTGATTCTCTTTTTGATGTTGGAGCTTTCTCACCACCTGCTGTTTTTGAATAAGCAATTCCCAGGCTTTCACAAGCCTGAGTATTTGGCTACTTCTTAACCATTCTTATTTATTTCTTCAATAGTGTTGAAGTGACTAATTTTATAGCACAGTGACTACAATAACATTGATTCTCAAAGTAGGTATTTTCTTGGTTTTATTTGTTTTGACAAAATAATCTTTGACAGAAAGAACTAAATACAGTTGCCCTGGGTGAACTGCCAAGCTTTATAATGGATATAGCATAAAAATGATAAAACTCTGTCCTTAATAAATATTGTGCAAATTAGTGCAATGCTGCAGATAATGTTAACAATCAATTAATGCATATATAGTAACTTCTGAAGGAGGCAAAAGTGAAAAAGTCAAAGTCTGTCCTCAATAAATATAAAATCTCCCCTGCATCCCAGTGCTGCTACCAAGCCAACATATAGTAAGCACAATAATACTTGTTAAATGAATGAATTCAATTCATTTACCCACCACTCCCAGATCCCTAATACTTTAAACCTAATTATCTAAGAAGATAAGGAAACATATTATGAATATAGATAATAGAATATAGATAATAATATGAGTATAACAATTCATATATTATTTTAAACCAGTATCACTATGGCCAAAACTTAGTGCTTTAAAGCCAGGGCTCATGTCAATAATTGTTCACCCATTCTTTTTTTTAAAAAATATATTCCACTGATTCCTTCTACAGAGTGGAAGGAAGAGGGATAGAGAATTAGAAACATCAAAGAGAGAGAAACCTCAATCAGCTGCCTCCTGCACCCCCCCCCCCCCCCACTGGGGATGTGCCCACAACCAAGGCACATGCCCCTGACCGGAATCGAATCTGGGACCCTTCAGTCCGCAGGCTGATGCTCTATCCACTGAGCCAAACCAGTTAGGGCATCACCCATTCTTTATACATCATCTGAGTAATCTGATTACAGACAGATAGGAAGAGAAAAGTTTCACACACACACACACACACACACACACACACACACACACAAAAGGAAAAAGGAATCAGGAGTATTTTTCTTGTGGAAATGCACAAACATTCTAGATACTTTCAAGGTTTTCTCTAGGTGATCCATTCTTGATACCCAAAGAATTGTTGTCAGAGGTGCTTACTGCTCCAAGATGGGGCTGAGTGTCTTTGAAAGGAATATGAATTAGTGGGTTTTCATGTAGGGTGATTGTTTTTTATTTGTCCAAGTAGAAAGGGCACATGCAAAGCAGATGGCTCTCACTTAGTACAGATGGCTCCAGATGACTGTACTGTTCCCATCTTAAGCTGTGAGGAAGCTCAAACCAAGTGGGTTGTGGACACACAATCAGTGAAACTTGTAGGTAACTGTGGAGAGTCTTTCCTACATGTACTCTGACCTGAACTTGATGCTGCAATATCTCCTTGGGTAGAGAGATTTGTTTACCTCAGAGGAGACTTTTAAAAAGATTCAAAGTCCTAAAGCACTAAGGGATTTTAGTCAAACAAGTACATTCATGTCTCATTTCCTTATCGGAAATAACATAGAAAATATTGAAATTGCTTAGATATCCTCTTTATTCATACAAATGGAACAACAATAATGCAGGGATCCAGCAGAGCCTTTAACTGAGTTAAACAGTTGGTCTAATCAAAGTAGTTTCTCTAAGAGTAGGTCATATTTCTGCCCTGTGGAAGGGAACCCTTGATGCTGCAGGTAGAGGCCTGATCCCTAAAGGCTACTAGGAGTGGGAGAAAGCATCTTAGAATTTCCTTCCCTGCCTTAACTCTAAGTCTTCATTCATTATGCTATGTCCTAAGCCCCCCAGACATCAAGATCCAGAGCAACCACCCATAGCCTATGTTTCTGTATAATAGTGGTAACTAGCATTGGTTGAGTGCTTACTATGTGCTAGGCACACACTAGTTACATATATTATCCTGCTTTATCCTCCCATCCTGATGAAATAGGTACTGTTATTACTACAGAATAGGCTCTGATTGGACATATTTACTTCTGGGCAGAAATATAAACACAGATTTTGGCTCTGGGGGGCTGAGGATCAAGAGAGAGAAAGTGTTTTGTATTAGTTATATCTTGCTGTATGCCCACCAAAGCTACCTCAAACTTAGCAACTTAAAATAACACACACTTATTAACTCACTAGAGGCCCAGTGCATGGATTCGTGCACCGGTGATGTCCCTCAGCCTGGCCTGCACCCTCTTGCAATCAGGGACCCTTCCAGGGATGTTGGACTGCAGGTTCCAGCCTGATCCAGGCAGGGGCTGAAACCAGCAGTTCGACATCTCCGAGGGATGTAGCAGTGTGTGAAGCGGCAGGCGGCCGGGGAGGAGCCTGAGCTGGGGCCCAGCACTGTGCCGCTCCTGCTCATCCCAGCCCCTCTGCGCCTGCTGCTGTGGCCGCTCAGTAGTGCTGCCACCACTGCTGTGCTCGCCAGCCCAGCCATGAGCCCGGCTTCTGGCTGAGCGGTTCTCCCGCTGTGGGAACACACTGACCACCAGGGGGCAGCTCCTGCATTGAGCGTCTCCCCCCTGGTGGTCAGTGCACGCCATAACTACTGGTCAACTGGTCCAGCAGTTGAATGGTCAACCGGTAGCATAGGCTCTTATATATATAGATAGTTTCTAAGGGTCAGGAATGTGGGAGCAGCTTAGCTGGATGGTTCTGATTCAGTCTCTAATAAGCTACATCTTGGTCAGGGCTGAAGTCATCAGAAGGCTTGACTAGGATAGGAGAATTCACTTCCAAGATGGCTGACATGCATTGTTCTTGGCAAGAAGCCTCAGGTCCTTGCCCTGTCAGTGTTTTCACAAGGCTTCCTTAAGCCATAGTAGCTGTCATCCTCTGAAAGACTGATCCAAGAGAGAGCAAAGCAGAAGCCAAAATGTCTTATAACCTAGCCTTGGAAGTGACATTCCAAATCACAGATATGAATAACTGGAGGTGTGGATCTGGGGATTGGTACCCATATCTTTTAAAGCTGAAAACCATGAACCAGCTCTTCTTCATATTAAGAAAATAAAGCCTTGGAATATCTCTGGTAGGCTGGCAATATCTGACTTTAACAATTAGGTGTTAGGTAAGTGCTGTGCTGGCTGGAAATGGTCTTCACCCATTCAGATGAAGAGCCCACTCAAGATTAGGGCTGTCAGTTATCTTTGCTCTGTAAGTGAATCACCCAACTGGGGATTATTATATCAATTGTTACTTTAGCAGAAGTCAGGTCTGTACCACCGTTAGCCTGGCCATGTCAAGGATTTGTGATTCCCATTTTATAGCTTTGGAAATGTAGACATTTGCTCAAGATAATACTACATAATTAGTGGAGGTGGCAAGGATTCTAATGCAGGCTATTAAACTGCAGAGGTCATCCTCACAACCAGAACTCTATAGGGACCTACCCTCAAAGGGCAGGCCATACTCTCATAGTTCTTTCTAGTCACCAGCTCAAATAGGAGGAACGTGAGCTAGGGCAAGAAATAGGGCATAGCCAGAGTGTTACTCAAGATTCCCTTGGCAGGACATCCCAGAAGAATGGCAGGCATATGTGTAGTTAGATCAAAAGAATACTCAGGGCTGGAGATGGCATGAGAGTATTGAAGGAAGAGATTTCCTGCTTCTGATGGGCTGATTGAGGGTCTTTGTTTCCTAATATGTGTGAAAGTGACATAAAAAATTCAGTATTAGTAAAAAGTATTGCAAAGATAATTTTCATTAATGCTGAATAATTAAATGAATGGAAGGAAGTCCTAGCTGGCTTTACTCAGTGGATAGAGCATCGGCCTGCGGACTGAAGGTTCCCAGGTTCAATTCCGGTCAAGGGCACATGCCTGGGTTGCAGGCTAGATCCCTATTGGGTGGCAGCGGGGGGCGGAGAGTGGGGGGATGCAGGAGGCAGCCGATCAATGATTCTCTCTCATCACTGATGTTTCTATCTCTTTCTCCCTCTCCCTTCCTCTCTGAAATCAATACAAATAAACAAATAAAAAGAATGGAAGGAGACGATACAGATACCTGCATTGGTAAGGTAAAGGAAACACAAACTGTAGTCATTAACATGAAATGTTTGCAGTTTGTGTCTGGCTAATATAATCACATTCAGGAATAAATGCAAGGAAATCATGGGCTCTGATGTGCAGTTAGGAGCCTCTCAGAATTTATTCCACTGGATATTTCTCTTGGAACTAGATCTGCCCTACTTCCTCCCTCCAAAAATTAAATAGAAAGTAGCTATTCCTTTAAAAAATTATGTTAGCTCTAGTGATTCCATGATGCTGAACCAGAAGGATGCAATCATAAAAGAATTTTGTTAGAGATGATGGCAAATTAAGAAGCTCATTTGTGTCTTCCTCTTCTGCAAAACCTTCCTTGATTTTGCCATGGTGGCCCAGTCACTCCCTCTTCCTATTTTGCCCGAATGGGAATTTGGATTAAGGATATGCAGGAAAGATAATTTGAAAACAGGAACACTAGGAGAGAACAGGCACTGGGGATGGAGGATTGTACTGCTCTAAGGAATTCTAAGGCTCTCTTCCCAGCCAGACTCTAAATGACTTTGAACCTTTTTCTCCTTCCCGTAGGTCCAAGAAATTCAGCTTGCTTTCTTTTCTTTTCTGAGCTATTAACACCTACTCCATTTCTTGGTTCTCATTTCCCTGCAAGAGTGAATGTGGAGTGGGATATATCCCTGTTTTTCTGTATATGAAAATAAGTTCACAGGCCCTTTCAGTTGTAAGGGTTTGGTTGGGAGCACCATGGAAAAACAGAAGGGAATTTAAAAAATAACAACATAAGAAAGTTATGAAGTCTTCAAAAAACTTACATAGTGTGCAACTTTATTCTTACCTGGTACCCAGAAATGTAGATGGCCCTTTTCTGCTCCTGAGGGTTTACATCTCATCAGGGCTCCTCCTTTCTGCACATCTTCTCTCTCTTATCTTGTTCCCCCAGACCCCTTCCCTGAGGGCCTCTCTTTTAAAGTTTGTGTCTGGGCACATAGACATTCAAGTAGTCCCAGACCCAAGGGATCACTTACTGCCAGAGTCACCCAAGACAGTTCCCTTCATCTCTATTAATGCCTCCTCATGCAACCTCAGAAGTTCTTCACTAGAAAAAAACAAAACAAAAAACTGCAGTTGAGGAGAAAGGACATGGGAAGAGGCAAAGATGTGGGCTTTGGGAAGGCACCAATAACACACCATACCTACTTTGCCATTTGCTGAGAATCATTGGTGCCAGAATGTGGTCTGGGCGCTCCTGGCCAGCATCAATAGGTGAAGCATTTTTTTTTTAATAGCTTTTTTATTGTTGTTGTTAATCCTTACCTGAGGATATTTTTCCATTGAGTTTTTAAAATATTTTTGTTGATTTCAGAAAGGAAGAGAAAGGAGGGGGGAGAGAGAGAAACATCAATGATGAGAGAGAACTATTGATCAGCCGCCTCCTGCACATTCCCCACTGGGGATCAAGCCCACAACCCAGGCATGTGCCCTTGACTGGAATCGAACCTTGGACCCTTCAGTCGGCAGGATGGCGCTCTATCCACTGAGCCAAACCAGCCAGGGCCCTAGGTGAAGCTTTTAATAGGCTGTTCTCTGTAAATATGAATCTGGACACTCCAGATGTTAAAGGTGTGAATCACAGGAATCCAACCTGGCATAACCAGGAAGCCAAGTACTTTACAGGACAGACCAGTGACTCACCACAACTTGATACTATCACAAACAAGGACAAAACTTGGAAGCTTTGGTATGCTAAATGGGACTAGTCATTTTTTATAGTAGAACAGAGAGTGCATCTAAAGTGAACTTTCAAGAATGTCCAACTGCTGGTGTGCTTCATGCATTCAACAGGAAGTTCAACAAAGAATGGAAATTGGAAGCTGAAATATTGATGTTGCTTCAAAGGACTCATGAGTAGTTAAGTAACTTAGGTGTAGCTTGTTAGTAGTTAAATCTTTAGTGATATGAAATACGCTTTATGTGAAAAAACTCTTGAAAGATGTTCATATAGCTTATGTTCTCACTTACATTTGAAAAGCATAGTCATAGTGCTGAGTGCCTCTTGGAGTCATCTGGTCTCCCTAGTATCCTGATTTCAGCCCCTCCCCATGCAGACAGTTATAGTCTACATCCAGCCTAGGACAGGAAAAAAAAGGCAGGTTTGGAATCGGATGGATTCGTGATAATGGATAATCTAAATTGAAAGCATACATATAAGAAATTATAAACATTTTATGAGATAAAACTTTCATATGAAACAAGTGACCAGGTGCATGGATCCATGCACATTGAAAGGAAATTAATTAGAAGGTGGGTGGCGGGGCGGGACTGGGCAAGAGAGGCAGGACATGCCCTGGAGCCAACCTCCTGCAGCCCCTCCCAAGTGTCTGCAGAGTGAGCAGGGTCCCTCCAGCAGGTGGGGTCCCTTGGCCTGGCCTTCAGGGATCAGGACAAAACTGGCTCTCTGACATCCCCCGAGGGGTCCCCGAGTGCAAGAGGGCACTCTGCAAAGTTGCTCTCATATAGGGTGTGGAACGCAAATGCAAGTGTGCAGTAAACCAGATTCGGGGCCGACAGTGCTCCAGCAACAACATAACCCACGGCTGAAGATGGAATCATGCGGTCCCGTGAGGAATCGGGCTCCCTCCTCTCTGGTTTTGGGGAGCTGCCAAGTCACTGCAGCGCAGCAGTTCCTGTGTTGAGAGTCTGCCTCCTGGTGGTCAGTGTGCATCATAGCAACTGGTCAGACAGAAGGAGGGTCACTTAGCATATTAGTCTTTTATATATATAGATGTATACTTTTAAAAATTAATCTTAAATTTGAAAAAACAACCACAAATAAAACCCCTACATTGGAGAAGGCAGTTTGATGACACAGTTGTTTGGAGAAGTTTTTAAAAATAATAAAACAATAAAAGAAAACTCACTGAAGGATTTTGAGAAACTCCAGATGGACTCAAACAATTTGAAGGAGGCAGTGGGTAGCAATATGACAAATGAGGTCTGACTTAAGTATCCATAGTTTTCAAAAGGAAGTTTGAAATTCTCAGAAAAGCTAAATTTTCTGAAGAAGAAAAAAACTCTAGAATTCACAATTCTCTGTCCATGGTTTTTGAAGAACTATTTATAAGTATGGAACAATCCTAAGTGTAAAATGGGAGCAATAGGTTGCTTCCCTGTCCAAGACAGCTGGGCCATTTGTTCTTATTCAGCCATATGGAAGTGGTTATGGATCCCAGGATACTCCATGTTGTGATTCCTCCCTCCACATCCCCATCCCACTCTTATCAATTCTGTTAGGTTCTTATGGTACCGTATACTTTCATTCTGTGGCAATTAACATAGTTTGTAATTAGATATTTACTTGTTTGATAATTTGATTATCTGACATTATCATACTGCAAATGTCAAGAACAGGAACTGTCTGTTTTGTTCAGAATTGTATCCCTAGTGCCTACTTAAAGTATGGTATCTAATAGTAATTAATAAATATTTTGAACAAATAAGTAAGTGAGCCTTAGCAGATGGGTTGTTTTTTTGTGTTTTTTTTTCCTGCTTGGAATTTCTTCCCTCTTTCTATTTGGCTGGTTATCTCATATTTATGTTTTTCAAAACCCAGCTTGTATCACCACTCCCAAATACTGCTCCTATGAAGGAAATTACAGCCTCCTTTCTCTCCATGTCTTTTAAGCATCTGGATTGCTATACTCACAACACTCACCTGCAATTACTTGTTTACATGGCTCTCTTGACAATTAGACTCTGAGCTCCTTGAGGCCGGCAACTGGATCTTATTTATATTTTTATTCTTAGTATATAGTGGCATATACTAGATGCTCATAGATGTTTAGGGAGTGAAGCAATAGAGGAACCTTATATTTTCTAGCTACCTCATCAAAGGAAAAGTCCATTTAGGGCAGCTGTGAGCCATAGGTTGACAGTTCAGTAAATGTGCAGGACACCAATAATGTCCCCACGTAACATTGGTGTTCCCTTTGCTTTCAGGACTTGGCACTTTTCTCCCTCATTCCTGTAGTTCAAATGGAATGTCCCAGGCCACTGTAGGGCAAGTCCACGATGCAAGCTGAGACAGTCAGAGAGTTTGTCTAGGTATTTTTTCTTCCAGTAGGTGAGTGATAGATAGCAGCTCTTTACTCTCTGATGGTACTAATGTCCAGGTATGAGCACAAGTCATTCCTCACCACTTGGAGAATGTAGAGTCCTTAGAGAATTTAAGTGCCAAGTTCTAATGAGACCCAGCCAATCATCCCTGTATTTTCAGTTATTTGATTATACAGGCAAGTGCATTCCCCTTTGACCTAGTTCAAGTTATAAGACTTAGTAATAGAGGCCAAGCTCAGCTTCTTTAAAAAAAAAAATATTTTTATTGATTTCAGAGGGTAAAGGAGGGAGAGATAGAAACATCAATGATGAGAGAGAATCACTGATTGGCTGCTTCCTGCACACCCCACACTGGGGATTGAGCCTACAATGCAGGCATGTGTCCTGACTTGGAATCGAACCGTGACCCCTTAGTTCATAGGTTGATACTCAACTGCTGAGCCACGCCGGTCAGGCAGAGCTCAGCTTGTTTACCACTGTTGGTCCTTAGCCTTTCATCTGAAAACTTCTTGGACAAATAATAAAAAATATCTGTGAGAAAATAGAAGAATTATATATTGGTCTTTGCCTCCAGTTCCTGGCACAGAGCTCCTAAAACTGTTGTAATTTCCTGAGTGATAAGAGTACTAGGAGCATCCTTTGTTCTAATATTTGGTCTTTGACCTCCGTTCCTGACACAGAGTTTCTAAATCTCTTAGAATTTCCTGGGTCATAGCAGTAACTCTTGGTGGGCTCCTAGATGGGGGCTGGTCATCAGAAAGACTAAGCCGTGATTAAAGTTTGGAAATTTCAGCTTAACCTCCCATTCTCCAGAGAGAGGCTGGAAATGGAGTTAATCATTGATCATGCCTGCATGATGAAGCTGCCATAAAACTCCCAAAAGTACAGAGTTCTGAGAGCTTCCAAGTCAGTAAACACATCCACATACTTGGAGAGTGAGATACCCTCTGAATTTCTGCTCTCAGGACCTTCCCAGATCTCACCCTATTTGTATCTCTCTATCTGGCTGTTCATCTGTATCCTTTATCATATATTTTAATAGGATGGTAAACATAAGTGTTTCTCTGAGTTCTGTGAGCGCTCTAGCAAATAATAGAATCCAAAGGGAAGAGGATCATGGGAACTTGAAATGTATAGCCAAGTCAGTTGGAAGTTGTAGGTAATCTGGAGACCTACTACTTGTGATTGTCATCCAAAATGTGGGTGGGGGGGAGAATAAAAATAAAATAAAATGTGGATGGGGGAGCAGTCTCATAAGACTGGGCCCTTAATTTGTGGGATATGATGCTGTCTCCAGGTAGATAATGTCAGAATTGAGTTAAATTGTAAGACACCCAGCTAGTGTCACAAAACTGCTTGGTGTGGGAAACTCCCCCCCCCCCCCCACATACATATCTGGCATCAGAAGTGTTGTGTGAGTGTGGTAGTAGTATGAAAGTAAAGGAGAAACACAGGAGGAAAAACGAAGTGAGGACTTCAGGGCCAGGTTTTTTTTCTTAATACAATATTCATTTGGAAGGCTTTTAATTTTATGATGACAGAATGAAGGTAATTCTGCTCTCCCTTTCTCCCCCTCAAAAATTATCCTAAAGCAATAAGAACAAGAATAAGAAACATAGAATTATCTTTAGTAAAACTAGGAGACAATTGTCACTCTGAACCAAAGAGGAAGAAGGTCAAACTAAAGTTCCTGCATGGGGCCATGTTAAGCAGAAGGAGCTGATTCACTCCACCCACCTGCAGAAAGGCTTAGGAATCAGTGTCACCAAGTACCTGGAAGGCAGAGAGGAGCGGAGGGAGTGGAAAGATGTTTAAGGGTGTGTAAGGAACAGATAGACTTCTAGGATCCCACTTACTCTATAAGGGAGCTACCTTTCCCCCACCCTCAAAGATGAGAGTAGGAGCTCTGGAGAAGCTGAGCTAGAAAGTCTCAGGAAATCAGGTACAGAGGAGCGCTAGTGAGGCATTAGAGTCTAAAAAGAGGGAAATGAGGACTTCAGGGCCAGGTTTAATGGAATTACCTCCCTGCCCTCCTCCCATAGGAGAAACTGAACACCATCAGTAGCTGAAATCTAGGGATACCAAGTGAAAAAGTTGGCTAGCGGGGAACCCAAGATGGTGGCATAGGTAAACACTGGAAATTGCTGCCTCGCACAACCACTTCAAAAATACAACTAAAAGACAAAACAGACATCATCCAGAACCACAGGAAGGCTGGCTGAGTGGAAATTCTACAAACAGAAGGAAAGAGAAAAGCACACTGAGACTCAGAGGAGGTGCGGTATGGAAGTAAAGTGCAGAGGTACGGAGGCGCACCTGGAAAGGGCTGGCAGCTAAGGATGCGGTTGTCTTTTTCAATCAGGAGGGAGTCTCAAGCTCCCGATTGCTCCGAACTCCAGTTCTGGGCAAGTCTCTGGGGACCCAGACTCATATGGGGAGAAACTGGACTGTCTGGCATCAGTCAGAACTTGAGGGCGGCTTTCTCTCAGAGGTGCTTGCAGCGATTACCGGGACACTGAGAAGCGGAGCCTCTTAGGGCAGGACTGAGGAGCAGCCATAGCTGTTTGCTCCGCCCTGTTGATCCCCTGAGACCCTGCCCCACCCAAGCTGTGGGCAGAGGCTTTTGCATATGAAAGGCCTGGCCCTTTGCAATCTGAAAATTACCTGGCAAACTGCAGCTGGATCAGAGAAACCCAGAAAAATCCAAAAGAAGGCCCAAGGCCCCACAGCAGCTTGCATTGCTTCACAGCTGGGCTCCTGCTGGGTAGCCTCAGGCAGAGGCTAAATTAGCACTTCCTTAGAAATCCAAGAGCCAGTGTACCCAGTGGTCAGAGTGGGACCATCCAGATTACAACTCCTCAGATCCATAAGGGACACACTCAGGGGGCAGATTCAGTGAGCACCAAAGCCCCACTGAAGCAAGTCTTGCCCCAGAAGGGTGTCTTCAGCACAGAAGTTCTCCCACTGCAGACACAGCTGACTCTCACAGCCAATTGGCCTGGAGGTCAAATCCTCCCAGTGATACCTACAACAATCAAGGCTTAACTACAACAAGACCGTGCACAAAGCCCACAAAGGGGTGCACCAAGAGTGTCCACCTCTGGTAATTGGGGAGGCTGACCCACTGGGCCCTATAGGACACCTGGCACACAAAGCCACTCTATCAACACAGGGAAGCAGCCAAAATGCGGAGACAAAGAAACAGGTCACAAATGACAGAAATGGAGGAAAGCAAACGACTGGATATAGAGTTCAAAACCACACTTTTAAGGGTTTTCAAGAATTTTCTAGAAACTGCCAATAAATTTAATAAGACCCTCAAGAAGTCCAGTGAGACCGCCGATAAATTTAGTGAGTCCCTCAAGAAATCTAGTGAGACCCTCGAGGATATGAAAAAGGACCAACTAGAAATTAAGCATACACTGACTGAAATAAAGAATATTATACAGAATTCCAACAGCAGACTAGAGGATCCCTAGAATCAAGTCAAAGATTTGAAATATGAAGAAGCAAAAAACACCCACCCAAAAGCAAAAAGAAAAAAGAATCCAAAAATATGAAGATAGTGTAAGGAGCCTCTGGGACAACTTCAAGTGTACCAACATCCGAATTATAGGGAGAAGAGAAAGAGCAAGATATTGAAAACCTATTTGAAGAAATAATGACAGAAAACTTCCCCTACCTGGTGAAAGAAATAGACTTACAAGTCCAGGAAGTGCAGAGAACCCCAAACAAAAGGAATCCAAAGAGGACCACACCAAGACACATCATAATTAAAATGCCAAGAGCAAAAGACAAAGAGAGAATCTTAAAAGCAGCAAGAGGAAGTAACTCAGTTACCTACAAGGGAGTACCCATACGACTGTCAGCTGATTTCTCAACAGAAACTTTACAGGCCAGAAGGGAGTGGCAAGAAATATTCAAAGTGATGAATACCAAGAACCTACAACCAAGATTACTTTACCCAGCAAAGCTATCATTCAGAATTGAAGGTCAGATAAAGAGCTTCACAGATAAGAAAAAGCTAAAGGAGTTCATCACCACCAAACCAGTATTATATGAAATGCTGAAAGGTATCCTTTAAGAAGAGGAAGAAGAAGAAAAAGGTAAAGATACAAATTATGAACAACAAATACACATCTATCAACAAGTGAATCTAAAAATCAAGTGAATAAATAATCTGATGAACAGAATAAATTGGTGAATATAATAGAATCAGAGGCATAGAAAGGGAGTGGACTGACTATTCTCGGGGGCGAAAGGGGAGTAGGGTGTGCGGGAAGAGACTGGACAAAAATCGTACACCTATGGATGAGGACAGTGGGGGGCGGGGTAAGGGCAGAGGGTGGGGTGGGAACCCGGTGGAGGGGAGCTATGGGGGGGAAAAAGAGGAACAACTGTAATAATCTGAACAATAAAGATTTAATAAAAAAAAGAAAGTTGGCTAGCCCCCTGCTTATATTGCAGGTCACCAGAAGGTAGGTCCATCCTCATATAAACAGGTGCCAAACAGCTCTTAAGTACCTCATTTTAAGTTTTAAATGGATCACTGGAGATCTGAGGAAAATTTCTGATGTAGAAGTTAGAAACTAGAACAATAACAGTAACAAAAACTCAGAGAAAAAAATCCTTTCAGAGAGAAAGAAAAAAAATCATTCTAAAGGATTGGGGGGAAAAAGTATCACTGTACTTCTCAGCAACAACATTTACAACTAGAAGCTAATGGAGTAATGCCATTAAAAGTCTGAATAAAAGTTATTTTCAATCTAGAATTCTACACCTTCCACCCAAACAAACCATTGATTATGTGTGATGATAGGATATACATTTTCATACATGCAAAATCTGAAAAAGATGTTTCTTTCACATATCCTTTCCCAAGAAATTGCCAAATGATATGTTTCACCAAATGAGGAAATAAACCAAGAAAGAACACAGTGTGTCCAGAGAACAAGGGATCCAACACACGAGTGAGACAAAGGGCATCTCCAAGATCATGGCAAAGAAAGTCCCAAAAGACCTCACATAGATGAGATGATGTGGTAGACCTGAAAATGACTTGTATAAATGAAGTGGGGAACAAAACAGAACTACTAGATTATCTAACAGGTCTGGTCATGTGAAATTTTTTAGTGAGAAGCATTTAATAGAACTGTTGGTGGGTGTGGGAACACTTACATTTAGTTCAATGGAATCTAAGGAAATGAAAAAACAGGCAGTTATCGACTTCAGGAGGAACCAAAAATATACAACAAGGAAAATGCAATCACCATACACCTATTGACTCATTAGCAAACAGTACTTATGGTCAGATTAAATAACACTGAATATGAGCCTAACCAAAAAATATGATACAACAAGGTTGGGAGGATGGAGGAATAGATAGGGGAAGAGGAAGAGATCTAATTGCCTCACCTACAATGAAAGGAAATCAATAGATAATATCTAGCTTGATGAATAGAGCGAATCACACACCCAGAAACTTGGAGGCAAATAGAAACAACTATAAAAGCTGGAAATGATGATCTCTGGATAATAGGATGGTGGGGTGGAACAGAGCTGTGTGAAAATATTGCTGTTTTTTGATACAAGCCTTTTGATATTACTTGACCTTTTAAATTATGTATATATATTGCTTTGATAAGTAAAAATTAGTTTAAGAAATATCATATTGAAGGAGTACCAAATTATTAGCTGGCTTAATTGCCCACATATGTCATTACTTACGCTTGAAGAATTGAAGATGTGGTCAGAGAGCAGGTCAGAGGATAAATTATGAAGAGTGTTGTATGCCAAGCCAAAGAACTCAGATTTTATTGTGCAGGGAATCTTTAGGGATCTTAATGGGATAATAGGATCAGACATGCTCTCTGAGCATTAGTTTCCTAGGCTGGGTTGGCCTTGGAGGGACTAATATGCCACTTTTTTCTTCCTCAACATTTTATTATAAAAATTTCAAATGTTTCATTAGTTACTATTTTAAAATTTTTATTTATTAGTATTTATTATATATTATTAAGTAATTATAAATTAGTTATATGTATTATGAAAATTTTCAGAAAATTTGAATTATATAGTGATTATCCATATAGCTATCTCAATTCTATAATTAACATTTTACTATATTTGCCTTCTCACAAAATTATCCATTTATCTATCCCTCTGTCTGTTTGTCAACCCCATCTGATATTTTTAATACATTGACAGACATCAATATACTTCATCTCTAAACACTTTAGCATGTGAAGCTTTTGCTTTCACTTCTTTTGGATATATATCCAGAAGTGAAATTGCTGGATCATATGGTAATTATAATTTTAAATTTGGGGGGAACTGCCATACTATGAATAATAGCTTTACTTTTTTACATTCCCCACAGCAGTGTACAAGGGTTATAATTTCTGCACATCCTCACTAACACATTTTTTTCTTAGTTTATTTTGATAGTAGCCATCCTAATGGGTGTGATTTGCTCAGTGTTTGAGCATTGACCTATGAACCAGGAGGTCAAGGTTTTTTGTTTTGTTTTGTTTTGTTTTGTTTTGTTTTAAATTGTCTCAGTGACTTTTTTTTTTAAATATATTTTATTGATTTTTTACAGAGAGGAAGGGAGAGAGATGGAGAGTTAGAAACATCGATGAGAGAGAAACATCGATCAGCCGCCTCCTGCACATCTCACACTGGGGATGTGCCCGCAACCAAGGCACATGCCCTTGACCGGAATCGAACCCGGGACCTTTCAGTCCGCAGGCTGACGCTCTATCCACTGAGCCAAACCGGTTTTGGCCAGGAGGTCAAGGTTTGATTCCTGGTGAGGGCACATGCCCTGGTTGTGGGCTCCATCCCTAGTGTGGACGTACAGGAGGCAACCAATCAATGATTCTCTCTCATCATTAATGTTTCTATTTCTCTCTCTCCCTCGCCCTTCCTCTCTGAAATCAATAAAAATATATTTAAAATTAAATCTGAGTACATCTTCAAATATATTTAAGGCCCCAATTGTGGGTCTTTATCTTGAAAGGCAGCCAATGGTACTGAGGTGAGCTTCTGGAATTTGTTTTCTGGCTGCATGGACACTTCTTCATCTCATTCTATCTGGTCACTCCTTGCAGAGCCCCACTGGAGAACTCTTGAACAGTTTCAGTGGTGTAAATTCTCATGACTTCTGACCTCGGCTCCTTGGCAGCATTAACTATACACTGCAAACCTTACTTTCTTCTGGAACTGCAGTGCATTCTCTCTGCTAGACTGAAGGGAGTCTTCCCAGAGTCCTGAATAGGTCCAGCTCCTCCCTAAGGTAACATAGTTCACAAAAGGCAACTGAAGGGGAACTATACAAGTTTTACTTGCAGGAAAGAGATTGTATAAAGATAATAAGCAATCTGAGAGAGTTATAAAATAATAGAGTGAGGGCAGATTTTGAAGATTCCTTGTAGTACTGACAACAAAGCTGAGTGAAGGAACATTTGGCAGGCCTCATGCCCCAGCCACATCCTCTGTCACCCCATCAGCTCACACCTCTGAGTCCAGTTCTGTTCTTAGGGGTCTTCAGTGTGGGTCATTTCCCCCATTTTGCAGATAATTCTAAAAATATTTCCAAAAACTTAGGCACAGGCTAATGGAAGAGAATTTATGATTTAAACATTTTTAATTTCACAATTAACTGCTACTCTGGGTAAGTCAGTAAACCTACTACAATTGTGTTCTCAGCTATGAAATGAAACAATTGGACAAGAAGTGTTCAAGAGCCCTGCCAGCTCAAAATAATTTTAATTTCAAAACTAATTTTGGATGATCCAAAAAACATTTCCTTTTAGTTTTAGCAATGCTATTAGATATATTTTGAACATAATCACCTCATAAGGTTTTGTGTGGTCTATATTTAAATAAGTTAGTATTTCCTAAATATACCTTAGGCAGAACAAGTCACTTGGGGTTATGCTGGTTGAATTTCAAGGAAATAGCAATCCACCAAGTGGATATTTCACATATGGTTAAGAATTGGAAGGCTCTAATCAGTCTTTAACAGGCCTGAGAGTCAAAGTAATTCTCATTCTGCCTTCAATGGTGACCTCATTAATGTTGAGTATATCTCTGAAAACTCAGAATCAGATGTTTGTTGCTGTTGGTTATCTGCCGGAAAAGTGTATATTTGTGTGTCTGCATTTGCAGAGAGCTGTGATTTTCAGTCATTCCTTCTTATCCACCACCACTTCCAAATGCTTCTTTTCTAAAAGCACACACAAAGATATCACTGGATTAAATGTAAATATAAAATGCTGCATCAGAAAAAAAAATCAAGTGTGTGCTCAGTGGTAGTCAAAGTCTATAATTGCTCTTGTATCACTCCCTTTTACTCATTCACTATCAAATTCACATGGCAAACAATGTAAAAAGAGACTAAATTCAGAATTGTCATCATTTCCCACAGTATTACTGTGATTAAAAAGTAATGAGCCTGTTATTGTTATGGGCCCTGAAATGTTTTAATGGGTTTTCCAGCCTGCTGAGAATCATTCCAGGACACTGAGCCAAGCAGAGTGAAATCTGAATCACCCAGTTGTTTCTGACATACCTTTTAATTGATGTCATCAGACATTTCTTGGAAAGTAGAGTAAGCCAAGGCCCACGTGCTAGTCATGTTCATTTTCATCAATTTAAGTTATATTCACTTATTGAAAATAATTCTTAATTCTTATTTATTCACTCATTCTATGTTCTGGGTAAACTTTAAAAATGATGTTAAACATGCTTCCCCTGATTTACAATGTATGTTTTGACATGCATGTAGCTATTAACACATGCAGAAGAGAATATCATAGGTAATTCTCAGTTTTTAAACCCTTTAACACCCACTTTGGTAGCATATAGTGTACAGGATAGATAAATTACTTTTATGATTCTAAAATAAGATTCACGTTTCTTTAGGGTAAAAGTCCATATTATCAAGTCTATCAGTTAAAGTTAAGTTGCAGGAAACAAATCACTACCTATTTCAAGCATAAGCACATTAAATATGGGGAATTAGGTGCTTACAGAATTGTGGGGAGGCTTATAGGAGTGGGATAAACTGGTTCCTTTCAGATGAACTCCAGAATATCAGGAAAGTGGGGAATCAGGACCTTGCTCTGGAAGTGTTGAGTTCAAAAACACACCACCAAGACTCTGATCCAGGGATCAGGAAGCTTCCATTTTAACTACCTTTTGATATCTGTGAAGCTAATCTCTGGACACTAGGACACTGTTGCAGAAAACCCTGATAATTCCATGACCATGACTGTTAGCAGCAACAGCTAAGAACATGAGAAGATGGTGCCTACCCCTTCTGCTTTCAAAATCTTTCATAATGCACTGAATTGGTGCAATCTATTTCATACCAGAACCAGCTGCCAGGGAGCATGAGAAGTGTGAAATTTCATTTTTTTGACACAAATAATCATTACTATTGTCATAAGTATCACAAAGGTAAAGCACAGAATACAATGACAACATATAACAGGTGATCTGTTGCAGGGGTCAGAGACATTTTTCTCCCTATATTTTTATAATAAGTTATACTCTTTTCTACATCTTGCCTTTTTAAATTTAATAGAATATCTTGGATATTATTCTATAGCAACACAATGGGCTTTTACATTCTTTTTTTAAATGACTGTATATAATTATGTACATTATATACAGCATATGTACATAATTCATCTTACCATTTCCCACTTAGTGAACATTTAGGCAGAATTCAGTTCTTTGCTATCACAAATAATGTTAAAGTGAATGGTCTTGTATTTACATAACTTCACATGTGTACAAGTATATCCATAGGATAAATTCCTAAAAGTAAAGTCACTCAGTCAATGGGTATGTTGTTTGTCATTTTTAAAAGAAAATATTTTATTCATTAGTTCATTTTTTTGAATAGCTAATTTACAGAGTAAAGAGATAAAAAATATAAAAAGGTAGATAGTGGAAAGTAGGTTTTCTTCATCCAGAGATATTCTATGTATATACAAGGGCATAGACACACTCATATGCATATAGAACCACATATGACATATGAGCATATAAGTTAATATGTAGAATTTCTCTTCTTTGGCAGATTTTTATTTCATTTTATTTTATTTACATTATAGTCAATGAAGACCAGGAAAGTTTTTCCAAGACATAGAGAGACCCCAGCCTTCAGTGTACCATTGTGTTAGAAACATTCTTTGTTGTTGCCTCATCAATTCATCTTTATTGTCCATACATGGGCTTTCACTGTGCTTATGTAGTTACTCTGGAGGCAAGGTCATCTATGGATATGGGCTGTCCTTGGCCTCAGATTTTCGAAAAAGATATCTTATGCTTTGTGTAGAGCACTCATCAAGGGCTCCATCTTCTCCATATCTGGCACATTCCCTTTGCCTCTCTCCTGTGTTGAATCTGCTGTTTCATGTGGCCCATATATATTCCTTCTTGCTTTACTCCCTTCATATTTTTTTCTAGCAGTTTTTTTTGGAAAAGGGTATTATAGAATAAATTTTTTGAGATCTTAAATATCTGAAAGTGTTTTTATTCTATCTGGCTACTTAATTGATAAAGTGATGATATGGAATTCTAGATTAGAAATATTTTTCCTTCAGTATTGCTCTATTGACTTCTAGTTTTAAGTGCTGCTGTTGAGAAATGTAAAGCTATTCTGATTCTTGCCATGCGACCATTTTTTCAGTAGAATTTCTTCTTTGTTCACAGTGAAATTTTATAATGCTATGCCTCTGTGTGAGTCTAATTTTCATCAATTCTCTTGGACATCCAGTAGGTCCTTTCAGTCTAGAAACCCTATGTATTCTCTTAAATTATTCATTGCTGATTTCCTCCCCTCTGTTATTTAGATGTTGGATTTTCTGACTGGGCTCCACTTTTCTTATCATTTTTCTATTTTCCTTCTTTAGTCTTTTCGCTCTATTTTTTGGGAAAATTTTTCAACTTTATCTTCCAAAATTTCTAATAAGATTTTTCATTGCTGTTTTTAATTTTTAAGACACTTTTTTGTTCTTTGAATTTTTTCATTGCATTTGGTGTGCAGACTCTTCTCATCTTCCTAATGACATTAATATAATTTTTTAAAGTATGTTTTATTGTTCCTCAAAGGACTCTTCCCTCTAAGTTGCTTTTCCCCCCCATATTTGTTTGCTTTGTTCTTTATCTTCCATCTTAGGGTCTTTCCTCAGATATCTTGTAATTGTTAGCTGTCTATTAATAATATAAAGTAAGGGACTGATTTTCTGGGGTGTTGAAATAGTCCATATTGTGTTAGGGGTATGAGTTACACAGATGTGCACATTTACCAAAACTGCTCAAGTACATTTAAGATCTTTGTTTTTTTGTTTTTAACCCTCACCTGAGGATATTTTTCCATTGATTTTCAGAGAGAATAGAAGAGAGAGATGGAGAGAAATATCAATGCCTCCTGTACTCACACCAACCTGGGCCAGGGTTGGGGCGGAGCCTGCAACTGAGGTAGGTGCCCTTGACTGGAATTAAACCTGGGACCCTTTGGTCCGCAGGCCGATGTTCTATCCACTGAACCAAACCAGCTAGGGCGAGCTTTGCATTTCAATACTATACATAAATTATACCTCAAAAAACATTTTAAAAAACTAAAAAAACAAGTGAGGAATCAAAACACTGGCAGCTCTGAGCAAGTGGGTGGGATTTACCAAGCTAGAGGTTTGCCTTTAGGACATATGGTAGGCCATTTGTTGGTACAGGGCCCTGCCTTCAGTGGGGCCTGGCATTCCCTAGTCCTGGCATCTTCTTCTACCTCCATAAGGAATACTCCCCCAAGCTCTGCCAGGATAAAGGAGGGCAGTTACCCAGCAGTGTGGAATGGAGAAGTTCTAGGGGTCTAATTGCTTCTCAAACATCTTTCACTTGACCCTCCTTATTTCAGCATGATGCCTCTTCACCCCAGCTCCAGTATTATCTAGTACAACGAGTTCTTGAACCTATTGAGAATTCCACAATGTAAATTGGTTTGTACTCTGCTTCCTCACTGCTACTATGCAGCTTCCAAAATATTATTGTACCAGCCCAAGAGGGTTGATGTTTTTTAAAAAAAATCTCTTTATTGTACTTTTTTAGGGTTTCAAGAGGAAGCAAAGTTAGGTGTGTGTATTCAAGCAACTATCTTAACTGAGGAGTCAGGAAATCAGAAATATGCTTTTTAATTCTCCAGTTTCTGCAATACAAGAAGGCCCTCTCTAAGGAGTTTGGAATACATGCTAAAAGTGACTCACCAAAGCTATCATAGTTAACCCCTTTAACTATTCAACATCTATACATAACCTTCTAATCATACTTTAATGTCTAAACAATAGCAGTCTAACATGCTTTCAGCTAACAAAATGCAATGATCCTTTGTGCAAATGAAAACGTTTTCAGTATCTCTGAAGGGGAAATTAAAAAGTTGTCTTCCTTATGTGGTAAGCAGACAGACATGAGCAGAGCAAGGACATTGGGCCAGGTACAGAAGGTCACCAGGATAGAAAGCCCTCGCTGCCTAGTAAGCATGGACAATTGAAGGTTGGGAACTCATCCCCAGGGTGACCTTTCATCCCCTAGCATATCACCACTGGTCATGTGGTTTGGACCCCCTGACCTTTCATATCTCTGGTCATTCAGTTTAGAACTCCTGACCTTTCCTCCCTAGAGAGAACATCTAGGCCTCAGTTGTATTTCAGCTCCAGGCCCAGAAAAGCAGCAAAACCAGACAAATGACACCAAGGCTGAGTTAGGACAAGTTGCATTGAATAATGACCCCTGCCCTGGCTCTGACCAATCAATAAGTGGAGATCCTGACCCTGAACGAAATATTATATTGAGATCTTCCCCTGGGACCTCCCATAAAATCTCCACCCTTAAAACTCATAGGATGAGGACCCAGTGCACTCTCCCTCTTGGGAGCATGCCTGCGTTTGCTTCCCCCTCCCTCCCATCCTCCTTCATGTCACCTTGACCTTCCTGATTCTAAGCTCCAAGGGCCCTTCCTTTGCCTCTATAAATTGTTTTTCTAAGAACATTTCTTCTGTGAATTACTTCTACCTCTGTGATTTTCTAAACAAATGTTTTCTTATAGTTTGAGTCTTGGCTCTGAATTCTTTCCTAGCCAGAACTCAAGTACTGAGTTTGCTGAACCCAGGTCCAATCTGACCCTACCAGTCTAACACCTGGTGTCATTCCCACTGTCACCAACACTTGTACCTCTCTATGAGTAAAGTTCATTTTTCTAGTTCAGGAACACTCTCTCCTGGATATCATGTAACCTAAGAACTAAATTATAAAATTAACTACCACCAACATATCTTATATGAAATAGTAAGGAAGAGTGGATACTTGTTATCTATAATTATGTGTGCATTAGGAAGAAAATATGGATGACTGCTATAGTCCTTGTTTCTGCAACTAGTCACAAGGCCACAGTTGGTATTTACAATTTCCTTCCTTTGTACCAGCAATTCAGCTATTTGGGACTCATTTTGTCTGTTAATTCAATTAGTGGCAGGGTTAGGCATTTTGAACTGCCAACAAGAAAATTTTAAATGGGCCCTCCCTTATTTTTGTTATTTTCAAAATGCAAATTTCCAGCCTTCTGGCATTTCAGGGAGTGTTCTGATATTATCAATTCCTATGAAAAGAGGAAAGCAAACAGAAATCATGTGTTGTACTTTTCTGTGTAGATGAGAATCTCAGGTGGAAATTACAGCTTGTCAGCTGAATACTTTCAGAAAGTTAAGCAATAATAGATTCATTTACCAATGGTAGACAGATGAACATGCCTTAGATTGAAGACTAGCAAGTAGTAAGGTTGCCCTTGTTCTTCATCCAAATTGTGAAGCTTGACATTGTGTTCAGGACAACCACCAGCTTCACTACAGAGATGGTCATCAGGTGTAATTGCAAGCAGAATTAAGGTAGTCCTAAAGAGGGTAGTTTGGGAAGGGTAATAAAAGTTGTTTTGGTGCCCTTTATCCTCTATCATCAGCCTCAGCTTTTCCTTCTCTTCCTGACCAACCTCTGCTAAAATATTAACTGTTTATAATATGTCATCTGATAAAAGATTGGAATAACCTCTGAAAGAGATATTTACATGTCAAAAGAGTAGTCATAAAATTTAAAAAGCTTTTGAAATTAAAAAGAGTAGAACTTACCTATAGAATAACAGATGATAGAATTCATGTGCCCCATCAGAAGGTTCCATTAGCCTGTAAAATCATTCCACTAAATTGATTTGTAACATAGATTGTAAATAGTGATGGGGACAGAGTTAAATTCACATTTCATGATATATGGCCTACATTCAGACCCTATTGTCATTGAGCTCAAAGGTGGCTTTAATCATTGATAGTTCTATTATTATCAAGCCCAGAGTATGTGAGTAGTGGTCAGCTGGGATGTTTATGACATAGAGCTATAGTCTGTCAACACGGGTTATATCTCAGACTATCCAACCATCTTCCAATTTCAGTAGCTGGTCTCCAGGAAAATTGGTTTAGGACTCAATGGTAATGTTCCCAGGTCTCTTTTATCTGGCAGTTTATAAACACTTCTTGATGCTGTTTTCACATTGGGAAATTCTTTAGCAAAGTTGAATTGAAAACTAGTATACTAGCTATGATATGGCCTACATTAACATTGGGAATTTTCCAGGGCAGAAATAGGCAAATATTGAGTAATGCCCTAGATTTTAGGGCCCAAAGAAAGGAGTGATAAAAAAGAAAGGATTTCTTTAGGTTTGCTTTGCAGCAGTTCTCAACCTGTGGGTCGCGACCCCTTTGGGGGTCGAACGACCCTTTCACAGGGGTCACCCCATCGGAAAACACATATATAATTACATATTGTTTTTGTGATTAATCACTATGCTTTAATTATGTTCAATTTGTAACAATGAAATTGGGGGTCACCACAACATGAGGAACTGTATTAAGGTGTCGCGGCATTAGGAAAGTTGAGAACCACTGCTTTAGGGGAAGGAGGTGGGGGAAATCTTTGGTGCTCCGTGGGAAAACTGAAGTACACCGACCTCTGCCTTGGGCAAGTCAAAGGATGCCTCCAGCCCTTAGGTTCAGAATCGGCTAATTTGGAGTTTGTGATCTTTTGACTTTGCCTTTGTGCCATTTCTGAGAATAAGATTTATTAAACAATTTACTAAAAGGGGAAGTTTTCAGAGGGAAATAATGAAAGTATTTTAGAGAATGAACTCTTTTCACAGAAACAATTGATAGGCTAATTGAAATGAAAACAGTTTACCATTCATTATAACAGGCCTAGAAGGCCCTTCCCTTGAAATGTTTTATTAGCTTTAAATATAGTTACTCTAAGTACTCACAATGAATTATGTTACACCTCTATGGCTGAGTTTATAATTCATACCTGCTCCTGTCCCCCAACAAGCAGTTCAAACGCCAATTTTACTAAGAGCTCTAATTTCAGACAAGTGCTGCAGAGCCCAGACTGCAGAAAACCTTCATTGTTGCTCAGAAAAAAAAAGGGGGCTGGTGGCAGCAGTAAAAAACTTTCAGGAGGAAGGAAGCAAATGACTTAGGTAAAGTATTTGGATAGTCTGTCAAATAACAAACCAGAGGAAACTGTGGGGTGGGTCAGGAAAAAGGTTAACTAAAAAGACCTTCAAAGCAGATGTAAACAACCTGATAGGAACGAGTGTATTTGTGGGTTTGGGTTGCCATGACCTGAATGTTTGATTAATGTGAGAAAATGGACAGTTTAAAAATTTAAAAGGCCAGTGAAATCCAGGCTTTTGAAAGCTTCTGGTCATTTTGTAATCTTTAAACCTTACAAATCAGGTTGGCCCCAGAGAAACTGAATATAGGCATACCTCAAAATATTGCAGGTTTGGTTCCAGACCACCACAATAAAGAGAGTCATAATCTTTTCGATAGTGGAGGATCTTGCCTTTGCTTTGTGGGGGAAAAAATTAAATGCTGTATCTGTCAAGGGCAAATAAAATGAGGTACACCTGTACAGACACCTATAGAAGATTTACTCTGAAACTGCCTTTAGAATGGAGACACACAAACGTTAGCCTCGCTGCATAATGGAATGTGAACCCTGTTTTACTGTATAGAGGTTAAATAAAAAATATACTCTCTGTTATCTTGGTCTAAAAGTTTTATACTGCAATTTATTTAAAAAGTACTCTCTTTAGTTCAACTTAAAACTATACATTTAACACCTTTAATTAGAGGTTTTATTAAAAGAGTGAAGTAAAACAAAACAACAAAAATGATTATAATTGCTGGATCTATGTAGGTCAGTGATGGCTAACCTATGACACGCGTGTCAGAGGTGACACGTGAACTCATTTTTTTGGTTGATTTTTCTTTGTTAAATGGCATTTAAATATATAAAATAAATATCAAAAATATGTCTTTGTTTTACTATGGTTGAAAATATCAAAAAATTTCTATATGTTACACAGCACCAGAGTTAAGTTAGGGTTTTTCAAAATGCTGACACGCCGAGCTCAAAAGGTTCGCCATCACTGGTCTAGGTGGATGCTTTGCTCATAGTACATGTGCATATAGGTGTTCAGCACCAAGCCCTGTGCCAAGAAGGCAGGGCAGAGAATAGACTGAAAGAAACCAGGTCACTTGCTTATTTAAATATTTATTTAAGAAATAAGTTTAATACATAAATCAGGGAAAGGAAAGGGAGAAAAGAGTTTCTTCTGTTTTTGTTCACTTTTCAGGTCCAGGCATCTCTACTCATTTCTGTTATGGAAACAACTATTATTGATAATATTGGAAATTAATTTCATTTTATTTATTGCATTTTAACAAATATTTAAACTGTGTGATTTTTCCAATTGGGGTGCTTTATTTTGGCTCTGAAATTTTATTTATAATAGCCAGCTTGTTTTGTTGTTCACAAATGTATCTCACCTGCTAGACTGGAAACTCCTTGCAGGTAAACTTCTCTCTTCTCAACCCTCAAGATACTTTGATGAAGAAGGGGCCACATACTAAACCTGACAAGCTCAGTAGGGATGCAGAGAACACCTCACTGATAACACTTTGATGCTGCCAATCCTGGAGGCATTGTTCTGGTATTAGAAATTGCTGGAAGGTAGCCAGTATCCCAAATAGCAAAACTAAGCCATCGTCTGAAATTGCTACTTAGATATTATCCTAGTCACACTAGAAACCTTGAACCATTTGCAAGGAATTATGAGGAAAATGCAAAGTAATCACATCTTCAGGGGAGCATGCCAAGGTGCAGATGAATAGAGGGCTTCTTTGTTTACTGCCTCACCACCATCGTTTATGACATCCGCTAACAGATGCCACAAACCTGGAAATGGGCACCTTCATGCGCTGTGTTTTGGAAAACACTCTATTAACATTGCTGACTAGAGCATCGAGGAAATAAATGCACTGCAAAAACAACCCATGAATAAATACAATCAGGTACTCTTTTGACGGCTTGAATCCTTTTCAATGTGGAAATAGAGACAACAGATGCCAATAGGGGAAATTATACCCAGTGTTCTGAAACTGCAATAATCAGGTCAAGCACAAATGCAAAGGGTTTGAATGGCTTTCAGGACTTGCAGCTGATGATTCTAGAAGAAGCCAGGGCCATCTGGAAGCCCAAAGAAAATTCTGTCAGGTAAATAGAATGAGTAGAATTAATTATAGCAGTAACTAGACTCGCAGTGGTTCTCAACCTTGGCTGAACATTAGAATCACCTGGGAATCTTTTTAAAATCCTGATTTCGGGGCCGCATCCTCCGGAAATTCTGTTTCTTTGTTACTAATGTTGTGGCCCCACCCCATAACAAAGAAACAGAATTTCCAGAGGATGGGGCCCAGAAATCAGGATTTTAAAAAGATTCCCAGGTGATTCTAATGTGCAGCCAAGGTTGAGAACCACTGAACTAGAGTCAGACCACCTGAGATGAAGGAGCCATGCTAAATGGTACTTTATGTCTCTACCAAAGTTGGGTAAACCTGGATGCATGGCTGTAACATTAGGAATGTCAATAATTTGATTTTCTCCTTCTGTAGCTAGAGTGATTATTTAGACTGCAGTAGTTGGAGCAGAACTGATGAAGTCAGCAAGCCCTTTTATATTTTCTTATTAATTTCTCTTTGGTGAAACTCCTTGCTCCCCAGCATCACCACCTAATTATCTCAGGAAGATCCTATCTTTGGCTTCCTGGAATCCTAACTTGTCAAACTTTGTATTGCACAGTGAGTTTTTTTATTTATTGACAATATCCAGGAATAAGGTGTTCCTTATATAGGGTGTCCCCCCAAAAATGTATGTACACTTTGAATAATTATTAATTCCAATGGGTTAACTGAAAAGAAACATTAAATGAGCTATCAGCTTTTAGTAGGGTATACACCCTGTATATAAAAGAATATTCCATATGACTAAGACATTCTTTTATGCCAAAATATTAAAAACTGGTAAAGATATTTGCAATAAGCATTCCTGTATTAATTATCCTTTGCTGGGTAACAAATTATCCCCCAAATTAGAGGCTTTAAACAGCAAACACGTATTGCCTTATAGTTTTTGTAAATCAGGAATCAGGAAGCTTAGCTGGGTGCCTCTGTCTCAAGGTGACTTATAAGACACCAATCAATATGTCATCAGGGCTGTTGACTCATTGGCTTCAGATGCTCACTGATGGGTTGTTGGCAGGATTCAATTCCTTGTGGGTTGTTGGCCTGAAGGCTTCACTTCTTCACTGGATGTTGGCCAGAGGCCTCTCCCAGTTCTTTGCCCTGTGAGCTTCTCCATAGTTAGCTCACAACATGGCAGCAGGCTTCCCTCCGTGCAAGTCAACAAGAGAGGCTACATACTAAACAAGCAAGACAGAAGCCACAGTCTTATTGTAACCTAATCTGGAATGTGACATTCCATCACTGTTGCTATATTTGATTTGTTAGAAGCAAGTCACTAGGTCCACCTGCTCATTCTTAAAGTATTTGGACCTATTCCTAAGTGTCTATGTCAAATATCTTCTCCTAGAAAATACGATTTTGAGTCTTATACTATTTATTCTTTTTTTAAAAAAAACTTCCAAAGGTATTGTGATGTAGCAGGTCAGTGGACCAGTATTTGAGAAACACCACTCTAGAGCTGTGCTTCTTGAAATTTCAGTGTCCATAAGAATTACTTAGGAACCTGTCCGCAATGTGTATTGTTAGCCTTTAGCCCAAGAAAGGCCAGTTCAGAAGAGTTGGGTGGTGAGTTGAAGGCCTCTCGTGGGCCACTTTATGTCCTCACAGCCTCCTTCGGCCACTGCCATGGAGACCGGTTCTACGGCTTCCACAGCTTCTTGGTGGCACCTTGCACTGGGCCTGTGTACCTCTCCCTTTCTGCTCCAGAGCTTTTCTGAACACCAGGGGCAAGGAATGTCTGAAGGAACCAGTTGGCATTCGCCCTACAACACTTTACCTGATATACAGATTCATAGATAGAGAGCAGGCTGACAGCTGTCAGGGATAGGGGCAGTGGAGGAGCAGAGGGGTGAAGGGATTGAGTAAAAAAGAAAAAAAAATAGAAAAAATCCTCATGGACACAACATTGGTGATTTCAGGAACAGTGGAAGTGAAAGAGGGTATAGGAGGAATAAATGGTGATGGAGGAGATTTGACTTGGGGTGGTGAACACACAATACAGTGTACAGATGATGTGTTGTGGAATTGTGCACCTGAAACATGTATGATTTTATTAACCAGTGTCACCTCAATAAATTCAATAAAAGAAAATTTTTTTTTACCACAACAAAACTGAAACAGAGACTGGACTGGTGATTGCCAGAGGGAGGGAGGGGTAGGGGGAGTGGGTACAGAGGTGAATGGATTGAGAAGTACAAATTGGTAGTTACAGAATAGTCATGGGGATGTAAAGTCCAGCATAGGGAATATGGTAAATAACATTACACCTGAAAGCAATACATAATAATATTAAAAAACAATAATTTACCATATTATAGCTTGTATTCATATATATTTAAAAAGTCCAATTTATAGAGATGTTACATCCAACTTTCTAAGAAAAAGGAAGAAAGAACATTAAAATTAAGTGAGAAAGAATTAGCCACTGAATATATGTAATTACACTTAATCCTCACAGTAGTTTCATTTACCAGATGATAAAGCCAAGCATCAGTTGGGCTAAGTAGGCTTGCATGGGGTTTCCCAGCTACTAATAGTGAAAAGAACCTGAGGCTGGGTGTGTCTCATTCTATAAACCTTTTCTAGTGAACCAAATACTATTTTCCTGATTATAATCTATAAAGCACTTGATAAATGTAAATTGTTAAATACCTACATCTTCCCTTTAACTGCCTTCATCAACTTCAGAAACATAGTGATATTTATATTTAATAACGAACATTCCTGCTACCTTTAAAATGGATCCACATTTTTAGCTGCAGACAGCTGCTTCTGGTTAAGACAAATTTCAAAGTTAGAATACAAACCATTATAAAGCAAGGCATTGAAATTTTTTCTCTGGTTCTTGTTCATGCATCAAATCTACAATTTCTTGACCACATAAGACTTGTACAGTCTGCACACTTGAGTTAGTTATCAAGTGGTTTAGAAAAAAAAGGAGAAGTGTGAATTCAGAAAAGCAGCTGATTCTAAGTGGAATGATATCAGACAGTCTCAAAATAAGCTTGATCCGAGATTGCGTATTCTCCTATGAATTGGTTGGTAACTTCCTCACTTTGTAGTGATTATGTTAAATCACCTTTCTATTTCTGTAAGATTAGGCTATTGATGGTTTGGGTAGAATTCATGCCTCTTTTTCAAATGGAATCTTATGTGGAACATTAATATGTAAATCAGATAAGAAAAAATAAACTGGGTAAGGGCTGAAATGGAGCCCAGAGGCACATCAGCTGGGCTCCAGCTTGGGAGCTGCCCAGGCCCTCTGCAGAATCCCCACATAAGACCATCTCTAAGGTGCCTTGCAAGTCAAAAATTCTATGAATCAATGGCTCTGTTGGGTATGTGTTAGTTATCTTATTGCCATGAAAACCAGTTGTAGTCAACAAGGGGAAAATAACAATTACTGCCTTGCTCTGGGAACATCTGGTCTGGAAATTAGAACATTTTAGTTCTAATCCCAGCTTTACCACTATGTAGGTCTGTTACCTGGGACTGTTCACCTATCTATGAAATGAGGATAAAATATTTCCTATCTATGTTATTTTCAAATACATTTTCTTGTGAGGTTAAAAATTCCCTTTGACAAACATAAAATTAGAGTATAACTGTAAAGTATTGCCTTCAGGAAGCTATATAACAAGAGGTATGGATGTTGACTTTTCTTCCAAAGTCACTACTGTACAGTTACTACCTATGTTTATAATTATAATAAAATTAAAATCTTCAACTATAAGTTTGATTAATGTCTGGGTGTTCATTCTCATTTGTGCATTGTTACAAAATATTTCCAGAAAACAAGTGGGAGAATTTCTTTGTTAAAAGAAAAAACTTAGTTTTTATAGTTAATATATTTTATTAAATTTCTACATGATCCTTATTAAAATACCAAAATGAAACCATTTCAACCATTTAAACCTATAACAAATGACATTTGTTGAAGATCTTTCAAGACTTTCTATATACAAATAGAAAGATAGTAGGTAGGTAGATAGGTAAAAATGTAGGTAGACTGAGAGAGTTAGATTGGTAGACAAAAAATTGGAATTATACTCTACATGCTATTTTAAAACAAAAAATATGTAACTTTAGACTTTCATTTAATGGAGGTCAAGGAAATTGAAATAGAACTAGGAATTGATGAATTTTAGATAAATGTTTCTTCACTATGAAAGTTGTTAGTTACTAAATTTCTTTTAAAAGTATGAAAAATGCTAAGAGGCTGGAATCATTATGTAGAAAGTATTTCTTTACATTTCATTTTAGACCATAGCTATAGTTCCTATGTAATGCAAGATGAGAAAATTAGCATATTTACTCTTCTACCATATTCTTTCTGTGATACCACTTACATTATGCTCTATAGCCATAATTCCCGCAGTTATTAATACATGGTCCTTAGTTTTATATTTAAGTGAATTAAAACTTCTTCATTAATTCTGTTACAATGACTCCCATATTCCCTATTCCTATGTTATTTTAATTTGCTTTTTGTTGGCAGTTTTTTTTTTATTGCTTAAAGTAATACAAAGGGTATTACATATGTGTCCATTCCCCCCCCTCCCGCCCTAGACAGTCCCCTAGCCTCCCCTATCCCCCAGTGTCTTATGCCCACTGGTTATGCTTATATGCATGCATACAAGTCCTTTAGTTGATCTCTTACCCCCCTACCTCCTGTCCCCCAACCCTCCCCATACTTCCCACTGCAGTTTGACAATTTGTTTGAGGCAGCTCTGCCTCTGTATCTATTATTGTTCAAAAGTTTATAATGTTCTCTATTATCCATGAATGAGTGAGATCATGTGGTATTTTTCCTTCATTGACTGGCTTATTTCACTTAGCATAATGCTCTCCAGTTCCATCCATGCCGTTCCAAATGGTAAGAGTTCCTTCCTTTTTAGAGCAGCATAGTATTCCATCGTGTAGCTGTACCACAGTTTTCTAATCCATTCATCTACAGATGGGCACTTAGGCTGTTTCCAGATCTTAGCTATGGTGAATTGTGCTGCTATGATCATAGGGGTGCATATATCCTTTCTGATTGGTGTTTCCGGTTTCTTGGGATATATTCCTAGAAGAGGGATCACAGGGTCAAATGGGAGTTCCATTTTCAGTTTTTTGAGGAAACTCCATACTGTCTTCCATAGTGGCTGCACCAGTCTGCATTCCCACCAGCAGTGCACAAGTGTTCCTCTTTCTCCACATCCTCTCCAGTACCTGTCGTTTGTTGATTTGTTGATGATAGCCAGTCTGACAGGTGTGAGATGGTACCTCATTGTTGTTTTGATTTGCATCTCTCGGATGATTAGTGACTTTGAGCATGTTTTCATATGTCTCTTGGCTTTCTGAATGTCCTCTTTTGAAAGGTGTCTATTTAGGTCCTTTGCCCATTTTTTGATTGGATTGTTTATCTTCCTTTTGTTAAGTTGTATGAGTTCCCTATAAATTTTGGAGATTAGGCCCTTATCAGATATGACATTGGCAAATATGTTTTCCCACACAGTGAGTTTTCTCGTTGTTTTGTTGATGGTTTCTTTTGCTGTGCAGAAGCTTTTTATTTTGATGTAGTCCCATTTGTTCATTTTTTCTTTAGTTTCAAGTGCCCTAGGAGCTGTATCAGTGAAGAAATTGCTTCGGCATATGTCTGAGATTTTGTTGCCTTTGGATTCTTCTAGAATTTTTATGGTTTCCTGTCGTACATTTAAGTCCTTTATCCATTTTGAGTTTATTTTCGTGTATGGTGTAAGTTGGTGGTCTAGTTTCATTTTCTTGCATATATCTGTCCAATTTTCCCAACACCATTTATTGAAGAGACTATCTTGGCTCCATTGTATGTTCTTGCCTCCTTTGTCAAACATTAATTGAGCATATTGGTTCAGGCCGATATTGGCAGTTTTATCATCAAATTTTCTTCCCAACTTTGAGCATTTGGAGAACCAAGATGGCGGCATAGGTTAACGCCAGAGTTTGCTGCTTTGAACAACTACTTCAAAAGTGAAACCAAAAAACGGAAGGGACATCACCCAGAACCACAGGAACGCTGGCTGAGTGGAAGTCCTACAACTAGGAGGAAAGAGAAATGCACACGGACACTCAGAGGAGGCGCAGTGGTGAAGTCAAATTCTGAGGTGCGGAGTGCGCGGAGCGGGCTGGCGGCGGAGGGCGCGGTTGTTTTCAATCAGGAGGGAGTCGCAGACTCTGAACACCAGATCCGGGCGAGTCTTTAGGGACCCAGACTCAAACGGGAGAAGCGGGACTGTCTGGCTTCGGTCAGAGCTTTGCAGCGGGTGCTGGGACTCAGAGAGGCAGAGCCCCTGGGGACAGGACTGAGAGCCGCCATAACTGCTCTCTCCGGCCCACCCTGTTGATCCTGTGCGACCCGTCCCGCCCAAGCCCTGCACAGAGGCATTTGCCGGATAGCCTCAGGCAAAGGCTAGATTAGCACCTCCCTAGAGGACAGAAGTTCTCTCACTGCTGACACAGCTGATTCTCATAGCCACTTGGCCTGGAGGTCAAACCCTCCCTGCTATTAGCTACAACAATCAAGGTTTAACTATAAGACTGCGAACAAAGACCACTAGGGGGTGCACCAAGGAAGCATAACAAAATGCGGAGACAAAGAAACAGGACAAAATTGTCAATGGAAGATATAGAGTTCAGAACCACACTTTTAAGGTCTCTCAAGAGCTGTTTAGAAGCTGCCGATAAACTTAATGAGATCTACACGAAAACTAATAAGACCCTCGATCTTATATTGGGGAACCAACTAGAAATTAAGCATACACGGACTGAAATAACGAATATTATACAGACGCCCGACAGCAGACCAGAGGAGCGCAAGAATCAAGTCAATGATTTGAAATGCGAGGAAGCAAAAAACATCCAACCGGAAAAGCAAAATGAAAAAAGAATCCAAAAATGCGAGGATAGTGTAAGGAGCCTCTGGGACAGCTTCAAGCGTACCAACATCAGAATTATAGGGGTGCCAGAAGATGAGAGAGAGCAAGATATTGAAAACCTATTTGAAGAAATAATGACAGAAAACTTCCCCCACCTGGTGAAAGAAATGGACTTACAGGTCCAAGAAGCGCGGAGAACCCCAAACAAAAGGAATCCAAAGAGGACCACACCAAGACACATCATAATTAAAATGCCAAGAGCAAAAGATAAAGAGAGAATCTTAAAAACAGCAAGAGAAAGAAACTCAGTTACCTACAAGGGAATACCCATACGACTGTCAGCTGATTTCTCAACAGAAACTTTGCAGGCCAGAAGGGAGTGGCAAGAAATATTCAAAGTGATGAATACCAAGAACCTACAACCAAGATTACTTTATCCAGCAAAGCTATCATTCAGAACTGAAGGTCAGATAAAGAGCTTCACAGATAAGGAAAAGCTAAAGGAGTTCATCACCACCAAACCAGGATTATATGAAATGCTGAAAGGTATCCTTTAAGAAGAGGAAGAGGAAGAAAAAGGTAAAGATACAAATTATGAACAACAAATATGCATCTATCAACAAGTGAATCTAAGAATCAAGTGAATAAATAATCTGATGAACAGAATGAACTGTTGATTATAATAGAATCAGGGACATAGAAAGGGAATGGACTGACTATTCTTGTGGGGGAATGGGGTGTGGGAGAGGCGGGAAGAGACTGGACAAAAATCGTGCACCTATGGATGAGGACAGTGGGTGGGGAGTGAGGGCGGAGGGTGGGGCGGGAACTGGGAGGAGGGGAGTTATGGGGGGAAAAAAAAAAAGAGGAACAAATGTAATAATCTGAACAATAAAGATTTAATTAAAAAAAAAAATTTTTCTTCCCAACTTTGAGAAGTCCTGTCCCTTTTCTTTATATCTGAGGGACAGCTGCCTGGCATTATCATTTAGAATGTGGCTCAAAATAAAGAATCTTTCCACCCCAACACACATACACACAAGATATTTTTAACAAGTTGAAAGTTTATTGCTCTCTCACATAATAGAAGTCCAGAGCTAGCGCAATGGCTCCGTGAACTCATCAGAGACCTGTAGTCTTTCCAGCTCACTGTTCTATTATTTCTTGGAAGTCCGCTTGAGCGCCAGCCATTATATCCGTATTTCAGGCAGCAGGATGAAGGAGTCAAGAAGTATGGATGAAGGAGTCAAGAAGTATAGGTCCCCGCCCTAGCCGGTTTGGCTTAGTGGGTAGAGTGTCAACCTGTGGACTAAAGGGTGTCCTAAGTTTGATTCTGGTCCAGGGTACATGCCCGGGGTTGCGGGCTCGATCCCCAGTGGGGAGTGTATAGGAGGCAGCCAATCAATGATTCTCTCTCATCATTGATGTTTCTACCTCTCTCTCCCTCTTCCTTCCTCTCTGAAATTAATAAAAATGTATTTTTAAAAAAGAAGTATAGGTCCCGATATTTAAGGAGAATTCTCTGAAATGGCACACATTTCCACTTATATTTCACTAGACAAAATTTAATTGCATGGCTATAGGATATAGTCTTTTAGCTGGTGGCACTGTCTAGCTCAAAATCTGGGTTCTTTGTTTTAAGAAGAGAGAAGCAAATGGACATGGAGAAATAACCATCATTCTTTGCCTGCCATACCTGGATATGAAGTTTGGAGTCATGCTTTCAGGCTCTCAAAAACTGTGTAGTGATGCACCAGATATATATTACTTTTGACAATAATATATATCTATTTGTCTCCCACATTACATCCAATGCCTCCCCACATTCAAAGTGAGCATTATGCTGAATCTTACGTCACCATATCTTTGATTTCTTTTTATATTGTCTTATTGTGTCAATATGTATTCCCTAAAAGGATTACATATGCAATATATATATCATATAAATCATACATATATTTGTTGGTTGTTATTAACTTTATAAATAGGATACCATCCTTTATGTAAAGGATGTACTTTTTTATTTACATTACATTACATTGCTCTTATTCATCCATATTATAGTATGTCATTACAGTTCATTTGTTTTGGCTATTATAAAATACTAGAGGCCCGGTGCACCAAAATTTGTGCATTCGGGGGGAGGGGGGTCCCTCAGCCCGGCCTGTGCCCTCTCGCAGTCTGGGACCCCTCGGGAGATAACGACCTGCTGGCTTAGGCCTGCTCCCAGGTGGCAGAGGGCAGGCCCAATCCCTAGGTGCAGCCCCTGGTCGGGCTCAGAGCAGGGCCGATTGGGGAGTTGGGGCGCCGCCCCCTGTCATGCACAGAACAGGGCCAATCAGGGGGTTGGGGCGCTGCCCCCGTCACACACAGAGCAGGGCCCATCAAGGGGTTGGGGCACCGTCCTCTATCACCCACAGAGCAGGGCCGATAAGGGGGTTGGGGCGCTGCCACTCTCACACTCAGGGCAGGGCCGATGGGGAGGTTATGGCTCTACCCCATCACACACAGAGCAGGGCCCGTGGGGGGGGGGGGTTGGGGAGCTCCCCCCATCAGGCACAGAGCAGGGCTGCTCAGGGGGTTGGGGCCCCGCCCCCTGTCACACACAGAGCTGCAGGGCGATCAGGGGGTTTGAGCGCTGCCCCCTGTCACGCTGATCCCGGTGCTGGGAGGCATATTACCCTTTTACTATATAGGGTAGAGGCCTGGTGCATGGGTGGGGCCGGCTGGTTTTCCCTGAAGGGTGTCCTGGATCAGGGTGGCGGTCCCCACTGGGGTGCCTGGCCAGTCTGGGTGAGGGGCTGAGGGCTGTTTTCAGGCTGGGAGTGACTGAAGTTCCCAACCGCTCCTTTTTTTCTTCTTTCTTTTTTTATTCTGGGCCAGCTTTACCTTGAGGCTTGGCTCCAGCTCTTAGGCCTCCGTGGCTGAAAGTAGGTTTCTGGCCTTTGCTTACAATGTTGCGAATCTGCTGGCTGAAGTCCAGCGGTATTTGTTACAATGTTTCTTAAACTGCCCGCTCAGAGGCCTGCAGCCGCAAGCAGGGAACGTTGGTTTCCTCCAACGATCCTCCGTCACTGAGGCAGGCAAGCCTCATGTTAGTTTCAAGCTGCCTGGCTGCCGGCCGCCATCTTGGCTGACAGTTAATTTGCATATCTCTCTGATCAGCCAATGAAAAGGGTAGCGGTCGTACGCCAATTACCATGTTTCTCTTTTATTAGTGTAGACTAGAGGCCTGGTGCACAAAAATTTGTGGACTCGGGGAGAGGGGGGTCCCTCAGCCCCGCCTGTGCCCTCTCGCAGTCTGGGACCCCTCGGGAGATAACGACCTGCTGGCTTAGGCCTGCTCCCAGGTGGCAGAGGTCAGGCCCAATCCCTAGGTGCAGCCCCTGGTCAGGCTCAGAGCAGGGCCGATTGGGGAGTTGGGGCTCCGCCCCCTGTCATGCACAGAGCAGGGCAGATCGGGAGGTTGCGATGCCACCCTCAGTCATGCTCAGGGTAGGGCTGATTGGGGGGTTGGGGCACCGCCCCCTGTCACACTCAAGGCAGGGTCGATGGGGAGGTTGTGGTGCCACCCCCGTCACGCACAGAGCAGGGTCGATCAGGGGGTTGGGACGCTGCCCCCTGTCACGAACAGAGCAGGGCCCATCAGGGGGTTGGGGAGCTCCCCCCTGTCACTCACAGAGTAGGGCCGATAGGGGAATTGGGGCACCGCCCCCTGTCACACACAGAGCAGGGCGGATCAGGGGGTTGGGGCGCCACCACTGTCACACTCAGGACAGGGCCGATGGGGAGGTTATGGCTCTACCCCGTCACACACAGAGCAGGGCCAGTGGGGGGGCGGGGGTTGGGGCACCACCCTCTATTACCCACAGAGCAGGGCCGATCAGGGTGTTGGGAGGCAGCCACTCTCACACTCAGGGCAGGGCTGATGGGGAGGTTATGGCTCTACCCCGTCAGACACAGAGCAGGGCCTGGGGGGGGGGGTTGGGGCGCCTCACCCCATCACACACAGAGCAGGGCCGATCAGGGGGTTGGGGTGCCGCACCCTGTCATACACAGAGCCGCAGGGCGATCAGGGGGTTGGGGAGCTCCCCCCTATCAGGCACAGAGCAGAGCTGATCAGGGGGTTGGGGCGCCTTCCCCTGTCACGAACAGAGCAGGGTGGATAGGGAGGTTGTGGCCCCGCCCCCTGTCACACACAGAGCCACAGGGCGATCAGGGGGTTTGGGCGCTGCCCCCTGTCACACTGATCCCAGTGCCGGGAGGCCTCTTGGCTCAGCTGATGCCGGTGCTGGGAGGCCTCGCGGCTCCGTTGATCCCGGTGCTGGGAGGCATATTACCCTTTTACTATATAGGATAGAGGCCTGGTGCATGGGTGGGGGCCAGCTGGTTTGCCCTGAAGGGTGTCCTGGATCAGGGTGGGGGTCCCCACTGGGGTGCCTGGCCAGCCTGGGTGAGGGGCTGATGGCTGTTTGCAGCTGGTCACACACCCTTCAGGGTGGGGTTCCCCACTGGGGTGCCTGGCCTGTCTGGGTGATGGGCTGAGGGCTGTTTTCAGGCTGGCGGGTGACTGAAGCTCCCAACTGCTCCTTTTTTGCTTTTTTTTTTAATTCTGGGCCAGCTTTAGCTCTGGCTCCAGCTCTGAGGCCTCTGCTGCTGAAAGCAGTTATCTGGTTTGTTTGGGTTCTATAATCAAAACACTGTATCAACTCCAGCTCTGAGATCCCGGCTGGCTGAAAGCAGGTTTCTGGGGTTTTGTTTAGCTTCTATATTTGTAACAATATTTCAAACTGCAAGCTCAGAGGCCAGCAGGGGCAGGCGGGGAACGTTGGTTTCCTCTGTCACTGAAGCAAGCAAGCCTCATGTTAGCTTCAAGCTGCCTGGCTGCCGGCTGCCATCTTGGCTGGCAGTTAATTTGCATATCGCCCTGATTAGCCAATGGGAAGGGTAGCAGACATATGGCTAATTACCATGTTTCTCTTTTATTAGATAAGATTCTATGGCATGACTATACCACAATTTCTGTATCTACTTTCTTTTCATAAGCATTTGAATCATTTCCAAGTTATTGTTATATTAAGAGTATTTCAATGAACATTCTTTCACATCTTGTAATGCAGGTCCAAGTGTTTCTTTGGGTTTATGCCTAGGAATAGAATTGTTGAACTATAGAATATATCTAAAACAGAATTCATGATGATACCCTCAAACCCAGCCTCCTCTCTACCTCCCTATTTCTGTTAGTAACATCCTAATCACCAGCTCCTTTGACTCCCCAGTCCTCCCTGTTCCATATATTCAATTGATTGCCATGCTTGGAAAGTTCTTGCCTTCCCATGTTATTATCCACCTCTCCTGTTCATTAATTCTCCCTTTTACTCCCTACTTCTAAACATAATTGTTAATAAATTTTAATCCCATCATTTCCCTGTTCTACATCCTTTTGTGTCTTCCTATTATCTATGAGATTAAATGGACCCATAATACAGCATTTAAAGCTCTTTACAGTAGTGTTCCCCACCACCTTTCAGCTTTAATGTCTCTGTATTTTGTTAGCAGAGAATATTAGAGTTGGAAGACAATTAGAGATCATTTAGGTAGACACACTTACCTACTAATGAGGAAACAGAGGCCCAAAGAGGAAAAAGAATTTTATATATGTGATCTGTTTGAACAATTTTATGGCTATTGTAACTACTTCACAAAGAAGGCAAAGAGAGGCTTGGAATCTTCCATCTTTTTTTTTTTTAATCCTCACAGGAGGATATGTTTAGATAAAGAAAGGGAGAGAGGAAGGGAGAGAGAGAGAGAGAGAGAGAGAGAGAGAGAGAGAGAGAGAGAGAGAGAGAGAGAGAGAGAGAGAAACATCAATCAGTTGGCTTCCTGCCTTCCAGGAGCAACACAGGTATGTGCCCTGACCAGGAATCAAACCAACGACCTTCCAGTGCACAGGACGGTGTTCAACCAACTAAGCCATTCCGGCCAGGCACGATCTTCCATCTTGGGTTGAGGATCATGGAGTTTAATAGTTTTAGGCAGGGAGAATGAACCTGAATATATCACATTGAGAAAAATAGTGAGATATTGGGCTGGAAGAAAAGAACCATAAAGAATGTACTCTTCTGTTATTATGTTCAGTTTGCACAATATTAAGATGTTGTTCTTTGGGACTGGAAAAGTGAAGCTATCTATGCTCTTGAAGATACTAGTTGTGCCTGAGAGACATGCCTTTCAAAGAGGAAACCATAAAATGGAGATGGAGGGGCCCTAGATGTGTGGTTTGGGTAGTAGGGTTGGAACTGAAATCTCTGTCTCTCTCTTTTCATCTCCGCAGCACCCACCTCATTTCTCTCCCCATCTATCAGTCTTGCTTGTGAAATAATAATAGATAGTATTTACTGAGTGCTTTTCATATGCTAAGTGCTATACCTAGATTATCTCATTCAATCCTCATCAATTTTATAGGATAGATACTATTATCTTCATTTAAAGATGAGCACATTGGGCAAAGAGAGAATATACCCAACATGTGAGTAGTGGGTTATAAAATGTCATTCTTCAGCTTTAGACAATTTGGGAATTAGGAAAGAAGAACTCAGTTTTTATGCCTAAAAATTTTGCTGGTTTTTTATTTGGGGATAGAGTGTGGACACTCTGGATGCTTTGTAGAATAGGACAGGTTTGGAGCACCTTGAGATTGAGCTTATGTTAGAATGATTCAAATTTTATGATATATGAGTCTTTTGAACTTTTTTTCTTTGTGTTTGTTTTCCTTAGTAATTAATATAGCCTATCCATTTTGTGCTAGGAACTAGGTTATCCAAGAGAAGGTCTTTTTGTTTATTCACCTGAGTCAGAGTGCTTAAGAGGCAGTAGCATGCTCATGGAGGAAGACATTTTACTACCAGAAGAGCTCCCAGTCTTTCCTGGGGAGTTCCCTTCCAGTTATGAATCCTGAAATTCCAGACAAGTTCTAATAAAAAATATTGGTATTTCTTTCTGTCTTTCCCTCTCTCTTCCACTCTAAATAAATAAATGAATGAATGAATAGATAGATAGATAGATAGATAGATAGATAGATAGATAGATAGATAGATAGAAAGAAAAATATGCCTGGATGAGGATTAAAAAAATTACCATTTTACTGTACACAGAAGCTATATTAACCAAGCTGATGGCTCAGGGTGTCAGGAGTAGTAGAATTTGGGATTCCCAGGGGCGAGAGAGGCTGGGAGCCAACAAGAAATGTATCTACAGTTTCATGTAGGGTCTGCAGTCTGCCCTGTTTAAGGCAAACTGTCCTTACTTCTGTGGAGGAGACAACTAGCCTGAGATGCTTTTTTTTAGATTAAAAAAAATTAGATTATTAATTCTGTCACAGTTTTAGCAGCTGTCTTGTAATTCCTTCCCACAGATCTAACACACAGTTCTGTGACTAAAGGAAACAACATATTTATCCTATGAGGCGTTTCCAACGATGTAAGTCTACAGAAAAAGATCCATCGGGATAGACCTCAATCTGAGCTGCTCCTTTCTTGGAAGACGTAGTAGGAACCAAAATACACCTTCCCTGACTGCCCTGTTTCACTGAGACTGCAGGAAAACATACTTCTCAGCTTCTCCCCATTCCTGCCCTTGGGAACCTTGGCCGCAGCCAACCTTCCTTAAAGTGAGATCTGTTTTAGGCCAGAAACATAATCCTCAAAACATATTTCTATGTCTTTGGTTTCCTACCAGGCTGCCTCTTTTCTAGAGCCAATATTTTCATACAGACAGCAAATTGACTGTGGTTAGGATACAGTTTTATTATATCTATTAACATTATTTTTAAAAGTGTAATGACAGATTCAGAAACAAGAGGACCCCATATTTTCCTACTGGTGACATGAAGAGCTGTAACAGAAGTTCTATCTGGCGGCAGTAAATGGAAAAAAAATTTTAGTTGCTACATCGAAAGCTTGCCCTCAACTAACAAGCACAATTTTTTTCATTTGCCTTCAGCTGCACACAACTGGTTTCTCCCCTCATCACTACTGAGGGACCCAATATGGTCTCCTCCCACCCCCACCTCCCCATCTTCTCCCTCCAAGCTGTAAAAAACTACTTTCAAAAAGCATTTGATAATCTCACTTGAACAGTTGTATTAATGGCTGATAAATGATAAAAGGAAGTTAGTGGAAAGTGTCTGAAAGCACACCTGAGTAGAAATCCAAGGCTTGGCTTGTTTGGATTCTAGTGAATCCTAGTGTTGAGGGAAAATGTTCCCAGACTTTTGGAGGCAAGCATGCCTGAATTTGAATCCTGGCTCCATCACTTATTAGCTGCATGACCACAGACATTTAATCTTGTGTTTCTGAGTTTCCTATTCTTTAAAGTGTATATTGTAATATTTACTTTATTCAATTATTTTATGGCTTGCAATAGTTTCAGCTTATCTGTGATTTCACTTTCTCAGGTTTTAGTTACCCAGGGCCTACCACAAAAATATTAAATGGAAATTTCTAGAAATAAACAGTTGTAAATTTCTCACTGTTCTGAATGGAGTGATGAAATCTCCATCCCACCTGGGATGTGAATCATACCCTTGACCAGTGTATCCTTGCTGTATACACTCCCTGTCCATTAGTCACTTAGTAGCCCTCTACGTTATTCGATCAACTGTTGCAGCATCCAAGAGCTTGTGTTCAGGTAACCTTTATTTTACTTAATAGTAGTCCCAAAGCCCAAGAGTGGTGATGCTGGCAATTCAAATATGCCAAAGAGAAGCTGATGGTGCTTCCCCTAAGTGAAAAGGTATGTGTGTACAGGAAAAAACATCATATATATAAAGTTTGGTATGATCTGTGTTTTCAGGCATCCACTGGGGGTCTTGGAACATATGCCCTATGGAAAAGGGGGATCTACTATATTTGTCAGGTAGCACAGTACTTGAAATATAAAAAGGCACTAAAATGGCAATTATAGTAAGTTGCTAATAGAAGAGGATTGAGGATGCTGTACTCCTTTTTGCCCAGTCAATTAGTGGGTATTTCTTTGCTTCTTATAACAAACATCAAACAGATCATGGTTCTTATGACCAGTAACAACTTTCCATAGAACTAGCTCGTATCAAGCTTGGCTGTAGGCAGATCTGGGGAGGCAGAGATTCCCTGGCAGAAAGACAGGATGAGTCGCCTTTAGAAAACATTGCCAACCCTCAGCCAGGGAACAGACTACATCTCTTTGATCAATTATCACACTATTGCTTCTCCAGTGCAACTTATCAAAGAGGTAGAGAGAAACATGGAAACAAAAAGGAGACAAGCAAACATCACCTGGACTGTTCCTTTCTTGGTTCCCTCTTTTATCAGGTTTTCTCTTATCTCTGAAGAATACACTTTACCAGGATTAAGTTAAGCCCCGGGAAGGTGCTACTCCCCATCTTCCGTCCAGCCTCTCCTGTGGATCACTGCTATATGATCATAAAGATTTTTCAAGGTTATCTGGTCATCCTTCATGAGACTGGAGTCTCCCAAGAAAGAGGACTGTGTATTTCATTCGTTCATTCATTTATCCATTGATTTATGTATTTATTCATTCATCACTATAAAATTTAAAATAATAGTTAATATTGACTGAGCTCTTCCTATATGCCAGATAACTTGCTAGGATTTCCCCCCATATTACCTAATTTAACTATTTCAACAACCCTGTGGTGTAGTTACTAATTACATTTCATTTTTCAAATGAGAAAACTGAGGTACAGATGTCACTTGCCCAGTCACATGGGAGAGTTAAGTTTCTACCATTTGACCAAGTTAGTGTTAAACAGACACTGAATGGTATAAATAGTATATATATATATGATAGCTCTTGTCCCCCAGGAACTTGGGTAGGTTCATAAGACATAAAATAGGGCTAAATACTAAAATAAACATACTTGGACAATGGAAATTAGTGTGGGCTTGACCAGTAAAAGAAGAACTCCTAGGCTGGGGTACTGGGGTGCTAAGAAGATAGGCAAGCTAGACCTTATCTGTGTTATTATTGTGTTTGTTATTATAAGTGGTGAGAAGTGAATGCAGTTCAAGTCCGTTCGACCAGCACTTATTGTCTATTATCTGCTAGGGACCGTGTGAGGTACTAGACAGATGACAGAATGAGACATGCTTTCTAATATCAAGGATACACAAATAAATATGTAGAGCATAATGCATACATACAATAATAAAGGCTTGTGCAACACATAGAAGAGAAGAGTGAGTCACTGAATTGGGGCCAGGGAGACAGAGAGAGGTAGCTGGGGAAGAATCACTGAGGAGTCAACCCTTGCACAGCATTCCAAAGGATGGCCAAAATGAATAGGGGTTTTCCCAGGAGGGTGAAGTGGGTGGAATGCATAGCTCAGTTCAAGGTTTGGAGGAACAGGAAGGACATGGCAGGAATTAAGCAGGTAATAGAGTCCTGGCAGGCAGTTCAGGATTCAGGGTCAAACTGAACTTAGCAGAGAGAACTGATATATTAAAGAGGAAACTAAGATAGAAAATAGGCATGTGTGACAGGGCAGGGTAGGGGCAAGGAATAACCAGGCCTCAGTGGGCATAACAGTGTCATGGCTAACTACTGACTGGTGTGTGGGGTACAGGCCACTTGTCATGTGACTTCTTCAAGAGCTTCCCAGTGGAGAACCTGATTTTTAAAGCTTCAGCTACCTGCTCAGGATGGGCTCAGGGACAGGAGGACCAGGCCTCTGACTTTTACTGAATGAGGCTAAGTCAATTCCTTCTTTATGAATTCTGCCATGTTCAGACTCTTGGCTCTCTGGATCATTAAAATAGCTTCCTAATTTTTTTAGCTGTCTAACACAAGTTCCTCTGATCCATCTTCTAGACAACCCTCAGGGTGCGTTTTCTAAAAGGCAAATCTGATTATGTCATTTTCCTGCTTAAGATCCTCAGTAGCTGCCCATTGTCTGCCCCCTGCTCTTTAACAAGGCCCCTTACAGTGTAGCCCTGCCAAGAGCAGATGTTTTGGGAAGATTCTGAAGCTGAAATGTCAAGGCTCCCCAACTTCTGTTCCTGGGAAGTTGCTAGAGGTGTGTTTATATGGTTATTTTGTATTCAGTTTTATAAAAAGCCTCTCAAGTTGTGAAAGTTCCAGGTCCCATAAAACCTAACTCTATTCCATGGGTCCTTGTTCCTTCTCTCTCTCTCCCTTTCTTTCTTTCTTTCTTTCTTTCTTTCTTTCTTTCTTTCTTTCTTTCTTTCTTTCTTTCTTTCTTTCTTTCTTTCTTTCTTTCTTTCTCTCTCTCTCTCTCTCTCTCTCTCTCTCTCTCTCTCTCTCTCTCTCTCTCTCTTCACTAAAAGCCTGAGGTTCTCTGAACACCCAGCCTGGAACACTCCCCACTAAGCTGTCTGTTCTTTAGCACCCTCATGAGGCATCTCTCCTGAGGAAAGGCTGCCCTCATCCCCACATCCCTGAAAGCTGCTCCTCCATGCTGCCCTGTACCATGGGTATACTGCCAGATTCCTGCAGGCTTCATGCCACCTAGGTCCTAGGAGCTATCCACCCCACTGAACTGAGACCTGCTTCACCCAGGTACTTGCAATACAAAAGCAGCACCTGGGATGAAGAGGAGAGTCTCAAATAGGCTTATTGAACTGATCTGAAATGAAATGTCACTGCTGCCTCTTATAATTCACATTAGTCATCATTTATTGTCGATACACTAAGTGTCATGGAGTAAGTAAGGCACTTAAAATAGATTATCCATAATCCCCACAATAACCTCAAGACTGACTCACAATGAAAAGATAATATTAGGTTGACCCACATCAAATTGCCAATATTTGGCCATCTTTGGTGTATACAAACAGTAATTTCATGTGGTTCAATGTAATAGATTTAAACCAAGTCAGCCTGCCTCCCAAGGTAATGCTGTTTTTTGTAGAGAGGAAGACCCATCCTGACAGGCTGAGGTAAAGAGAAGAGATCTTAGAGCTGCAGTTGCAGGGTAAACCCTGGCAAGCTTGCTGATCATTGTGTGGGAGAAGTACATGTGATAATTCTTTTTATTTCTATTTTCTTCTATAGACTGTATTTTAACAACCATAGTCAAAACAATCAAAATATTGGTTGGGTGGTTGATGTGTTTATTTTCTTCCCCTGCAGTTAAAAATATCCCAAAGGGAAGGATTCTTTTTCTTTTCTTTGGGGGTGGGAGGGGTGGGGGGTGGGGAAACAGAATGGACAGCATAGTTTTCCTTATTAAGATTTTAAATAACAGCTCCTTGGTAGTCTTATGAATAGGAGAGCTCCCCTTTATTTTTTTTTTACAAGATTATATTTTAAGTAACAGCAGCTTTCACATGACACTCCTTGCATAATGATTTTTGAAAGAGGAAATTGTGTTTATGTTTTAGGATAGCACTTAATTGTCAGGAACATAAAGAACCCAAGGCAGCATTACTATTGAAGCCTGAAAGAAAATGGAAAGCTTCCAGTCCCATTACTGTAGTGCAAGACAAAGTCATAATTAATATAATTTATAAAGAAGTTACTATCAAAGGGAGTATGTTACCAAGCCCCACAATTCCCAGTTGTTGAGCTAATTTCGCTAATAACTGCTTTGCCATAACCACTCCCATTATATATAAGCAGAAATAAATTGATATATTCACATGGGCCACACCACAGATCCTTCATCAACTCTGCAAAGGTATTTTGAACATTGCCTGAGGAAGGATTTTGAATTGATTGTCTAGAGCAGAATAGAAGAGAACAAGAACAGAAAATGGAAATTTGCAATTACAGCTCAGAATATCTTTAGGGAAGCTGAACCACTGCAAAGCACGGGTCAGCCACACCAGATGACAAATGAGGATGGGGAAAGACTCCTGACTGCTGGCACCCCTCACAATTCACAGGATGACTTTTATTTTTCCCTGGTCCCTTTCTCCATCTCTTTCATACCCCTTTTAGTTGCCATCCAGAGAGAGCACTATTCATCTTCAGATACATACATTCAGTAAACCTTCCATAAATAGAACCACTCCCAGGTCTCTCCCCACCTCATCACAGGAATGTCTCCTATCATTATCAGCTCCCAAACATATGTGAATTTAGATCTGAGCAAGACCAAGTTAGGCAGCTGCTACCCCTGCCTTCACGTTAATCTGGAGCTGAGGGACCACAGGTTTAGTTCTATGAGGAAAAGTTTACTCTTTCTCCTTTGCTGTCAGTCTAATGCTATCCTTTCTTCTTCCTCATGCAGCGGTTCTCAACCTGTGGGTCGAGAACAATGAAAATACATCCTGCATATCAGATATTTACGTTACAATTCATAACAGTAGCAAAATTATGAAGTAGCAACGAAAATAATTTTATGGTTGGGGGTCACCACAACATGAGGAACTGTATTAAAGGGTCACGGCATTAGGAAGGTTGAGAACCACTGCTAGAGACTCCCAGTCCCAAGCAAAGTTCCATCTAGACCAGAAGAGAAAATCTTGGTTTACAAAGTCTAAACTGTGAAGACCAGCATGGCACAAAAATTTGGTGGACGACGTGTCGATGAGGATAGCTAGATACAAGATAGTCAATAATTTGATAAGTCTTCAGGACTTGTATCTTCCAGGAAGCCTCAGTGGTGAGACTTTGTAGTACTGTGGACTGAGACCTGAATTAGACATAGGAAGATTTGAGTTCTAACCCCCTCTCTATTACTGTGTAGCTACTAGTAAGTGGCCTTGGACTGCCACTTCGTTTCTTAGCACTTCCATTTCCTCACCAGTAAAAGCCTGGATCAGACTCCGTCAATAATTCTCAAGCTTTCTTCCCCCAGTGACACATGACACATTCCCACAATAGCCCAAAGATCATATCCCACCATTTGAGGTTACTCCTATGGGATGGGGCTGTGTTTTTCTCAGAAATTTTTAAATATATGCCGTCTTTTGAAGACTATAACAATATAAAGATGTTCTGATACCCTTCCAACTTTAACATTCTCCAATTCCAAGCAGAAAAGGTGGGTCTTTTAATTTTTATGCTTGTTTCTGTACATGGATGTGTTTCAGCGTGCCTCCTAGAAAGTGGTCAAATATTTATAGAACAAAATTGAATTGGGTGGCTTCAATATCATTCTTTCTTTTGGGTCAGGGACGGTCCCCCTCACCTTTCATCCTCTTCACTACCTTTTATCTCCTTTCCCTCCCGTTTCTTTCATAATCCAAAAGGTGCTTGGGCAGTGAGCCAGGTGCAGTTTGGCATAGAACCTACACTCATCACTTTAATACCTAGCTGGTGAAGCCCATCCAACCCCAGAAGATCTGGGCTTTGCTTAGCAAGAGAACCAAATGTCAGTTTCCCTTTTTCTTTCAGCCAGCAGCAAACAAGAATGTCCTGCAGAGGGCCAAAGCTGATAGACTTACATGGAGCACACTGAAGTCTTTTTGTTCTTGTCCTCCCTATATTTTGGAAGCTCCAGCGGGAATGTGGCCTGAATTTAAACACTCAGGCCATGACCATTAACAGTGAGAACTTTTGTAGATTCATTCAGCCTCTCCTGCCTTTCCTCTCCCATGGCATTGAATAATCTGTTGTTTGTGGACAATTTGCTTGTTGTACTCTAGAGAGCAGGCTGATCCTGGCTCTCCCATTGTCTCTTATATGGGCAAACAAAAGCAGTCTTCTTAGGCCAGAGCATCAAGCTGATAAAAGACTGATTTAAGCCTCTTTTGTGGTGAAATTTAATAGATCTGGGTTAGGCATTATATTTGATTAACCCCCACCAGTCATTATATGGCATTATATATACAGTATAGCTATGCCCAACCGCTCTCAGCTGGGCAGAGCCTGTCTTTGAACTCCTGAATGGAGCCAAGACACCGTAGGCAGAGCTGGCCATCAGCAAAATAGAAGTCAATAAACTTGTCTCTGGGGCCTGCAGTTTTCCTTTTCAGTGTCTTTCCTTCTCCACACACCCTTTATGTCTATTTATTAGGTTCTTTCCGACAGGCAGGAAGACATTTGATAAACTCATTCACACAGAGTGATTTAATGGGCTACCCTTTCCAACAGTAGCGGCAGTTCAAAAAAGGAGCTTGGATTAGGAATTGTGGAACTTGAAAGGATAAAGCTCTCATGGTGATAGAGCCTGGTTGTTTTCTCAGCTCACATTTCTCCTTTCCTCCCATAGTTGGACCAGGAGGCTTCTCCCTGCTGGTTCTTCAGGACCAACCCTGGCCTCAGTTTGAAGAAATAAAAGAAAGTCTGATTTGACCCTCAAGTGTCCCTCAAGCCTCCCAGCTGCCTATCTTTCTTTGCTCAGTGACTGACCTAAGTGATGGACTATTAGTCTTTTTGGAGTAACCAGTCTCCTTACCTCTGATACCTGGCCCACCCAGGATCCCAGTCCTTCTAAGAATGGATCCATACCTTAATGTTGCCAGTTTTGTCTCTAAACTCTCTTTAACCTGCCCCATCCCACTACTGATATAAACCCTGAACTTTCTAGCCAACTTCCTGGATTTCCAACTATTCCCCACTTCCCTGTTCCTTCTTCCCATTCTTTATCTCTTGCTGGACCTCCCTCAGGCTGACCTGAGCCTGTTCTATGATTTGCCATCCATCCAACTGGATTTCCTCTTGCTACCAGAACCCAGTGAGTGATGGTTCCAGGTTCTATCTAGGCCTACCTCAAGCCCCCCATCTTCCCCTTCCCCCAGTAGTCAGTCAGTGGATTAGACTTTCTGTAAGTGCAAATAGCTGAATCTCTGATAATCTAGTACATGATTTAATCACTTATTATTTTTTTGTTAAAACTATGAACTTATAATGAAAATAACAAAAATAAATAATATCAAGTATTCTTTAATTTTGAACATTTACAAAACAAAAGAAAATAAACAGAACAAAGTTTAAAGAAATACTACAACTGGAACAATCTTATATTTTATTTAAGAAACTCAAAATCTTGCCACTCATAACAATTAGAACTCTTTGGATTACAAATGATAGAAGACCCAGCTCAAACTAACTAAAGCAAAAAGAGAAGGCTTTAGCTGATATGACTGAAAAATTCTGATGTAATGCTGGCAGTGAGGGTGGCTTAATGCAGGGCTCAATATGTCACCCCAAGACTTACTTTCTCCTTTATCCTGTTTCTTGAGTTGGCTTCAATTTCAACCACGTGCTCCTTTTAAAGTAAAAAGAGAGTTGTAGCAACTCTAGATCAGACATCCTCTCAGATTCAAGTCCCACCTAAGAAAGCCAGATTTTGTTTTCCCCAAATCCCAGCAAAAGCTTTAATTTTTCTTTTTTTTTTTTACTTTGATTGGATCATGTGACCATACTTCAAAGTGCAAGGATGGAGATTGGGGCATAGTAGATACCCAAAGAGCTGCAATTGGGATTGGTGTAAATGGATGCCAAACAGCAGCATCCACTGAAATCACTACTTCATTTTACTTGCTTTTCCTTACTGGGGTTTAAACAGAAAGCAACACTCATATTTTTTCTTAGGGTCAAAAGACTTCCAAGCGTTTTATGGTTTTTGAATTGGGCTTTGGCTTCTGAGCTTACAGCTTTGATATTAAAAGTCCTTGCAGAGCCCTGGCTGATGTGACTCATTTGGTTGGAGTGTCACACCGAAATGTTGCAGGTCTGGTTCATGGTCAGGGTACGTACCCAGGTTTCAGGTTCTATCCCAAAGTCGGGCACGTATGGGAGGCAATCTATTAATATTTCTTTCTCACATTGATGTTTCTCTCTCTCTCTCCCTCTCCCTCTCTTTCTCTCTCTCAGATCAATAAAAACATACCCTTGGGTGAGGAATGAATGAATGAGTAAAATAAATAGATAAGTAAATAAATAAATAGCAATTTTTAAAATAAATAAATAACATAAAGTAAATACATAAGAACTAGTATAGAGCCCTAGCTGTTTTGGCTCAGTGGATAGAGCCACGGCCTGCGGACTGAATGGTCCCAGGTTTCATTCAAGTCATAGGGCACATGGTTGGGTTGCGGGCTCAGTCCCCAGTAGGGGGTGTGCAGGAGGCAGCTGATCAATGATTCTCTCTCATCATTGAGGTTTCTATCTCTTTCTCCCTCTCCCTTCCTCTCTGAAATCAATAAAAATGTTTTTAGAAAAAGAACTAATATAGAGACAGACACATGTTTTTCCTTTTGCCTCAGGCTTAGTACTGTTGGATCCTGTCTTTAAAATGTTTTTATGTTTTGCTCATTAGGGATTTTTTGCATTAATTTTTATTTTTAAAATGTTGCATTTAAATATATTTTGATTATTGAATTTTAGGAGAGAGGAAAGGAGAGAGAAAGAGATAAAGAGAGAGAGACATCAATGTGAAAGAGAAACATTGATTGGTTGTGTTCCCCGCCCCCCGCAACACACACAAACACACATGTCCAACCTAGGGACCAAACCAGCAACCTAGGTATGTGCCCTGACTGGGAATCCAATGGGCAACCTTTCAGTGCACAGGATGACACTCAACCACCCGAGCTTCTCAGGCAGAGTTCTTATGTATTTATTTTAATGGGTAATTTTTTCCCAAAACACTAAAGTAGTTGAAAAAAATTGGAAATTTAAAAATTAGATGTATTAAAATTTCATTATTTTAATTTTAAATATTTTATTTATACCCAAACTGGAATTCCTTATACATTTACTTTCTTTGATTTAATGTAAGCAAATTCATCAATAATGTTTTTTTTATTAAAATGATTAAAAATTATATAAAAACATGTATACAGGGGTGCACACTTTTAATTAGTGAATCTATTAATAAGTGAAATCTGTTTTTCTAAGTTTGTCTAAAACTCCAAACATAAATTTTTTTAAATATATTTTTATTAATTTCAGAGAGGAAGGGAGGAGAGAGAGAGAAACATCAATGATGAGAGAGAATCATTGATAGGCTGCCTCCTGTATGTCCCCCACTGGGCATCGAGCCCGAACCCTGGGCATGTGCCCTGACTGGGAATCTATGACCTCCTGGTTCATAGATCGACTCTCAACCACTGAGCCACACTGGCCAGGCTAGACCTAAATTTGATTCTCCTTATAAACCATTTAATAGTTGTAAAAAATAAATTAATTTAAAATGTTTAATATATTTTTAATTGATTTCAGAGAGGAAGAGCAAGGGAGAGAGAGATAGAAACATCAATGATTAGAGAGAATAATTGATCGGCTGCCTCCTGCACCCCCACCACTGGGGATTGAGCTCACAACCGGGCATGTGCCCTTGACTGGAATTGAACCTTAGTCTATAGGCCAATGCTCTACCCACTGAGCCAAACCAGCTAGGGCTAAATTAATTAAATTTTAATTAGACAATTTAATTACATTATTATAGTGTTTTTTTAATTGATAGATTTGTATTTATTGCCATTTTATTAGTACACTTAAATTTAAATCTTATTTTTCAATTACAGTTTGCATTTAATATTATATTATATTAATTTCAGGTGTACAGTATAGTGATGAGAATCATATACTTTAAAAAGTGTTCCCCTGGTACCCTTAGTACTCACCTGGCATCATACAAGTTATAACATTATTGACTATATTCCCTATGCTATACTTTATATCTTTGTGACTATTTTGTCACTAATTTTTACTTCTAAAATTAAAATTAGTCTAATTTTTACTTCTTAATCCCTTCACCTTTTTCACCCTGTTCCCCAACTCTCCTCTCCTTGGCAACCATCAGTCTGTTTTCTGTTAGATCTATGAGTATCTATGAGTCTGTTTCAATTTGGTTTGTTCATTTATTTTGTTCTTTAAATTCCACATCTAAGTGAAATTGTATGGTGTCTGTCTTTCTCTGACTGAGTTATTTCACTTAGCATAATACCCTCTAGGTTCAGTCATTCTGTCGCAAATGGTTAAGATTTCATTCTTTTTAGTGGTCAAGTAATATTATACTGTATATATGTACCACAGCTTTTTTATCCATTCATCTATTGTTGGGCACTTGGGTTGCTCTCATAGCTTGGTTTACTTTAAATAATGTTGCAATTTATTTAGGGGTGCCTATATTCTTTCAAATTAGGGTTTTAGTTTTCTTAATTTAATTAAAACTAAAGTAAATTATTGTAGTGGTTTTTGAAGTGGAATATCAAGTAAAAAAAAATCACTCAAAAATCCCATAACCCTAAAATTATAGTTTTTGGATATTTCTTGCTAGTTCTTTTTGTATATCTTTCTTTTATATAGTTGTAACCATTATATACAAACAATTTAGGTTTATGTTTGTTTTTATTACACCACTTACCTATGTTGTTAAATGGCCTTTATAATTACCACTTAAAATGATTGCAAAATATACCATTGAATAAATGTCATGTTATCTATTACCTCATTATTAGATGTTTGAATAGTTTCCAATTTTGCACTGCTATAAATAGTGCTATTGCTTTATGCATGTTGCTTTTTCCATATTTTTTCTTTAAGATGGAATTTCTGAGAATTTAAAAAATACAAGTGAATAGACTTCTAATAAAAAATGGGGGTGGGGGGAGTTGAACTGATGGCAGAAGTCCCTTTTCTCCAATCCAAACATGGAAAGTACTAGTAAGTATTTTAGCTAACTCTGAAAGCAAGAAAGGAAGCTCTCTATAGAAATAGAGGAGCCCACAGCAATGTGAAAGATACTCAAGGGTAATGAGGCTGGGAACATGGGGTAAGAGTTGAACACAGGCTATTTGGAGTTAAACTGTAGACTCCATGTGCAATGGGGTGGGAGGCAGATAACATAAATTCCCTGTAAGAAAAACCTTCACTCTGATTCAGAAGTGGGTGGTGATAATTTTCAGGAAAAGGTAAAATTATGACTCTAATGCAGATATAAAGGTCATCTGGTAGCAGGACCTGGTCTGGAAAGAGCAAGGGAGGTCCCTGGACAGAGGGGATCAGATTATTAGATGGGTCACCAGAAATTACATATTTTAAAAAGGATTTGTACTTTAAAATATGTCAAATACATGTTATATATTTCAGAAACATACTTTTTAATATCTAGGCATAAAAATGTATGTTATAATATAATTAGGGTCACCCTGCTATTTAGAGCTGCACAAGATTGGCTCATTCCTCAATTTGTTTAAAGTTCAGTACCTTCCTCAAATTTTCTGGAAAAGTCCCAAGGACAAGTTCCTCATCAATTTTCATTTTCATCTCCTGCTTCTGCAGAATTAGTTGTTTGGGGATCATTTGGCCACTTCATATGTGCTGCCTCTGTGACAATATAGACCCAGTATTGGAATCAGCCCTCTCCTTGATTCTTTCCATCCTTTTCTCACAGCCACTGACACTCACCACTACTGAGTCATACAAGGCCAGTGGGTGTACAGCAGGCTTTAGTGAAGTTTTGGGGTGGTGATGAGTTATATTGCAGCAGTGCACAAAATTTATGATTAAAAAGTATCATCACTGTTTTTAGAAGTTCTTCACTACTCTGACACACTACCCAGTCCCCTGCCTTCTTTCATCTCTGACACTCAAATTCCTATTAGTTTCTCATGCCCTCGGGATATGAGATATTTTTTCACCATGAGAGGCTTTCCAGAAGCAGCACTGCTCTTATGCCCAGGAAGGCGGGAAGGGGGGAGGCACTCTGGATACTGCATTAGAGGAGCTTATCCCCAACCTATAGTCTGAGTGAGGTGTTTAATTGACCAAGGAGACACACCTGCCCAGAGTTTGCCACCCCTTCCTACCTTCCAGATGAGATAGTAAACATTTTAGGCTTTATGGCCATATGGTTTCTATGTCAGCTGTGGGCAGGAGTATGTTCCAAGCTTGGCTGTGTAGGCAGGTGTATCCTCACCTGTGTGCCAGAGGGTCCCTCTATTTGGGATAGAATTTGGGTAGGAAGAAAGGGCTCATTCATGGGGCAGGAGCTGGGACTGGGCCCCAACTCTCCCTAGGATACTAAATTCTGGTGCAGAACTCTGAGGAGTCCATAATGTCCAAATTCAAGCCTGGCCTTCCAGGTTATTAAGAAGAAATATTTGTCAAATTAGGAGAATGGAATACATTTTTAAAATAGTTTTTAACTTAATTTATAACTTTAAATTTTTAGACATACAGTATATGGGCCTCCTTTATCATGTTTACCCAGCCCCCACCCTACACTAACATCAAGGAGTTTTCCTAAGCAAACATTTAATTCCATCTTGAAGAAGAATCCTGATTTTAACATTTTTGTTCTACTCTGCTACAATATTATATTTCTTCTTCAGCTCTAAACATCCAAAGTCAATACCAGATAAGTAGCTAGTGTGATCTAATGTTAAAGCCTGAGTTTGGGCAAGAGCTTCTTATATCCCTTCCAGTTCAGCATGGGTTCCAGTGATGGCCTGAGGGTGCAGGGTGTGTGTGTGTGTGTGTGTGTGTGTGTGTGTGTGTGTGTGTGTGAAATCAGCTAGTGAGGGGTCTTGATGTTTACCTGTGGGGAGACAATTGGCAAAGGTAGATAACAGGCAGGGTCGGTCCGGCAAATCCAAAATTCTGCAGGCATCATTTAGTTTAGAAACCAAATTCCACAATAGTTACTAGCACTGCTAAGAATGGAACTCTAAGGATTTGTGCTTGCCCAGAGAATAAACACCATGAGAGAAAGACACAATGGGAATAATGAGCTTCATGTCAGCTCTGAGCTGTTCGGCTAGGAGGCTGGAAAAGGGACGCTGCAGCTGGTCAGGAGGGCTTTTCCCTCGTGTCTCTCTGGGCCATCTGTTCTGAACTGTGCCATCAGCTTCCCATCGGAAAGGTCAGAATGGGTTTGTGGGTAAGGCCTAATGTTGGCTCCACACACCACGTTAGGTGCAGCTGCTCTTGGCTTGGTCACGCCTGGGTTTGCACCCAAGACCCTCAAAAGCTCTGCGCATTATGGTAATTAGCCATCTGCTGCAGCCTTTCCAGAACCTGCTGATCACAAAAGTAAGCCAGGAAGCTCTCTGACTACAGCAGAAATGGCGGTGTGAGGAGGGGCCTCAGGCCACTGGCTCCCTCCCCCGTCCTGGACCCTACAGCGTGACAGGAGCTGGCCCAGCACTCAGCACAGCTTCTCAGCTCCTAGGGCTCCAGGGAATACAAGCAAGGGGTCTCCCTGCTAATGCATGGCTATCACTAATTCAAATAGAGGAGCTGAACAGGGACATGTCTGCTGAGACAATGACACTGTGTCATTAGGGAGACAAGCGCCATTTGTCTGATAAGTAACTTTTCTTTGGGGAATGGGTGGCTGGCAATTTTTAGATTCTCAATTCCTACTTTTGTGCAATCATTGTTACACATTCACATAAATGTTCCCTGCCCCTCGTCCCTATAAATATATAGGTTATGGGGTGAGGTGGGGAGGTTCTGTATTGGAAACTGTCCTTGGTGTTTGGTAGGCAAGCCTCTCTATTGATAGATGAGGACCTGGCGATCGAGTGTTTTGCTCCTTCTCCCTGTGTAAGTTCGCTCTCAATAAACCTTATTTTATATCTGCACTACAAGTGCTGAGTTCTGATATTGTAAGGTTTTTTTCAAAGTTGAAAATCTCTAGATAATGAGTCTATCTGATGCCTAGTGTCCAAGTGACTGAATTATTAATACTTCATCCAATATTTCTGCCTGGTTTACTCTGCTAAAGAGAGTTATCTTTAAGATAATGATGGAGAATCAAATAAAAATTAGCTCTTATCCTCGAGTCAGTTCTACAAATTGGGAAAATTGAGCAACTATTAACATTTGGCCACATTTGCTTCATCACTCTCCATTTGTATACATTTATTTTCCTGAGTCATTTGAGAGTTACAGACATAATTAATGCTCTTTTGCCTCCAAATGCTTCAGTGTGTATTTCCTAAGAGCAAAGATAGTCTCTTACACAAGCCCAGTAAAAGTAACTAATTAAAGAAATTTAACATTGAAATGATACTATTATCTAATGCAGTGGTTTTCAACCTTCTGGCCCTTTAAATACAGTTCCTCATGTTGTGACCCCCACCATAAAATTATTTTCGTTGCTACTTCATAACTGTAATGTTGCTACTGTTATGAATCATAATGTAAATATCTGATATGCAGGATGGTCTTAGGCAACCCCTGTGAAAGGGTCCTTCGACCGCCAAAGGGGTCGCGACCCACAGGTTGAGAACAGCTGATCTAATGTATAGTTTATATTAAAATTTTGCCAAGCATCCCAATAATGTTCTTTATGCCAATCTTGACCTTCTACCACTTCTCCCTCACCCCCACCCCCACTCAGTATCCAATCCAGCATCACACATTATATTTAGTTGTCATGTCTACCAAAAATTAAACAAAACTTTCAGATTGTACAGTATTTCCTTTAGCTGTTGAACTCGTCTCTTTCCTGCTGGGGCCCTTCTAATACTGTATTTGGGCCATTTGTTGGTGTGTTTTTTTTTCATGAAGGTGGGTGTAACCACTCAGTCAGACCAACCCTTGAGATAGAGCCAGAATTCAATCATATATATATTTTTCAATATGTTTTTATTTACTTCAGAGAGAAGAAGGGAGAGGGAGAGAGAGGTAGAAATATCAACGAGAGAGAATCATTGATCGGCTGTCTCCTGCATGCCTCCTATGGGGGAACAAGCCTACAACCTGGGCATGTGCCCTGACCAGGAATCATACTGTGACCTACTGGTTCATGGGTTGATGCTCAACCACTGAGCCACACCGGCTGGATAATAAGATATTATTTTAATATCTATCTAAGGTGTGGCTGCAGAAGATAGGAAGCACATGAAAAGAATTCCATGAAATCCAGGAAGTTATTTACGTATCTAAAGAACTGAAAGAATGCAAAATGCAATAGACTTTCCCAGGTAGATCAGAGAATTATGTAATATATAACTTGGCCAGACCTGTCCCTAAATTCTGGAGACAGGACTATGAGACAGGCTCAGACTGGTAGTTGGGGCCATGAGAAAAACTGCTTTGGAGCCTGCAGCTCCAGCCCTCAAACCTCAGCCAATATCTCTCGTCCATGAACTAACTCCTCCAATATCTGCAAGGAAAGAAAGACCAAAATTGTTTAGGATGACATATTTGTTTCCTGTGTGGGATAGAAACAGAGATTTATAATTATGTATAGACTAGTAGCCCTGCACACGAATCTGTGTGCCAGTAGGTCGCTGCCGCCCTCCTGTAGCTCTCCACCCCCCTCATAGCTTGTTGCCCTGCCCTCTCCTATAGCTCTCTGCTTCCCACTTGCTTGTTGCCCTGCCCATCCTTTAGATTAACTTGCTGCCCTGCCCCCTCCTGTAGCTCTCTGCAGCCCGCTTGTACCTCCCTGGTCCACCCTCCTGCTGATCCCTGATCTGGTCCTGATGTGCTTGGTCATTATGCCTCAGGGAGTAATGACTAATTAGCATATTCCTCTCTTATTATATAGGACTAGAGGCCCGGTGCACAAAAATTTGTGCACTCGGGGGGAAGGGGGGTCCCTCAGCCTGGCCTGTGCCCTCTCGCAGTTTGGGACCCCTCGGGAGATAACGCCCTGCTGGCTTAGGCCTGCTCCCGGGTGGAAGAGGGCAGGCCCAATCCCTAGGTGCAGCCCCTGGTCAGGCTCAGAGCAGGGCCGATTGGGGAGTTGGGGCGCCGCCCCCTGTCATGCACAGAGCAGGGCGGATCGGGAGGTTGCGATGCCACCCTCAGTCATGCTCAGGGTAGGGCCGATTGGGGGGTTGGGGAGCTCCCCCCTGTCACTCACAGAGCAGGGCCCATCAGGGGGTTGGGGAGCTCCCCACTGTCATGCACAGAGCAGGGCCGTTAGGGGAGTTGGGGCACCGCCCCATGTCACACACAGAGCAGGGCGGATCAGGGGGTTGGGGCACCGCCACTCTCACACTCAGGGCAGGGCCAATGGGGAGGTTATGGCTCTACCCTGTCACACACAGAGCAGGACCCGTGGGGGGTGGGTTGGGGCGCCACACCCTGTCACACACAGAGCTGCAGGACAATCAGGGGGTTGGGGAGCTCCCCCCTATCAGGCACAGAGCAGGGCTGATCAGGAGGTTGGGGCGCCTTCCCCTGTCACGAACAGAGCAGGGAGGATAGGGAGGTTGTGGTCCCGCCCCCTGTCACACACAGAGCCGCAGGGCGATCAGGGGGTTTGGGCGCTGCCCCCTGTCACACTGATCCCGGTGCCGGGAGGCCTCTTGGCTCAGCTGATCCCAGTGCTGGGAGGCCTCGCGGCTCCGCTGATCCCGGTGCTGGGAGGCATATTACCCTTTTACTATATAGGATAGAGGCCTGGTGCATGGGCGGGGCCGGCTGGTTTGCCCTGAAGGGTGTCCTGGATCAGGGTGGGGGTCCCCACTGGGGTGCCAGGCCAGCCTGGGTGAGGGGATGATGGCTGTTTGCAGCTGGTCACACACCCTTCAGGGTGGGGGTCCCCACTGGGGTGCCTGGCCAGCCTGGGTGAGGGGCTGAGGGCTGAAGCTCCCAACTGCTCCTTTTTTTCTTTTTCTTATTTATTCTGGCTCCAGCTCTGAGGCCTCTGCTGCTGAAAGCAGTTATCTGGTTTGTTTAGGTTCTATAATCGAAACAATGTATAACTCCAGCTCTGAGATCCCGGCTGGCTGAAAGCAGGTTTCTGGGGTTTTGTTTAGCTTCTATATTTGTTACAATGTTTCAAACTGCAGGCTCAGAGGCCGGCAAGGCAGGCGGGGAACATTGGTTTCCTCCGTCAATGAAGCAAGCAAGCCTCATGTTAGTTTCAAGCTGCCTGGCTGCCGGCCGCCATCTTGGCTGGCAGTTAATTTGCATATCACCCTGATTAGCCAATGGGAAGGGTAGCGGTCGTACGCTAATTACCATGTTTCTCTTTTATTAGATAGGATATGAAGTATATCAAATTAAAATGTTAGAAATAATCTATACATTTTGGTGTCTTTAGTCCTAGTCATGTTAAAAAGAATTGGGGGCTTTAGACTATCTGACAGATTAATCCTATGGGTCTAATGTAAAATATATTAAATATAAAATACATATCATAGGCATAATGTAAAATGCTTTTAAACTTGTGATTTTAGGTTGAAATTTTCCTAAGTTTGTTAATAAGAACTTAAGATTCATGATAGTTATAAGTTTAATTTATTGTTAGATTTATAAAATGTAAGGTTTGGGGAAAGTCTTATTAGTCAGAATTGTAGCTTTTCAAAGAGAAGAGAATATATTGTGTATAAATGCATTTGAAATATTTAAAGAAATTTAACTTACTAAGTTTGTAGATAATAAAAACATTATAATTAAAGGACTCTTCAGAGTTATTAAAATTTGCTAGAGTAACACACAGAATATTACAATTTGTAACCTGAACTATAGTTTAATAAGGTTTTTTTTTATTTTATAACCTTAATAATTTGAATATATATTTTAAAAAATAAAGTAAGTTTTGTGTAGTCCTTTCAATGCTCAAAAGTCATCCTCAGAGACCCTGAAACCTCACATTTACAGAAATGGTCTCCTTCCTAACCAGTTGAAGCTACTGCCAGTGGGAAGCTTATAGCAGTTGCAGAAACTGCTCTGTTCTCACCCACAGAAGAGTCAAACTGTGAAGAGCCCTTGGGTTTCTGTGTCAGGATTAATGGCCAACTAGGGCCTTCATTATTAGGGGAATCAGCCTTTGGAAATATTTTTACCTCTACCCTTCCTTAAATGCCTTCCAGCTTGCTGAATGGGGCATGTTTTATATGATTTTAGTTACTTCTGATTGAGATAATGTGAAATCAGACCTGACTGAAATAAAGCTAACCAGTCTTCCATAGTATTTTTTTTTCTTTCAGACACAGCTTTATTAAAAAGAGCCACCTGCTTTTACTGTTTTAGCGTTGCCTCCATAAAATGATTTACTACTGCTCTACCTCAGGAAAATTCTCACCTGGTTCTGTATACTCTCACCTTCATCTTCTCTCAATACCCTCACCCACACAAGGTGTCCAAGTCCCTCACCCTGGGTCTGGTTGTTGGATGCAGGTGACATAGCCACAGGTGACACAGGTTGGAGAGCTTGGTACTGAGAGAAGAGCCTGGTACTAAGGCTCTTCCACATACTGGTTCTTGGACTCCTTCTTCACATCTGAGTATTCCTTCTACCTCCTGTCTTCTGTCTTCCAGCACTAACCCCCTCTTCAGTCTGTGGAAGTAGAGCACCCCTCTAAATTAAATGTCCAAATCTTTATTTCTCTGCTTTGAGTCTTTGTTTCTGCTTCTTTGCAACTTGAGGAAAGAAAACTGCTCCTTGGGTACCAGTAAGAGAACAAAGCAAAGAGGAGACTACTCATAAATATATAGAGATGGGATCCTGCTACCCCGGAAATAATTCATTTCATCTCATCTTATATTTTACTTTATAAAGGAGAGGGAGTTCAAGGAAGATGGACAGGAATATAAATTTTTGGCCCACACTGCAGAGTTGGATTCAAAATGCAAATTCTGGGTGTGAATTCTGCTTCACCACTTATTAGCTTTGTAGCCACAAGAAAGTTATGTGCATGTCCAACCCTCAATTTTCTTACCAGTAAAATGAGATTTAAAAAAAGAAAAACACAAAAACTTGCCCCATAGAGTTATTGCAAGGACTAAGGAGAAAAGGCTTTTAAAGTACTTAGATGAGTGCCTGGCTTAGAGTAAATCTTTATTGAGCCTTAACTATCATTATTATCATTATTAGCATTGTGATTATTAGCTCTATGCTAGCCTAGTGGGCCAGGAGAGACTGATGATATTATGTTAAAACTTCATTTAGAAAATTCAAGGCATTTTCAAGTCAAATTATCAAACTACAGCATAGCCACAGACTAGCCCCAAATACTGCCCAGTGGAATTTTAAAATTTGTGCCCTCATTGTGATTCCAGGAAAAATAAGGACAGTGTCTGGTATGTATTTCCTATTGTCTCTTCTGTTTTCTCAACAAACTTATAAAGTGAAGGTCAAAAGCATCTTATCCTATATAATAAAAGGCTAATATGCAAATCAACCAAATGGCGGAATGACCAGTTGCTGTGATGCGCACTGACCACCAGGAGGCAGATGCTCAATGCAGAAGCTGCCCCCTAGTGGTCAGTGTGCTCCCACAGGGGGAACGCCGCTCAACCAGAAGCTGGGCTCATGGCTGGCTGGTGCAGCACTGGTGGCGGGAGCCTCTCCCACCTCTGTGTCAGTGCTAAGGATGTCCGACTGATGGCTTAGGCCCAGCGTGAGCGGGCCTAAGCCATCAGCCAGACATCTCCTGAGGGCTCCCAGACTGTGAGAGGGCACAAGCTGGGCTGAGAGACCTCCCCTCCTCCCCCACCCCCGCCCAAGTGCACAAATTTCGTGCACCAGGCCTCTAGTTTTATATAATGGTTGGGTTCCTGAAATGTTAAAAACTTAAAAATCCAATTCAATACTGAATGCCTGGTATATCTGCTTCAACTTCTGTGATCATCAAGTTCAACTCCCCTTATTATACAGAAACCTCCCCATTACATAAAAATTCAATGGCAAATTTTTTTGTAAAGTGAACAGTTTCATCTCTGGTCTCCATTATAATATTTTCCTAAAGAGAAGAGCAAGTCTTTCCTGTTCAATAAATGGTTAACTCCAGATGAAATGTATACTCTTTATCCATTTTCCTTAGGAAAATTAGATTAAATTAATTGCTAGAGTTTGCCTTTTTCACAATTTTCCTAGAGCCATAGGTTAAGTCTTAGGCTTTGCTAATAAGTGATGGTGGGTCCTTCTTTCTTTCTTTTTGTTAAAAGATAATCCCCTTCCAAAAACCCACCCCACCGAAAACACCCCAAATAATAACAGACAATATAGCCTGTAAAGGCCTCTGTCACTCTTCCCTTTTTCTAGAACCCAGTTTCTATTACATTATTTAAGAAGAAGCAGTCCAGTGCCACTCTGAATTAAAGGAGAGTGAGAAGTGCTTATACGCTCGAAGAACATGAACTGCTACACCAAAAATATTGGCGTTTACAATACAGGGTTCCTACAGTCTCAGTGAATGGAACTGACAATTCTTGCAATAAAATGATTCTTTGCACCAGCACCGGCTGGTACTGGAGGGGCATTTCTTTACGAAGACAAAAATCTTTCAGGTTAATTGAAAAAGCACTATGAAATAGTAACAATCATGGTCAACAAGGAGGGCTTGACTTCTGTTTTCTCCTGGGTTAGAAGGGAGGGACCAAAAACCTGGATGAGGAAGAAGCCTCCCTGTCTTATCAGATCCACTATAGTACTGAGGTGATTTGTCAGTGGGCGGGGCATTATAGTAAGCTCTTCAGAAGTTCTGGGTAGACTAAATAATCTTTCTTTGGTGCATATCACTTAAAGCAAATATTTGTCGAGCACCTACTAGGTGCAGAGTCCTGTGCTTAACAAGTTATATTGTAATTTCAGAGATGTATTTTCCTCATTCTCAGTGAACAATTAATGGAAGGTATGCCTTTGAAGGGAAGCTCAGTTTGCCACTCAAAATATGCCTTTTGAGATATTGATTATTTTAAGTCATTTCAGGAAATGACTTCAGAAAAACCTTTGACCTTCTCCCTAACTGCCTGAAAGAATTTAGATAGAGGATTTGATCTAGAAAGGGAACTATAGTATAGTTTAATATTAACTAGTGTGTGATAGACAGGGAGGAACCTAGCAAGGTTCTCTCTGTGTCCCATTGTTAAAGATGGCCCAACAAACATTTGTTTATCAAACATTTGTTTTTTTTTAATCTCCATGTTAATTGCCTTTCTCTCCTTTGAAGTCCCAAACCACTATCCACCCTTTCTCCTTGACTCAAGATATCAAATAAGCCTCAACTGCCCAATTGTCCTTGGGTTCCATATTCTAATGGGACCCCCATATGTACAGACATAAATAATTGGTCATTTTCTCCTGTTAATTGGTCTCATATTATTTTTATTATTAGACAAACCAGAAGAATTTAGAAGGAGAGAAGGAAAATAAATTATCTTTTCTCCTCCACATATTAATACTTTAAATTAACCCACTTTGTGTATACCTCCTTAAAACTCAGTCATTTATGTCAAGTGTTTATTCTTAAATATTTCTATACTCAGTATATTTAGGCTCTTCTTGATTTGGGGACATTCAGCTTTTATACATCCTGCCCTTTGCTCCCTCTTACATGGATACTCCTAAACCTCCTATTGTACATTGAATTCAAACATTCCTTTATTAGCTGATGAATGAGCATTTAAGTTTCTGCATGCACTGCTAGTCTATCAGTGCCTCAATTTTGGCAGAGTCTCATCTTTGCTTGTCCAGCGCTGTTTTGCAATTATTTGAATACTTCTTTTGCATTTTGCTCTTGTTTTATAAATTAAGTGCTGAGTGGGGGGAAAAAAGAATGAAAAGAAACATAGATCTCAAAATCAACATAATGGAAAAGATGGAAATTATTAGGAATGCTAAAAGCCAAACATTTTTAGCTGTAATCTAATGTTCATTGAACTTAAGCCAGAATTTTGTGTTTTTGAAAGGGAAAAACAAAACTAAACAAGAGCCATGAAAGCTGGTAATAATTTGAAGATTTTTATTTGAGAAAAAGATACATTAATTTTGTTGGTTTTTTTTTTTTTTTTGGGGGGGGTGGGGGACTTATTTATTTATTTACTTATTTATTTATTTTGCTTTCCGCAGACAGGCTTTACCTTATAAAATATATTATGTTTCAACTTTTTAATATTCAACTTGTGTACATGTATATTAGGCATGCTATATGTACATGTAGGGGACTGCCCACAAAGAATCCAGCCTGTAAATCTTATAGAGCATAGGCATTATTTTAACTGAAAATTCTTGTTGGTAGAGTAAGTACAAAGTTTGCTTCTTGTCCCTCCAGAAAACCCTTTGAAGTCAAATGTGCTATTTAAAAAAAGAAAAGCATAAAAGCAAAGAGAATGGGACGGGAAGGTTGCTGACCAATGAGAGTTTTTGAGATTTCTGAAAGAGGAGACCATAACTAACAAAGGAAACTTGTAGAGAAAGGAGTGGAAAGCAGGAGCTACTATAAGACAAGAGCTCTTACAGTCTTTTGTAAAATCCTAAACAAATTGAAGAGACTTTGCAAAGTGTCTTTAATGGCAGTAAGATGAAGGGGAATGGAGAGTGATTTCTTCCAGAATAAATGCAAGGATGGAAGAACAAAGAATCCCTCTGATCTTAAAGAGGAAGCAAGACCAGAAAGGCAGAGTGGGTTACTGATGGTTCAGCACCAGTCTCCACACTGGGCAGAGGATCCTGTACTCCTGGAATAAAAGCAAAAAGCCACTGAACCTCATAGGACCACATTTTCCAACCAGAACAGAGTCTCCAGTGCTGACTGCAATTGCAGTGCAGACCCACTGTGAGGCATGTTCAGAATCTGATTTAATTGTATTGGAAGAAAATAGACATTTCTTTAACAGATGAGCCTTCTTTTAAGAGCCATAATCTCTACATTAAGAGGAGCAGGAGTTGTAGTTGAACCTTGAATAACAGTAATTTTTAGTATCCTGTAAACCAAAAGAGAAGCTTTTGACCTATTGACACCTAAAATTTATAGAAGTAAGTAACTGTCTATATCCTTAGAACCAGCTTGCTGTCCACCTTTCCCTCTCTCTGTAAGCACCACCTGTCATTGCTAGGTAAAATCTCTTCGAGTTTCCTCACCATGAATCAAATATATTCTATCAAGTTACTGGGTACAGGTCACCTTTTGTACCCTCACTGAGAATGGGAGGGGGACACAAAAAGGGTAGGGGGCAGCAGCTGGCCTTCTTAAGATGCAGGCCAGGAAACCAGGAAGTTCAGCTTGACAGCTTTGCAGTCAACATGTGAGGTCTGGATTAACTCACACTTCCTCCCAAATTCCTTAACCCTTCACATGGCCCATTCTGCACACTGCCTTTCATGTTTTGTCTTATACTGTTCTTTCTCTGAAGTGTCATTGTTCAGCCTGTGCCTCTGGACTTTAAGGCCCAAGAAGGCAGTGCTGGTGTCTCCTCTCACACCCAGTACAAGACTGGCCTGCAAAAATGTGTCAAAGAAAACACTCCAGAAATTTGATTTTGTAAAAGTAATATTTCAGTCTGGCTGAAAAATAGTACCACTCCCCAGAGGTTTTATTTTTTTCTGGTGGTGATCTCTGTATCTTCAATTATATTTACACTACTGTTCTTAATTCATGAACCTTAGGTGGTGTCAACTTAATGATGTGTCAGATGGAGACACAGCTAATTTATATACCCTACTTACACCTCTATACCCCTCCTCCCAATGTTCACCTTCCCCACTGGCTGCATCTTTGACTTCAAACAATGTACATGGACCTCCATTTATTGTTCTACTTCAACACTATCTCTTGACTTCCTTGTTTTGACAGGAGGTTAATTATGTTCAGCTTTTCTCTCCTTCCTTTTACTCTCTACCCCTTTCCATTCTTCTATCTCTGCCAAGATTGATTAGATTAACATTCTCAAGTTTGGGCAATATTTACATTCTGTTCTGCAACCAGGTTGTCTTCAGTGATTTTTCAATTCATTCATCATTCATTCATTCATTTAATAAATATTTATCGAGTTCCTACTATATGACCCCCTGGTGGTCAGCGCATGTCATAGCAAGTGATCGGTCTCCTGGTCAAACTCCCATGGGGACAATTTGCATATTTGGCTTTTATATGTATACTAGGGGCCCGGTGCACGAAATTCGTGCACTGGGTGTATGGTGGGGGGGAGTGTCCCTCAGCCCAGCCTGCCCCCTCTCACATACTGGGAGCCCTCAGGCGTTGACCCCCATCACCCTCCAATCGCAGGATCGGCCCCTTGCCCAGGCCTGACGCCTCTGGCCTAGGCATCCGGCCCGGGCAGCGGGGACCTGCAGTGGCAGCGGGGGGCGCCGCGATCGCGCGGGCTCTGCCCCTGCCCCTGCAGGATGCCTCTGGCTGAGGCGTCCAGCCCGGGCAGCGGGGACCCACAGCTGCAGTGGCCCCGCGATCGTGGGCTTCGCTTTAGGCCCAGGCAAGGGGCCCCTAGCTCCTGGGACTGCCAGCTTCGACCGTGCCCAGTTCCCATCGCTGGCTCCACCCCTACTTCCTGCTATCACTGGCCAGGGTGGAAAAGGCACCTGATTCTCTGATCATGGCTGGGGGGCAGGGCAAAGGCGGCCCCAGGGCCACCTTTGCCCTGCCCCCCAGCTCTTAGCTCCCCCCTGGGTTTCCGATCACTGTCAGTGGCAGGGGGCTTCTTCCTGCTTTCCCTTTCGCCTCCCTGCATTGTGCCTACATATGCAAATTAACCGCCATCTTGTTGACAGATAACTGCCAATCTTAGTTGGCAGTTAATTTGCATATAGCCCTGATTAGCCAATGAAAAGGGTATCGTCGTACGCCAATTACCATTTTTCTCTTTTATTAGTGTTGACTAGAGGCCCAGTGCACGAAATTCACGCACAGAGGGCAGGGGAGCGTGTCCCTCAGCCCAGCCTGCACCCTCTCCAATCTGGGACCCTTCAGGGGATGTCCAACTGCCAGACATCCCTCTCACAATCTGGGACTGCTGGCTCCTAACCGCTTGCCTGCTTGCCAGCTTGCCAGCCTGATCGCCCTTTAACCACTCCCCTACTGGCCTCTTTGCCCCCAACTGCCCTCCCTTGCTGACCCGATCGCTCCCAACTTCCCTCCCCTGCCGGCCATCTTGTGGTGGCCATCTTGTGACGATGTGAGGGCATCACGCAAGGACCAACTAGGCTTTTATTAGTGTGTGTGTGTGTGTGTGTGTGTGTATCACTTTTTAATCTGAATGTTTTATCTGTATGGCAAAACAAATACCTCATTACCAAACATGAGTTCTTCTTATCTTCCTGTGAATTTCCCTCCTCCCTTGGAAGCGCCAGGTCCTTATCCCATTCCTAAACTCAGGATGGCAACTGCCTTGACTTGCCCTGGGGTCTCATAATCTTAAGGGGCTTCCATATGTACATAATTCAATTTGTTTTTCTCCTATTAATCTGCCTTATGTCAATTTAATTACTCAACTTGCCAAAAGAACCTAGAGGGGTAGAGGAAAAAAATTTTCCCCAACATAATTTGCGACAATTTAAAATAAAGTTCTAAAAAAGTTTATAATAACAAAAGTTTTACTAGCCTTAACTAATATCTATGAAAGTTAGAACTCTGGTTCTAAATAATAATAATAATAATAATAATAATAATAATAATAATAATGCAGCTATTAATTATTGAGCATTTACTTAGTTACAGCCCTTAATACAATTTCATGAGGTAGGGATTACCACCCCCATTTTAAGATAAAAGTATTTATAAATGTGCCAGGGCCATCAAATGGTCTTCCCACACTTTCAGTTTGCTTAGCTAATTCGGGTGGCAATAGGGAGCAAAGAGGGCCAGATTAGCAATTAGGAGTTTAGGAATCTTGCCTTCAATGAAACCCTCTGGATCAGAGATTTCTCCACTGTGCCCTGAGGAACTCTAGGAGTTTCACAGAGACACCCAGTGCCACACACAAAGTCACTGAGGTGTGAGGATAGAGAGGTCAGAGGGACCTCGCTCAAAGCCTGCCATCCCTCCCTTCTGAACCAAAGCAGTGTGTATTTTTCTGTTTTTCATTTTGGATTTTCACCCTGAAGAATGGGTTCTGCTACTAAAAGAAATTTTAAAGTCACTGGATTTTATTATTTCTAAGATCCCCCTAAGCTCACACTTTATATCCCAAATGAATTTTCTGCATTGCATTTCTGGGACTTGTGGGTAGGAAGGGTCAGCTACATAATTTTCAGGACTCAGAGCAAATTAAAAATTCAGGGCCCCATGTTCATAAAGCAGTTTTTAAAAAGTGTCATTAATGGCGCTAAACCATAAAACTTCTTTCTTCTGTAGTTTTTCTCTTGATTTGTCATGAGTTTTTATTTACTATTTTAAGTAAAGAGAATGTAAAATTTTAAATTATTAACATATAACTTACCATTCATCTTTATACTAGGCAATGCTGTTTCAAACACAAATATAAAAGCATTTAATTCATATGCAGAATCACTAAGATTATATAATTTGTATTTCGTAGTTCACGCATGTATATGTATTTTCTTCTTATCAAAGCTGTGGAAACACAGCATAAAACTAATTCAACTGTGTTTTTTTTTAATATTTTTTAAAAAATATTTTTATTGATTTCAGAGAGGAAGGGAGAGGGAGAGAGATAGAAACATCATTGATGAGAGATAATCTTTGATCTGCTGCTTCCTGCATGCCCCCCACTGGGGATCAAGCCAGCAACCTGAGCATGTGCTCTTGACCGGAATCGAACTTGGGACCCTTCAGTCCGCAGACTGAAGCTCTATCCACTGAGCAAAACCAGCTAGGGCTCAACTATTTTTGTTTCACATCTTTATATGCACACATTCTAACAACATTCTCTACTTCTATTGATAAATAAGAAAGGACTGAAAAGAGGAGTAACTGTGGGTTGCACTGTCTTTCCCTTTCCTTCTATGTCAGTTCCCTAGCAACAGTGGTTAGTTAATACAGGGAAATAACAGAAGTAAGAAAGGAAATGATTGGGGTCCTCAGTGATTGATGTTTCTTAAACCATTGCCTTCCTTCTGCATTCAGAGCAAGTTCTGCTAGCTTCTTGGAGCTGTCAGCAACACACCTAACACACTTACCTTGGACTTGCTTTGAGTTTCACTGATCTCCCACTCATTGTGGGTCCACTGGACTCCTGGTATCAGGGGGCATTGTAAATGCTATATGCAGAGGAGGTAATAAGAACAGCAGTGAGCATGCATATTGTATATGTCCTCTGTTCACACACATGTTCCGTTGTCCCACTGGACTTCATTTAAGAATACAAGTTCAAAGATAAATGATTAAGAATTTCAAAACAGCAACAGGAAAGCACTAACGTCCATATGCAGGGCCATTTTGAGCAGGAGCCCTATACAACTGCACAGCTTGCATGCTCTGAAGCTGGTACTATGGATGGGAATGGATATGAACATTTTGATAGGCAAGTACTTTCTTCTTAGATATGTCCATGTTTCAAAAAGTTGAAAGGCTTATAAGAAATGGAAACAGAGTAGGCATTACTGCTGCTCACCAATATCCAGTTATCTTCTCCTTCTAGGCTCAACCCATCTTGAAGAAAGTCCATGTGACTTGGATTAATAAAATGTGTATAAAATGACATGTCTCTTTGGGGCAGCATTTAAGAGCTGGTATGTCATTTTCATCTCCCTTCCCCCCACCATAGTGACCAACAATCTCCAGATGGTGGAGTCTCCACCAGCCCAAGTGCCTGAGTGAGAATAAGATGAAGCAGAGCCCCAACACTCTCACTATCCTCCCTTCAGACACAGAGTGGATGTGTAGTAAGAGCAAGAAATAAGTCTTTATCATAAAGATTTTGGGGTTGTTTGCTATTACCCAAACTAATACAGTGTTATTACTGTATCCCCCTCCCCTGAAATGTAGCACTCATAACTATAGCACAGCTTAAAATAATCTTTGGAATAACCATAATATATATATTTAAAAACCAAAATCATTTTTTTCCTTGAAACAGTAGAAATTACCTTTGGTAAATTATGGGTATTAGTTGAGAATTTAACTATTAATTTTTATGTGTGTGTTCTTTGAAGGGCAAAACACAAGGTTTAAGTTCTAAAGATTGAACCTAATTTTCATTTGTATCAGGATCTCCACTGTTATTCCAGAGTTGCTGTAACATCCCAGAGTTCACAATTCATGCTATTGGGCAAAGCCTTTTCCTTATAGCAAATTTTGACAAATAGAGAGGATAATAACTCTACTGAATATATTCCCTTGCCTCACTTCCAGTAGTGGAGTGATCAGAAAAGGTGTTTCCCCAAAAAAAGTACAAAGAAAAATAATACCTGAACGACCAGGGCCTGAATTACTCTATATACCTGAAATTCTTCCCAAGATATCACATATATGGTAATTTTACAGTTCATATTAAACTCCTCCTTTTTCTCTGATCTTTGGAAAAAAACAAACTCCACTGGGGAGAGCTATTTATAAGAAGGAAAGAACATGGAAAACTTGTGTTAAAAGCAGCAATAAAAACTGGCAATAAATATATTTGATGGATTCTTTTGTGTTCAGAATTAATGCTCTGAGGAGAAGAAAAGCCAATGAATGTAAAGGTCTGAGCAGCAAATTAACAATTCTCATGGTTGTTCTTGATATTTGATGTCAGATAAATTTCAATGAACTAAGTCTCCAGTTTCTTTCTTAGAGCAAATATAAAATCTGCTCTCTATAGACTTTAACAGATGGAGAAGAAATATACTGAATTATGTAAAATGTTAACTCTAAGATCCAGTTATTTGAAGGCCCATAGAATTCCTAGTAAACTCCATATGTCTGGAAATGCCTATATTTGTAGTTTTAATGTTTTCTGGCTTGACTACCTTTGGGTTACCTTAAAGTTTCATTATAGTTAGAACCTTGCCATTTTATGAGAGCACAAATGTGAATACATTGCCACAAACTTGGGATATCCAAGTTACTACACAGGAGGTGTGCCTTGCCCACCTCAATGCAGTCTTGCTGTTCTTTATCAACTACATATGCAGTAAGTCCAAGAGGTATAAAAATTTGTATTTGCGTGTGTGTGCATGTAAGATCCCTGCAAATATAAATAGTTTTTAGTACTAATGTTGTTGAAGGAAGGTAAAAAAAATCTAATTAAAGTGGTTGTTCTTAGCCAGAAAATAATTTGGGGGTAATTATAGCCCATTGTCAAAATCCCTTTTATTTGAGGTTGATGATGTGATGAGTCTCCCATGTACTCTCTAAAGAAAGAGAGAAGAAAGGAGGGATGGGGAGAGAGGGAGGGAGGGAGGGAGGGAGGGAGGGACAGAGAGAGAGAGAAATTGGTTTATAAGACTGTTTTAGCAACTTCTGAGGCAGAGCACAACTATTTTTCAAGTGAGAAATAAAATTTCAGTGACATATGAAACGCCTTTAACTAGTAGTTGAGGAAATGCACTGGAAATAATTCCCTTTCACAGAATGGGACTCAGGAGAAGACCATAGAGGCATGTCTGTGAAGCAATAGGTGATGTAGTTCTACTGCTGCAATCAAAACACCAAAAGTAAAAGACAATCTGCATAATGTGATGCTAATAAAAGGGGAGGTGGCTTCAGCTGACACTCTGCTCAAACTGAAAAAATTCATACAGGAAACAAGCCCTAACATAGAAGTGTTCAACTCACAGTGAGTTAGCCTATATACAAAGGCAGTTACTTTGTTTCGGAAATACATGCTGTTATCTCTACACCAGGAAATGGATAGAGTTGCAAAGGACACAAAGGCAGTTGTCAATCATGTTGTTCTTTAAAGAAGTTAACAACACCAAGAATGCATTCTGAGGTGGGTCCTTGGCTTTCTGCTTTCATATTTGTATCTTCTACAATCCCCTTCCCACACTTCTTCCAACTCTGATGCTGGAAAATCACTCACAGGGACAGGAAGACCTTGCTAATCTCCTCAGACTTGTCATTCTCCTCTGTTCACAACACTTTTGAACAATCACAATTACATTGTCTCATTAGCATAGACTGGATTTTGCAATTTCAGACCATGTTTACAGTTAGAGTGACTTCTGTCATTATGCAAGTAGGATAGTTTAGTTTATTTATCTGAATAGTTTTATATAAGATTCTAATCCTGTATTTAGAAACTCTTCAAAATTTTGAAGGAATTTAAAACTTAAGTAATAATTTTCTGTAATTCACAGGAGAAATTATATCTTGTGGTGGTACTTAGAATTTTGGTTATGCACAACAAATTCATAACCTTAGGTGTCCTGACAGATACCAAAGGCCTATGTTTTCTGTTTATACTATTAACCATTTACACATTGTTACTTTGTTTCTGTATATTTTTAAATAATGTGTAATTTCCAAGTAACAAAAAGATTTACAAAGATACAAGGAGAAAAAAGTTAATATAAGTCAACCATACTCAGCTCTGTTGCTGTGTGCCCCTAAGCTCAACAGAACACAAGGGACTTGAAAATTAAGTCACTGTTTGAGAGCTAATCTTATAAAGAAAACACATATTAAATTGGAGTTCTGCAAAAGCGGGATTAAAACACAGACTGTCTCCCAAGTCAAAAGCAGGAAATACCTAGAAATCTAACGAAGATTTGCCCCAAAGTTTAAAAAGCTATAGCTTAATCACCAATGTTAATATATTTTTTTAAAAAAGATGTTCATTTCCAGCAGTAAGCAAACTAGGTAACCTGGTCAACCCTTCATGTGAAAACACATAAAACACAATAAAATTTACAACCTCTTTTTAAATGCATTAGTCATCTAGCAAGAAAAATAAGGAATACTACAGCCAAAAACTAAGTGATAAGGGGTAAAAGAACCCAGAGATATAAGCTGAGTAATAAAATTGATATTTTTATTTGAGGTTGTTTGCTGATGGGTAAACTTGAACTTTGGTTTCTGTAGCTTCATAGATACTGGAGATAAGAGACAAAGTCCAGGGACCCCAAGGGTTGAGGAGAGGGGGATCTATTCTAAGACCTAATGAAACTGGGACATTAAAAGCCTCACCCTTTATTCTAGTTATGAGGAGCAAGCAATAAACCTATTCTCCCCCTCCCTTATCCCAGAAGACTGCAGGGAGAATTCTCTGTCTCAAACCTTACTGCTAAGTAAAAAAGGCAAACAAAACCTCACTTAAGAATTTGTAAGCAAGCAAGTTGGTTTGTAGACTGAATTCACTTTGTCTAGTGGTCAGGCTGAGAACTTAGCTGAAAGTGTTTTTGTACAGAATGTGTCTTTGGGCACCTAGCAAAAGGAAACCTACTTCCAGGCCTCAAAAAATTATTAGAAGAAACCAAGATGGCGGCATAGGTTAATGCCGGAGTTTGCTGCCTCGAACAACCACTTCAAAAATACAACTAAGAGACGGAATGGACATCACCCAGAACCACAGGAAGGCTGGCTGAGTGGAAGTTCTACAACTAGGAGGAAAGAGAATAGCATACCGAGACTCAGAGGAGGAGCAGTGCTGAAGTCAAATACTAAGGTGCGGAGGTGTGCGCGGAGCAGGCTGGTGGCTGAGGGCGCGGTTGTCTTTTTCAATCAGGAGGGAGTCTCAGACTCTGAACTCCAGATCCAGGCGAGTCTCTAGGGACCCAGACTCAAACGGGAGAAGCAGGACTGTCTGGCTTCGGTCGGAACTCAAAGGCAGCTTTCTCTCCAAGGTTTGCAGCGGTTGCTGGGACTCTGAGAGGCAAAGCCCCTGGGGACGGGACTGAGAGCAGCCATAACTGCTCACTCCGCCAGCCCTGTAGATTCCCTGGGACCCGCCTCACCCAAGCCCTGCGCAGAGCCATTTGCTGGATAGCCTCAGGCAAAGGCTAGATTAGCACCTCCCTAGAGGACAGAAGTTCTCTCACTGCAGACACAGCTGATTCTCACAGCCACTTGGCCTGAGGGCAAATCCCCCCTAGTATTACCTACAACAATCAAGGCTTAACTACAATAAGACTGTGCACAAAGACCACTAGGGGGTGCACCAAGAAAACATAAAAAAAATGCGGAGACAAAGAAACAGGACGCAAATGTCAGAAATGGAAGATATAGAGCTCAAAACCACACTTTTAAGATCTTTCAATAATTTTCTAGAAACTGCCGATAAATGTAGTGAGATCCTCAAGAAATCTAATGAGACCCTCGATGTTGTGATAAAGAACCAACTAGAAATTAAGCATACATGGACTGAAATAAAGAATATTATACAGACTCCCAACAGCAGACCAGAGGAGCGCAAGAATCAAGTCAAAGATTTGAAATGCGAAGAAGCAAAAAACACCCAACCTGAAAAGCAAAATTAAAAAAGAATCCAAAAATACGAAGATAGTGTAAGGAGCCTCTGGGACAGCTTCAAGCGTACCAACATCAGAATTATAAGGGTGCCAGAAGAAGAGAGAGAGAGCAAGATATTGAAAACCTATTTGAAGAAATAATGACAGAAAACTTCCCCTACCTGGTGAAAGAAATAGACTTACAGGTCCAAGAAGCACAGAGAACCCCAAACAAAAGGAATCCAAAGAGGACCACACCAAGACACATCATCATTAAAATGCCAAGAGCAAAAGACAGAGAGAGAATCTTAAAAACAGCAAGAGAAAGAAACTCAGTTACCTACAAGGGAGTACCCATACGACTGTCAGCTGATTTCTCAACAGAAACTTTGCAGGCCAGGAGTGAGTGGCAAGAAATATTCAAAGTGATGAATGCCAAGAACCTACAACCAAGATTACTTTATCCAGCAAAGCTATCATTCAGAATTGAAGGTCAGATAAAGAGCTTCACAGATAAGGAAAAGCTAAAGGAGTTCATCACCACCAAACCAGTATTATATGAAATGCTGAAAGGTATCCTTTAAGAAGAGGAAGAAGAAGGAAAAGGTAAAGATACAAATTATGAACAACAAATATGCATCTATCAACAAGTGAATCTAAGAATCAAGTGAATAAGTAATGTGATGAACAGAATGAACTGGTGATTATAATAGAATCAGGGACATAGAAAGGGAATGGACTGACTATTCTTGGGGGGGGGAAAGGGGTGTGGGAGAGGCGGGAAGAGACTGGACAAAAATCGTGCACCTATGGATGAGGACAGTGGGTGGGGAGTGAGGGTGGAGGGTGGGGAGGGAACTGGGAGGAGGGGAGTTATGGGGGGGGGGGGGAAGAGGAACAAATGTAATAATCTGAACAATAAAGATTTAATTTAAAAAAATTATTAGAGAGAAAATGCTGTAAAATATAATATATAATAAAAAAATTACAAAATACAAAGAAAACAGATACCTTGTTGAAAGCTGTCAGAAACTATTAGCACAGGCAGATCATCAAAGACTTAAGATACAGTAATTATCAGAAACAAATGTAAAATAAAAGGAAAGTATGGAAAAAAATGAATAAAGAACAATTGAACCAGCAATGACCAAGCATATTAGAAAAAGAACCAAATGAACCTTATGGAAAGAAATTTGGTAATTAAAATTATAAATCAAATGAATGGAATTAACAGCAGATTAGATACAGAGAGAGAATTAGGGAAGCAATAGGTAGGTCACAAAAAGTATCCAAAATTTTGCATAAAGAAACCAAGATATGAAAAATATAAAAGAGAAAGACATGGAGTGAGACAAAATAAGGTCTAAAATGTACCTATAGAGTTCCACAATGTGATAGTCAATTTTATGTGTCAACTTGACTAACATAAGATACCCAGATATTTAGTCAAATATTGTTCTAGATCAGGGGTGGGCAAACTTTTTGATTCGAGGGCCACAATGGGTTCTTAAACTGGACCGGAGGGCCGGAACAAAAGCATGGATGGAGTGTTTGTGTGAACTAATATAAATTCAGAGTAAACATCATTACATAAAAGGGTATGGTCTTTTTTGTTTTTTAGTTTTATTCATTTCAAATGGGCCGGATCCAGCCCACGGGCTGTAGTTTGCCCACGGCTGTTCTAGATATTTCTGTGAGGCATTTTTTATAAGAGAAACATTTGAATCAGTAGACTTTGAGTAACGCAGAGTAGCTTCCATTATATGAATAGGCCTCATCAAGTCAGTTGAAAACCCTATTGGGTAATTTCTTCAAGCAAGAAGAAATTCTACCAGCAAATTGCCTTTGGACACAGACTGTAGCTCTTCCCTGGATCTTCAGCCTCCTGAGCCAGTTGCTTAAAATCAATCTCTCTCTCTCTCTCTCTCTCTCTCTCTCTCTCTCTCTCTCACACACACACACACACACACACACACACACACACACACACACTGTTGGTTTTGTTTTTTTCCTGGAAAACCATGATTAATACACTCAAGGAGAGGAAAGAAAGTGAAGCAGTATTGAAGAGATAATTTCTGAGAATTTTTTTAGGACTGATGACAGACACAACTGTACAGATTCAAGAATATTATTGAGTCCCTAAGTACCTGGAATAAAATGCACATGGGATGATAAGTACAAAGAAATCCATAAAGTCAAATATTCTTGGTAAATGTGACTTCATTAGTCTTTGACTCCCTTCTTTCACTTAGATATTTGGCCTGGTCATTCCTTGCTATTTTGTAGTCCTGTGGAATGCTTTTAAGAACAGGTTTAAAAAACATTTTTCATTTTACATTTTATGGTTTTTTTTCTTTCTTTTTTCTTTTCCCAGGGACACCTAAACACTTATACTACAGGAATAGAAGACCAGTTCATTTGTTTTTATTTTTTCTTTTAGAAAATAATAAAGGTATTTAAGTTTATAAATTTTATTTTGAATACAACTTTAGCCATTTCCCATAGGTTTTATTATATATTGCTTTTGTTGTTAATGTCTAAATACATTGTCATCTCATGTTTTATTTCCTCTTTGACTCAGAATTATTTGAAAATCATTCTTTAATTTTGAAGTAGTTAAGTATTTCTATTTTGTTATGTTTCCATATTCTTCTGTTGATTTCCAACTTAATTGAATTGTGAGCAGAGAATTTGGCCTGTAAATCTTTATGTTCTGGAATCCATTAAGATTTTCTTTGAGTCAAGTACATGATCAATTTTTATGGATATTCTGTAAACAATTGAAAAGAATGTATTTTCTCTGTTTATGGAAAGCCTGTGTAAACAGGGATAACATTTATGCTTTAAATTAATCTGCTTTTCTCTTTTACATTTCCATATGTGTTTTTCTTCCACTCCCCAGAGTAATCTGTTGCCTTATGTGGGACTTTGGATAGTTATAGCAGGGATAAAAAGAGCTAGTGGTAGTCTGTGTTCAGCTTTTGATCACCAAATAGGGTTTTTTAGGGTTTTTTAAAATCTAAAGTAAAACAATATTCTTAGAAATCAGGCCTTCATCAGAGAGAAAAGGATTTTCTAAATTCTTTATGTTTTAGTAGCATTTCCAAATCCAGGCATGGGGATTTGCATGCTGAATTTGTAAACCATGGGTAGACAAAGCTCAGTCTATAAAGTTCTTTCAAGATCACTTTTCTGTCTTATTGTTGTCCTCTGTATTGGAAGAGGGAAAAGATCCATGTTCTGACCACCTTCCTTCTGGCTGAAATTTAGGATGGGCGATTCTGAGGGTGATAATGTTCCTATGGTGGTAATAGATGTCAGGAAACCTAGAATGAGAGTGGACTTGTGCCTGTCCCTCCATTTAGAATTCTTGGAAGTATCCGCTATATAAAGTGGCCTCCTCATCACCATGTGGGGAAGAGCCAGACTATTACAGTATAAGCATAGTCCTGTGGTGGAGTTAGAAGTTGAACCCTTTATCTCCCTCAACATCTGTGTGGTGTGAAAGGGAGTCAGAACTTCCCATACACTCCCCAGGGTGAATGGCTGGCTTCTAGGGTGAGGGTTGAGCTGACCCCACTACAGAGGTGAAGGTGGACCAACGCTAAGGGTCTGATGTTGGTTTGACTTGGAGGAATGTGCATTCGGTGACTGCCAAATCCCAAGGAGGGGCACTAATGCCCAGTGAAGGAAAATGAAGCCACCAGCCACAGCCTTAGGCATTGGGTTCCTCCTAACCAGGTGGACCAGGGATATCTTTACAGAAACCTGATGACTCTGAAAACAGCACCAGGTCCTGTCCACACAGATCCAAGGTCCTGCTGTATAAAAGATACCCTCTTGGGAGTGGTAAGAATTGGAAGAAAAAAATCTGAAACTCTGACTATAAACCCAAAAGAGACAAAAGACCCAAGAATGACTAAGATACCATTAATTAGCAAATGTAAGTACTACTTCTTTTAGTGACCAGTCAAGAGGAGTTTGTGCGGAAGATTAGATCACTGTAAGATATAAAGAAGCTACAAGGTGTTTTGTTTTGTTTTTAATATATCCAAGTAGTAGTAGGTGCAAATGTATGACTTCATTAGCAACTTGTGTGTCTCACGTTAAATTTATTGCTTGCCTTATTCAAGTCCAATTTATTCCTTATCTACTTTTTATCAATTTGAGCTGCTAAATTCTTTTTTAAAATATATTTTTATTGATTTCAGAGAGGAGGGGAAGGAAGAGAGATAGCAACATCAACGATGAGAGAGAATCATTGATTGGCTGCCTCCTACACGCCCCACTCTAGGGATTGAGTTGTCAACCTGGGCATATGCCCTGACCGGAATCTAACTATGACTTTCTGGTCAAGCATTGAGCCATGCCGGCCAGGTGAGCTGCTAAATTCTTAAAGAGGAATTTTACCCCCTTCCCCATTTAATAGTAGTTTTATCAAGTTCTGTTTCTGGGCATTTTTGCCATAAATATTTTACTGTGTTGGTGTTGATAACAAAAAAAATGTTGTATTTTCTTTATGGGCTCTATTATTTATACTAGAGTATTTATAAAATGTTCATTTCCGTCACATTGAATGTTTTTGGCTTTGAAATCTATATCATCAGATAGTAATTAGGCTCTCTTGCTTGATTTGTGTATTAGTTTCTTAGGGCTGCCATAACAAAGTACCAAAAACTTGGTGGCTTAAAACCACAGTTGTAGAGGCCAGAAGTCCAAAACCAAGGTGTCAACAGGACCATGCTATTTCTGATGGCTCTAGTTTCTGGTGTTTGTCAGTAATCCTTAGCATTCCTTGGGGCTTGTAAATGCATCAAGCTAATCACATGGTCATCTTTTCCTTGGCTGTCTTAACATTGTCTTCCCTCTGTTCATGTCTGTGTCTAAATTTTACTTTTTTATAAGGACACCAATCATATTGGACTGGGGCCCACCCTAATGACTTGATTTTAACTTGATTACCTCTGTAAAGAACCTATCTCCAAATAAGTTCACGTTCTGTGGTACCAAGTAAGATATATTCTGAGGGTTAGGACTTCAAAATATCTTTTTGAGGGGACAGGTTTAAAGCCATAACACTGTGTGTTTGCATGATCTATTTGGCTCTTTCCTTAATTTTCAACCTTTATCATTTTGTTCTTGGTACATTTCTTTTAGACAAAATATTTAGGAGTCTTTATGTTTATAGGAAATTCAGCTCACTTATATGAGCTTTAATGCTTTCATCTTATGTTACACCTACCATGGTTCCTCTTTTTTCCCTTTCCTTAATTTTTCTGGGTTGATCAACTGGTAACTATGCTTCCTACAAGTAAGATAAAACTCTGAACACTTTTAATTTTTCACTTCTTTCATTCTCTCTCCTGCCCCTATTTGTCTTTTTCCCCTTAAAGTAATATAGAATTTTAGTTTAAGAATATTTTTACATCGCCCTAACTGGTTTGGCTCAGTGGATAGAGCGTTGGCCTACAGACTCAAGGGTCCCAGGTTAGGTTCCTGTCAAGGGCATGTACCTTGGTTGGGAGCACATACCCAGTAGGGGGTGTGCAGGAGGCAGCTGATCTGATGTTTCTCTCTCATTGATGTTTCTAACTCTCTATCCCTCTCCCTTCCTCTCTGAAAAAAATCAATAAAATATATATTTTTTAAAAATAATATTTTTACATCATTCCTTATAGAATGGTGCTTCTCAAGACTCTTAATCCTTACACAGCAGTCTGCAACTATATTAGCATCATCCATTTAGATTTAATTATAAATTGTGCTTAATTTATAGCTTACCCCTATTTCTTATATATTTTTCTAACTATTTTGAGATCTTTGTTCTCAATTTAATGTTTATTTCATTGAAATACTTTTCAGGCAATTTCTTTAATAAGTGTATATATCCGTATATTTTCTGTGCCATTGTATGCGTGAAAAATTCCGTCTTTTGCTTTCATATATGATAACGTGGCTCAGAATAGGAATCTTGATTTGTGGCCCTTATCCTTCAAATATCTGTAAAGGTTGTTTTACTATATCTAGAGTAAAGCAGAAGAGAAAGCAGAACCTAGCCCGATTATCTTTTCATTTAGGCAAGCACATGTCTGAAAATGTGTAAAATTTCTTCTGTAAACCTGGGGCTTAGAAATTTCACTAGGATGGGCTCAGGTTTGTTTCTTTTTCTTGAATTATGCCTGCCACTTTGTTAGCCTTTTTAATCTGAATACATTTTTTAGTTCAGTAAATTTTTTTCTCTGTTTATTTCACAAATGCACCTTCTCCATCTATTCTTTTTCTTTTATTTTCTGAAATTTTTATGACTCACATTCCAGGACTTTTGGATGTGCCTTCCATGGATCAGCCTATTACTCCTAATTTTTTTTGTAATCTTGCTTAGGGATGTAAGATAGTGTCTCCATTTGTGTATCCAGATCACTCATTTCCCTTTCAGCATTGTCCATTTTCTTTTTCATTTCTCTTGAATTGTTTGGTAACTTTTAATTTTGATATAAAAATATTTAAAGTATAGAAAAATTGCAAGAATAGTACAAGATATTCATTTACCGATTGTTTATATTTTGCTTCATTATCTGTGAAATTTTTAAGTGAGAAATCATGTTTTAAACTTCTGTTTATCAAAGGTATTTTACCATATTCACTGCTATTATGAATAGAAATTTATTGTTACATTTTGTAAATGGTCCTGTGTGAATATTAGTAGGGGAATATTTACCTAGTAATCTGACATTTTATTATTTTCATATTAATCATTGCTTTTCTATTAATTCTTTTGTACTTTCTCAATAGTTGATCATGTTGACTGCAAATAATAATAATTTTATATCTGTCTTTCCTATAATTGAATATCCTTCCTTTTTATCTGTTATTATTTTGACAAGGGCTTTCAGAAAAATGTTGAATAACTCCCATGATCTTTCTGGACTTGTTCCAAATCTTAATGGAACAACTTCTTTTCTAAGAAATTGAGGAATGTCACTTGTAGTTCACCATTAAAACATGGTATTTGCTACTAGTGTTTTTTAAAAAATCCCTTCTCGTGTTAAAGAAGTTCCATGTAGTTCCAGTTTATGAGTTTTGATGAGGAATAGATTTTAAATTTTACCAAATTTCTTTTCTGTACCTATCATAATGTTTCTTTTTTATGTAATCTATTAATATAGCAAGCTACATTAATAAATTTCCTAATTTTAGCCATCTTTCCATATGAAAATAATGCTAATTATTCAAAGTATATTCATCTTTTTTAATATACTAGTACATTTAATTTCCTGTAATTAATTAGGATTTTATATCTATATCTTGAATGATATTGTTATCCACCCCCCCAATATCCTGGTTTTAGTGTTGCATTTATATAAAATTCCCATCTTTTACTATAACCTTAAACATATTTTAAATAAAATAAGAATATAAAGTGATAAAGTGTTGAGGGCTTAGTCTACTGTTGAAACTTTCCATGGTGTTTTTTATTGAAGCTGTATCACTCTTCATTTCTTCTTGATTCTTACAGGTGTTGAGGGCTTAATCAATCTCTTGAAAACTAAATTTAGAAAGTTAAATAAAAATAAAAATTAATGATAATAAACAAGTTTTCTCTACTCTTCTCACTTTATTAGAACAGAATCTTTAAACACATCAGCTGATTTTAAGATATCAGTTGCTCAAGGCCTCATACACACTGAACTAAGGATAAAGTATTGTCATTTCAAAAGTGTCAAAAACTTAGATTTGCAAAGTACTTAAAAATTAATGTAGCTTATAAATAGTACTAAAAGTGATATTAAATAACAAAAGAAAACACACCACCATACCCAGCTGGTGTTGCTTAGTGGTTGAACATTGACCTATGAACCAAGAGGTCATGGTTTGATTCCTGGTCAGGGCACATGCCTGTTTTGTGGGCTCAATCCCCAGTAGGGAGCATGCAGATGTGGCCTATCGATGATTCTCTCTCATCATTGATGTTTCTATCCATCTCTACCTCTTCCTTCCTCTCTGAAATCGATAAAAATATTTAAAAATACACCACTAATCATTGTCACACTACCCCTGCCTCCCTAACCCCAAAGGCATCCACTTGATGTTTCTTCCATTATTTGTCACCATATTTCCAAATAATAAATATATACTGCTCTCACTTGATTGATCAGTTTATATATAATCTATTATCTTCTTACTAGAGGCCCGATGCATGAAATTTGTACAAGAGTAGGCCTTCCTTCCCCGGCTACCGGCACCAGCTTCCTTCTGGCACCCAGGACCTGGCCTTCCCTCCCAGCCCTGGCTTTGTCCGGAAAGTCATCCGGTTAAATTAGCATATTACACTTTTATTATTATACTAGATGCCTAGTGCATGAAATTTGTGTGTGTGTGTGTGGGGGGGCATCCCTCATCCCGGCCTGCACCCTCTCCAATCTGGGACCCCTTGGGGGATGTCCAACTGCTGGTTTAGGCCCCATCATTGGGGCCTAAACCGGCAGTCAGACATCCCTCTCGCAATCCGGGACCACTGGCTCCTAACCACTTGCCTGCCTGCCTGCCTGATTGCCCCTAACTGCCTCTGCTTGCCGGCCTGGCTGCCCCCTAACTGTACCCCTGCCGGCCTGGTCACCCCCTAACGGCCCCCCTGTCAGCCTGGTTGCCCCCTAACTGCTCCCCTGCTGGCTTGGTCACCCCATAACTGCTCCCCTGCCAGCCTGCCTAATTGCCCCTAACTGTCTCTGCTTGCTGGCCTGATTGCCCCCTAACTGCCCCCCCCTGCCGGCCTGGTCGCCCCCTAAATGCACCCCTGCCAGTCTGGTCGCCCCCTAATTGTCCGGAAGAAAGTCAGATGTCTGGTTGACCTGGCCTAATTAGCATATTACCCTTTTATTAGTATAGATACTCGAGGCCCAATGTACGAAATTCATGCAAGGGGCTTGGCCCTTGCAGCTGCCGCAGCTTGCCTTAGCCCTTGCAGCCCAGGCTTTGTCTGGAAGGACTTCCAGAAAGACGTCTGGAAGGATGTCCTGAAGGTCATTTGGCTGTCTGGTCTAATTAGCATATTACACTTTTATTATTATAGAAGATTATGGTAATTGAAGATTTTAACTTTCAAGTACTTTCTATTCTTTTCCCTATTGTCTCAAAATAATTATCTTTTCTTTTTAATCCATAGTCATTTTTATGTTAGACAAATCTTGCACACTGCTGAGCTGAGTGGTATACACTTATTACATTTCCTTTCTTACAAGATACAAGATTCATTGCCTCCCATTTAGTTTTCTCAGAACCTATTGCTAAGTCTTTCTCTATCTCCCAATGGCTCTGTGGAGTGCCTCTCAGTACAATTTCCCACACAGTCAATCCTGTTGGATAAGCTCCCTTTCCATGTTCCTGGCAGGCAGCACAGCTCTTGATCTGGGAATCCCTTTAATACTTTCCTTCCCTGGTGCCCAGCTCTTCGTTTCCATGCCTTCTTTTGTGATTTAATTCTTCTTTTTGATGAAATATATGCCAGCAGATTCCCAAGAAAGGCAATTTGAGAGAGAAAAGTTTTGATACTTTGTATGTCTGGAAATATCTTTATTATTTCCTCACACTCAATTTGCCAGAATATGGCATTCTAAGTGGAAATTAATTTTGTGGAATTATTATCTTTTTTTCTAGCTTATAACGTTATTTCTGATACAACAACATCATTATTTTCTTATTCCCAATGTGTTGTGTGTGATTATTTTTTCTCTCTGAAAACTTTTAGGATATTCTTATCTCTGATAAGAATAAGTAATATTGTGAATAACTACTGTGTGTCCAGAGACTATTCTCCCCACTTTGTGTGTTATTCAGTCATTTGATCCTCAAACAATCCTATGAGGTTGTTGATACTATAATTACTCACATTGTACATAAGTAGAAATCATGACACAGAAAGATCAGGTTATTTTTCTAAGGATACAGAGCTATAGTTGATATACCCAGAATTTATATCAGTTCAACTCTACAGTCCATGCACTTAGCTACTATTCTTAGCTTCTTCAAATGGGTAAAAGTAAGTAAAGAAACTTCCCATGAATTTAGACTTTCTGGCACTAGGTCCAAGTGGTAGGGATTAACACCAGAGGTCAGGTTCTTAACATATGCACAAGGTCAACACCAATTATGAAGCAGTTTCTCCCTGTACTACAGGGCCTTAGACATTTCCTAACAGAAACCAGCACTACACTAGTGCTTTTTACAGCCAGCCAGTAGGGAGCTTCCAAAGGCAGAACAGGTATAAGTTTCAGCATGTCTCATACCATTTACAGCCAAAAATGGAAGCTTACAGAGGGTGAGTCATTGTCTGCAAGGCTGAACCAACACCACTCTTGTCAGTAGCAAGCATTCCTCTTTGTGACGTCTTGGGGTGTCTTGTGCCCAGATACTGCCCAATGTCCATGCCCTTATTTTCTGTATTTACTTCAGTCATAGTTACTTTCCTCTTCTTACCTCCGGCCACTGTAGATGTTGATCATTGGTGCATGATTGGTCTGTTGGGTGATATTCTTTGTCCTTTCCATACATCAATGACTTCCCAGGTAGACTGTGAGCAGAACTATCTTATGTATCTTCTGACTCTTCATGGTGACAAAGAGATGACATACATATATATGTGTGTGTGCACATGCTGTTTAAAGGCTTTTTATCATAAAGGTCATGTATCTTCATGTTAAAAAATTAATAGTAGAGTAGTGGAAAGTTATCTCAATTTTTGTGTCTCTCAACCCACTCCTTTCATCTCCTGCTTTTTCACTGTATATTCTCACTCAATAGAAACAATAATGATTACTTGTGTGGCTCTTTCCAGAAATTTTCAATGTATATAATAGCATTTTCTATTATATAATAATGTGTATATAGTTATTATATTTTAGCACAAATGGGATCATGTTATATATAGTTCTAAAACTTGGCAGTTTTACTTGTTATATTATTAACATCTTTCCATAAATGCAAATTATTACCTTTTTAAATAGTTGTGTAGTGTGAATGAATCAATTTTTATTGACCAGTCATCTATTAATAGGCATTTAAGTCCCATCCAGGTTGGGTTTTTTTGTTGTTTGCTTTGCTATTACAATTAATGTTGCAATGCAAATCCTGGAGAAAACATCTTTAATCATTTATGCAACTATAGCTATAAATAAATTTATAGAAGTGGAATTTCGGAGAAATCAAGATGGCGGCATAGGTAAACACCGGAAATTGCTGCCTCCCACAACAAATTAAAAAATACAACTAAAAGACAAAACAGACATCATCCAGAACCACAGGAAGGCTGGCTGAGTGGAAATTCTACAACTAGAAGGAAAGAGAAAAGCACACTGAGACCCAGAGGAGGTGCGGAAGTGCAGAGGTACGGAGGCCCATGCGGCAAGGGCTGGCAACTGAGGACGCGGCTATCTTTTTTAATCAGGAGGGAGTCACAAGCCCCCGACTGCTCTGAGCTCCAGTTCCAGGTGAGTCTCTGGGGACCTAGACTCATACGGGGAGAAACTGGACTGTCTGGCAGCGGGCAGAACTCGGAACTCGAGGGCAGCTTTCTCTCAAAGGTGCTTGCAGCGATTACTGGGACACTGAGACTTGAGGCCCCTTAGGGCAGGGCTAAGGATCAGCCATAGCTGCTTGCTCCCCCCTGTTGATTCCCTGAGACCCCGCCCCACCCAAGCTGCGGCAGAGGCTTTTGCATATGAATGCCCTGGCCCTTTGCAATCTGAAAATTACCTAACAAACTGCAGCTGGGCCAGACAGACCCATAACTTCCAAGAGAAGGCCCAAGGCCCCACAGCAGCTTGCATTGCTTCACAGATGGGCCTCATTTGGGCACCTCCAAACCCCAAACAAGGAAGGGGAATCTGCAGATATCCTCGTAGCTCCTGCTGGGTAGCCTCAGGAAGAGGCTAAATTAGCACCTCCTTAGATCCAAGAGCCAGTGTACCCAGTGGTCAGAGTGGGACCATCCAATTACAACTCCTCAGATCCATAAGGGACACACTCAGGGGGCAGACTCAGTGAGCACCAAAGCCCCACTGAAGCAAGTCTTGCCTCATAAGGGTGTCTTCAGCACAGAAGTTCTCCCACTGCAGACACAGCTGACTCTCACAGCCAATTGGCCTGGAGGTCAATTCCTCCCAGTGTTACCTACAACAATCAAGGCTTAACTACAACAAGACTGTGCACAAAGCCCACAAAGGGGTGCACCAAGAGTGTCCACCTCAGGTAATTGAGGAGGCTGAGCCACTGGGCCCTATAGGACACCTAGTACACAAAGCCACTCTATCAACACAGGGAAGCATAAAAAAATGAGGAGACAAAGAAACAGGTCACAAATGACAGAAAAGGAGGAAAGCAAATGACTGGATATAGAGTTCAAAACCACACTTTAAAGTTTTTCCAGAACTTTCTATAAACCGCCGATAAATTTAGTAAGACCCTCAAAAAGATTGGTGAGACCACCAATAAATGTAGTGAGACCCTCAAGAAATCTAGTGAGACCCTCGAGGTTATGAAAAAGGACCAACTAGAAATTAAGCATACACTGACTGAAATAAAGGATATTATGCAGAGTTCCAACAGCAGACTAGAGGATCGCAAGAATCAAGTCAACGATTTGAAATACAAAGAAGCAAAAAACACCCAACCTGAAAAGTAAAAAGAAAAAAGATTCCAAAAATACGAAGATAGTGTAAGGAGCCTCTGGGACAGCTGTAAGGGTACCAACATCTGAATTATAAGGGTGCCAGAAGAAGAGAGAGAGAGAGCAAGATATTGAAAACCTATTTGAAGAAATAATGACAGAAAACTTCCCCTACCTGGTGAAAGAAATAGACTTACAAGTCCAGGAAGTGCAGAGAACCCTAAACAAAAGGAATCCAAAGAGGACCACACCAAGACACATCATAATTAAAATGTCAAGAGCAAAAGACAGAGAGAGAATCCTAAAAGCAGCAAGAGAAAGAAACTCAGTTACCTACAAGGGAGTACCCATACGACTGTCAGCTGATTTCTCAACAGAAACTTTGCATGTCAGAAGGGAATGGCAAGAAATATTCAAAGTGATGAATGCCAAGAACCTACAACCAAGATTACTTTATCCAGCAAAGCTATCATTCAGAATTGAAGGTCAGATAAAGAGCTTCACAGATAAGGAAAAGCTAAAGGAGTTCATCACCACCAAACCAGGATTATATGAAATGCTGAAAGGTATCCTTTAAGAAGAGGAAGAAGAAGAAAAAGGTAAAGATACAAATTATGAACAACAAGTACACATCTATCAACAAGTGAATTTAAAAATCAAGGGAATACATAATCTGATGAACAGAATAAACTGGTGATTATAATAGAATCAGGGGCATAGAAAGGGAGTGGACTGACTATTCTCGGGGGGGGGGGGGCTGGAGGGAGTGGGGGGATGCAGGAAGAGACTGGACAAAAATTGTGCACCTATGGATGAGGACAGTGCGGGGGGAGGTGAGGGCGGAGGGTGGGGTGGGAACCGGGTGGAGGGGAGCTATGGGGGGAAAAAAGAGGAACAACTGTAATAATCTGAACAATAAAGACTTAATTAAAAAAAAAAAAAGAAGTGGAATTTCTAGGTCAAAGGGTATATGCATTTAAAATTGTGATAAGTACAGCCACACTATTTCCACAAAAGTTATTCCAAATTATGCTACTATAAACAATGTCTGAGAGGGCCTGTTTTCCCTATCATATCCAATTTTATATCATGTAGCTTTTTAATGTTCCCTCATCTAACATGGGAACATTTGCATCTCTTTGCTATTTCAAATTCTCTAATGATGACTGCAATTTAGCACATTTTCAGATATTTGTTGGCCATTGGTCTCTCTTTTGCAATGAGCTGATTCTCATATCCTCTGACTATTTTCTAGTAGGTTGTTCATTGATTTGTTGGTTTGGTTGGCTTTTTGTTGGATATAAGAGGTGGTTTTTTTTGTTTGTTGTTTTGCTTTTAAGTATAGTAATAAAATTAGTTCATTACCTGTTATATATGTTGCCAATATTTTCCCTGTTGTCTGTCTTTTAACCCAGTATTTTTTGTCTGTCTTTTAACTTTCTTACTTTTTTGTGTGTGTGGATGTGAGGATATTTATGAATTAAAACATCTGAAAAGAGTAGAGAATTGTTTAAAGCCCATAAGCATATAGGAGTGAAGAGGATTAGGGAGCAGGAAAAGATACAAGGGAACTTTCCAAGCTCTGTTGCTCATGTGCATTTTTTCTTTCCACAAAAGTCGTAAGCCTTATAGAGAAGCCAGGAAACAACCATAATCTAAACCTGAAATTCCTGTTTACTATATAGTTTTTAGTAAAAATAAATAAATAATAATATTAATTTAAGAAATGTATTAATAGAAAAAAGTTAGCTTCCCCAACCCCACCCTCCAAAAAAGATTATAGGCTATTCAGGATTGGATGACAAATTAATATGCAGCTTATCCAAGCCAACTCTTTCAGCCAGCTTAATTGTCATCAGCCACTATAATTTATTAACAGTGAGGTGAGAAAAGACATGAATCAGCTTAATGTGATATAAGTAGGGCGTTGCCATAGCAACAAGATGCAGTCTGTTTTCTACTCTTTATGTATGGTTTATTTTCTCCAGAGCCTCTGAGTTATTGCTTGACACAAATGGGATGAGAAACATCTTGCTCTGAACACTATCCCCCCGCCCCTCAGGGTGTATGTATATATAAAACCACTTTTTTTTTTTTCATGAGAGGAAAAACAAATACACTTGAAATTTAAAAAAATATATATGTTTATAGCAACAAAGCTAACTACACAGTTTCCAATCCACTGCAATTCTGTAGAACTCAATTTTTTTTTCACCTCTGAGACCCGAGATTCCTCACTGAAACCTCTGGGAGAAAACCCAAAACACACGCTGGAAGCAAGCCTAAGGCTAATATTGCTTCTCAAAAGAAACATTCATATTCTCTCTCCAGACTTCATGACTGACTGAAACCAACTCTCCACTCCTAAAAGGAGTGAGCAGACTAAGACGGCTCACTGACAAGTTTTTATTTTATTCAAGCTCAAGAATTCAGAAGAAAAGTTCAGTCTAGGGAGGAAGCCAGGGCCGAAGTTCTGAGCTTGCCTGCTTGTGGAGGACACCATTTGTGCTTTAAGGAATCTTCCCAGCTAGTAAGCAACCCCCATCCTTGCCTTAAATACCCTGCATGGGATAGATACATTTCATAAAGAATCTCCATAATTTTTCCCATTCTCCACTTTCTGTTGAGGTTGTAGAATTTAGAGTTTTTAGGTCAAAGATGGACTTGGTTGTCTCCAGGCCATCGGAAACCTTAAGGGTTTCAGTTGAGAGAAAAGGAAATAGTAACAGAGTCCCTCCGTCATCCTCTTTCCTCATTTCAACTCCAAATTCCTATCATGATTTCCCCACACTCTATAAAGACAGGAAACAGATGACAATGGAGGAAATCAACTCTTAGTCTTTTTATTCTGTATTAAATATGAATTGATGTTTGCTTATGTGACTATTTTATTTGACTCTTTAAATCACTTCATATGTGTAGCAATTCTTCCTGATCAGATCCTCATAGTCACCATCAGCCTTCTAGAAACATGACTGGGGACTTGAGCTACAGAAACTCAGAAATGACCAGTAGCACTCACCTCTCATAAAAATGGCTCCTAGACCCCAGATTCTAACGTGCTCACCTTCAGGATCCCCAATCCCACACTTCTTCAGATATTCCATCACTGCTCAGGGCTGGAAAGAAGGGAAACAGTGGAAGAGTATTATAACTGCTTCTGGGGCCCCTTCTGGTGTCTGGGAAAGGCTCTTCTCCCTACCCGATCTGGGAGAGTACAGGATTCAGGATGCCATATAGAAAGTGAGTTCAAGCAGTTTTTTGTCATCCAGACTGATGAGTACAGAGGACTGGATATCACCCTATGATACCCCATCATCAATAACCACCATGATTTACCTATAAAGGGAGCATCTAATTCAACCCACACTGGGATCTTCCTTTGAGTCATTTTCCTTCCAGGGTTGAAGCACTTCCAGCTATACTGACAGTGGAGTATTTTCTTTTACTTATTTTCAGGTATAATCCTATCTAATAAAAGAGAAAAATGGTAATTGGTGTACGACGATACCCTTTTCATTGGCTAATCAGGGCTATATGCAAATTAACTGCCAACTAAGATTGGCAGTTAACGGCCAACAAGATGGCCTTTAATTTGCATATGTAGGCACAATGCAGGCAGACGAAAGGGAAAGCAGGAAGAAGCCCCCTGCCACTGACAGTGATCGGAAACCCAGCGGGGAGCTAAGAGCTGGGGGGCAGGGCAAAGGCGGCCCCCATGATCGGAGAATCAGGTGCCTTTGCCGCCCTGGCCAGTGATAGCAGGAAGTAGGGGTGGAGCCAGCGATGGGAGCTGGGCACGGTTGGTCGAAGCTGGCAGTCCCGGGAGCTAGGGGTCCCTTGCCTGGGCCTAAAGCGGAGCCCACGATCGCGGGGCCGCTGCAGCTGCGGGTCCCCGCTGCCCGGGCCGGATGCCTAACCCAGAGGTGTTAGGCCTGGGCAGGGGCGGAGCCTGCAACCACGGGGAGCTGGGGGTCCCCCGCCCAGGCCTGACACCTCTGCCAGAGGCCTCAGGCCTGGTCAAGGGGCCGATCCGGTGATTGGTGATCGGAGGGTGATGAGGGTCAACTCCTCTGGCCGAGGCATCAGGCCTGGGTGGGGAGCGGAGCCGGGGATTGGGGGGATATGATGGTCCCCTTGCCCAGGCCTGAAGCCTGGGTCAGAGGCGTCAGGCTTGGGTGGGGGGTGGAGCAAGCGATCAGAGGGAGATGGGGGTCCCCTGCCCAGGCATGATTCCTGGGCCAGAGGCCTCAGGCCTGGCCTGGGGCCAGAGCCAGTGATCAGGGGGAGATGGGGGTCCCCAGTCCAAGCCTGACACCTCTGGCGGAGGCATCAGGCCTGGGCAAGGGGCCGATCCTGCGATTGGAGGGTGATGGGGGTCAACGCCTGAGGGCTCCCAGTATGTGAGAGGGGGCAGGCTGGGCTGAGGGACACTCCCCCCACACACACACACCCAGTGCACGAATTTCGTGCACCGGGCCCCTAGTTTATATATAAGTAAGATGCACAAATCTTAAGTGTTCAGCTTAAAGACATTTTCTTATGTGTAAATCCATTAACCACCTCCCAGACCAAGATATAGAATAGTGATGGCGAACCCATGACACGCGAACTCATTTTCTCATTTTTTTGGTTGATTTTTCTTTGTTAAATGGCATTTAAATGTATAAAATAAATATCAAAAATATAAGTCTTTGTTTTACTATGGTTGCAAATATAAAAAAATTTCTATATGTGACACGGCACCAGAGTTAAGTTAGGGTTTTTCAAAATGCTGACATGCCGAGCTCAAAAGGTTCGCCATCACTGATATAGAACATTTCTAACACATCAGAACCTTCCCTTATGCCCCTTTCCAGTTTTTACCCTACAAAGGTACACACGATTCTGATTTCTATCATCATGTATTAGTTTTGCTTGTTCTTGAACTTCATATACATGAAATTATACAGTATGAACTTTCTTTGTCTCTGGCTTTTTTTGCTCAACATAATGTCTGTATCAATCATGAATGATATTATATGAGCAGTTCATTTATTTTTAGCTCTGTAGTACTCTATGAATATTCCAGGTTATGTTTATTCACTTTCCTGATTGATAAACATTTGAGGGTTTCCAGTTTGGGGTTATTGTAAATAAAGGTCTATATTCTGGTACACCTCTTTTGATGAACATATGCAATTATATAGAGTTGAATTATATAGAGTCATAAGGTAGGTTTAGGTGTAGTAGTTACTGTCAAAGAAACTGAACCAACTTATACTCCCAACACATCTTTGGCAACACTTGGTATGGTTCGTCCTTTTAATTTTAGCCATTCTGGTGGGTGAGTAGTAGTATCTAATTGTGGCTTTTATTTGCTGATGACTAATAATATTGAGCACTTTTTCAAGTGCAGAGCCCTAGGCATTTGGGCACTACTAGTATATGGTCTGCACTTGCCCAGCAAGTATCCCCATGCCCGAGGGAGTGAAATAACAACCAAAAAACTACTATAATAACTAAATAACAACTAAAAAACAAAATGAAGCCCTGGCCGGTTTGGCTCAGCAGTTAGAGAGTCAGCCTGCAGACCGAAGAATCGCGGGTTCAATTCCTGGCCAACGGTATGTGCGGGAAGGCAACCAATCAATATGTCTCTCTCACATCAATGTTCTTCCCCCTCCCCCCCACCCATCTCTTCCTGCCTTCCCTCTCTCTAAAAAATCAATGGAAAAAATATCCTCAACTGAGGCTTTAAAAAATAAACAAAAACCACAATGCAGATGGAGAAAGGGGCCACAGAAGAAAGGAAAGCACTTTTCTTGCTTTGTACGGTGCCCATGTTTTCATTTTGCACTGGGCCCTATAAATTATGTGCCTGGCCTATGTGCCTGAATTCAAATCCTCATGCCCTAACTGGTTTGGCTCAGTGGATAGAGCGTTGGCCTGCAGACTGAAGGGTTCCAGGTTCGATTCTGGTCAAGGGAATGTACCTTGGTTGCGGGCACATCCCCAGTAGGGGGTTTGAAGGAGGCAGCTGATCGATGTTTCTAACTCTCTGTCCGTCTCCCTTCTTCTCTATAAAAAAATCAATAAAGTATATTTCAAAAAAACCCACAAAAAAACAAATCCTCAGGGTAGGGTCAGGATTCTGCATATTCATCAGGATGCCAACATAACTGCTATGTTCTACAGACTTTCCAATCAGCATGTAAACATGTTCAATTTTTTCAGGGCTAAACAAACAGACTGGCAAACCAACAAACAAAACCCCCAATACCATCTCTCTCTGAAGCCCTTTACTATGGACTTGGAAGAGTTGTCTCTATGCACTGTCTGTACTTCTCCATCTACTGCAAACCAACTTCAGTTGATAGCATTCCACAGAAACTGGTCTTGCCAAGGTCAACAAGTACATTTTATCCTTAAAATCCAAGGACTATTTTTTAGTTCTTGTAATAGAAACCTTGATTTAGAGTATTTGCTTATTTCAGGTTTAAAAAAATCGATGCTCAGAAGCATAAGTCTCAGTTATGAAAACAGAAAGCTAACTAGGTACTTCAACAAAGAGGATTTATTATAGAGGATGGCTTGTAGGCATTTGTGACTAGAACTGCTCATACCAGCTTGTGAAGTTCAGTTGATAGTTGAAAATTATCCATAGTGAATGATTTATATTGTGAAAAATCACAAATCAAGTTTCCTTTTATTTTCCTGGAAAGCTGGTTGCTAAATATTTACCAGCACACAACTCATTATAGGTATTGGAGAACTGGAAAAAAATAGGGGGCAGCTATTACCTTAGAACTGGAAAACAAAGGAAAGAAATTAGGTTATGAAAACCCAGGAGTTCAAAGGAGGGCGTAAGATGGCAGAGGAGATGTAGTTGCTCCTCTGGTGCTGGTACATTTGAGGGGGCATGATGACACTGCATGGGGGTGCTGAAAGAAATTGGAGTCCAGAATTTACCACTGACTCAGGTGAAGAGAAAAAAAAAGAAAAAAGAATATGTCCTGAAAAGAATATATCCTTCTTCCTCCTTTTGCCTTGAGTCTCTCTAGTGCCCCTATAGGCAGAGCTTAACAAGGAGAAGCAGCAAAGGCGAAAGGTGGTTTGCAGAGTCCAGGCTGCAGCATTTCAGAGCCTCATACAGAAGGTGGGTTGGGGTGAGAGTCAGTAGCTTAGTAACTAGTACATTAAGTGACTTTCCCGAGTTCACATAGTATGTGTGATCTGCCTTGTCCCTGTGATATCTCAGTGTCTAGAAAAGTCACTGGTGTATAATGTGTATTCGTAAACATTTGTGGGAGGAAAGAAGGCAGGCTAGACTAGTCCAGTTCTACAACACACATTTAAAGGCAAAAAAGTTTATAATATCCTTGGTTGCCTGCCCTGGGGTGTAAGCACAATTCCAGCACCAAGTATGCCACACTATTTGAGTTGTATTGGCCTTGGGCAAATCACTCAACATCTCTAAGCCTTGGTTTTCTCATCGGTAAAATAGAGATAATAATGGTGTGTGAGGCTTAAATAAGGTAATTGTATGTGGCACATGTTCAATTGACGTTTACTGTTACTATTACTCCCCATATCCCAGAAGGGTGGGCGGATAAGTGGAAGACTAAGGCCAGCGACCCCGTCGTTCTGGGCTTCCCTCCCATGCTCCCAGTGCTGGCCAAGGCCTGGGTTGGAAGAGTAGGAATCTGCCAGGATGTCACAGTCGGGCCAAGGGTTGTAATATGGAGGTCAGGCTAGCCAGGCCCAGGCTCTGCAGCCCAGAAGAGTACCATATATCACACTTGGAACCTCTTTCCCTGCAACACGGAGATGGGAATCTGTGTGTTTCCTAATAGCTCTCTGTTCCAATGCAAGTTTACTCTAGCACGACACAAACGTGGGTGTGGCGGTTCCTTGCATTCAAAACGAAACAAAAGAAAACAAAGAGATACCTCGTTCCCAAACCCCAAATGGCCTGTGGACCTTTTCCCAGGCAAAAAGTGCAGAGGGAGAGAGCGCCTTTGTGGCTGCTGCCAGGATTCAGAGCCTAGGAGCGCAGTCTTCCCGGGTGCTCAGGTCTGGGTCCTGAGCCCCAAAAGCAACGGGGCGTCAGGGTTTGGGCAGGAGGGAATCGTCCAGCCCAGCCCCGGTCGAAACCACTTGCCCACACGGGCACTAGGGAGGGAGGGCGAACCGCTGGACAGAGTGCGCCCCGCCCCTGGAAGCACCCGCTCCCCCAGCCGGAATCCTGGGAATGTCGCTGGTCCGGGAAGCATCTGGACGGCCTCTAGGCAAAGGGAGGAGTCAAACCTGGAATTTCTCGGGTGCTTTTGCACAAAATCCCCCAAGCATTTCAGCCCCGCGAGGTTGGAGTCCACGGGGCTGAGAAGGCACCTTCCTACTTCTTATCTGAGCAGACCTTGTCCCAGCAAAGGCTCCCAATCCCCGCTGTGAGAGCACCCAAACGGCCCTTCCCAGCTCGAAAGATCCCTTCTTTGTGTCTGAGGGAGGAAGCCCTTCCCTTCCTGGGAACCTGCCGGGCCACCGGGACAGGCGTTTCCAGCTGGATTGTCGCCATCGTGTGGCAGCCTTGAGTGGCCACACTGGCTTGTTGGCCAGACCAGCATTCCTACTTGGGTCCCAAAGTACCTTTCCTTCTTTCTCCAACCAGCTAGCGATAGAAAATTTTAAATCATGTTTCCTGGGCATAGGAAGTACAATGCCACTGAATCCTCCCCTCCCAATTGCACGTGCATGTCTTCGTAAAGGCAACCAACTGTTAGCGGGAGAGTCCAGGAGACCAGGTGCTGCGCTGAGGGGTTCTGCCTCCTGAGACACCATAACCAACTGCCAATGCCCCACCAATTTCCCATGATACAAACCAATGATTAAGAAGACTGAGACGCACTCTGTCTTGTTCCTACTGGTTAGTAATGTTATTATACTTGATGAGTATTATTAAAGGACCCTTGTTATTAAGACTCCCTATTATTATTATTATTATTATTTAGCATTTATAATGTATTCTTTCAAAGCACTCAAAGACTATTATCTCCTTGCATTTTCCTAACGCTCTAGAGAGGCAGGCAGATGACAACTTCATTTTATAAAATAGGGAAACCAAGGCACTGTAATTAGTGCCAAGTTCATGGATTGATGAGTCAACAGTAGTCATTTCTTGTTAGATGATTACTTTCTTACTCCAAGTGTCATAGATGCCAGTAGATGGTAAATAGACACCCTAACTTGGAAAACTAGTTTCTATCACCCACTTTTATGACCCACTGTAATCACCCAGTCCCGGAGGTTTTAAAACTTAAGAGTCATGTGCTCATCATATTGAGCAAATGTGTCATGTTAATTGCATTTTATTTTATTTTTACAAGTCAAACACAATCCATTGGGAAAAAAAAAACACAAGGATGTTACAACCAGTGAGCTAGATGTATCTGGGTTTGGAGAATAAATTGGTTTTCAAGATAAATATCCTATTTATTAGATAAAACAAGCATAAAAAAGACTAATAAAAACCAACCATCTTATTTCAATGTCTATTATCCTTTCAGAGACAAAAACAAACAACAACAAAAAACTATCATCTGCTTTCAGACTTCGATTCTTCCTTTCAAAAAGGTTTTGGTCTTATCAGTAGATGTACTCATATTACCACAATACCTGAAGTCCCTTCAGTAACTTAGTTTTCTCTCCAAAAGCAACAATAAAATAAGTTACCTTGCTTTGCTCATAGAATACAGTCATATTATGTGCTCCTCCTACCGCTCCCCTCCAAAAGAAAAACAACCTGTTATTCTGAAGTCTCTAGTGGAAAGCCTTGGATTTGAATTTAGAGCTGGGTCAGGGTCAAAGCAAAGGAGGATTTGAGAGGCTTGTCCCACCATCAGTTGTGAGTAAGCTGAGCCCCCAGCAAAGCTATCAAAATGAGAAAATCAAACACAACCCATTAAAAATGGAGCCTTCCCCTACAACTTTTAATGTTCTCTTTTTACCCAGTTCTCACCCAAAATAATAAATTTCTAAATGTATCTTTCTTTTTAAGTTAAGGGAGTTGTTTGATAGTTTGGGGGATATCAGGTTAGCCATGTCAACCTTCCCTTATATTCATTCAACTAGTTTATTCACTCAAAAGGAATGTATTTATACATAGTATTAATCAGTAGCTACTCTTTAATGGGCCTATGATAAGCAAGGCGCTTTAAATTCATTATTCCTATGCAGCAATCCTTTGAAGTAGATTCTCATTACTTTACAGGTGAGGAAACTAAAGTTCATAAAAGCTCAAATAACTGGCTGTAAGTCACACCGTGAGGGGGAAAATTGAGATAAGTACATAAAGCTACAACCTCTGTGCACACAGAAATATGAAGCTACCTTCACTCTTGAGTCCTTTGGATAGAAAAAAAATACTCAGGAGTATGATAGGAAAATAGGAAATGAGTTTTTAGAAATAATACAACATGACAAAACATTCCCAGTCAGTAGGGAAGGGGTCTTGTGTGCACTACAAACATTTATTGTGTCCGTAGTGTAGACCCAGTTTGCCAGCAAGCCTCATATTTTCTGTCCAAGTAGGACAGGGTGATGAGTCGATGGAGAATCACACAACTCCCCAAACTCTTTCAGACTCTTTCAACTTCCAGTCAATGGAGAAGGGGGTTCTCCCAGGAGATCCCAGGCTTTGCAGGGTGCAAAGACAGTCCAAAGCCCTATGCAGTCCTAGTTGGAAAACAAATGTATAGGCATTTACTAGAGTGGTAAATGGGAAATTTCTAGGGTGTACAGTATACATTGAATAAGAAAAGGGTGGTATAACAATGGGGAAGGTGATTTCCACACCAATTTGAGATTTTAAAAATTGGTAGAAAATTGATAGACAATATGATGTTTGAGAGCACTTCTCTGCATTGAAATCTCAGCTGCATCATTTATTAGAGGTGTGACTGTTGGCCAGTAATTTGGCTTTTTCTGTGCCTCAGTTTCTTCATCTGTAAAACGGAAGTGATTATATTATTTCATATGGTTGATATGAAGATTATATGAGTTAAAGTAGTACTTAGAGCAGATTATATGAATTAAAGTAGTACTTAAAGCAGTACTTAGAGCAGTAAAAATGAAAATATGCGTACTCTATAAATGTATATACAATTAAATTATATTGATTAAGTTATATTTTATAATTAAAAACAGAACCCTGGCTTATAGGAATATCACAGCACACACACATAAAATGGCAGCCAAGCAGGTCTGTTCCTCAGGAAAACTATAAGGCATGTCAGCAGCAAGTCTGTGTTCCCTTTTCTGTACAATGTTTTGGTCAGTTTCAACCTTGCCTCAGATTGTCTGAGGGCAGGATCTATGGGAGGAGTGGGGCATGGTGTGAAGAGAGGGACTTGAAATAACTCACCGAGGGCCCACGGTGCTCATGGTTGCTTCAGCTCCTTTCCTCTTCCCCTAAAGTCCAGGTCAGAGGGACAACAGCAGAGCTGAGGTGATAGGAGAAGGCTCAGGTTGGACTACTGGCCTGGGATGGGGTAGTTACCTCAATTCTTTCCCCTCAAAAGGCAGCATCAGCAGCATCTAGGAGTTTGTTAGAAATACAGAATCTTGGGTCCCACCCCAGACCTACTGAATCAGAATGTGTGTTTTAACCAGATTCCCAGGAGATTTAGATGCGCATGGAAGTCTGAGAAGCACTGAGCTAGAATGAAGCCTGCTCTAGCCACTTGGTTTGAAGGGATGCTGGAATTGGAATTTCTACTTGATGTTGTGCATCTCCTCTTCATTTTCTCTTCCCTTGAATCCACACTGTATATCTTATAAATGGAAAAGACAGTGGTCAACTATGGCAAGAGTGGTCCCTTTAATTGATCAGAACTCTCAAGAGGCGCAGAAGTGGGAGATGGCCCAGATGACAGTGAAAAGTCACCTTCGTGGCAAGCAGAGTGTTGAGGGCAGCAATCTATCAATCAGGCAATACATATGGAGTATTGACTGTGTGTCAGGTGCCTACTGTGTGCAAGAACTGTAGGTGGCACAAAGAAATAGCATGGTGCCACAGACAGCACTGTACTGGGAGTGTTCAGGAGATCTGGGCTCTGGTCCAAACCTCACTTTTAAGTAGCTAGGTATTTCCCCCTCACCCCTCAGCATCTTTGTTACCCATTCCAAAAACATGGGGGTCACATTAGTGGACCCTAAATTCCCATCCAACTCTAAAAATACGTGATTCGAATAGCCCTAACCTCAAAACCTTAGTCTAACTGGGCAGACAAAATGATTTTAAATGATTACACATGAAACAGAGGGCAACCCAGGACAGGATGTGATTAAGGGCTGAGTTGTGCAGAACTGGCAGCAAAGGGATCAAGCTGTGTGTAAAAGGCAGTGTCTGGAACCTCCCTAAATTCCTCTCCTTGACTCCCAGAGCCAATATAGAGGCGGGGGCGGGCTGGACTTTCACATGTGGACACTAGGTGTCGCTGTCATGATGTGAAATCCATGGCTGGTAGGGACACTCCCAGGGAAAACTGCCCCTCTGGGTAAAGAGATAACACTGGCTTCCAGATCTAGAAGCACAGGTTTGTAAGAATGCTGAGCAGCTCAGAGCACATGGTTATCTGTGTCTAAGGAGGAGTCAGTGCATACAATCAGGTAGGCTCAGAGGACATGAAATAAGTGGCCATCAAGAATGTCAGCGGTTGTAATACTTTAAGCAATAATAAAAAAAGTAAAATAAAATAAAATAAAAGTAGAAGAAGAAAAAAAGAATGTCAGCGGGGAGTGCACAAAGGAGCCCACCTCCTTACACACAGACACATGCATTTTTTGTTCATTGAAGTATGAGAACTCCTCTTCTTACACTGAGTCTATCCCATATTCTGGCCCCCCAACTCTGCTTCTCACTTGCCCTAAAAATATCAAGGAATTTAAGCTTACATCAGAAGCCCTCCCTCCACATGCCCACCCCTGGACAGTTTGCCCTAAGTAGTGGATATAAGAGGCATCAGCACAAGCCTGAGGCTCCAGCCTGGTCACTCTGTCCTGGAGTGACCAGTGTCCACTCCACCACTACCAGCACTCCTCAACATTCTCTCCATGTCATTTCCCTGGAAAGGGGGATGTGTTTGAGGGAAGCATAGCATTTATTAAGGCTCTGCTATGTGCCAGGCTCGGGGCTGAGTGCTTTACAATATTGCTATTGAGTCCACACCCTCTGCACTGATTCCCACTCTCCATTCCTACTATGCTCCTGAGAAACAACACAAACAAATTGGAAACCTTGTGAACTCTTCTAGGGAAATAGCTGGCAGTTACCCTGAGGGGTAGAGGAAAGTGCACAAAACTTTCAGCCCCCACACCTTGGTCATTTTCAGTTCTGTTTCTTGACAACCATGTGACAATGCGTACATCATTTAACCTTTCTGAACTTCACTTTCCGTGTCTGTAAAATAAAGTAGAAGTTACATAGAAACCACTTTTTTATTTTTTATTTTCTTGTTTTAACTTTTTAATGAGGTATGTTACATACTATAAAATGTACATGTCATCATTGTATATAGCCCATTGATTTCTCAGGCTAAACATTCCAGCATCCAGACCAGGAATAGAGTACAGCCAGTACCCCAGAACCCCTCATGCCTTCTCCAAGTCATTAACCTCACCTCTCTCCCACCAGAATACACGCTAGCCTTACTTGTAAGAGCACAAATACTCTGCCTATTTTTATACTTAATATATGTAGAGTCATATAATATGCACTCTTTTGCCTCTGGCTTCTTTCATTAAACATCATGTTTTTACATGTACCAATAGTTTGTTCTTTTTACTGGATAGTATTTCATTGTGTGAATATACAAACATTTGTCCTCTTTACAGTTGATGGATATTTAGATAATTATCTGTTGGGGGGCTATTTTAATTGTGCATCTCTGAACATCCTAGTATATATCTTCTTTAAATTTTTTTACTGTGGTAAATTACCTATACTATAAAATTCACCTTATTAATCATTTTTAAATGTACAATTCTTTTGAAGAACATTTACACTCATTTTTATTAGACAGAAGACTCTAATTTCTAACATTTTCTTTTTTGTGCCACTTTCAAGTAAATTTGGGATTGCACATGTTAAAGCATCTGTATTTTTCTGACAAGCACGTCCCTTCTGGTGGGTTGGCTGTGAAGAGATTTGAGAATATTGGCCCTGGCAGAATTTTGCTAGCTCTTAAATGTGATTTCTTTAAGAGGTGTGTAGCTTCAGTCCTGCACAGCCATCACAGCCCATTTCATGTGTTTTAGTCCTGTCTCCAAAATTAGGTCATCAGATCATTGAACAAAAAGGACCATAACTTTTCCTTGTCTTATATCTTCCACAGAGCTGCTGACCAAAGGTTGAGAACAAGGTGGATGAATGTTCAGTTGATTATTTTCATATTAAATCCATTAGATTGGACCACACTAAACTAGACTAGTGTAAGAAGAATTGTCACCATAGGAACTCCAGGTCATTCTGGAATGGGAAAGAGCAGTTAAAAATGGTAAAAGTCTCTCTTCCAGAAGTCTCAGTAAAAGATTCACTTGTGTTTCCTTGGCTCTGATTTGGTCACGTGCCCGGCCCTTAAAAAAAAAAAGTCAATCAAGCCAGGTACTACAATGCAATTTGCCTGATTTTTAAACTGTGTGCATATATACTTTTTTATTTTAACCCTCTTCTTAGGACATGCTTAGAGAGAGGAAGGGAAGGAGGGAAGAAGGGAGGGAGGGAATTGAGGGAGGGAGGAAGGGGAAGAGAGAGAGAGAGAGAGAGAGAGAGAGAGAGAGAGAGAGAGAAGAGAGAAGAGCGAAAAGAGGGAAACATTGATGGATTGCCTTCTGTATGTGCCCTGACCAGGAATCAAACCGGCAACCAACCTTTCTGTGCACAAGACAATGACCAACCAACCGAGTCACTGTGGCCGAGCCATATATATTTTTAAAATAATGAAATAAAGAAAAACTCATAAAATACATAGATGCAATATAGTGAATAGACAGTGAACAACTATTCAACACTAAGCAGATCAAACACATCTTAACAAATTTAAAATAATAGAAATCATACCGTATCTGTTTTAAGACTATAGTTACATTAAATTAGAAATCAATAACAGAAACATAGCTGGAAAATCTCAACATACCTAAAGATTAAGTAATACACTTCTAAATAACATAGGGTCAAAGAAAACATTCAAATGAAATTTAAACATATTTGAGCCCTAACCAGTTTGGCTCAGTGGATAGAGTGTCAGCCTGCGGACTCAAGGGTCCCAGGTTCGATTCCATTCAAGGGCATGTACCTTGGTTGCAGGCACATCCCCAGTAGGGAGTGTGCAGGAGGAAGCTGATCGATGTTTCTCTCTCATCGATGTTTCTAACTCTCTATCTCTCTCCCTTCCTCTCTGTAAAAAAAAAAAAATCAATAAAATATATAAATGAAACATATCTGAACTAAGTGAAAAGAAAAACACAACTTAAATTGTGTGGGATGCAGTGAAAGCAGTGCTTAGAGAGAAATTTACAACTTTGAATGCATAGATTAAAAAAGAGGAAAAATCTATAATCAACATTCTAAGCTTCCACCTTAGGAAACTAGACAAAGGAAAGTAAATGAAATCCAAACTAAACAGAAGAAAATAAATTATAAAAACTAAAGTAGAAATGAAACTAAAAATAGGAAATTAATGGGGGAATAAGTCAATTAAACCAAAAGCTTCTTTTTTAAGATGGATAAAATTAATAAGCCTCCAGCCAGCCCAACTAAGAAAAAAATGAGAGGAGAAACAAATTACTCATACCAGAAATAAAAGAGGGGATACCATTACAGGTTTCATGAACATTAAAAGGATAATACAGGAATACTGTGAACAACTCTGTGCCCACATATTTCACAACCTAGATAAAATGAATCAATTTATTCAAAGACACAATTTGTCAAAATTCACACAAAAAGAAATAGACAACTTGAATAGTCCTATATTTATTAAATAAATTGAATTAATAATCAATAGCCTTCTAAAAGAAAAAGCATCAGGCCCAGATGGATTCACTGGTGAAATTCTAACAAACATTTAAGAAAGAAATTATAGCCCTAGCTTGTTTGGTTCAGTGGATAGAGCATCGACCTGCAGACTGAAGGGTCCCAAGTTTGATTCCAGTCAAGGGCACATGTCTGGGTTGCGGGCTCGATCCCCAGTAGGGGGCGTGCAGGAGGCAGCCGATCAATGATTCTCTCTCATCATTGATGTTTCTATCTCTCCCTTCTCCCTTCGTCTCTGAAATCAATAAAAATACTTTTTTTTTTTTTAAAAAGAAAGAAGTTATACCAGTTCTCTACCATCTTTTTCAGAGTGTAGAAGCATAGGGAAAATTCCTGACTCATTCTGAGGCCAGCATTAGTCTACTACTGAAACCAAGCAAAGACATTATAAGAAAAGAAAATAATAGACTAGTTTCCCTCATGAATATAGATGCAAAAATACTCAACCAAATATTAGCAGGTCAAATCCAACAATATGAAAAAGAATAATACATCATGACCAAGTGCTATTTATCTCAGGTATGCCAACATTCAAAAATCAATTAATGTAATCAATTGCATCAACAGTCAAAAAAAGAAGGAAAAAATCACATGATTATATCAAAAGATGTAGAGAAAGCACTTGACAAAATCAAGCACAATCATGATAAAAATCTTTCAATAAACTAGAAATAGAAGGAAACTTTCTCAACTTGATAAAGAATATCTACAAAAAAAACTATAACTAACATACTTGATGAGAAATTCAAAGATTTCCTACGAAGATCAGGAACAAAGCCGAGGGTGTCCTCTCTCACCCACTTTTTCTCCACATTATACTGGAACTCCTAGCTAATGCAGTAAGACAAGACAAGAAAAGAAATATATAAATATATTTATATAAGGTAGCAATAAAAATTTTTTGTTTACAGATGACATGATCATCTATGTGGAAAATCTGAAAGAATCAATAAAAATTTCTGGAACTAGTAAACAATTATAGCAAGGTTTTAGGACACAAAATTAATTTACAAAAGTCAATTACTTTCCTACATACAAGAAGTGAACAAGTGGAATTTGAAATGAAAACCACAATACTATTTGCATTAGCACCCTCCAAAATGAAATATTTAGTCATAAATCTAACAAAATCTGTACAAGAGCTATACGGGGAAAACTATAAAACCCTGATGAAAGAAATCAGAGGAGCTAAATAAATGGGGAAATATTCCATATTCATGGGTAAAAAGACTCAATATATTGTCGATATCAATTCTTCCCAACTTGATCTATTGACTTAATGCAATCCCAATCAAAATCCAAGCAAGTTAATTTTTCAAACATTGACAAACTGATTCTAAAGTTTAAATGGAGGGACATAAGACCTAGAATGGCCAACATAATATTTTAGGAAAAAACAAAATTGGAAGACTAATACAACTCAACTTAAAGACTAATTATAAAGCTACAGTAATCAAGACAATGTGGTATTGGCAAAAGAATAGACAAATCAATCAATGGAACAGAATAGAGAACCCATAAATAGACCTACATAGTCAATTGATCTTTGTGAAAGAGCAAAGTCAATGTAATGGAGTGAAGATAGTCCTTTCAGCAAATGATGCTGGAACAGCTAGAGATGCACATATAAAAGAATGAATCTAGACACAAACTTTACACCTTTCATAAAGATTAACTCAAAGTAGATCATAGACCTAAATGTAAAACACAAGCTATAAAGCTCCTAGAAGATAACATAGAAGCAAATCTAGATGGCATAAGGTTTGGTGATGACTTTTTAGATACAGCACAAAAGGTCTGCTTCACAAAAGAATTAATAAGCTGGATTTCATGAGAATTTTTTAAAAATCTGTTCTGTGAGACACATCATCAAGAGAATAAATAGAGAAGTCACAGGCTGGGAAAAATAATTGAAAAGTCATATTTGATAAAGGATTGTTATCCCAAGTATACAAATAATTCTTAAAACTTAAATAAATAATTAAATAAATTTAGCGACTTAATTTAAATGGGCCAAAGACCTTAGAAGACATCTCACCAAAGATGTACAGATGGCAAATAAGTATATAAAACCATGCTCCACGTCCTATGTCATCTGGGAAATGCAAATTAAATAAACGGTGAGATGCTACTACAGACCCCTATTTGAATGGACAGATAAAACTGGCCTAAACTATATTATAAAGCTATAGTAATCAAACCAGTATGAGTGAGACCATGTGATACTTGTCTTTCTCTGACTGGCTTATCAAAATAAGCGAACTTAGCATAAAACAGTGGTTCTCAACCTTTCTAATGCTGTGACCCTTTAATACAGTTCCTCATGTTATGGTGACCCCCAATTTCATTGTTACAAATTGAACATAATTAAAGCATAGTGATTAATCACAAAAACAATATGTAATTACATATGTGTTTTCTGATGGTCTTAGGCGACCCCTGTGAAAGGGTCATTCGACCCCCAAAGGGGTCGCGACCCACAGGTTGAGAACCGCTGGCATAGAATCTAAAGAACAAAATAAACTGATGTACAGAATAGACCCAGAGACATAGAAACATGGAACAGATTGATGAATCTCAGAGGGAAAGTGGGGGTGGGTAGGTGGGTAGGAAGATATTAACCAAAGAACCTATATGCATATATGCATAACCCATGGACACAGACAATAGTGTGGTGAAGGCCTGGGCAGGAGAAGGGGGTGGATTAGAAGGGGTCAATGGGGAAAATAAGGTTATATCTGTATTACTTTCAACAATAAAGATAAATTTTTTAAAAAACAACAATACACACACAGTATGATATTGGCATAAAAACAGACACATTAATCAATAGAACAGAATAGAGAGCCCAGAAACAAACCCATAATTTATCGACAATTAATTTTTGACAAAGAAGCCAAAAATAAACAATGGGGAAAGAATAGTTTCTTTAATAAATGATGTTGGGAAAACTGGACAGTCACATGCAAAAGAATGAAACTGGACCACTATCTTACACTATACACACAAATCAACTCAAAGTGGATTAAAGATTTGAACATAAGACCTGTAACCATAAAACTCCTGGAAGAAAATATAGGTGGTAAGTTCCTTGACATTGGTCTTGACAATTAATTTTGGATTGACACAAAAAACAAAAGCAACTGAAGCAGAAATAAAAAGTGGGACTACACCAAACTAAAAAGCTTCTGTACAGCAAAGGAAACCATTAACAAAATTAAAAGGCAACTTATAGGATGGAAGAAAATCATATGTTTGATAAAGGTCAATACCCAAAATACATAAAGAATCCTACAACTCAATAAAAAGCACACACCCAACTATCCAATTAAAAAAAATGGACAAGGGATCTGAGTAGACATTTTTCCAAAGAAGACATACAAGTGACCAGCAGGTAAATGAAAAGGTGCTTAACATCACTAATCATCAGGGATATACATATCATTACCACAGTATTATATCATACATATTAGAATGGCTATTACCAAAAAGACAAGGAATAACAAGTGTTGGGAAGGATGTGCATTCTTGGTGGGAATATAAATTGATGCAGCCATCATGGAAAACAGTATTGAGGTTCCTAAAAAAAATTAAAAATAGAATCAACATATGATCTAGCAATTCCACTTCTGGTTACTTATAAAAAATTTAAATCACTACCTTGAAAGATATATGTACCCTTATGTGCACTGCAGCATTATTTACAAAATAGCCAAAGTATGGAAACAACCTAAGTGTCCATCTATGAATGAATAAAGAAAAAATATATATATACATATACATATACATATACATATACATATACATATACAATGTACATATACATATACATTCGTGCACTTGGGGGCGAGGGTGTTCCTCAGCCCAGCCTGCACCCTCTTGCAGTCCAGGACCCCTTGGGGGATGTCTGCTTGCCGGCTTAGGCCTGATCCCCGGGGGTCGGGCCTAAGCCAGCAGTCAGACATCCCTCTCGCAGTCCAGGGCTCTCACAGTCTGGGACCCCTCGCTTCTTACTGCCACTGCATTTGCCAGCCATGAGCCTGGTGTCTGGTTGAGTGGCGCTCACCCTGTGGGAGCACACTGACCACCAGGGGGAAGCTCCTGCATTGGAGCTGGTCGTTCCACCATTTGGCCGATTTGTATATTAGCCTTTTATTATATAGGATATTTTATATGGCCATAGAACAAAAAGAAATCCTACCATTTGTGACAACATGGATAGACCTCGAGGGCATATGCTAAGTGAAATAAATTAGAGAAAGACAAATACTATGTAATCTCATATATGGAATCTAAAATTTTTTAAAAAATTAACTCACAGATACAGAGAAAAGATTGGTGGTTGCAGAGGTAGAGGGTAGGAGTATGGGCAAAATGGGTAAAAAAAAAAAAAAAGAAAAAGAAAAAGAATGGCCAACAGAACACTGACTCCAAATGCTGGCAAGGATATGAAGCCCACAAGAACTCATTCATTACTGGTGGAAATGCAAAATGGTACAGCTACTTTAGAAGACAGTTCAGTTTGGTCGTTTCTTCCAACACTAGACATGCTCTTACCATACAATCGAGCAATCACGCTGCTTAGTATTTATTTACCCAAAGGAATTGAAAACTTATGTCCACACAAAAACCTACACATGGATGTTTATAGCAGCTTTATTCATACTTAGAGGCCCAGCACATGAAATTCGTGCGCGGGTACGGTTCCTAGGCTTGGTCTGCGATCAGGGCCATCTTTCCCAGCTGCCTGCAGCTGGCCTCACCCCCTGCCATCACCCACCCCTGGTTCCCTATTCACCATCAGGTGACCAGAGCCTGCCGGCTCGGGGGTGGGACTGAGAAGTCAGCCATTCTGCCTGCTTACCGGCCCTGCCCCCGCCACAGGTGGCCCTCTGTGTGAGGGGTGACCAGCGGGGCAAGGGCCTTGGCCTGGTGCTGCCCGCATCCCCCTCCACCCACCCCCGGTTCCTTGTTCACCACTGGGCAATGAGAGCCTGCCAGCTGGGGAAAGGGACTGAGAGGTGGTAAGTATACCTCATAGTGACTGGTCGAGTGGTCATTCCACTATTAGGGTCAGTTTGCATATTGCCCTTTTATTATATAGGATTGCCAAAAGTTGGAAGCAACAAAGATGTCCTTCAGTAGGTGAGTGGATAAAGAAACCGTGGCATATCCAGGCAATGGAATATTATTCAGGCTAAAAAGAAATGAGCTAGCAAGCCATGAAAAGACATGGGGGCATCTTAAATGCATAAGTGAAAGAAGCCCATCTTAAAAGGTTACATAATATATGATTTCAACTATAATAGATTCGGAAAAGGCAAAATTTTGGAGACATTAAAAAGATCAGTGGTTGCCAGGGGTTTGGAGGGAGGGACAGATAAATAGGTATAGTACAGAAAATATTTAGGGCAATGATACTACTCTGTGTGGTACTATAATGGTGTCTACATGTCATTAGAAATTTGTCCAAACCCATAGAATGTACAACACCAGTAGTGAACCCTAATGTAAACTGGACTTTGGGTAATTACGAAGTATCAGTGTCGGTTCATCAATTGTAACAAATGTGCTACTCTGGGATGAGATGTTGATAATGAGAGGAGCTATGCATGTACAGGCAGGAAGCTTATTGGAAATCTATGTAACTTCTGCTCAGTTTTACTGGGAACCTAAAACTGCTCTTAAAAAATTAAGTGTATTAAATATATAAATGACACTTAATGACTGGTAGGCTTCATAGGCTTCATGGATCAGGTGGGGAGCCAGCTGTTTCTCCAAAAAATAATCCTCTGAAACCCCATGAAGATGGCATTATGCAAGCTGTCAGAATTTGGATAGTGGGAACAGGGAGTGGAACTGAGGATCCAAATATTCTTTTGCTTTCATTGTCATATCTCACCCCTGTCTTCACACCTCATGGTCCTTGTGGATTTCTGCAGGTTTTATCCACTTCTCCTTAGTGTTCCACTCTGAGGTTCATAACTTTCTGTACTCTGTAGTTGATTATCTCTCATCCATTAGCTTTCTAACTTGCAAATAATTGTTGGAATCTCTTGTGAGCTAATGCCTCCTCTCTTTTTTGTCTTTGAGTCCTTATGTAATTTCCCTCTCAGTAGCATAATTATCCATCTCCTGACCTGCCCAAAATCAATATGTCACTCTTTTCTCCCATTCAATTGTTCACCTAGTCTAATTGATTCTTATATTCTAAATATCTCCTGGCTACATACCCAACAATTCTACTTCAGATCTGGTGCTCCTCTTTAGACCACTAAAAAAGAGAAAGTAATCTAAGAGGGAAAAATTCCAAAGTAAGCATTTGTCTTTGTGTTCTATCTAGTGCTTATGAGGAGCATAAACACCCCAAAGTGAATGTTAGTGGCCATTTGGTTGGTGTTCTCTAGTAGGGAGACAGTTGTTATAACAAAATATCAGTATTTCTTGGGCTAACTCACCTCCTTTTATCCTGTGCTTATCAAAGAATTTCCTGGAAAGAACGTTATTTTTTACTTTCCTTCCTTCTGGAAAGAGCCTGGGTTGTACTATTGGCAACTGTTATTGAAAAATAACCAATAAATCTCATGATTGGGAACCTTGGAACCTGATTACTCCTGAGAGAACTGTATCTGGTTGACCTAATGAGCTGGTGCCCAGGTGCTAGGTCCATGATGACCCCAAGAAGTTCTGATGCTCCAGGGAAATGCAACTATCAGCAGACACCTCTCTCCTCTCCCTCCTCCACACCGACTACAGTACCATATTCTGAAACAGTATTCATCATATTTTCAGCGTTACCCAATATATCATTAAAGGCCAGGCAGCATGGTTACAGGCAATCAAGAAATAACCTGAAAAAAATCTCATTATGCCACACTGATGGTTTGTTCTTTAGTGTGAAAATTAGTAGAGCCAAGCACATGAAAAAAAAAAAAGTACACTACATTGTCTGTATATATACACATGCACATACAGATTCATATTTATATTTAAATCTCTAAGCTGCCCCATCATAATACACTCCTAAAAAGTAAGATTCCTTTGGTTCTGCTGGTTGCCAAGGTGATTCTTGCTGGAGTAAATACGGTTTTGCTGGTTGACTCAGACAGAGAAAGCTTCATTAGGACTTCAGGTCCTCTGTTGAGGAGCCCTCCCCTTTCCTGAGGTCCTTCAGCCTGCCCACTCCTTCCCCAGCACCAGGCAAAAATGCATACTGCCAGCTACAGAGCTGGCTCACGGTCTGAGGAGCTCTATGTGGGAATCCTTAGTTAACACATGGAGCCCAAAAAGGAAAAAGGCAAAAAAAACCCTCAATGCTCAGCTGAATTCCAGAGCCTACTCATTCCAATACTAACAGATGAGTAGGAGAACAGGAAAGCAAGTGTCATGATCCCACCCCTCCCATTTTCCCTGGCTCCCTCTTCTGATCATTCCTCCCTGCTTCACTTCCCCCAATTCCTGCATCTGAAGCAGTTCTAATACCTAAGTCTGGAGACCTGGCATCTTTTACTTCTTAGTCTTTCAATGTTATGGTCTTTGAGACAACTAAGGCTATTCTATAACCAAAAGAAAAAAAAATGTTAAGGATGAGAGTAAAAGCTTTTGAAAAATTCAGTGTTCCTTTCCAGGAAGATAGCAGTGCCTTAAGAGCATCGCCTACAGAGACAGGGCCTCCCTCTGACCTGGCCCAGGTGGCCAGAATACAAGGCCAGCTCCTTGCACAGGCTATCCCTGGACACAATTTTTATATCTCTAAACTCCAAATTTTTAATTTTTTTTAAAAAAATATTTTCTCTGTCTCACTCCCTAATATAAAATGGAACAGAGGACCTTATATTTTGAGGTCTGGCTGTGCTTTTGAATATGCTGTATATTTCTCCCCAGATTATGCCAGAGGCAAAACTCAGTCTCTTTGCTGGTTTTTCCAAGCAATCCACTCATGCCAAAATTTGGTCAGTTTAGTAGAACTTACTTAAGCTTTGGTAGGGTTACAAAGAAGAGGATCACATCACAAAATGATGAGCTTTTTCTCCTTTCTCCTCTGCCCTTCCTCCCCTTTGCTCTCCTTCCTCTCTGCCCACAACCCCTCCAATTTTTTCTCACTAATGTTTTCCTCTCATTCTGAAACTGTAGTGCTAAGTGACATCCAGACCCTGGATGAGGGTGGGTGGCTGGGAGGAAGGCAGGAAAAGAGTTGGGCTTAAATTCTACCCTAAATTTGTATAAACATATCCATCAAGCCCTAGCTGGTTTGGCTCAGTGGCTAGAGCATTGGCCTGCAGACTGAAGGGTCCAGATTGGATTCTAGTCAAGGACATGTACCTTGGTTACAGGCTCCTCCCTGGCCCAGGCCCTGGTCAGGGCTCCTGAAGGAGGCAACCAATCAATGTCTCTCACATCAATGTTTCTCTGTCTTTCCCTCTCTCTTCCACTCTCCCTAAAATTCAATGGAAAAATATCCTCAGGTGAGGATAAGTAAATAAAATAAACATATCCATCAAAATGCTCAGAAAAACAAAGGCCTCTTTATTAACATAACTCACTCTCTTTAGCACATAGTTATATTACAGATAGCACATCTTTCCCCCTGATATTACTATATATATATAATATATATAATATATATAATATATATAATATATATAATATATATAATATATATAATATATATAATATATATATATATATATAATATATATAATATATATAATATATATAATATATATAATATATATAATATATATAATATATAATATATATATATATTAGAGGCCTGGTGCACGAAATTCGTGCATGGGGGCGGGGGGGTCCCTCAGTTTGGCCTGCACCCTCATGCAATCCGGGATCCCTCGGGGGGATGTCCAACTGCCGGTTGTCAGACCTCTCACAATCCAGAACTGCTGGCTCCTAACCGCTCACCTGCCTGCCTGCTTGCCTGATCACCCCTAACTGCCTGTGCCTGCCTGCCTGATTGCCCCTAACCACTCACCTGCCTGCCCAATCGCCTGTAACTGCTCGCCTGCCTGCCTGATCACCCCTAACCGCCTCTGCCTTGGCCCCCGCTGCCGCGGCTTCATCCAGGAGGATGTCCAGAATGATGTCCAGAAGGTCATCCAGCTGTTCGGTCTAATTAGCATATTACACTTTTATTATTATAGATATGCAACAGTAGACATTACTTTTGACTCTGGGCCCAAACAAACTGCTGGAAACCTCTCTCTTTCCTAGTGGGGTCTCTGGGGGCTCACTTGTTTTTCTTGGAGAATATTGCTCTTTTTGGTCAAAGCTGCTGGTCTCCACTCTGCTGCCTGGTAGCTGGAGCTACCTCTACCCTTCTTTCTTCTGACCAAGGGCTGTACTGCTCCCTGGGCCCATGCCCAGGTGGCCCTTATAGCTAGTGATATTTTCCTGAGGTGGGGAGGTCTCTGTCTCCCAATTAGATTTATGACTTTTATGGCTCTGGTCCTTAAACATGAGTCCTCCTGTTGCAATTCTTGTACATTACTTGCTCTTTCAACTTCTTCATGGTTCTTCTCTTTGAAGGGTACCCCTAAGTGTTACACACAAAAATATCCCTTAATACCAACCTTTAGCCGAAACCGGTTTGGCTCGGTGGATAGAGCGTCGGCCTGCGGACTGAAAGGTCCCGGGTTCGATTCCGGTCAAGGGCATGTACCTGGGTTGCGGGCACATCCCCAGTAGGAGATGTGCAGGAGGCAGCTGATCGATGTTTCTCTCTCATCGATGTTTCTAACTCTCTATCTCTCTCCCTTCCTCTCTGTAAAAATCAAGTAAAATATATTAAAAAAAAAAAATACCAACCTTTATGTACTATCCTAGGGCCAAATCCAATTGCTTTGACTCTCTCCTACTTCAACGTGCATCCATAGCTCTCTCTGGTGTGTATTTGGGGATGAGGGAATGTAATACTGTTAATTCTGGCTTCCTGGGCATCTCCGCAGCCATTTACCTCAAAGCCTCCCTGTTGCTTCCCAGGGTTTTCTGGGGGCTTTCCATGCAAATAATATTCTTTAAAGCTTATCCTGACATTCTAGAGCAGTGCTATCTAATAGAAATGTAATGTAAACTCACATATGTAACTTTACATTTTCTAACAGCTATATTAAACAACCAACAAAGAAGAAAACAGGTAAATTTTAATACCATTTAACCCAATAGAGTATAAATTATATATTATAAATGCTATCATTTCAACAATAATCAATATAAAACATTTAAAAGATTTTGGGGGGTATAAAATCTTTGAAATCTAGTGTGTACTTTACACTTAAAGTATATCTAATCAGCTATCCCAAATTTCAAGTGCTCCATAGCCTCACGTGAGCTAGTTGCTGTCATATTAGACAACATAGTCCTAGAGTTTCAAGGGTAGGTATGTAACAGAGACCCTTCTCATATATACAAAATATGCACAGATGTCTCATAGTACAGACTTCACAGCTGAGCTTTTAAGGCCCTCTGTATTGTGTCCCACCATTCCAGTTAGGCTGGTTTCCTCATTGGTGTGCATTACCCCATGTTTTATTCCTGCCTCTATGATCTTCTCTCTTCTTTCCTGCCTCTATGCTTGGCCTTTGCTGTTGCTTCTGACCAATGACCTTCTCTCTTTTCTACAGTTTCATCTCCTCCTGCACTACAGCGTGTTCCTACTGCTCTTTTTTCAGAACTTTCTACAGAAACCCTGTATAGGCAGGACCATTGAAATTTAGACATCACTTTGAATATTGTGGTCTTTGTATTACTTGATATCACAGAGGAAACTCTTCTTCCCACCAAAATTGGGAGCCCTTTCAGAAAAATACTTGTGTATTATACTTCTCAGTCACCCCAATATGATCTATCCTAGCACAGAGCCTGCAGTACACACTAAAAATTCTATTTAGTGGTTTAATATGCTGTTAGATATACTTTTTATGCCATTTCACTTGTATCTTGTCTCTCCATATAGATTGAAAAACTCCTCCCAAACCCATATATTTATTCTTTTCATATCCCAAATCACTTACCACACCATTTTACTAGCGATTAAATATATAAGTTTAGCCAAACTGTTAAGTTCTTGACAGATTAATAAGTGCTTTTGCATACACAATCTCAACTGATTCTCAAGACAGAGCTCTTAGCAGGTAGAAAACTACTGATATCATCATCACTTTAATATATTATTAATGTGAGGTTCAGAGAAGTTGATTGATTTGCTTGAAGTCACATAGCAGGAAAATGCTAAAGAGCCCAGACATCTAGCTACAAAATAACGAAGCCTTGCTTTCCAAATCAGTGGTTACCACCTGTATCTCTGTCATAAAGGTACCAGGGGTTTTGTCTTGCTTGGTTTTTATAATTAACAGTTTCCAGGAGATTCTTGGGCTTATGGCCCTGACATTTCCAAGAATAAGCATTTGAGAAACTACTCCTCAGATAATGCCTATTAAGGGCTACTTCCTTCTCTGCTCCTGTGGGAGAATTTTCAGGGGGAAAGTGTCCTTGTAAGGCAGTGGTTCTCAACCTGTGGGTCGCAAACAATGAAAATACATCCTGTATATCAGATATTTCATTACGATTCATAACAGTAGCAAAATTACAGTTATGAAGTAGCAACGAAAAAAATTTTATGTTGGGGGGTCACCACAACATGAGGAACTGTATTAAAGGGTCGCGGCATTAGGAAGGTTGAGAACCACTGTAGGGATCTCCCACCTGTTTTTCTTCCCTGGCCTGCAAAGAGAAAGGAGTACAAAAATAGTTAAATATATGTGAATGAACACTATGCTCTCATATTATTACTCCCAAAATCCAGTGATAATAGTTCAGAATTTTAAGCTACACATTCCCCCTCCACCAAGAATGCCCCACACCCATTAAAAGCAGCATTATTAAAAACAGCAGCTACTGGGTGTGCTTAGAAACAACTCTTCTGGAGTAAATAACTTGGAATGTTTTTATTTGAAAATATCAAAGGGAGTCTGGACCACATTATGGCTAATTGACTACATATTTTCAATGAGCAGAAATGAAGCTATATTTTAGTTATAAGGGTACAACCACATTGTCTTTAATGCTGGTTACCAGCTTAAAAAAAAAAAAAAAAAAAAAGATGAGACAAAAAGAGAAGCAAAAAGTGAATTGCACACTTAATTGCAGCCCGACTGAAATCTTAGCTCTAGCTCTAGAGCCAGGAGGTAATGTAGAATGTAGTGCTTACGTTTGGGCCTAATCACAGAGCTTGCAACCATGCTTTCGTGGCCCTACATGTGGATGTACTCTGATAAGGAAATGTTTCTTAGGGACAATGGTCTCTCTCGCTTTTCCTCTTTCTCTCTCTGGAGGGAGGTGGTTAAAGCAGCCTAGATGGC